>NC_141696.1:67309098-68044098 GCF_964263255.1 Lissotriton vulgaris
TTACAACAAGGGGTGGTGAGGGACAGAGTCTCTGAATTAAGCAGAAAGCTCTCACCCCGTCAAGAGATCAGGGCTAGATCCAACACCGTTTTTTAGCTCACTGCACCATCCCAGTTTCAGAACCTGGCTGTATGCAAATTAGTCTGTTCCTGTCCCAGTGCATGATGGGAACAGGGCAAACCAAACTACAAAAGCCAATTCTTACACTGGGAAGGAAACAAGCTCCCGGGGACCGGTTTCTGGCATTACAGCCGTCTTCGGCCCGGTTTGCTTGAATCCTGATGGTGCAATGAGCAAGGGTCTCACATCTGAGAATACCCTTCCACGCTTAGGGTGGACAAAAATATTTACAACAAGGGGTGGTGAGGGACAGAGTCTCTGAATTAAGCAGAAAGCTCTCACCCCGTCAAGAGATCAGGGCTAGATCCAACACCGTTTTTTAGCTCACTGCACCATCCCAGTTTCAGAACCTGGCTGTATGCAAATTAGTCTGTTCCTGTCCCAGTGCATGATGGGAACAGGGCAAACCAAACTACAAAAGCCAATTCTTACACTGGGAAGGAAACAAGCTCCCGGGGACCGGTTTCTGGCATTACAGCCGTCTTCGGCCCGGTTTGCTTGAATCCTGATGGTGCAATGAGCAAGGGTCTCACATCTGAGAATACCCTTCCACGCTTAGGGTGGACAAAAATATTTACAACAAGGGGTGGTGAGGGACAGAGTCTCTGAATTAAGCAGAAAGCTCTCACCCCGTCAAGAGATCAGGGCTAGATCCAACACCGTTTTTTAGCTCACTGCACCATCCCAGTTTCAGAACCTGGCTGTATGCAAATTAGTCTGTTCCTGTCCCAGTGCATGATGGGAACAGGGCAAACCAAACTACAAAAGCCAATTCTTACACTGGGAAGGAAACAAGCTCCCGGGGACCGGTTTCTGGCATTACAGCCGTCTTCGGCCCGGTTTGCTTGAATCCTGATGGTGCAATGAGCAAGGGTCTCACATCTGAGAATACCCTTCCACGCTTAGGGTGGACAAAAATATTTACAACAAGGGGTGGTGAGGGACAGAGTCTCTGAATTAAGCAGAAAGCTCTCACCCCGTCAAGAGATCAGGGCTAGATCCAACACCGTTTTTTAGCTCACTGCACCATCCCAGTTTCAGAACCTGGCTGTATGCAAATTAGTCTGTTCCTGTCCCAGTGCATGATGGGAACAGGGCAAACCAAACTACAAAAGCCAATTCTTACACTGGGAAGGAAACAAGCTCCCGGGGACCGGTTTCTGGCATTACAGCCGTCTTCGGCCCGGTTTGCTTGAATCCTGATGGTGCAATGAGCAAGGGTCTCACATCTGAGAATACCCTTCCACGCTTAGGGTGGACAAAAATATTTACAACAAGGGGTGGTGAGGGACAGAGTCTCTGAATTAAGCAGAAAGCTCTCACCCCGTCAAGAGATCAGGGCTAGATCCAACACCGTTTTTTAGCTCACTGCACCATCCCAGTTTCAGAACCTGGCTGTATGCAAATTAGTCTGTTCCTGTCCCAGTGCATGATGGGAACAGGGCAAACCAAACTACAAAAGCCAATTCTTACACTGGGAAGGAAACAAGCTCCCGGGGACCGGTTTCTGGCATTACAGCCGTCTTCGGCCCGGTTTGCTTGAATCCTGATGGTGCAATGAGCAAGGGTCTCACATCTGAGAATACCCTTCCACGCTTAGGGTGGACAAAAATATTTACAACAAGGGGTGGTGAGGGACAGAGTCTCTGAATTAAGCAGAAAGCTCTCACCCCGTCAAGAGATCAGGGCTAGATCCAACACCGTTTTTTAGCTCACTGCACCATCCCAGTTTCAGAACCTGGCTGTATGCAAATTAGTCTGTTCCTGTCCCAGTGCATGATGGGAACAGGGCAAACCAAACTACAAAAGCCAATTCTTACACTGGGAAGGAAACAAGCTCCCGGGGACCGGTTTCTGGCATTACAGCCGTCTTCGGCCCGGTTTGCTTGAATCCTGATGGTGCAATGAGCAAGGGTCTCACATCTGAGAATACCCTTCCACGCTTAGGGTGGACAAAAATATTTACAACAAGGGGTGGTGAGGGACAGAGTCTCTGAATTAAGCAGAAAGCTCTCACCCCGTCAAGAGATCAGGGCTAGATCCAACACCGTTTTTTAGCTCACTGCACCATCCCAGTTTCAGAACCTGGCTGTATGCAAATTAGTCTGTTCCTGTCCCAGTGCATGATGGGAACAGGGCAAACCAAACTACAAAAGCCAATTCTTACACTGGGAAGGAAACAAGCTCCCGGGGACCGGTTTCTGGCATTACAGCCGTCTTCGGCCCGGTTTGCTTGAATCCTGATGGTGCAATGAGCAAGGGTCTCACATCTGAGAATACCCTTCCACGCTTAGGGTGGACAAAAATATTTACAACAAGGGGTGGTGAGGGACAGAGTCTCTGAATTAAGCAGAAAGCTCTCACCCCGTCAAGAGATCAGGGCTAGATCCAACACAGTTTTTTAGCTCACTGCACCATCCCAGTTTCAGAACCTGGCTGTATGCAAATTAGTCTGTTCCTGTCCCAGTGCATGATGGGAACAGGGCAAACCAAACTACAAAAGCCAATTCTTACACTGGGAAGGAAACAAGCTCCCGGGTGAGGTAATCTAAATTTTATGGTCAAGTTGTGTTCCCTAGCGAGTACCCCACCGTCTCCATGTACGAGTTAAAGTGCATGTAACTTCCCTCCTGTGTCAGCTATGAAGACGCAAATACATTTTCGTCCAACGTTAACATGTCCTCTTTCAGACCCACCATGAATGGGTCGAATGGTCCGTTCCTAAGTATGCTATGCCAACGTCTTTTTGTAGTACACTCCTACGTTTTTCAGCTCTGGCTGAAGTAGGCCCTGAATCTCTGCCACCGAGCCTCTTTTCTGGCTTCTGACTCCGAGAAATCTCTGTCCAGGCAGCCCCTGTACTCGTGAACTCTGACTTACTTTCAGCGCGGCCCCTCGCGCTCGGCTCAGCCTGCTGCCTGCCAAGATTGACTATAACCTTCGAGTTATCTGTTTCCCTCCCCGAAAATACATTCCTGCCTGCTAGCTTCAGTAAACATCCTTCCTCAGCTGCAGGGCTAAAGGGCCGACCTGTCTCTGTGCAAGTAATTCATAGCTTCGTTGCCATGCTTCCATGGAAGGCCCCATGCCCCCACGCTTCTCATACAGACACCCAGGTGCTTATACACGCACTCACAGCAAGTATAGAATAGCTTCTGCTCTAGAGACCTTTCTGCCCAGATAGCTTAGTTCCTAAACATCAGATATCAGATATGATAGAAGCACAAGTTGATCTGACATGCCAGACTTTTGTCTCTTTCCGTCAGTGTAAATGTCAAGTCCCCTGCACCCCTCCAATTACACGTCATGCAGCTGCGCGCGCATCCAAGCTTCCGATTTCTGCTGACATTGCCACATTTTCTGTTAGTGCCACCCCTTTGTGACACCTATCAGTGACGTTTCCAGAACACACCTCTAGTTCACGCCTCTTGATTACGCACATGTACCACGTGTATATTGTTATCTTGTCTTCTCTCAGCTGTTACGCCTTCTATACTGTTTTCAATGGTGTACAATAAGTATATAAGCTATGTACTGTTAATAAAATGTTAGCGCGCTCATCTATCCCTTCTGACACCCTGTGTGGTGGTCAGAACATGATATCTTGGCCATGACCATTCCTTTTTAAGGAATAAAACCCTTAGAACTCTAACACCACGGACTCTGTCTTTTTTCACCCGATCTGAGTTATTATTGATTAAGTACTTACCTGCATAGAAATTAAGAGAGTAAATTATTTATTTACGTCATTTTGGCGCCCGAATAGGGACCCCTCCCCCACCTCACGCGCCGGTTGGCGCATTGCAAGCTCTGTCCCCTGCCATCAGTTAGATGGAACATACGCGTACCGGCAGGATTTCCTGCATCTCCCTCTGACCCCCGGAGGTGACGAAGACTGCGATCAGTGCCCAGACGAGGCGGTGAGGAGTGCGGAGGATCCCGACCAGAGCCTAGCCGAAAGAAGCAAGGTCCGAGGTGTCAAGAGGCCCACCAGTTTTCCGAAGTTTTCCGAAAATTCCCGAAGTTTTCCGAAGTTTTCCGAAGTATCGAGTCGAGTCCAGTCGAGTTTTCCGAGGCCTTCTGTTTTCCGTGCTTCCCGGTGAGTACCATTGCTGGGTCGTATCTAGACGGGTTTGGGTATACAAGTCCGGTCTGCACTGTTTTTAGGCAGTGTATCTGTACTGTTTAGCAGTATATCTAGTATTCCGAATTTCTGAATTTTTGCACTGTTACAACAGTGTATCTGTACTGTTGAGCAGTACATCTAGTATAGTGGGGTAGTCATCTATGTTTTAAATGTTTTTGTGATTAATGTCGTGGTATGAATGTGATTGTTTTTCTTGTGCATTATTGTGTTTTCTTGTATAAATAGTTACATTCAGAATTAAGTATCAAGGATCGAGCATTTCAGTATCAAGTAGGCACAATGCCGTTTTTCAACAAGTTAAAGCAGATAGGAACTAGGAAAGGGATGTTAGAAGAAGAAATTCCGATCCCCCCTAGGGACACTCCAGGTAATTTCATGTATAACAAACATGGCATTGACGCCATATTGTATCTAGAGTTATGGACCGATTATACAAAGCACCTAGAGGAAAGATACCGATGGCCAGTTAACGGAACATGGGATGCCGAGTGCATCATAAAGGTAGAAGAAGCATTACGGAAAAAGAAAGCCAGACAATCTCAGAAAGACGCCATAGAATTTTGGCGTAAGGAATCACATAAACGTGCTGAAAGAGCACTTCGTAGAGAAGACAGACTTAAAGAATCAGAAAAGGCCCAAGAAAACGAATTAGTTATTGAAGGAATTTGAGTAAAATCAGAACAAATAGATCGCATCCGAAATAGCCAAGTGAACAACATGTATCTTTTGGCCGAAGGTACACCTGACGCCATTTCAGAAATACCAAAAAATTTGCCGTCACCATTAGTTCCAACTAAAGTAATGCACAAGACTACTAAAGACATATTCCTAAATTCATACTTAGAGGATGTAGCACCAGCTTACACCAATCTGCCTGTTCGTGCCCTGCCTACTGACAGGGACGGGGGTGGCACTCCACCCCCAGGTCACGTTCCGCCGGTACCGCAACAGACCTCCCCCGTTCCGCCAGCCCCGCCACTTCCCGTACTCAAAACTGACCTACCGAAACCACGTTTGCCTGATCCACCTAAACGACAAATTCAAGTTCAGATACAGACTCCGCAGGGAGGTAATGCACAAGCTTCGGCTTCAGGAGGTGCGACTGCGGGTCCTCAGACCCCGCCACCGACTCACAGATTCAATCTCAGAGGTATGCAGAGTCCTCTCACGTACAGGTCTCCCCACTCCTCTAATTCATCCCGCCTTGACACATTAAAAGAAAACATGTCCGTTTGCAGATATGATCCAGTACCCGAAAAGGACGATTTAATGATATTGGCATCATTACGGTTAAGATCTGCTACTGATAACTTGTTATGTTATGCAGGAATGAAGGAGCGTCTAGATAGAATATATGAGTTTGTTCAGACAGGGAAAGACCCTGACAGTATTAAGGATGCCATGGAGAAACAGAAAGTTGGCATGCAAGCGCTGATACTACGATTTTTCATAAATTGTCTAATAAGAGAACGAGACAGGCCCGGAACAGATCAGAGTGAATTAGATGCATTGAACAAGTGGGGTCAAAATATAGCTGATGGAAAACATGACAGACAGAATTGCATAGCCTCTATGTACAAGAAGATTAGGAAAGCAGTGATAGCAGCACACCAGAAAGAGAAAGAAGAGGCTTCCTCCGAGGAGGAAGAAGAACAGGAAGAATCCGAAAGAAATGTAGGCACCATAGCATATGTAGGTAAGGGAACTTACCTTAGGAAGGGTATCCGTCCAGAGAGCAAGAGAGTTTTCTTCTCGGCCTTGACAAATCCGAATTCTGCTGAACATCAGTTCCAGGAAACTGATAAAAGGCTTCGAGATCGAGTTGGGTACCATGTACTCAATTCTATGGATGAACAAGAACTAGCCCGATCAGCTGTATCATGGGCCGAAAATGCAGACATATATAATGATGACACAGTGGCGCAGACATTTCTGAACCTCTCCCCCGACGAACAGAAATTAGCAGGTGTATACATGATTCAGCACCTTCTTATCAAATACAGAAAACATTATTCTGATCCAGGTCCCTTACACGAGACACTAGAAGCACTACTGATGGATAGATGGAGAGGCTTAAGTACCAAATTAATTCAAATAATTCTAGAACAGCGACATAGATATGATACCTTTGTAAGCTCTGAATATGTTCCCGCCCCACCTCCAGAAAGGAAAATGTACCACATGCAATGCGGGGGTGGTATTGAAAGTCAGAACCCCTTACGAGAAGTGCACCCTGTTATGGGTGAGGATAAAACTTTGAAACGCGTGTATGTACACACGCCTCTGACTAAATTAGAACTGTTAGAAATGAAGAAACTAGTACCATGCCATGATAAAGACCCTGCAGGTTTTCATAGAGAGCTTAAAGACATGTTACTAATGGGGGATTACACGTATGATGATATCATGAAAATGTTGAAGGTATTATTGCCTACGGGTATATTCGAGAAATTAAAGGAAAAGGAATGGGAGGTGGGAGACACAAAGATTGCCTGGGCAGAAATAGAAGATGAAGAGAAAAAACGGGTTCCAGGGTTAGGCCTTGGGGACAAAACTAAAGCATTACCAGGTTTGATAGTACAGGTCCTGCCCAGATTATTGACAACTAGAAAGGAAGATTGGGACGCCATCTCGTCCTGTAAACAGAAACATGATGAAGATACTAGTGACTTCTATTCAAGATTCGAGAAATGTTTCATTATTAATAGTGGCCTCCAGCCAAGTAGCGAGTCGTACCCGCATCTTTTTGTATCAAAGTTAGTCGAGAATTCCTTACCGTTAGTTAAAAATCGAGTGTACAAGGTCGAGAGTACATGGCAAGCAAATACGCCATCCCAGATGTTACAGATGTTACAATATCATCAGAACAGAATTAGAGAAGAACAAGATCAGGAACAGAAACGTATGAAAGACACGAAAATGAAAATGTTAGTAGCACAAACGGTTCCATCCGACGGTCACAGAAAGGGTGCGACCCAGACGAATCACACTACAGCTCCCGTTAAAGGGACATGTAATTACTGCAAGCAGCCAGGTCACTACGTACATGAATGCCCAGTTCTGAAACATAACATAGCGACAGGTAAAACTAAAGAAAGACCGCATCCGCCTAGACAAGACCATAACCAGCATCAGTCTTCACAGAATACACAGGGTACACAGCCTATGCATGTTTCCTCGACTCCAGCACAGACCGTAGCAGTACCACAGCCACAGCCCATTGCCGCAACTCAGCAAGTTTCACAGCAGATGTACCAGTATGCCCAGTCCGCTTACCCCGAATATTCCCGATATACATGAAACAGCCTAGAGAGGGAAGGTGGCTTGCCTCTTATTGAGATTCCTGTAGATCAAGAAGGTCCTTATGTACACAGTCAAGTATTGGGAAAAGACAGAAAGTTTTTAATTGACACAGGGGCAAGTCGCACTACAATCAGTCATGATGAAGTTCCAGGGGCACCCCTCTCAGGCTCACAGAATGTTTCCCTGGGTTTTTCAGGACAGCCTATTGTAAATGAGGTATCAGAACCAGTTCCCCTGGCTGTGGGTCCATTATCACGTGTTACAGACCTGTTACTCACGAAATCATGTCCAGAAAATCTGTTAGGAATTAAAACATTGAAGGCTCTAGGAGCTATAATATGCTGTTCCCCGGAGGGAGTTAGACTCTTTCTGCGGGATTTCAAGGGTCATTATGTTCTGCGTGAATTTGATGTCAGATTGAAAAATGTACCAGATTACTTGTGGGCAAAAGGCCCAACTGATGTAGGCTGTATGCACATTACACCATACCGCGTTACACTCAAGGCAGGTGTTGTATTACCCAGAATCAGACAATACAAGTTACCACCCGATGCTGTAGTGGCTTTACTGAAAATCATTGAAGAGCTCATTGCCCAAGGGGTGGTCGTCGAGACCGACTCCAATATCTGTAATTCACCCATCATTCCGATTCTTAAACGTACTGATCCCAATGCACCGCCAGTATATCGGCTGGTGATTGATCTTCGAGAATTAAATAAATGTATTATTCCACAGTATCCTGTGGTCCCCGATATCTCATCCCTATTGACTGCCATTGATTCAGAAGCAACGTTCTTTACTGTAATTGACCTCAAGAACGCCTTCTTCAGCGTGCCTATTGATCCAGAGAGCCAATATCTCTTCGGATTCAGTTTAAATGGACGCAGTTTCAAATTTTCGCGCGCACCTCAAGGATTCACAGAAAGCCCCAGCATCTATAGTCAAGCACTGAAAAGACAACTAGATTGTATTCAAATGCCAGTTAACACCACTTTACTGCAATACGTCGATGATCTGCTGATCACCGCACGAAGTGAGCCCGAATGTGAAAAAGCATCACTGACAGTTCTACACTTTCTGGCCGACAAGGGACACAAAGTGTCTCCTTCAAAGCTACAATTCTGTGTTCAGCAAGTTGTGTACTTGGGTCACTTGCTGTCCAAAGTGGGGAGACAGCTCACTCCCGATCGCATTCAGTTAATTGCAAATATGCCACAACCCCAGACACAAAAGGAAGTGCGGGCCTTTAAAGGCCTCACCTCGTACTGCAGACAATGGATTCCCCAGTATGCATTTCTAGCTAAGCCACTCATCCAGTTAACGACACAGGAGGCAGCGACTTCGACTGCCCTCCCTTGGACTCAGGAACATACACAAGCTTTTGAAGACTTAAAGAAAGCCTTATGTCAAGCACCAGTTTTAGCGACACCATGTTACAGCAAACCGTTTACACTTTTTGTTACAGAACGTGATGGTACAGCGTTGTCTGTCCTCACCCAAGATCAAGCAGGTTCACATAAGCCTTGCGCTTATTTTTCTAGTACATTGGATTCAGTAGCCCAAGCACTCCCTGCGTGCTTAAAGTCAGTAGCAGCAACAGCGTTAGCAATAAGACAAAGTGATTCAATTGTTTTAGGTCACCAGTTAACAGTTCAAGTACCACATTCTGTAGAGGTTTTGTTAAACAGAACCCAGACTCAACACTTGACTGTAGCACGACTGACAGGTTATGAATTAACACTATTCCAGCCACACATAGAAATCAGACGCTGCAGTATCCTGAACCCCGCAACACTGTTACCAACAGTTATGACAGATCCAGCCCCACATGATTGTATAGAAATCATTAATGCAGTAACAAAGCCTAGACGAGATTTAACAGATGTTCCATTGACAAATCCAGACCTGACACTTTATGTGGACGGTTCATGCATGAGAACAAGTACAGGAGAATTAGTGGCCGCATATGCCGTGACCACTGAAACTGAAGTTAAAGAAACACATCGTATTGACACACTGTCTGCCCAAGCAGCAGAGCTCATCGCTCTGACCCGAGCTTGTATTCTAGCCAAGAACAGAAATGTTAACATATACACTGATTCCCGTTATGCCTTCGGAGTTGTACACGACTTCGGAGTCCTCTGGCAAGAACGAGGTTTCCTGACCTCTCATGGGGCCAAGATTCAACACGGTCCCCTCATCCAAGCACTGTTAGAAGCAATACATTTGCCTTCGGGCATATCAGTCATGAAGTGTAAAGCACATACTAAAGTTACAGATTCTGTGTCCCAGGGTAACGACCTGGCAGACCAGACAGCAAAACATACAGCACTGACTCACACCCAGATTACTGATGTGACAAAGACAGTAGTACCGACAAAATGTATGACAGTTAGAGATCCCGCCCTAGACGTAATTGATATCCAGACACATGCTACTCCAGATGAAATAAAGAAATGGACTGAACTAGGAGGGATCCAGACAGATCAAGGTTGGATAACGAAGGAAAAATCTATATGGTTTCTCCCTGACTCAATGGTTCAAGTCATGATAAACACAGCACATAGCCCGGCACATCTAGGAGAGAAGGCGATGTTAGACAGTTTACAGAATCTCTGGTACAACAAACACTTACGAGCAGCAGCAAAACAGAAAGTGCGTACTTGCATGATCTGTTGTCAGTTCAATCCAGGTAAAAGCGTCCCTGTAGAACAAGGTGGATTTCATCCTCCCGATCACCCTTTTGAAGTCCTCCAGATGGATTATATCCAGATGAACAGTTGTCGAGGTTTTAAATATGTCCTTGTAGTTGTTTGTGCTCTGTCCCGCTGGACCGAAGCATACCCAGTTCCAGACTACACTGCTCCGACCACTGCTCGACAGTTGGTTCGTGAATTCTTCCCACGGTACGGTTTGCCCCGTGTCGTGTATTCAGATAACGGACAGCCATTCTCGTCCGAGTTGATGAGACAGGTTTCCCTTTTGCTAGGATATCAGTGGAGGTTCCACTGTGTCCGACATCCCGAAGCAGCAGGCCTTGTAGAAAGGCATAATCAGACACTAAAAATTCGCCTTGCAAAGATCTGTCAGGAAAAGGGGGTCGACTGGATAATCGCCCTGCCCGTGGCACTATTCTACATGAGAATGGTCGCCCATTCAAGATCAGGGCTATCCCCGTACGAAGTGGTCTTTGGCAGACCACCGAATATGTGGGGGACGCCCATTCCGAAGAAAATCACTGATGTTGATTGCAATATGTTGACAGATTACCTTGCCTCCTTGATGTCTGCACTCCAATCATGTCGTTCACAGGTTGCCGCAGCTTTCCCTGACAACACTGATGTAAAGCAGCACGAGGTCCGTCCTGGGGACCTGGTACTCGTCCGGAATTTCGACCGGAAAAATCCGCTGGAGCCCCGCTGGAAGTCCCCGAAGACCGTTCTTCTCACCACGAGGACAGCCGTAAAGATAGAGGGGAGAAAGGGGTGGGTCCACACGAGTCACATCAAACTTTGCAATGAACTAAAAAACGGACTAAAACAGGACTCTGACTCGTCCACCCCCACCAAAGACTGTGTTGAAAGAAAAGACTTTACAGTGTCTGAACGAGAAAAGACTCCCCAAGAACAATACCGTATGAAACTCCGATCTAGCAAGTCAGACAGTTTAATTGTTTAAGTCCTCCCCTAGGTGAATCGGTTAAATAGTTTCTGACATGTATCCCCTAGATCGAGATAGAGAGAGAGAGAGAGAAGCAAAGAAACGTACATACCGTAAATCACTGCGTAGTCACTGTATAGTGACGTTGTTAATAATGTTTTTTCTAAGTATTCTAATTATTATTGCCAGCATTCTGCTACCTATATATTGGCCTATTTTCAGGCGTGAACAATCTGTTTACAATGTCTCTGCTGAACACACTTTTAGTGAACTTCCTGCACATGAACTCTCTTACAGACTTGCGCTGCGCAACAATACATTCATTAGTATGTTACACCACTCCCATCAGACAAATAATGCTACCGACTGCTGGATATGTGGCCGACTCCCTCCCTACCAGAATTACAAGGGAGCTCTGCCCCTCTTTCCGTACCCGCTCACTCACAATGGCTCCTGTGGGGCATGGTTTAAAATAATTAATTCCTTAGATCCTGATATTGCTGTTTTCGATGGGGGCTGGGTTTGGGGAAACTTGAACTTAGTCCTGCTCAACGTCTGTTATCCTGATAAAGAGGGACTTCCCACTCGAATAGGAACTGATCTAGAAAATGAAGTATATGGATTAGGTAATTACACAATTAGCCTTATGATCCTTACTGTTGAATCCGAGGCTGCTCCAGTTCTGCCCCATATGTTAGTATTACCAGTCACAGGTGAATTATGTGTTAGCAAGAAAGGTTCAGTACACGTAGGTCATAGTAAATGCACTACTGTGGTCGAATTCAGTGAACTTGGTAAATCGTCTTTCAAAGCTATCAGTCACTCCTATTTTGTTTGTGGTCATACCGCTTACATACGTTTGCCTCCAGATTGGGATGGTACCTGTTACCTTGCATTCCTTCTGCCACCTGTTTTTCTAGCTCCCCCAGATTACCCTAGAAATACGAATCTAGTACCGAATAGACCCAAAAGAGATATTCCACTTGTCGACTACACAGAAACGACATGGGAACAGTACACTGATTTCAATAAAGGATTCTTTTTCTTTCTAGGACCTGTCCAAAACAGTAAATTAATACGTAGATTAACTAGAACACTTGAAGCAGTAGTACATGAAACTGCCTCCGCCTTAGGTAACTTAACAGAGGAGCAATCTGCTATGCGGGTTGTTGTCCTTCAAAATCGTCTTGTTATTGACGTCATCTTGGCAGATAGAGGTGGAGCCTGTAAGGTCATCGGGTCAAGTTGCTGCGTTTTCATCCCACAAAATGCACCATCTGTCTATCAAGCTATTACCCGTCTGCATAAAATTGCGAATCAGATACATCAGACTCCAGGCACCTGGACTTGGTCCGGTTGGTTCTGGACAACGTTAACAGCTTGGGGATGGAAGATCTTATCCTTCCTAGGCATTGGCCTTGTTATAGTATTCAGCTGCTGCCTGTGCCTACAGTGTGGGCCAGCAATATGTGGACTGTGTGCCACATCGTGCATTGAACATTCCAGTTTTCTCTCAAACAGTCAAAGAAAGAAAGATGAACATATAATGTTACAAGAACAGACTGATCGATTCATGAGGATCGATATATCATGAAGGGTCCGTAGGGAACAAGGAGGGAATGAGGTAATCTAAATTTTATGGTCAAGTTGTGTTCCCTAGCGAGTACCCCACCGTCTCCATGTACGAGTTAAAGTGCATGTAACTTCCCTCCTGTGTCAGCTATGAAGACGCAAATACATTTTCGTCCAACGTTAACATGTCCTCTTTCAGACCCACCATGAATGGGTCGAATGGTCCGTTCCTAAGTATGCTATGCCAACGTCTTTTTGTAGTACACTCCTACGTTTTTCAGCTCTGGCTGAAGTAGGCCCTGAATCTCTGCCACCGAGCCTCTTTTCTGGCTTCTGACTCCGAGAAATCTCTGTCCAGGCAGCCCCTGTACTCGTGAACTCTGACTTACTTTCAGCGCGGCCCCTCGCGCTCGGCTCAGCCTGCTGCCTGCCAAGATTGACTATAACCTTCGAGTTATCTGTTTCCCTCCCCGAAAATACATTCCTGCCTGCTAGCTTCAGTAAACATCCTTCCTCAGCTGCAGGGCTAAAGGGCCGACCTGTCTCTGTGCAAGTAATTCATAGCTTCGTTGCCATGCTTCCATGGAAGGCCCCATGCCCCCACGCTTCTCATACAGACACCCAGGCGCTTATACACGCACTCACAGCAAGTATAGAATAGCTTCTGCTCTAGAGACCTTTCTGCCCAGATAGCTTAGTTCCTAAACATCAGATATCAGATATGATAGAAGCACAAGTTGATCTGACATGCCAGACTTTTGTCTCTTTCCGTCAGTGTAAATGTCAAGTCCCCTGCACCCCTCCAATTACACGTCATGCAGCTGCGCGCGCATCCAAGCTTCCGATTTCTGCTGACATTGCCACATTTTCTGTTAGTGCCACCCCTTTGTGACACCTATCAGTGACGTTTCCAGAACACACCTCTAGTTCACGCCTCTTGATTACGCACATGTACCACGTGTATATTGTTATCTTGTCTTCTCTCAGCTGTTACGCCTTCTATACTGTTTTCAATGGTGTACAATAAGTATATAAGCTATGTACTGTTAATAAAATCTATCCCTTCTGACACCCTGTGTGGTGGTCAGAACATGATATCTTGGCCATGACCATTCCTTTTTAAGGAATAAAACCCTTAGAACTCTAACACCACAGACTCTGTCTTTTTTCACCCGATCTGAGTTATTATTGATTAAGTACTTACCTGCATAGAAATTAAGAGAGTAAATTATTTATTTACGTCACGGGGACCGGTTTCTGGCATTACAGCCGTCTTCGGACCGGTTTGCTTGAATCCTGATGGTGCAATGAGCAAGGGTCTCACATCTGAGAATACCCTTCCACGCTTAGGGTGGACAAAAATATTTACAACAAGGGGTGGTGAGGGACCGAGTCTCTGAATTAAGCAGAAAGCTCTCACCCCGTCAAGAGATCAGGGCTAGATCCAACACCGTTTTTTAGCTCACTGCACCATCCCAGTTTCAGAACCTGGCTGTATGCAAATTAGTCTGTTCCTGTCCCAGTGCATGATGGGAACAGGGCAAACCAAACTACAAAAGCCAATTCTTACACTGGGAAGGAAACAAGCTCCCGGGGAACCGGTTTCTGGCATTACAGCCGTCTTCGGCCCGGTTTGCTTGAATCCTGATGGTGCAATGAGCAAGGGTCTCACATCTGAGAATACCCTTCCACGCTTAGGGTGGACAAAAATATTTACAACAAGGGGTGGTGAGGGACAGAGTCTCTGAATTAAGCAGAAAGCTCTCACCCCGTCAAGAGATCAGGGCTAGATCCAACACCGTTTTTTAGCTCACTGCACCATCCCAGTTTCAGAACCTGGCTGTATGCAAATTAGTCTGTTCCTGTCCCAGTGCATGATGGGAACAGGGCAAACCAAACTACAAAAGCCAATTCTTACACTGGGAAGGAAACAAGCTCCCGGGGACCGGTTTCTGGCATTACAGCCGTCTTCGGCCCGGTTTGCTTGAATCCTGATGGTGCAATGAGCAAGGGTCTCACATCTGAGAATACCCTTCCACGCTTAGGGTGGACAAAAATATTTACAACAAGGGGTGGTGAGGGACAGAGTCTCTGAATTAAGCAGAAAGCTCTCACCCCGTCAAGAGATCAGGGCTAGATCCAACACCGTTTTTTAGCTCACTGCACCATCCCAGTTTCAGAACCTGGCTGTATGCAAATTAGTCTGTTCCTGTCCCAGTGCATGATGGGAACAGGGCAAACCAAACTACAAAAGCCAATTCTTACACTGGGAAGGAAACAAGCTCCCGGGGACCGGTTTCTGGCATTACAGCCGTCTTCGGCCCGGTTTGCTTGAATCCTGATGGTGCAATGAGCAAGGGTCTCACATCTGAGAATACCCTTCCACGCTTAGGGTGGACAAAAATATTTACAACAAGGGGTGGTGAGGGACAAGGTCTTCAATAACGATAGTCCTGCAAATTTCACCTACAGCAAGCTGGGCTGCCCTTCGATCCTAGACTATAGTAAATACCAAATCCTGGTATCAGATGGATAGCTTTAAGGTTGTACCCAGTCACGATAGTGATCACAACACCCTGATCCTAGAACTGGATTTGCCATACACTGGTAATGCCCATATGGACCACTCGTCGAATACTCCAGGGCCAATACTAACTAGCTGTAGGAGGAGAGTAAGATGGGGTACCTTATGTGAATCTGAAGACAGGTTAGCCACACTCTACCAATTAAATATATCATATTTGGAGGCTGCATCCCAACTGAGTGAGTCTGGAGTCTTTACCCGACCACTCAGTGAAATCGCAGAGAACCACGAAGGTCTAGTGGTAGCTCAGGCGGATAGTTTTACTTATGTTGCTCAAGTAAAGGAAGGTAGTACACCTACGCATCGTTGGTATAATGGCAAATGTCGGAAGGCCAAGACATTACTGCTCACAGCAATTAAACAAAATGACAGGCTGGCAATAAAGGAGAACAGGTTCTATATAAACGCACAATCATGCAAGCAAAAAAAGAGTGGAAAGCAGAAAAGTGGGGGACTCTTAGAGATGCCCTAAAAAGGAGGGATCTAAGGACCTTTTGGAAAGTAAAAAGTACAGATTCCAAAGAGAACAAACAGGCATTCAAACCAAATTTGGGTGCCGAAGTCTGGAGGGCCTATTTCCAGTCACTTTACTGTAGGGCAGTGGGTAATCTTGAGCAAGCCGAAGTCCATGCCCCGCTCCAACATCCATCCAGTCTGGATACTCCAGCAATTTCTCTTAAGGATGTAATGGCTGCAATTGCTCGAGTATTACCTGCAAAGGCTCAAGGCCTAGATAGGATCCCTGGAGATCTTTTTTGCACCGAACCCAGTATCTGGGCTTCGTACCTTCAGAGCATTATTAGCTCTATTCTCCAGGGAATAGAGATTCCCACAACTTTGCTAGGGGCGGAAATCATCCCTATCTTCAAGATGGGCTCACCCCTGATTTCTGCGAACTATTCGCCCATTAGCCTCATCGATGTTGCTCAAATTTTTTTTGCCCGAGTGCTTCTGGACCGATTGCAAAACTGGATGGAATAGTTTTCCATTCTTAGCCCTTACCAGACAGGTTTTCGAACAAAAACGTCCACAATTGATCAAGCATTCATGTTACAAATATTGTACTGGAAAACAGTGATCTTGGAGGGTGGCAGTCTCTATATGATCTTAGTGGACCTAAAATCGGCCTTTGATCTACCTAGGGGAATACTATGGGTTATCTTATCCGACCTGGGGGCGCATCCATATCTATGCGAGATCTTGAAATATTGCATGCGAATAACTATGCTCAAATCAGATATGGGAAGAATGGTGACCTCACTGACCGTATACCGATAGAGAGAGGTGTGAGACAGGGGTGTGTCCTCTCCTGAACCCTCTTTTGCCTTTTCATTGGTGGCCTAGTGGCAGCCTTGACAGCGGGTGGGGATACAGATGCTCCAAAGTTAGCGGGACGCAAGGTACCTGCCCTGATGTTTGCTTACAATACCCTCCTACTGTTGAAATCACTGATGGGCATCCAAAGGGCTTTAGATATTTTTAATTCATTCAGCAAAAATATATGGTTTTAAATTAACACCAAGAAAAAAATACATGGTGTTTAATGCAGGGCACTCAAAAAGACCCAATCCACATCTAGCGAGGGATTTCTTAGAACAAGTACCTGTATGCAAATACTTGGGATTATCCCTCAAAGAGAAATTGGAGTGGGGTGACCAAATTAAGAAGGCTTGTCTTAAACTGACGCAAACATCTGGGGGTCTTGCAAAACAGCAAAGGAAGTGTGCAAACCAGATTCTGGGGCCGGTCTAGTTTCCAGAAATGTCTGGGTTCAGTAGATTTCCCTAGATGTACTTCGACCACTGGACCAAAAATACAGGTGTCTCCCCCAAGATCAATAATTTTGAAGTGCCCACAGTAGGTTTTGGAATGTTTCCTGTAGCGTGCACTAGGCCAAAACACACAAGTGAGGTACCATTTTTATCAGGAGACTTAGATAAATGCTGGTTGTGTGGAAGTTTGTGGTTCCCCACAGATTAAAGAACTTTCAATCAGAGAAATTGAGGAAAATGTTTTTGTTTTTTATTACAAAGTTTGAGATATTCAAGGGATTCTGGGTAACAGAACCCCTGGTGAGAGCAACACAAGTCACCCCATCCTGAAATTCCCTGGGTGTCTAGCTTTCACAAATGTACTGATTTCCTTAGATGCCGGCTAAGCTAGGGTCCAAAATCCACAGCTAGGCTCATTGCGAAAAAAGGGTGAGTTTCCACTGGAAAAATGTGATGCACCCATGTTGCGTTTTGGGCCTTTCCCTTCGGCGGGACCAAGGCCTACCCACACAAGTGAGGTACCATTTTTATTGGGAAATTTGGGGGAATGATGGGTGGGTGGAAATTTGTGGCTCCCTATGGATTCCAGTACTTTCCATCACAGCAAATTGAGGAAAATGTGTTTTTTTGACAAGGTTTGAGGTATGTATTAGATTCTGGTTAACAGAACCTGGTGAGAGCCACACAAGTCACCCCATCCTTGATTCTGCTGGGTGTCTAATTTAAAAAAATGTGCAGGTTTGCTAGGCTTCCCAAAGTACTGGCTGAGCGAGGATTCAAACTCCACAGCTAGGCACATTAAGAAAAAAGGGTCACTTTTCACTGGAAAAAATTGCTATGCCCATGTTGAGTTTTGGGCTGTTCCACACCAGTGAGGTACTGTTTTTATTAGAACACTAGAGGGAATGCTATGGGGCACTAGAGGGCGCAAGGCAAGATGGGCGCACCTCTGTGAGGCTCTGCCAGACCAAGCAATCATCCGCCGAATATCCGCTACATCCTTTAATTTCAGAATACCTACCGGAGGGAACAACTATCCAGGGACCCACGGAGTGTATATGTTGTATTTGCGGCATCCTGGAAAACCGTGGGCTGGCCTGTGAGGTGGCGACGATCCGGCCCGCGGCGCCCACAACATGGCGGCTTGTCTGGGGCTGCGGAGCGGAGCTGACGTCTAGCCTGTCTCCTGAGGGTCCGGCGCTGCACTGTGGCTCCCGATCTGATCTGGTCTGCTATTTGAAGGGAAGTCTACTCAAGCGGCTCCTACGGTGTGCTGGAGCGGGGTGCCTCACTGATTCTGAGGCCCTAGGAGCGGCTGTGACGGGAGGCGGTGGCGGTGGAAAGGACGGCCGGGAAGTGCCCCGCTTACCTGTTGCTGCTGTGTCGGCCCTGCGGAGCTCCCTGCATCTGCAGCTGCTGGCCCTGTGATCTCCTCCATGCCGTTGCGGGGAGTGGGGTAGGGGCCCGGTGTCGGCCGGGTTTGTGAAGGTGGTGCCGGAGTTGGTGCTGGGCCGCTCCCTGCTGGCTGTGGTTGGTGTGGGGGGGAGCGGGCGGCCACGGCGCTGGTGAGTTGGTGCCCGGGAGTGCGAAGAGTCTTCATTAAAACTGCCAGTGCCTGTGGTAGGGACATCTGTGAAGATCCCCGGAAGTGGGCCGTAAAAGCCTCGGCCTAAATTAGCTACAAAGGAGCATCGGTCTCCGGCGGGGAGGAGCTAATCGAGTTGCATGCTCCCTCTGTGATGCGAGGCTGTACAAGCTGGCGCTCTGATTGATGTATGCTGCACCTGGAGGCCTACGTCTTGGGATGTGTGGTGCTTTGCAGTGGGACCGCGCAGATGGACATTGCCTGCATTAGAGGGCACTTTCGCAGGTGATGATCACTTTATCAGCGCAGAGGTGCCTCATGGGTTGCTGACACTGCTGTGGAAAGCGGAGGGGATACCAGTGCAATCTCCTGCTTCCTTGCTGCGATACTCAAGGGTCTGACACAGTCCAGGGTGCCGTTACCTGCGCAGAGTTGATAATTGCGACCCTAGCCTGCAATCTATACTTGGGGTCATTACCATATTACAGAGCTGTGCTCAGTGCTGAACCATGGGTCGACCAGATAGAAATCAGTCAAAGCTCACCTTTGTGTCGCGATGGATAACCAAGCCCTCAAAGGAGGCGGTCATGGACTCAGAGGTGGATGGAGCGTCGGGGAGCTCGCCCACTCTGGAGGCCACATTGGTGGCCATGCAGCAGACCCTGCAATCTATAGAGGGCACCATGGCAGCGGTCAATCATAGACTTGATCATATGTCTGCCCAGCTTGAAAAGCAGAGTGCGCGTATGGGAGAGGTGGAGCAGAGGGTCTCCGCCACGGAGGATGGACTGACGACGGTCTCTGACAAAGCGCTAAATATGGAGAGGGTGATTTCCATTATCCAGGCGAAAAACGAGGATTTAAAAGCCCGGTCCTGTCGCAATAACATCCGCGTTACGGGGCTGCCGGAATCCACGAACGTTGGAAAAATGGAGGGATTTGATAATTCCGCTATTCTAGTGCCTTTGGATTTAATAACCGCTCAGCAAACGTTGCTCTTCGTTATATTGTTTGTTGTGACTATTATCTGATTGCAATGTTGACTTGATTTATTCATACACTGTAACTTGCTATGATGTTCGATAGGATCTATTGTTCCATCTTCCCTGGCTACACGGGCCCTTTTATTCCACCCTGCCGGTAGTAGTCTGATATCACTGCTATAACTGGTGTATAGGGATGATATAATATAGCTGCTTGGTCACTTCTCGTTCTGCCGGAGGAATGTGCATCTACACCCCTACAAATGGGTGAACCCCAAACTTTAGATTGTGGTGGGTGGGGAGGGTTGTTTGGTTGGGTATTGGGTTGGCTTTGGCAGGTTCGGGTAGCTGAAGTGGTGGTGGGCGGGAGGTGTTGGGTATGGGAAGGGGGTTGTTCTTTACTATCATCTATATGGTGAGATTTCATGAATACCGTCATGGACTAAGAGTTTACAAGTTTTGGCAACGGATTTGAAGGTGTGCTACTTTACTATCCACTACAGGTTACTATTCTTTGATTTTTATGGGTATGATAGGTAAAATCACTTGGCTTACATGGAACGTAAGGGGCTTGAATAATCCGAAGAAAACCAGACAGGTCCTGGCATATATGAATCGCCATAATGTACAGATAGCTTTCTTGCAGGAAACACATCTCACGGCGCATACCGCAACATCAGTGGCCAGACATTGGGCAGGGATGCGTCTTGCCTCTACATACTCTTCATATGCTAGGGGGGTCATGATACTAATAAAGAAGGATGTCCCTTTTGTGAGTACATATGAGGAAGTTGATAAGGAGGGCAGGTACATAATACTGCAAGGGAAATTATGTGGAACTCTGATCACGATGGTAAATGTGTACGGGATGAATGTAGATAACCCTGAATTTTATACAGTGTTGTGGAGCAAGGTTTTTGCACTCCCAATGTCTGTCATTATATGCGGGGTGATCTAAATGTGGTTTTGGATCAAGAGATTGATAGGAAGTCGTGCAATACTGCTCATGTAAAAAAAAGCGGTGCAAGCGGTGCAGGATGGTATGACCGATTTACGGCTAGGATGTGTGGCGCTTGCGTCATCCTTGTGTGAAAGAGGGGACATGTTACACGTATGCGCATGACACATGGTCCCGCTTGGATCATTGGCTGGCGACACGAGATGTGAATGACTGGGTGGTGATTGCTGTGCATTTGCCTCGCTCATTGTCGGACCAAGCACCTGTATTGATTGACACGGTTCTCCCGGCACACGCCCCGGCCCCATTTACATGGAAATTGCGACCTACTTGATTTAGTGATTCGTGAAGGTATACGAGAAGCTATAGAGAATTAATTTGCATTGAATGTTGGATCGGTGGCTGATGTGTGTACAGTCTGGGAGGCGTTCAAGGTGACTATAAGGGGTGCTTGCATAGGCTTGCAACTGTTATAGAACAGGGGTTGACCCAATATAGTCCAAGGACCTGGGTATTCAGCAGTATAGACAACAATTATAATTTTACCAATAAGAATAATCATAACATTCGGTCAAGTTAATTAACTCCACATCAAGACTAAATCTGTAGTCTTAATAGCATAGATGATACTAGCCCACAACCTCAAAAAATGTTTTACAATAAGTGCCAAAGAGCCAATGAAACCGAAAAAAGTCCAATTGGGATGATTAATTTAATATACCATATAACAAAGTTTGAAAATCAATGTATCTATGTACATATATTTACACAAATCATAAGGCAAAATACACTTTTATAAAAAGAGAGAGCGTGCACAGAGAAAGATAAAGTAAGTGCTCAAGTGAATGATCAAGAAGATCAGAAAACAGTGTGGATGATTTATATACAAAGAAATAGTGAGCCTGTCCTAGGTAATGCTTGTAAAAAATACTTCTTTTCTACTAGCTAAATGCTATCTACAATTCCTTGGTCCTTCAATTGCACCATTGGCAATAGGGCGGCCAGGAAGAAGGGGGTGGGGGGTGGACAAGGGACAGGGGTCAATAGGTACAGGCTCCCAAGGGGGAATGTCGTCGACGTTTCGACCCAACCATGTAGTGGGTGGTTCAAGTCCTCAACAACGGGTCTTCATCAGGACGGAGTCATAGGGGAATATCTCTCAGAGTGCACGTCAATTAAAAACAATCGTTGGGCACCTGTAATGATAATATCAAATGAGTCCACTAATGACCTTTGTGGAAAAGCACTCACCCTTCCGTGGTGCCTTGGCAAGACAAAGTGCGTTGATTGGTCCGCACCCACAATGTGAAAGTATCCAGAGTTATACTGCAAGAACAGATAGAAGAAGAGGTAGCCATTAGTGCTACACAGCTTATCTCCCTTTTGAGTGACTACATAACAATGAGAGTTGCTTATATTTGCGAAAATTGGCAAGGTCCATTTAGTGATTGCCGATTTTTATAATTCCAAATCTCAGTCAATTTTTAGGAATACTATTAGAGTCTAAAATTACTTATATACATATCGGGGTCCTCGTCTTGGAGGTCTATACCCTATCTGAAAAATGCGCAAAGACTGTTTTCAATAATCTCGCAGTGGTCACTTACCCAATGCGTATGTTCACTGGTGTTTGTCAAAATTATTTATCAAGCCAAACTGACATCGAGTGTCAATGCGTTTGTTCACTGGTGTTGTTCACAGTTGTTTATCAAGCGAATCAGACACCCAGTGCTGTAAAGGAGATAAGACAAAATACGTCTTCGTTAGGGCGTTGCCAGAGTGACTTAGAACAAAAACAGCTTAGAGCCCTTGGTTAAAATACAGGGTTGCTACGTTTTACATACCCCGTGTTTTCTGTAGGAGTGAAGGTTATTATATTTCTCTTCTCTCTGTAGCTCCGATTAGTGGCGCACAGCTTCCCACATGGAATCGCGTTTTGGAATGCGGAAGCAGAATCGAACGCGACGTGGTTGTATTCGTAACCAGGCAACCAACGCGCCTACGTCATGGCGTCCTGATGGTTGCTAGTAGATCGGCCATTATCGAATTGCGAATACAGTCTAGCGGTATTACGCCCTAATCACAGAGGATTAAGCATACCCAGTAGGGGATTCTTTTGTTTACGTAAATATCTCCATATTCAAACAATTACCAGTGAAATAATCCTGGATGTACTCATTACTTCAATACGATTGTATCTTTAAGAAAACGGGATGTCTCACTGGAGCGTGTGACTAGTAAATCAGGCGGGCCGATGCTGGAACATACTCACACGCATGACCGGAGAATTAGCGCCTGTAGTGCACCTTGCATGTCCACATGCAGGAGTTAGTTAGATGAAATAAAGGACAGAGTAATGTGACTGGTATACATCAATCAAAATCGGTCCAATATCACAAATAAACATTGCAAATATTCAAACTATTGACATATATGAACAGTTATAACAGATACATAATGCATGTATTTTAAAACATTTACACTCTGTATATTGCACAATAGAAGGATTCCTAGGTGCAACTCTTGGTTAGTGATTACAGCAAGGCAAGTTACACAATAAGCAAAGAGGATTCAACCATTATAGAGTGTTGCCATCTGTCTTGTTATTTCCTCATATTCATTGAGGCCCTTGTTCACAGTATCAAAAGTGTGCATCCATTTACACTCCCGAACATTTAGGCAGTTTGAAAAATTGCCTCCTCTCACATTCACAGTGACCTTCTCTAATACCCACCATTTCAAACTTTCAGGTGAGTGATCAAATTTTGTGAAATGTTCTACCAACGGGGCTCCTTGGACTCTACAGTGGATCCTGCTGCAGTGCTGTAGGATTCTGGTTTTAACTTTTTGGACAGTTTGACCTATATACCAAAAATCACAGGGGCATGCAATCACATATATAACTCCAGTTGAATTACAATTGGTATGTTGTTTCATTACATGCGTGTAGTTATTGCGAGTGCATGATTTTAGTTCTTCTGCTAGTTGACATGCTTTGCACGATCCACATTTGTGGTGGCCTAATACAGGTGGCGTGTTCCATAACGTGGACTGGGCATCCCTGGATATATTGGGTAACAATGATTGGACTACATAGTCCCTCACACTTCTTCCCTTTTTGAAGGCAAACATCGGTGGGGTCGTGATCCCTACGTCGTCAGCCACCAGGTGCCAATGCGTATTTATAATCTTCTTGATTTCAGTGCTTTTTGTATTGAATGTGGTGACACTTGTTATCCTTTCATCACTGTTATTGGTTTTAGTTTTTGGTTCCAACAGGAATTCTCTGTGACAGAACCAGGCCTTCTTTCTTGCCTTTTTCAACAGTCGTTGATAGCCTCTCTCCAGCAGGCGCTCCATAAGTGACATGGATTCATTAAAGAAATCCTCCTTATGGGTGCAATTCCGGCGCAATCTCAGGAACTGACCAAACGGTAGATTGTCCCTGAGATTGCGCGGATGATGGCTATTGTACCGAAGCAGGGTATTCCTCTCACTGGATTTTCTATAGAGGGTAGTATGTAACAATCCCTCATCCTCCACTATATTAATATCGAGAAAATTAATTTTCTTTTTACTAAATTCCAAGGTAAACTGTATATCCTTGGAGCGTTGGTTTAGCCATTCGTGGAATTCCATCAAGGTTTTTTCATCGCCTTCCCAAATCATCAGGACATCATCGATATATCGATGCCATGTCCTGATGTTTGTGGTGCAATTGAAGGACCAAGGAATTGTAGATAGCATTTAGCTAGTAGAAAAGAAGTATTTTTTACAAGCATTACCTAGGACAGGCTCACTATTTCTTTGTATGTAAATCATCCACACTGTTTTCTGATCTTCTTGATCATTCACTTGAGCACTTACTTTATCTTTCTCTGTGCACGCTCTCTCTTTTTATAAAAGTGTATTTTGCCTTATGATTTGTGTAAATATATGTACATAGATACATTGATTTTCAAACTTTGTTATATGGTATATTAAATTAATCATCCCAATTGGACTTTTTTCGGTTTCATTGGCTCTTTGGCACTTATTGTAAAAAAAAATTTGAGGTTGTGGGCTAGTATCATCTATGCTATTAAGACTACAGATTTAGTCTTGATGTGGAGTTAATTAACTTGACCGAACGTTATGATTATTCTTATTGGTAAAATTATGTCGAGGACCAATTGTTGCATAGGCTTGCAGGCAGGGGTGCTTAAGTCATTACACGACTCTATGAGTAGGTTGGAGCGGGAACTTACGGGCTTGGAGCGACAGTATGAGCAGGCTTCGGCAGCGTCCCTTCTAGCTACTATACGGCTGAAGGTGGACGAATATAATGAGTTGGCGGAGCAGGAGGTGAGGTACCTGTTGAAACTCCGCAGAGCCCAATACTATGGTGAGGGTGGCCGCCCTGGGCGGGGACTCGCTGAAAGGATCACAGAACCCTGGGCTAAGTACTGCGGAGTGCAGGAACTCACAGAGGAAGGTAAGTCCATTACAGATACTACCGATATATTAGAACAATTTGTCCAATTCTATAAAGCAATGTACGGGCATAAAAACACGGCCAGTGAGGAAGAGATAGCGCAATATCTAGATGATGTGGCCTTGGTGTGGCTGTCAAATGGACAGCAGGATTTTCTCATGCACCATCTGACAGAAACTGAGATCAGAGATGCCATTGCTGCACTGCCAAATGGGAAGGCTGCAGGCACTGATGGTCTCCCTTCTGAGTTTTACAAAGTATATGCGGACCAGCTACTGCCTCATCACATGGCTATGTACTCAGAGGCGTTTGAACAACGGCGGCTGCCCGCCACACTCAGAGAGGCTTTGATAGTTGCACTGCCCAAACCAGGCAAACCGCTGGACAAATGCGAGTCCTACCGACCACTGTTGCTTATGAACACTGATGTAAAGATCCTTGCTAAGGTCCTTTCGACATGGCTGCATCTGTTGTTAAACGTTATGGTCCTTCCAGACCAGTCAGGGTTCATTCACACACGCTCCACGGCTCACAATCTGATAGCTCTATTTGCTGTTCTCCATTTACTCAAGCCAGAACTACCGGTAGCCGCGATCTTATTAGACGCCGCCAAGGCGTTCGATTTAATTGCTTGGAAATACATGTTTGCAGTGCTCCACCGGATGGGGGTGCCTTTGTTTTTCACGGACTGGATACGGCTGCTATATACTGATCCAATGGCTCGGGTGCGCATTAATGGACATGTCTCGGCAGCTTTTCCTATCAAGCGGGGCACTAGGCAAGGGTGTCCGCTATCGCCCTTGCTATTTGCTCTTGTGTTGGAGCCGTTGGCGTGTGTGCTGAGACAGAGGCATGCTGACTCGGCCCTTAGTTTCTTCCAAAGACCATTGGCTATATCAATGTACGCTGACAACATGGTCTTATATGTCAGAGAGTTGGAACAATATTTGGAGGGCGTGATTCGGGAATATATACGCTTTGAGTGGTTCTCGGGTTTAGCAATCAACTCACAAGTGATGTTTGATGTGAACTTTCCTTTGGAGTGGGCAACAGACCCTGTCCGTTACCTCAGAGTTTGGGTACATCGAGACCCACAGGAAGTTATTAGGGCTAACTACGGTGTGGCCGTGTCCAGACTGGAAGACCAGGTGTCTAGATGGATACGTTTGCCTTTGTCATTTGTGGACAGAGCTGCACTTATTAAGATGGTGGTGCTACCTAAGTTTTTATATTTATTTGTCAACATTCCGATTGTCCTGAAGGGCCACTTCTTTGACACGCTTCGTTCACTGCTAATCACGCTTACATGGGGTGGTAATAAACCTCGCACAAGCAGGAACACACTGACAAAGCTTTATGCCCTCGGCGGGTTCTCCATTCCGGATATGCACTTATATTATTTATGCGCTCAAGCGCATTTTGCCACATGCTGGCAGTCGGCGCTGCCCTTCACGCCGCATGTGGCGGTTGAGGCTGGATGGTTCCCCCATTGCTCCTTAAAGCTATGATTGTAAATACACATTCAGTGTGTGAAAAAGAAGAAGTGGATACGGTACAGTGAAAAACTAGAGCGTGGTCTGAGTGGGGGAAGAGAGCGAAGCGGCTACCATTGTACGCTCCTGCCATGCCCTTGCTGCATCATGCTGATATATCAGTGACGAGTGAGGTCGGGGCACTCCAGATATTGCACAATGATGGGCTGCATGTTATGGGCGATGCCTTTGTAAATGGGACATTTATCACGCTACAGGCTTTATTAGAGAAAACGGGTAAAACGGCAATGGCTACATTCATCTACACTAGATTTCGGGCTGCGATGCGCAGCCTAAGTCCAACATTTCCTGCGGAACGAACGCCTTGGAGGCTTTACAATTGCTTTATACGGCTAATAACAGAACAAAGCTAGTCTCCTGATTGTATCAGACTTCACAGATGGATGAGGGGCCTGCTGGGTCGCGCTCCAGGCATAAATCGGATGACAGTCTGACACAACCATTGACAGACGACGAGTGGGAAGAATGCTGTGTGATGACTGGGGGATTTGCTGTGAATGGCAACTTTAAACTTCTCCACTATAAATATCTCCATCAAATGTACTACACCCCTGCACAGTTACATAAATATGGATTGAGAGACTCTGACTGCTGTGTGCGTTGTGGTTTGGATGGTATATTCGCATTTTGGACAAATGTGTCCGAGGTCCTCTCTGCTATGACGAGTGTTCAGATTGTATGTGACCCTAAGGTATGTCTGTTGGGAATAGTGTCCAAGATACCGGTGGGAGTGCGCAAGCTGGTGGTGCTCTCTTTGCAGTTGGCCAAACGTAGGATAGCACTGTGCTGGGGAGGGAGGCGGGTACCTACGTTAAAACAATGGTTGCAAGACCTGGCATTCTGCCGTGACCAACTCACATGTTATGCTGAGGGGCTACCATCAGCGTCAAGGCCGCGAGACATCTGGGGACCTTACACGGCATATATGTTGGAGCGAACGGATGCTGTCTGAACATGTGATGCTGGTTGTAAACAACCCTGTGACTTTCATTGCCCGCATTTGGAGTGCTTTTACTAGTGGACATTGGCACTATGCAATTGAACAACTGCTCTAAAACTGTGTTGACATAATCCCAACTGTCGTTCCGTGTTGCTGACTATGAGCCTACCTGATTTATGTAACTGTATTTCATTTATTGATTATTATATCATTTGTAATGTATGTATGCATACCTTCAACCTGTTCTAAGGTTGCCTGTTTCTCTTTTGTCAAAATGATAAATAAAATATAAAAAAGAAAATAAAACACTAGAGGGAATGCTGGGTGGGTGGAAGATTATGGCTTCCCACAGATTCCATCACAGAATTTTTATTTTTTTATTTTGACAAAGTTTGAGGTTTTCAAGGGATTCTGGGTAACAAAACCTGGTGAAAGCCATAAAAGTAACCCCATCGTGGATTTCCCTGGGTGTCCAGTTTAAAAAAAAACCCAGGTTATCTATGTTTCCCTAGGTGAGGGTTCAAATTCACAGCTAAGCACATTGTGAACAAAGGATCAGTTTTCACTGGAAAAAATCGATATGCCACATTGTGTTTTGAGGTGTTTCCTGTCACAGGTACTAGGCCTACCCACACTAGTGAAGTACCAATTTTATTGGGAGACTTAGACAAGCACCGTTTTATTGAACAGGTTTTTTTACCAATTGATTTTCTATGCATTTCTGCCTTCCAAATGTAAGAGACTGTGTAAAAAAGAAGTCATTTTGAAAAATGTCCTCTAATTCACATGCTAGCATAGGTACCCACAGTTTGGGAGATGTGCAAATTACCACTGCTTCTAAACTCTATATTTTATTCACATGTTAGATATACATTCCCATTTTGGAAATATATAGGTGTCCTTGATACCTATTTGTCACTCTTTATATATCACAAAATGAATTGCTACATGCCTAGTACACAATGAAAATCCATTGCAAGGCACAGTTCGGTTATTGACTCTGGGTACCTCGGGTTCTTGGTGAACCTACGATTCCTATATATCACCACAAACAGAACGGTCAAGCAAATGTAATGATATATAGATTTTAAAAAAATGCCATACTTAGAAGAAGTTACAGGTGAAAACATTAGCACAAATGGCTGTTTTTTGCAACTCAATTTCAATAGTTTCTCTTTCAACTGTTAGTTTCCATAAGAAAACTTTGAAGGATCTGCACAAATGACCCCTTGGTAAATTCAGAATTGCTTTTAATTTTCAGAAACATATAGCTTTCAACTGGAAGGAGGTTGAAAGCACAAAAAATAGGAAGTATAGGCTATGTCCCAGTAAAATGTCAAGAAAATGTTGGTATTCTGACAAAGTCTCCCTGTTCCTGAAAGCTGGGAAGATGGTGATTTTAGCACCATAAACCCTTTGGTGATACCATTTGCAGGGAAAAACGGATGCTTTCATCTGCAGGACTTTTCCCCATTTTTCCCCCCAAAAACAATTTTGCTATATTTCGGCTAATTTCTCAGTCTTCTTTAGGGGTATCCACAAAACCAGGGCTCTAGTCTCTGTAGAGAACTCTAGGTATGAGCTCTTAGTATCAGCTCAGCACCCTTTCACGAGCGCTGCGCTGGTTGTGCTTTAATAGGTGTGTATTTTCCCTGCTCCCTTATTCCACTCTCTCTTCTCTCCCTCCCCCTCCCTTTTCCTTCTTTCCTTCCAATCAGTCACCTGGCTCCAGCTTAATGTTTAAAAGAGAGCCAGTGCATTCTCGATATTACCGGTTTGTAAAATAAAATTAAACAGATGGGACAAAACACATAAGCGACATTAATTTTAAAAGGAAAACAAGAGACAAGGAATTTAGTATCCCAGTAACAGGGGGTAATAAAATAGTTGTATCAAGGGCAAGGATTACTGGGGAGAGTATTACGTGAAAGTCATTCAAGCACGTCAGTCCAGATTAAATTAAAAAACTAACGTAATATACAAAGGAACAACATACCTTCAAACTTACAGTACTTTCAGTTAAGGAAAAAATTACACTTGATTGCGAAGGCAAGCTGTGCCTGCTGGAAAGCATTTACAGCCTGATTCATCAAAGGTAATTGCGCTCGCAAAGGGCCAGATTCTGAGAATCTGGCCCTTTGCGAGTGCGATTTTTGCATTTGGGATTCATCATCCCAAATGCAAAAAACGCTATTACCGAAATCGCATATTTGGAGGGGTATTGGATTTAAGGAATCTCTAATAGAGATTCCTTAAATGCAATTCATCAACTAATTAGAAATTGCGAAATCGCAATATTTGGTCGTAATTTACCACCAAGTCTGACTTGGTGGTAAATTGCGAAAAAAGAGTAAAAAGCACTTTAGTGCATTTTTTTCTTTTGCATGTTACACACACACATGTGCATTTGAGGGGTGCTACAGGGTGTCTTTTGGACACCCCTGGCACCCTTCAAATCGCTATCTTATTAGTGATTAGCTAATTGCTAATCGCAAATAAGGAATGTGTAGGAATCGCATTTTGTTTGCGCTTCCTACATGAATACCATTTTCCGAGTCTGGAATAGCAATTCCTTATGAATCGCTATCTCAGAATCGCAAAACGGCCCAATGATGAATCAGGCTGTGAAGCCTTTAACCAACAGTTCAGATGATATCATGAATCTGCTGTGATTCCATTAAATTGCTATCTCTGGCCATCCGCCAATCTACACCCAGGCCGTAAAATAAATATCTAACCTTTTCTGATTCCTGCCGGGGCATTACTCTAATTCAGGAGCTTTCCACTTCAGGGTTTGTAAATTAAACTGTACCTAAGCATTTTACAGAATGTTCAAACCCATGTCTGCTCCAATGCACATGACTGAAGCAGGAGCTACTGTTCACCAATGTATCCTCAAAAACAGCATTGTTACAGACACAGACCATGGACAAGGCACTACCCTGCAGACAGGCTGTATAAGAAACCATACTACTGCAGACATAATTAATGAGGGGAACAAAATAAACTTATTAATAATCTAGTAAACAATATTCCTTAGTTCTGGAGTATCGTGGTCCTCGCTGGAAAGCACTTTAACGCATCCACGTGGGTAGTGAGCGTTATATGAATGCTAATTAAAATTTGGCAGTGGTCTTGTGGGTTACATACAGATATCTACAGTAAACTGTGCCAGTAAACCATTTCATTACTAATACTGTAGCAAAAAGTAAATCTACTGCAAACCGTAAGCATAATTGCATTGTTTATTTTGATAGGAACACTACAAATTGACTCTTGTAAAGCTGTCAAAATACAAATACATTTGAAATGGAGACTGAAATAAAACGTCTATTTAGCTCCTCAATTCAGATATGAAATAACCCTACACATGTAGGCAGTGGTTTACCGTCTGCTAAAACAAACCATAATATTCTGTATTCCAAGATCACCCATGCCCTGCCGATGCAGTTATCCAATTAATTTTAATTAATTAATTAATTAATTAATTAATTAATTAAACCAGTTATCCAATTACCCAAGGACTACCTTTTCGGTCACATAGTTACCCAGGCTCTACCCATACATTCATTCAAACACCCAGGCATTCTGCAAAATTACACCTAGAGACTGCTCTCCTGCTGCTAAGATGGTGTTACAGTTCATGCAAAAGGTAGTAATACGTTTTAGGTCTGGTAAGTTTTTACAGCATCTTCTCTCTACTTCACCTGGAACTTTGTCATCAGGAGTATGGGTTGGAGGTTTGGAGACTGATGACCCGTCTCCTGCTATCTCACTATGTGAAATTTTAAGGTGCTTCATGTGGTATTTTTATAAGTACTTACTGTACCAAGTCAACGCCGTCTCCTTGTCCTGCTTCAACATCCTGCGCATGCTACGTAAGATCTTCCGGTGGATCCCCACCGAGACCAGGAAGACGGTCACCCAGGCCCTCGTCACCAGCCGTCTAGACTACGGCAACTCCCTCTACGCCGGAACCACCGCCAAACTCCAGAAGAGACTCCAGCTGATCCAGAACGCCTCAGCACGACTCATCCTGGACATCCCCCGTCGCAGCCACATCTCCGAACACCTGAGAGACCTGCACTGGCTCCCGGTCAACAAGAGAATCACCTTCCGTCTCCTGACCCACGCATACAAAGCCCTGCACAACCAAGGACCACCATATCTCAACAGCCGCCTCAACTTCTATGCTCCCACATGCCACCTTCGATCGACCAGCCACGCCCTCGCTGCCGTCCCCCGGATCCGAAGAGCCACCACAGGAGGTAGGTCCTTCTCCTACCTGGCCGCCAAGACTTGGAACTCCCTCCCGACCCACCTCCGCCTGACCCAAGGCCACCTCGCCTTCAGGAAGCAGCTCAAGACCTGGCTGTTCAAGCAGTAGCGGACCCCCCCCTCCCCGAGCGCCTTGAGACCCTCCGGGTGAGTAGTGCGCTATATAAATGCTGTGATTGATTGATTGATTGATTGATTACCACATGAATATTTGTTTGCGGTACCTCAAGATAGTATCTTCTCACACAAGCTGTATCTCACCAATTTAGCTGTGATCTTTGATTCACAAGACGGAATAGTGAAAAATCCTAAACTAAGCCATGTCCTTCCCAGAACAGAATCAAGCATCCGAGGACCGGACCGGTTTCGAGTTTGAAGTCAAGCTAGCCGGGCTGATGAGAGGTGTTACCTCGAAACCGGTCCGGTCCTCGGATGCTTGATTCCGTTCTGGGAAGGACATGGCTTTTGTAGTTCGGACTGGACTGTTCCCATGGGGCAACAGGGTCAGAGCTGATTTGCATATCGCCATTGTCTAACCCAGGGTGGTGTGGAGTGCAAAAAAACGATGGATTTGGGCCCAGATCTTTGGACTGGGGTGAGTGTGTGACATTGATCCACATTCGGTCCATCACCTGTTGTTTTTGCACTAACCAAGTCATAAGCTGTGCATTGCGGGGGGTGCGTTATAGTTAGCTCAGTAAACTATAACTGCTGAATTACTCGGGTTTTGTATGAGTGAAATATCAGCCAAACTATAAAGTCCCTGTAACCATTGTTTTTTTCAGTGAATATTATAAATATATATACACGAGATTGCCCAAAAACAGTGCCTCAGTCATTCTTGTTGTGCATGAAAAGATCTGGGGTGATCCGTCAAGCAGAGGGCAGAGAAAAAGGGGGCTCAAAAACGTGTTACCCATGTTACCCATGTTAATTCCAATAGGAATTATAGACATGACTGCAACGCAAACTGTTGAATGGAATTACAAAACAATGGTAGAAAGGTAGCTGTTGGTCCAGGAAGTGAACTTTTCGTAAATTGATGTAAATCAGTTCAGTAGTTCTGGATATATAAAAAAAATTAACAAGCTGTATCTATAGGGATGCAGATCCTCTTAGGATATTGACAGCCCCATGCTAAAATCTGATTGGCTTCTTGAGAATATGGTAAATCCGAGTTCCAACATAAAACATAAAAATAGAGAAAGGGACAAGGGAGGAATGCACTGACCCCCTAGGGTTCTTGGGGGTAGGTCCCAGAGAGAATTTCTTTTTTTTAACTTCACATACATGAGTGCAGGAGCTGGGCTCCTGTGCTTCTTTAATTATTGGCTCCTGGGTGGGCCAAGTGAAGGTGGCATGTGGGACTTAAAGGAGAGTGCGAACAGGCCCCCCTATTGGGGCTTACCAATGATCCGGGGGCCACCACATCCCAGGGCTTCTGAGTTCTTAAACAGGGTGCTTCTCAGACTCCCCCAGACTCTGGAGACCACCACCATCCAGGGCCCATATTGAAAGAACAAATTGCGAGCCGGGTTACCCCCAGCACCAGGAACAACCACCTATCCAGGGCTAAATTAAAGTTAACGGGGGTCAGCACAGAACCTCTGGGCCCCAGAGACTGAATAAATATTTAAGTGAGAGGGGACCACATGGACCCTCCCAGGCTATAAAAGTCCCCGGAGACTACCACCTTCTCAGGGCCTGTCCATCTACTTCAAAGCAGTCCCCACTGGAGCCAATAATGAGCCTGGGGACCGCCACCCCCCAGGGAAGCTCCTGCTTTGTCCACCTCAGGACATAGTTATTTGTGGTGGCCTTGGCAAGAGATTTAGCCACTCCTGCCAAGCCACAGCAAGCACTACACTTCCAGTAAGTGAAAGTGAAGCAATGGTCTTGCTTACTAGAAGCAGAGCAATTTGTAGTAAATTATATTTTTAACACAGTATTTTTGTTAACTATATGATTTTACCACAGTATTGTGTCTATGAGACGATTTTAAAGAAATTACTCTTCAAGTCCTTCCTAATTTGGAGCAGCGTTGAGCTGTCCTGATGAATACAAGGATGATGTTCAAGATACTAGGTACAAAAATGGATGCTGCCTTTGTTTTCTTTCTTTACACTTTTATGTCTCCATTCTGATGGTGTTCCAGCTCAAGGTGTGCTGAGAACCACCAGAAAGGGTCTGCAATATGACTATGGGTGCTGGTAGTGATAGCTTTCTAAAGGATGCAGCCTGTTTTGAAAATGGTATGTGGCAGCAAGGGAAGTGAATAGAGTTCCACCAGGATGAGGACATTGTGATCATATTTTTCGGACCCTAGATGAGACAAGCTGTGGCATATATATAAAGCCCTTAAGAGGTGCCAATGAAAGTCAGAATGATAATGAACCATGGCTACCCCCATTCAGAGGTGAGAGTACACTAGTCCCAGGTTGTCATTGTTTTATTGGTAATGTGTTCCTGGTGCTAGAGATTGGTGTCCAAGGTGAATCTAAATGACTTCTCATATATGCATATATATATATATATATATATATATATATATATATATATATATATATATATATATATATATATATATATATATATATATATATATATATATATATATATATATATAAGGTGGACCCCATGGACCTCAGGATCTTCCCACCCATCTCCCTGCTTCCATTCCCGGAGAAGGTCACAGAGAAAATTGTCAACAAACAACTGATCTGCTGTCTCCAGGAGAACAAAAGGGGGTGGTAATGGACGGAGCATCTGAACCAATCAAACACTCACACCCAGTCAAAAGATCTGGGTTTAATCCATCACCGCTCTTTAGCCCACTCTGCCACCCCAGTTCAGACATGGCTATATGCAAATCAGTCTGACCCAGTGCCTCATGGGAACAGTCCAGCCCGAACTGCCAAGCCATGCCTGCCCTGGACTGGAAACAAGCTTCTGAGGACCGGTTCCTGGCATTCCAGCCGTCTTCAGCTCTGCTTGCTTTAATCCAGTGGCAAAGTGAGCAAGGGACTCACGTCTGAGCATACCCTGCCAGGAGAACAGCATCCAGGACTCGTCCCAGTCTGGGTTCCTCAGCAATCACAGCACCAAAACCGCCCTCATTGCAGCCACCGATGACATCAGGACCCTGCTTAACAACGGAGAAACAGCTGCCCTCATCCTCCTGGACCTGTCAGCCACCTTTGACACGGTTTGCCACTGCACACTACGAACACGTCTACACGACGCCGGGACCAAAGAGAAGGCCCTGGACTGGACCACATCCTTCCTATCCGGCAGAACTCAGAGCGCCCGCCTCCCCCCCTTCCACTCCAATGCCACCAAGATCATCTGCGGCGTACCCCAGGGCTCTTCCCTCAACCCGGCGTTGTTCAACATCTACATGGCATTCCTTGCTCACGTCGCTCAACAGCACGACCTCAACATTATCCTCTGTGCCGACAACACCCAGCTGATCCTCTCGTTCACCAAAGACCCTTTGCACTGCCAAAACCAACCTTCACAAAGGAATGAAGGCCGTCGCCGACTAGATGTGGAACAGCCGACTGAAGCTGAACTCAGACAAAATGGAGGTCCTCATCCTTGACCCCACCACCTTGGCCTGGGACGACTCCTGGTGGCCAACCACACTGTGAACAGCCCTGACACCCACCGACCACGCAAGCAACCTAGGGGTCATCCTCAACTCTACCCTCTCCATGACTAAGCAGGTCAACGCCGTCTACTCATCCTGCTTCAACACTCCCCGAATGCTCCGCAGTATCTTCAAATGGATCCCCATCGAAACTAGAAGAATATTCACCCAGGCCCTCGTCACCAGCAGATTGGACTACAGAAACGCCCTCTACGCAGGAACGTCGGCCAAACTCCTGAGACGACTGCAACGCATCCAGAACTCCTCGGCACGTCTGATACTCGACATCCCCTGCCGCAGCCACATCACACCCCACCTTAGAAACCTGCATTGGCTCTCCGTTAACAAGAGGATAACCTTCAAGCTCCTCATCCACGCACACAAAGCTCACCACAACACCGGCCCAGCATACCTCAACAGACGACTCAGCTTCTACACCCCCACTCGTCATCTCCGCTACGCCAGCATCGCCCTCGCCCCAGTCCCCCAATACTCCAAGAAAACACCTCAGATGATTATAGCCACTGGAGACTTGAATGTGCACACAGACACAACACATCACCTGGTGCAAACTTCATCATGGCTCCACTCCAGACTGGAGGTTTGGTAGCTGGGGTTAAGAGACCCAGAAACCAGATTCCTGCACTGAAGAGGCGTCCGCCGTGCAGGCCCAAATCCCACTTTCCAATCAACAAACCCCATCTTTATATTCTCAAAACACACAAGGAGGTTTCGTGAGGCCCTCCTCCGCGCCAAGGATTCTTACTGGAATTGAGTATTCTCGATGCAAGTATTCCTAAGGCAAAAGAGTTCTCACGTTCCTTCTGCACTTTCACATGTTCCAGCTTTTATGTTAACAAAGCTTATAAAAGTCTCCGGCAGTAAAGTCAACAAAAAAACCTTGAACGTGAATAGCCTAAATAACTTGAGTAAGTCTGGGGGCCTCCCTGTGTGCAAAGCTCAAGCTAGCTGACAGAGCCAGAATTCAAGATGGCATGAGGGCATGTCAAAGCCAATAGTAAGAACTTCATTATACTTCCCAATGTACAACACAATACACATTTGTGCACCACTTCCTATAGCATCTCACCCTTCATCTCCAAATGTACAACGCATGCACATTTGAGCACCACTGCTTATAACACTGCACTTCGAGACCAAGAAGTACAATCAACCTCTCTCTCTCATGCTTTCAAATGCACATCCTATATGTTCTGTTCCTGGCAAGGCTGGTCTACACTGTGAAAGCTCATCCACTGCTAAAACTACAAAGAGACATGAAATAAATCTTCAAAGAAATGTGCCCATGCAGAACATTCAAGCTAGGATAAAATAAAACACCAAAAGTCAATTAAATCAATGGTAGTCAAAGGTCATCACATTGTTTCAAAACATAGGAGTGCCTCTGGCACTACAGATAATACTGACCTCTTGGGACCTGGAGATGCCCAATTAAAATATGGTGTTGAGTGGAAAAGGATTAGGAGAACCAGTGCCAGTGAATACCATTCAAGACTCCAGGGTATGTGTAAGGGTGGGATGGTTGACTGTGTCAAAGACTGCTGAGAGGCTTTAGAAATATCAAGAGTCCTGGTTAATCTTTGTCTGTGGTGGTGAAGGGACATCATATATGATGTGTGAAGTAATGGTCTCCAAGCTGCAGCATAATCTGAAGCCAGACTGATTGATGTGCAGAAGAAGGTTGTCACTTATGTGATCTTGGAATTGACTAGTTTACCACAGTGATCTTGAAAATGAATTTTAGGTGGATGATGGCTTGCTTTTTGCAAAGTGATCAGGGTTTGTGTATGTTTCTTTAAGAGTTAGAGGATCAGGTCTGATTTGAGAACTTTTGGGAAGATACCTTGAGGAAGGGAGGCATTGACAATAGTGAGTAGGGTTGAGAGAGCATCCCCGGAGAGAGCTTTGATGGCTGACCATTGTCAGAATCTACAGTCAGGGATGAGTACAGGATGAAGCAGGTGTGTTGTTGTTTATGTGCTGTCAGATCCTTTGCACTCTTTTCTGTGGAGTGGGGAATAGGAGAGTCTGGCAGATTGATGATGCAGTGCTTCATTGTCTGGAAAAGCATCCTCCTTCTATTTTTGGCTTAATTCATGCTATTTTGGCAAAGAATTAGCTGTCTGCATGCTGAGCAACGTGACTTCAGTATCATGAGGTAATCTGGAGTTTTCCATTCCTTTCATTGTCCATCCAGTTTGCAGAGGGATTATGTATTGTCAATATTGTCTTTAGAGTAGAGCATTGTAGCAGAGCGTGTATCCTGCCATTTGAACCTGTTTTTGTATCTGGAATGCATGGAAGTTGACATGTACTGAATATAGATATAATCTGCAATAAATAATAACTCTTCAAATTGTACTTGTGGAAGTTTCCAAATACTTTACAATAAAGACATTCTAAACATTGATCCTGCACAGATGCAGTTATGTGAAATGGTTTGGTTAAATATAAGCCTAAATAATGTACTAGGTAGTACAGTAATCACTGAAGCAGCGCCTTTGAGTATGCTTCTATATAAAAAAATATTTAAAGTTACTTCATAAGGTGCTTGAAAAGATTTTATGATAAACATACAAGAACAATGCAGACAAAATATTAATTTAGCCTTTTCTGGTTTGGCAAAAGTGATTTCATTGACTGAGCCAAACATATGAGTTCAATTGCAATGTATGCTTTTTTTCTTCAAATGTTGCCTTTTCCCCCATACCAATATTGAATAGATAGTAACCAATAGTTCCCAAGCAACAACTGATTTTATTGAACAACTTTGATCTGAACTTGTGAGTTTCATCAGTTTTGAAGCATTTGTGTGAAGCGTTTTCACTGTTTCAATTAAACATTCGTTTGTATCTCTACGGGCTTTTTTACCCTTATTGTATGATTGTTTTGTGTCTTTTTACAAATTACTCTCCTATCTCTGAAGAGTAACCTTTATATGCATCCATGCTATGAAATATTCATCACTGTTGGTTCTCCTGGAACAAGTGATGAGGGAGCCCCACAACAGCTCACATCATGGCTGTGAAGATTCTAGTACTTAGCTATCCAGGAGGATTCCCTAAACAAATCCTGATCACAGTTCTGCAATACAAAAGTTTACACAATGCTAATGTTATTTCTTTTCTCTTTTCAGTGAATGTTGATGACTCTGGTGACAACCGTTGTACCACGTTACTTCAATTCCACTGTGGAGCGAGACACAGGATTCCTCCTTATTGGATTTCCAGGTTTACAGCAATGGCAGCAGTGGTTCTCTATCCCTCTTGCGTTTTTCCTTCTTCTAGCTGTGATTGCGAATATTACTCTTATCACAACAATTTACCTGGAGCAGAATCTTCATCAGCCGATGTATTATTTCTTGTGCTATCTCAGCATCATAGATCTTACTCTTAGCATGGGCTTGATCCCAAATCTCATTGGCATCCTTTTGTTTAATGCACGCTCTATTAGTATGGCTGGATGTTTCACTCAAATGTTCTTTGGTCATTGGCTGTTTTTAGCAGAGTCAGGAGTACTTGCTGCCATGGCTTCTGACCGCTATATTGCCATCTGCAGTCCTTTAAGGTATACAACAATTCTCAATAACAAACTTGTGGTAAAGATTATGGTGACAATAGCCGTAAGGGCTTTCTTCTTTGCTCTGCCTGTGCCCCTCCTTGCTGCTCGGCTACACTACTGCTTTGATCACATTATTAAACACAGCTACTGTAACAACATTGCTGTCACAAAACTTGCATGTGATGACATAAGCTTAAATAGCATTTACCAAATGACTGTGCTGAATCTAATGCTTGGTGGAGACTTTTTGTTCATCTTCGTTTCCTATTGCCTGATCCTTCGGGCTGTGCTACAGCTCCATGTTGTAGGAGCCCTTGGAAAGGCCCTAAGCACATGCAGTTCCCATATTTTAATCATGCTATTTTTTTATTCAATTATAATTGTGTTGGGTATAACACACCATTCAGAAAATGAAATCACAATGTATATAGCAGTAGTGCTCAATGTGTTCCTTGCCATTGTGCCACCAGCGATGAATCCCATTATTTATGGGGTTAGAAACAAAGATTTTAATCAAAGATTCATTAAGCAGTTTGGCATTAGATACTGTGGGTAGACTATATGTCTAAGAAATACTACATAATGTGAGGTAATAATATGTAAGCTGCTAAAGTACACACTAAATCAAATACACTTGTTTTACCCTCAAAATATCACTTGCTCGAATTCTGAACATTTGTGGAAGCTACATTTCCTCCTTGTGCTTTAGTTTCCATATCTGACAAATCACTCACTCACTAAAAGAGTCACTCACTTCACGCTTAAAAGCATCCACTGATTCACATATGCCCTTACTCACTCATACAATCACTTACAAATTCACTCACACTTTCACTTTTTGACTGACATCATAAATCATGTGTTTGCTCACGTATTCCTTTCCTTGATCAGTCTTTCATCATCCACAGCTGATCTCCTATATAGATGCATGTGTGTCGGATAGCTCACTAGGAGCCATATTACTGAAAGTGCCCAAGAGGTGCAATGGGCATGTGAGTTCACTTTGTATGTGCTAGGACACTTTTTTAGAACAGAAGTGGCAATAGACACTTGTGTGTCCCCCTTTTAATACACATGTAGAACCAGTGCTTTCATGAGAGGGTGTTTCCTCATTTGCATGAAAATGAGAACATCACTGTGCCTTTGCACCCATGCCCCGGTATGGAGGTGGTCGCAGAGGGAAGCATGCCTTAAGGAAGTGCACTAAATGTGTGCCACACAAAGATGGCACACTTTCAGTGTGCCTCCTAAAGGCTTCCCTCTGGAGGGAGAAAGGTGGTCCAAATGTATCTGCAAGAAATGAGTGTACACGTCTTATCCCACCCTCTTCTCCAGTACACGTCATTGATGTTGTGATCACTAAACTCCTACAGGAAGAGATTACTGTGTGGGTGGATGGGCTTTCCAGTGGTTTTAACTTACTCTGCTGGGTAATGGAAGCTCATTCTCTGTCCAAGTTTTCTTTAAGGAGGAGAAGAATGATTTATATGATTCCTTGCTTTCCAGGCTTGTCATTTGCTGGCACATAATACATGACAGGCTTCAAGACATGTTAAGATGGTCTGTGTGTGTGCCAGGGAAAATCTATTCTGACCAAATCATCCTCACCAGTTAAGATGTGTTTCAAGTAAAACACTTTACCAATGCTACTTCTTTTTTCTTGAGAAAGACAATCAATCCCACAAATGTCATGGTTAAATGTTTTGCAGAAGAATACCCCTGAAATGAATCTCCTTTCCAAAGCATATCTTCATTGAATGATCAAGTTGTGTCTTATTATGCTATGTCTTATTATTTTGTTATATGATGCTGTTTTGTTGTTCCATGCAATATGTTATGTTATGTTATCATATGAGTTTTTGTCTTTTTTTATGTTTGTGCATCACTTAGAGGTTATGAAGCATTCCTTAGGGTTAACTCCTATGAACATTTGTCTTAGGCACACAATAACTCTCATGTCTCGCTAGAGTTTAAACACAAAATTAATTCTACAATAAAACTATTCCAAATTGTGAAACTGTCATTATAAACAAATACACAAGGGTGAATACCAGATAAAAGATTTGTAAGTCATTTTTATTTACTTAAAAACTTTTTAATAATGTTATATGTTCAAGAACAATTGTAAAACAAACATTGACAAAGTCACAATGTTTTGTTTTCAAACTGAAATGGACTGTTTCACAAAGGTAAACTTAAAACTATGTGCAAGTTTACATCTTTTGATATTCACAAACTATCTGAGGAGTTTTCCACACCCAGAGCCACTGAGGTTGGGGCAAAAAACTCTGCACACAAAAGTAAAGGAAGTGCAATGTCAGCAAGCTCCTTTACTGATTGTTACACTTGTATGGTTGGTTCTGTAAAGGTCTAAGTGTGTGAAGGAGTGTGAGACTGAGTTAATGCAGGGACGAATGAGCGAAGGCTTGAAATGACAGAGGAATGTGTACATGCCAGGGTGCATGCTTTGATAAGTGAGAGCATTGAGGTGTAAATGGGCAGCCATGGGGAGATTCATGTCCTGTCACAAAGAGAACTCACAGCAGCAACCTTCATTTGACCATCCAATAACTCTCACATAATAATCATCCATATATCCACTCATTCGCCTGATCATTCAACATGCACTCAACCATCGATAAGCCAATTGATTCATTCAGCCACTCGTAAGTTGTTTTACTCACCTATAAAAGCACTTATGCTTTCTGTCAACAATTCTTCAATGCAGACACAAATTTGTGCAATCATTTTCACCCCATTAATTCACCCATTAAAGCATTGATCCAAGCACTTTGTCACTAAGTTATTCATTGTTGACTAGACTCCTGTATTTATGCAATCAGAACCCAACTCATCCACCTTTGACTAATGATGCAGTCATCCCAAGCAGTCATACTGCCTGTCGCACTCCTCCAGCACAAAGGCCTTTCTGAGAGAGAGTGTCTGTGCAGAAATGATTGCAAATGTACTTGGTGCTTCTCATTAAATAAGTAAATAAGTAAATAAATATGTTAGAAAACAAATTTGTATATTAATAATTAGCTAAAGTAAATATAGAGTTCCAGTTCACTGGCAACAAATAGCACACAGAGAGGTCCAAGCATATTGTAAAAGCTTATACTCATTAGCAGTACAAAAGATGTAGAAACTTTACTCTAGATGAGATAGTGAGATGTAGGTCACTAAATCACATTAAGCGTTCAAAGCACTCAGCAAATAGTCACACTCATTGGATGATGTCAGCAAACATGATTTTGAGATGTCATCAATGAATAAGCAGTGCATGGGAGGTTGAAAGTTACAGTTAGCTCAGTAAACGGTAACTTGTGGATTTCAGCGTGTTATTTTTAAGTTTAAAATTGTTTTTTTCTAATTGATATTTTCACCTAACTATAAAGTCTCTTTAACCATTGTTTTTGTCGGATGAACGGCATTACGACGCGTACTGTTACAACGCGTGCCATTACAACGCGTTTTTTTCAACGCAAGTCGTTACCACGACTTGCGTTGGAGGGGGTGCGGACTTAGGAATTTTTTAATTTACTATTCCAACACCAGCCTACGTACCGTAGGGAAGATGTTGGATAGTAAATTAAAAAATTCCTTGTCCTGCAGTGCCCTCCAGCGCAAGTCGTGGTAACGACTTGCGTTGAAAAGACCACGTTGTAACGGCACGGCGGTGCAACAGCCGCGTCGTAAAGGCTGTTCACCAATTTTGTCAGTGTCTGTGTGTGTGTGAGGTATACATATATATGCAATGCTGTATACATAGCAGAGGTAAATGCTTTTCTTTTTATTTTCCATTATTTATTTATTGCCTAGTTCACACTATTGATGTAATTGGAAGATGTTTTTTCAGTAGGTGCAGTTTGGAACCTACAACTAGTAATAACACCACAATCACAAATAAGGTCCAGCCAAGATCTCAATAAATTATTTCATGCTTAACACTTGGTAGCTTGGCTGCAAGCAGACAAACTTAACTTAGGAGACAGGTGTGTGTAGCATTTAAAAACACCAATAACAGTAAATAAGACACAACACACAATAAAAACCCAACTAGAATTTATAAAAATAGCAAATATGTAATGATTAAAAATCGCACCAAAACAACATAAATCCAATGTAGGGAACCAGAGATATTAATTTTTAAGGATTAAATATAAGAATTTGCTTTCTAGTGCCTAAAAGCTTAAAGCGCCAACCAGGGACATCTGGTTGCATTTGACCATGACCAAGTCTAAGTTTCATGTCAATAACAATGAAGCGTGGGTCAGATATGATGAGGTGGTTGGGGCCAGTCACAATTTTACCTTTGCATGTAGTCACTTTTTTGGTTCTTTTTCTTATGATGTTGAGCATGTCTCCTCAGCAGGCCAGGTTGTGGTTCAATAATGACGGCATGCTTTGGCACAAAGCCTCAGTGATTCCGGGATGGCACAGATCAATATTGCTAGTTTGACTATCAATGACGGGTCGGTTAACTTTTGTAGCTTTCCTTCAAAAATCCTCCAAATGATTCCAAACTTCTGATCTCCTTCTAGAGGATCCTTTTGAGGTCTTAAAGAATCCACAACAACAGCTTAGTATCCAGAAGTTCTGAGTTACTTCTTGTAGAGTTGGGACTACAATTAACACAAAGCACCTGGTCAAATCCTTTAGAGTCCACAGGACACTGATATTCTGCGCTCTTCTTGGTGGAGTTGATACAGGTGACTTATTGAGGCTCTTTTGTACCTGTTGCTTTCAGGGAGTCCACTCCTCAAACTTTAAGCAAGGCAAAGTCATCTTTTATGCAACCCAGGGTGTATAGTAGGTGCAGTCCTTATGAGGGCAGTTCTCGTTGGTGCAGACCAGCGGTTCAGTAGGGCAGTCCTTATTCTTCTTCTTGTTTCCTGGAAGAGGTCTGGGTTGCTGGGCAGTGCTCCCATATTTATTCAGGTTTCTGAGCTAGCAAGAAATCGGGTACCCCCGACCAATAGAGTGCAGCGTGCCACCCTCTGTGATGACCCATTTCCCTGAAGTGAGGCATTTTCTGGTCCCAGAGAGCACTTTTCCATAAAAATTAAAATGTTGAAAATTCTTTCTGGCAAACACATACCACAGGTGTATCTAACTTTCCCTACAATCCCCTTTCAGCCCCTCTACTAATTCAATTGCAGGATCTCCCACCTTGTTGGAGGTGCAGGAGGTGGGAGTGTGCCTTGTTCCGGTCCTCACTGGTTTTCTCCCCCTGAAGACAAGTTTGACTACACAGCCCCCTTCCTATCATGGCATCTACTGTTGAGAATCCCCTACCACCAGATACCGTCTTTGGCTCAATTTAGGCCACTTCACATCCCATCAAGGCAGCTTGGCTTATCCTGTCAAAGATGGCCAATCAGAAGAAGCTGCTACAGAGCCGAATTGGGTAACTTTAGAAGAGCAGCTCTATAACTTATTTCCTACAATAGTTACAATAAATCCAACCTTGGCAAGTTGTTGAATTTATTAGACCTATACATTTGATACGTTGAATTATTATCTTATCTCACTCCTGTCAAAAGTTAGACTTTATTAATGTTAAATAAAGCCTTCCAATGTTAGCCTTTATAGACAGTTTTTTCCTCACCAGGGCAAATTAAACATCATTCATAATGTCCCTGCTTATTTTAACGTTGGTCACGTGGGGCAGACCTAAGAAGTGACTTATATGGAAATATAAGATACCTTAATACTTTGGAAGTACCTTTATTTCCAAAGTCAAAATTGGACATAGTTTTATTTAAAAGCATCCAGCAAGGCGAGGCTGGCTTTTGAAATGAAATCATAACATCAGTGCACACTTAAGTGCATTAAATCTACTGGGCATCCAGACCTACATGCCCTATTATATACTAGGGGCTTACTGGAAGGTTCTCAGTACCAATTGTAATTACACCTAATTACCATATACCTTTTAAACACATCAGTGGCCCTGAGTCTGGTTGGCCAAGCCCAGCGCACAATCAGAGTCAGTAACTACTGGTATCAGTCATAAAATGGGGGTGATCAGGGTCAAAAGGATGACTTTCTCACAGCCGTACATTGTTATTTTGTGAGTATTGTAATCATGTAGCTAAGAGCCAGCTCTTGAGTAGTATTCTGAAGCTGAGATGGTTCTCAATGAATCATATTTTTGGGGGTAAGAAATCCCATAGTTTCACTGAGAATTATGACGCTGCTTCCTGTCACATTTCACATGGTGCGAGAGCAGCGGGAACAGCAGGTGTGGGTGCCACGGGCATCGCTAGAACCGATAGTGCCGCTAGGACCGCGGCGGCAGTGCCCAGATCAACGGAGGAGCAGGAAAAGACACGGGTGGAACAGAGACGGAGAGCGTCGAGGAGCGGGGTGAGGCATGAGGCTCCGGCTGCGCTGAGGATGAGGCTGCAGCTGCGAGTGCCCACAGTGGTTAGTGGTGAGCGTGGAATCCTGCTGGGGACAAAGGCAAAAGCCAACAGCTAACCACGAACCGCCAACTGCAAACAGCAACCCGCTCCTGAAAACCGCCCCACCTTCCCCGCCCCCTTTCAGACTCTGGTCCGGTCTGAGGTCCCAGCTCCGCCAAAAATAAAAAAAACTCTGGTCTGCACCCGTTAAATCCTTCATAAGGACCAACCATAAGTCCCACCTGCAATTCACCTGCAATTTACCTGCAATTCACTCCGGAGGGTGCAGGTGCATGCCTCTCCCTCTACACAGCCAGCGTTTCCCAGCATTTTCCAGCATGGCAGGAACCGCGAACATTTCCCAGCACGGTAGGAGCTGTCAGGAGACTGCGAGCGTCTCCCAGCGAGTACTCTCTATCGCGGCAGACCCAGAAAGTCTGCCTTTATCGCAGCTGGAGCTGCGGGAAGACTTAAGGGGGAGCAGAGTGTGTACCAAGCGGAGTGTGGAACTTGGAGCAAGGCACACTATAGATAGCGGGCAGCCTGAGCTGGAGGCTAAGGGGAAGTTGAAGAGTTGAAAGTTGAAGGGGAAGAGGAGGAGGTGGATGCGACTCTCTGGGCAGGGAGAACTCTTAACTCTTAATAGGCTCTGCAGGCTTGGTAGCTCCCAACCAACGCCGAACAGTATTGATCAAAAACTGACATAAGGAGACAAAAAGAGACAAAAAGAGATAGTAACCTTAGGAAGCGCCATCAAAGCTGTCATAACAGTTAAGTCAGCTTACAACATCTTGCACACAACAATGCGTTCAGGGAAGCCAAGGCAGCAGGTAGCAGTAAATACTGCCAAAAGAACAAGGAGGACGACCAAAAAGATACCAAACAAGGAAAGTGTTGAAGCGCAGGCGAGGACTGAAGAGGAAGTCTTCATTCTGTTTTCTCTATTTAACACCAGCCCTCAGCCCCCACCAAATGGCTCTGCTAGAGGTGCAAGCAGTGATTCTATCTTACTCAAACCAAGTCACCAACCTAAAATATACACATTTTCATTTAGAAGGGACGCCGGTCTGGTATTCTGCCTAAATTTTAATAAAGTAACCAATCTCCCCGACCCACTTCAACCAGTCAAGGCACATCAGACGGAATACCAGACGGAACACCAGATGGTACAACAGCAGCATCCTGACTGCAGGGACTGCGGAGTTTCATCAGTCACAGGCAAAAGCCCCAGGAGCCGCGACGCTGGTCTAACAGATGCACCAGACACAAGTAAAGAGGCAAAGATTCAAGAAACCGTGGCAAGCGAACAGCTAACACATGACACCCTATGCCGATCAGAGATAGATTTGCCCAGAAACATCGTCATATCAAATGGGAGCGGGCATGACGCTCTCGGACTGGCCATGAGCCACGCAGTGACACCCTGGGAGAAAGTAAAAGAAGGAAAGAAGAAAGAAAGTAGGGAAAGCATCAACAACTATATCCCTCCTATGTGTGCTAAGGAAGGAACCCTGGACAAAACTCTACTACATCATTTGGGAGAAAAGGAGGAAGACTTGGAAGATTTGGAAGAACACAAGTACTATCCCAATCCCAACACCAGGAGCAACACCTTCCCAAATGGAGGTATAGTTCGCTCCGTATGCCTACAGCGATGCCTACAGCGACCCAATCCCCTGCTAGAAGCCATAGCGGAAGATAATCCCTAAGAAAATCCCATCTCCCCGGGCACTCCTAACCAGCAGTCACTTGAACTTAAGGAGGTGATCGTGGCCCATGAGAGCAAAGTGGGCAAAGGGGGTAGCAAAGACTCCCACAACATGATAACAAACCATGGAGCCGGGAAAGCACTATCTACGCTACATTCATCAGCACAAGGTTGGTTCGTTCAACCAACTTAAGGACAACCTCAAGCACAACCTGGTTACAACACTGCCCTAGCTCAATCTAATAGTTACAACGTCTCAAGACACCGAACCGGAGACACCATACCTCACACCAGAAGAATGGGAGGAACTAGTTGCTTCATACTCCATCACCCCCGGAGGAGAACCACAAGAAAAAACAATAGCTCCCCAAAATGTGACAACGAAAAGGACAAATCTCGAAACAATGACGACATCTGGTCCACACTGCTGCACACAATGCAAATGTCTGTGAACACAATGCAATACCAATCAGACAAGATGGACCTTCAGTTGTCAGTCCTCAACTCACTCTCCATTTTCGTCGCCAACATAGACGATAAGCTGGCAGACCTTAACAACCTGATTATGAGGGCTCAGTCAGAGACTTAACTAATTCAGGCCAGCTTTACCTGTATAACAATCGTGGACAAGCTGGTGACACTACCATCAGCAATGGACAACCTTCTTGCCGACCTAAGAAAGGCAGTGACAGACAAGCCAGCCAACGGTTCAGCTCACATGAGCAACAGTGAGCAGTTTGCAAACAATTCAAGTAATAATCCAAGAACCCAGGCACAGGCCCAGCAAACCGCAGCAAAGACCACAAACGAAAGGCAGCTTAGGGAGGTTGTGGACCTACCAACTTCAGGGACAAACAACAGCTCACTGAGTCAAAGAGCCACAGCACCCTGAATGAGCAACATCTTGCACACCTGCAAACCCCCTGAAAAACATGTCCCGACCAAAAGCGTACAATTATCCTCCTAACAGCGGAGAAAACAAAGGAGGAAAGGGCGAAATCAACAACCAACACAGGCTTTATTATATAGCAGGGGCACAACCCATAGCCCCGGGAAAGTGCCAACGGATGATCAACAAGATTCCTCAAGTACGGAGGAAGAAGTGATGTACCCAGGTCAAGAAAGAAGAAAAAAACAATCCAGGAAGAGGCCATAGGAAAGAAAGAATGAATGTCACCCTATAAACTCATAAAAGATGGCCCCAAGCACAAACCAGAAAACAGAAGATGGTGCTCCATAGGGGAACCAGCAACAACAACAGATGTATGCTCATTGATTGACGGGCCACCCAATACGGCCATACAAAGCCCAGTAATATCAACAACAAGAGAATCCACGAATCGGCAGGCAAACAGTCTTACAGGGCAGTGTATGCACAACTGGGAAGATAACTATAACATCATCCCCAAGTACAAAGACAGCCGTAGCAAGCGAAAACCGGCTCCTCGCCCCGGTAAAATTACCAGGTGGACCACCATTGTCAACAGAAGTCTCAACAACAACAGTGAGCATCCCGGAACAACATAAAATGTCCCTGGTGCAAAAACAATAATCATGTTTCACCCAGAATACATATTGAAGGGACGGTTTGACATAATAAAGAGGAGTAACATTTTGTGACTACTAAGGAGCACTAACAGTTTAAAGACCATAAAAACTACCGACCTGGAGTCAGTCGAGTTTGTAGAATCACCAGACCGACCTGGAACAGAAGCAACAAAAACAGTCTGGGCCACATCAGATCTGGCAGAGAGAATCTTAAAGGAACATCAAACTACGGTTATTTGCAAAACCAAAGTACCCTGACCCTTTATTGGTTGAGCTAAAGAGCCAAGAAAAATATCTTGGCTCTGGACAACCAAGCACACGATTATTCTCAGTATTGCGAGGGGCACGCAGTAACAGTATTGAATACAGAGAAAACTGAGAATATAATGAATTAAGGGCACACTCAACTAGAAGCAACATCATACAAGAGTGGAGTTGGTTATCCAGGACAATAACATCAAACCTGAATGTTTGTGACATTCCAGGTTAAACACACCCACACTTAAAAACTCCCTAAAAGTCTGTTTGTGGAATATCAACGGTCTGGGAGAGAAGCCTCGCCCAAGAACTGTAATCTTATCTGCAGAAATGTTATATCATTACGCATCAAGAAAGATAGTGTGAAGTTCCAACTGCACTGCATGGCTTTAACTTGCTCTACTTATTGGCAACAAGAAGCATCAAATTCGGCCACAATAAGGGAAGCCTAGCGACATACAGCTGCATAAAGAGCATTCATGCAGCAGAGCCACTGCCATACAACCTAGCTCCACCCAACGCAATGCAAGCACTCCGAATTACCTTACAGGGGATGACAAAAAAAATGCTATAATACTCGTAAATCTTTACCTGCACCCACGCGATTAAATCAGAAGTAGTCAACAATTGACGGATGAACTGGTGAAAAAAATAACGGAGGAGAAAGCAAACAGTTGGATCATTACAGGGGATCGACTATACATTCCGCTCTTGTGGCATGTTTTTAAAAGTAAAAGACTATTGCATTAGAAGTTTAAATTACTGCGACCACCTGCCCCAGGAAATCATGGTAGAAGAGCCACCAATATTCAAATTGCTCCCAGAAAAAATACTCTGTTTGGATTTTACCAATAATGAGCAAAGAGTGTAATGCAGAACCAACGACCCCGAAGGCCACTTTTCTCTCGCAATACAACTTCTTGAAGAAGCTAAAGTAGCCAACCTCAACAGAAAAGAAACCTGGGCGGCATTCACAAAAACCCTACAAAACAGCTACGGAGACATAAAGGGTCGCTCTCGAAACAGAAGAAATGCTTGCCCTTACAACCAACAATTAGGCCACAATTCCTGGAGTAACACTGAATTAAAAAACCTAAAAACATCAATAAATCACACACTACGGAGGCTAAAGAAAGACCCCATGGCCTTGCAAGAACGGAGGCAGCTAAAAGCCACCCGCAAAAAACTAACTTGGTGAATGAAAAAAGAAGCTGAAGAGTCTCTTTGGGCCAGACTCCTGCATGATATCAAAAACAACAATAGCGCACAATTTTGGCAGAAGATCAATGCTCTGTCTAACCCGCAAGGCCAGGGCATTAATTCACATGTTACAGAAGAGGCATGGACAAGTCACCTCAAATCACATTTTAATAAAGAACAGACTCGCAAAATTTGCTCAACCAACTCGCACTTACCAAGGAAATTAGATCGCTACAGTCTAACTTCAATGCAAAACTGGAACAGGATCTCATAATCACGAACACACAAATCCGCAAAAGAATCCTGAAAGGTAGACGCGAGGGAGCTCCTGGCCCAATTGGGATCCCGCCTTTACTATTTAACCAAGATCCTGAATTCTGGGCTTCAGTCCTAAAACTGGTCTTTGACTTAATTTTACAAACTTCAACCGTACCGTCATCATGGAGGGGTTCAATTATTTCTCCCATCTACAAAAAAAATGATAGGAGTGATCCGAAAAGCTATCGACTGGTAGGTAGCTCTTCTAGATAATGAAGCCTAATACAATGCTGGCGTACTCCTCCAAGAATTAAGGACATGGGCCACAAAAATCACAGCAATACCGAATAACCAAACCAGTTTCTGCAGGAACATGGGTACTGCTACTAACATCTCAGCCCTCTCACTAATGATAGACCCTGCACTTGTAACAAAACAGCCCCTGTACAAGTGCTTCATCGATAACAGCTCGGCATTTGATCATATAAACGGAAATATTTTGTGGCAAAAATTAAAGAGGCTAAGAATTCCATCACTGCATCTAAAATAACTAATTCTTTTGCACAGCAACACCTGGGTGCAAGTAAAACTGGGGGCAGGAGACCATTTAACGAAAAAAATAAACACAACCTCTGGATTAAAACAAGGCTGCGTGCATCCCCCAACACTTTTCAGTCTTTTTATGGATGATATTTCAGACCAACTCAATGAAAGCAATTCACAAACCCCCAAGCTAGGAGACCGTCAGCTATCCAATCTCCTATATGCAGATGACCTGGTGCTAATCAGCCGGACACATATTCAGGGCCGGCTTTAGCACTGGTGGCGCCCTGTGCGACAATGTTTGTTGGTGCCCCCCCAATGACCACCTCTGCCACGGATTACCTCACTACCACCATTTGACAATAACCCTCAAGTCTCCATAACCACTGTCTCTTAGATTCATTTAGGTTTATAGTGCCAATCATACCAGTTTAAGATATCAGAACACTTTACATCACAAACACATTGCACAAAGACAATCAATCAGTGTGTAAATCAGTATATAGGAAATGTTTCATAAGACATGGGCCTAGAAGGTGTAGGATTCACATGTCATTCATACTGGTAGGCAGGGTAGTTTAAGGGTCCTTGGACTGGAAAAGCACAAATTCTGAATTTACAATGTAACACCACTGTTAGGGGTTTTCTTCAATAATAAGAAATGATTTCTACCCAAATGAACCCTTTTGCAATATTAGGACAATGAAAGAAAGGGCAAAAAATATATAGCTCTAATATTTTCCTTGCAGTTTGCATGCTGCTCTTTGATGGCAGTTAATAGCTCACTGATCTATATTAGGATTTTAGCTTATAAACTGCAAGTAACAAAAGGATCTCTGACAAAAGCGGTAACCCGTATTGACCTGGCAAAAGTCAAGCTGGAAGTCGTACAAGACCTTTAACTACTTGGGGGTTATGACTGACAACAAAGGCAACTACAAAGCACAATGTGAGGCAATAAAAAAGAGGGGTCTTATGACAGCAGTGGCATTAAGAAACCTGAACAATTAGATCGCTGGAACAAGCTTTCTCCCACTGACCAGGGTCATACAGGCTAAACTAATTCCATCAATCACCTATGGAAGCGAAGCCATGAGAAGGAGAGATGCGGAAACATTGAACAGCACCATTGTAAGAGCTTTGAGAATAATCTATGCGTTGCCAGGATGAACATCACCGGCACAATGAGGCTTGAATTCAGGATGCAAAGACCGGAGCTGGCCCACAAAGGAGCTTTCGTTAAAACCTGGTACAAAATCCAAACAGGGCAGCCAGAAATGCTAAACTCCTACTTGTGGTGGGAATTAGAAGCCTCAGAGACCTGCCATGCTTGACACTTCTTGGATACTGCACTGGACCAGCTGGGGTTACGGCAACTCTGGGAATCATCAGGGTTCATGGCAAGCTACAAAAAAATTAGTAACTAAGACTGTCAAAAAGGAATCCATCATGCAAGACAAAGCCGTCTTGACAGAACGTGCACATAGCTGGCTTACTGTACAGTCCTACAGTAAAGCGATCCCCCAGGAATACCTCCAATCTAACTTCTCTAAAACACCCAAAAGAGAAGTTCCTGAGTTTTTGTTTAGGCTTATTACCATCTGCTCATCACCTACCTCCATGGTGGATATATGTCAGGACAACGCAATCATTTTGAACGCGGTACTTGACATTGTGGATTTTACAACGCAAGTCGTTACAACGACTTGCGTTGGAGGGCGCGGATTTGTTATTGTATTTCTTATATAGCGCCAGAATCGACCTCCAAAGGGGTATCTCCGCGCTTGCCTTGGGAACCCGTCCTGGTTTTTCCCTGTGAGATAGCCCCTACAGGGCATCCCCAAGGTGAAAGCCAGGCATCCCGCCGCGGGGGGCCGTTGTGGAGATTAAGCAAGCTTAATGCCCAGAGTTGCAGAGTGTGAACCCATGATTAGGTCAGGCACCGAAGCGAGAATTATCGAGTCCGTGGACATTTGAGCTCAACACCCTGCCGCGTCGGGAATCGAACCCTGGTCCCGGGTCTGACCTCAGCTTCAGGGTCTGCCTGCTATAACCAGTGAGCCACACTTCTCCACCACTTCTCTTTAGGAATACTAAAATTTTATATTCCAACACCGTCCACGTAAAAGTAGGGAAGGTGTTGGAATATAAAATTACAATATTCCTTAACAAACAGCACCATCCAGTGCAAGTTGGAGTAATGACTTGCGTTGTAATGGCAGCGTGGTAAAGGTTGTGCGGTTTAAACACTGCGTTGTAAACGAAGTTTACCTCCATGGTTAGTACCTTCGAAGCGGGCAATTTGTCACCTTTTTGTGGAAGGAGAGGAGGACATAGTGCACATCATAACCATATGCCGGGAATTAATGCAGGAGCGCCGGTCAATACTTAGACCAATCTTCAACAAGAAACAAAAACGATCCTGCAGGCAAGCGGTGCTGGCAAGTTTCTCAGGCTTAGACATTCAACTAAGTTGCTGCCTGGTAAAATTCTTAACTGCCGCAGATCAGAGATTAAAAAAGATACAACCAGATCATCTGAGAAGTGGCATTGGAGCCAGGCTGGAGCCGGCCCGCTGACCCACTATGCAAAAGTCTCCGACAGTGCCTTTTACAGCAAGTACTAAGTACTAGCGTACACTCAAGCCCCGAAGAGAAAAATATTAACGGGCTAAACCTGGATACCTTTCACTGAGCCATAAAAGTTGTTCCTGCACCACGCATTTTAAATTTGTACTCTATAGCCCTCCCCTACTCTGCTGCTAGGGGGGTCATTTTATCTTATGAACTGCTGCTAAATCCCCGTTCACACAAGATGAAGATCCTGCACTATGGTACACGAAGGCCGGGGGAATGGATTTCTTTGCAATTTTTACTGTGCTCCTAATTGTGGCTATCAGCCTTTTTAAAATGGAAGTTTTTTTTTTTTTTACAGTTTTATAAGAGATGGTCAATTTTGGTAATGGTTTTAACTAACTGTACAATAATTATATTACTTACTTACATAGTTTCGCTGCTTGCACAGAAAAAAATGTTTTACCTATCATTTGTATATGCTGGTAGTTTGACACAGGGTTCCAAGGTTTCATGTTGGATGCATTGTTCTTCCTAGAGAAAAATGGTTGTTTGCCATGTATTGCCCTGTCTGTGATGCAGTGAAGTTTGAAAGAGGATCTTCTGCCAACAATAGCCAGTGAAAAGCTCTTATTGCTGGGAAGATATTGGTTTGTGGCTTTACATGTAGTACAGTAGCCAGAGCAAAGAAATCTGAAATATCTGCAACCTTCTCATGGGTGATAAAAATGAGCCTTAATGTAGGCCATTGATGTAGCCTAGTTTTGATAGGACATAAGAGATGGGAAGATGTGTCACACAGTTTACATGGTAAGAACGCTTGAATTGTAAAGCTTATCCTTTTGGGCATTCATGGAGCGATTGGATTCCATGGTCCTGCCGAGGTTTCCTATTTACTGGGATGGACATGGACAGAAAGGGTGATAATGTTGCCAGAGGTAGGTTTCTCAGTTTTGTAGAAATTCAATTTGAGGTAGCTCCATCTAATCTACGAACCTACGGCCCTGGAAGTAATTGAAGATTTTGCAGTTTCCAGAGTCCTTGATGCTTTCCAATGTAAAAAGATTACTCTGGTCAACTATATTTTTAAGGTTGTCCCAGAGGGAGATAACTACTATTTCTTTCTGGACGAATCCTGTTTTGGAATCATAAGGTAGGGAGGTTGCTTCAATGATTTGTGTCAACTGGGCAGAAGTTGTTCTTTCTATAAGTGTATCCAGGAATTGTTTGTTTGCTGTATGTCTAATATTGTTGGGGTCTAGAAGATCCAGGGTTGTTTTTTTATAATGGGTGTATGAATGCCTTTTTCAAGGCTTCTGGAAAGATGTTGTTGTCACTAAGTTGTTGATCAGTGTTATCACTGGAATGGTTGTGGAGTTGTTCGAAGAATGTTTTTGAATATTTGTGGAGGACAATGCCTTGCCTACTCGCTTAGACAAGACCTAGAATATCAGTTGGTGATATTTCAAAAGTGTTAACCTTCCACTTGAAAGGTTTGCTGGAACATTGCTAGTGCTGCTGTTTTTTATTTTAGTACCAAGGTAAAGACGTATTAAGCTTTTCTGAGGCCAGAAATTGCCTGATTTGCAAATTTTGGCCATTTGTGGCTGTAAAAAAGTATTTCCTAATGTACTAAGGTCCAATTTTCAGTTCAGTAACCTATCATCAAATCGCAAATTGGGTTTTTGACACGCTTTTAGGAAGGGGCGTGATTAGCACGTCCCTTCCTGATACGAATCGCAGTGGCATTTGTGAATGTTTTGGGACCGAAATGAGGAAGTAAACCATTTGCATTTTACCACCTACTTTAAGTAGGCAGTTGGATAGAAGATCTCTGACAAAGAGCCCCTTCTTAGGGAGCCCGTTGGGTATTGCACCTCCGACCCAATGAGGAGCAGCCCAGATGATGAAGCATGACAGCTGCAAGGGTGTGTGAGGCTATTATGATCTAACATATGGATATCCACCTATGCCCTTTCTAGGGTACAGTGCGTTCAAGGCCAGATGATCACATTGAATTCTGGTACTTATAGGCTTTTTCATTCCATAGGGATACAGGATCACAAAACCCCTCACAAGACATTATTTCCAACACCTCCTTTAGGCCACCATCCTCCTTCTCGTCTACCACCAATATGATTCCAGGTGAAATTGCCACCTTTGAAAAACTCATAGTAAATGACCTAGCTACCTTTGAATCCAGAAAACAGTTCATTCCATATAATATCTCTCTTTTAGAAAAGAAGGCCATTGCAACACTGAAAAACAATAAATCACTTGTAATAAAATCTGCCACTAAAGGCGGTGGCATTGTCTTGCAAGAGAAGGACTCATGTAAGGCTGAAATCTTACGCCAGTTGGCAAATACTGATCACTATTGAAGACTACCAATGAATCCCACCAGAAAACTGCAGACAATAATCCTACAGCTCACTACTGATACTAAATCCGATGGATTCCTCAACCAAAAAGAATTTGTCTTTCTTAATGTCAAATCTCCCAGAATTCCAGTGATGTACACACTCCTTAAACTCCATAAAGACCAGACTAATCCCACGGGTAGGCCAATAGTCTCCGGTTGCGGTTTAATCTTAGAACCGCTTGGCCAATACATTGACCACTTTATTAAGATTTTTGTACCCATGGCACACTGCTATGTCAGGGACAGCATGGCGATGATGCATTTGGTAGAACATCACCCGTTTGACCCCGCTAATGATATACTATGCACTATGGTTGTGGAATCCCTTTACACAAATATTCCACAGGTGTCAGCACTAAAGGTAATCCAAGGTGTCCTCGACACAAGGCCATGCCCACACACTGTCCCCACACTGTTCATAATCCAACTTTTGGAATTGTGTCTCACTAGGAATTTTTTCCAGTTTGATAATGAGTACTACCACAAGTGAAGGGTACATCAATGGGGGCTGTTTTTGCCCCCAACTTAGCGATATTGTTCATGGACCATTTAGAAATGTCCTTAATTCTCTCACCCATCGAGCCATTCTTCAGTGGTATCACTATGTGGCGGCATTACATAGATACATTTTTAGTTAGGGAATGCACACCTGTTGGCTCCAAAATTATCCACATTGTTCACAACAATCTATCAACGTTGTATGCTCACTGGTTTGTAGTGCCTTGCTCTGGTAGCACATGAGTACTAATCACAATGTTTTGGGACGACACTCCGTCCCAATACCAGTGGCACAGCTTAATGCTGCATGCTCAATTTTTTCCAGTGCTCCAATATAATCAAAGTTCTCCTTGTTTTCATCACAGTTTTTTACTTGAATCCCTCTGTTTACTTCCACATGTGAGGTAATATGCCAATTTTTAAGGTTTTCTCATGTTCGAGATTGTCCATCTGGACCTTTTTACAAGAACACGTACAAGTGCAGAAGTTCATCCAAGGCAGTATTTTATTAAACCCAATGCATTTCGGGCAATTCAAGCCCTTCGTCAGGGGTCACTACAAGATAATATTAAAACAAGTATGGTTACAACCATCAATGTATTGACTGAACAAAATCACACAAATCTGTGTAATTAAAAGAACTTGCAATTAAACAGTGCACCCCTATGTTATGATTCTCCAAACTTGTGGCATGGTTTAGGTAGTGACATAAGATCTGGTGTTCAGTATTATTAGAAAATCCCGCCCCATTCCCGTGCACCTGCACCGCCTGTGAGTTAAATTGTTTTTATTTACTTGCATGCTCATGCCAAGTGTTTTTACGGTTCATTATTAAGACATTGTATGCGGATAGATGTTTTGTATTGCTCTCAGTCTGGACTCTGGTATGTGGCTACATTCGTTCATTGTTGCCAATGGAGGTTTAATGTGACATTTCGCTTTTGTGCCTTTTTTCGGAAGATCTCAGTAAGCTCTGAAGTCGAGGAGGCCTCCGTGAGTTCTGGGGCCTTTCCTTTAAAGTCGCTTTGAGCGCTTCGACTCGCAGCGTCTTAACGTGAACGTGCGCACGTTATCTCCTGGGTGCGGTCTACTATTTAAACCGCACCCAGGCTTCTAGAAGTCGCTTTGCCTTCCACTGCTGCTAAGAGAAGGATCGCGTCTGAAGGCTCTCACTGCAGACTTACCTGGTAGAAGGGCTTCAGCGCCGGGAAACTCCTCTTTGGCAGTTCTTCGACCCGGAAACCTGAAAAGACAAAGATATTCAAAAGATAAGTACATTTTGATCTTTTAAAGACAGGCGCCCAACGCAAGAAACCCTTTGAGTACTTTTTGGGACATTTCAGTTTTCTTCAAGGAGAGGAAGACTTCTGGAGCAAGATTTGCTTTTGTTAAAAGAACCTTTTGGACATTTGCTAAAGAGAAAGAATCGTGAAAAGAGAACTTTGTGCAAGATTCATTAGAAAGATAAAAGCATTGCAAGAACACATTGTAATGTTAATTTTTGACTTTAGATTCTCATTTACAAGTCAAGTGTTTTAGGTTAGGTGTATGTATAGGATGTGTTTTTCCTCTCATTGTGTTTACAACAGGTTTTGAGCACAAGAAAATTACAGTATTCTACATAATAACATCTTATGAAAACATTTGCAAGTAAGTTAAGGTGCTGAGGGGAGGTACTAAAAGAATGTTTAAAAGAATATTTATTAAAGGAATATTTTCTTGTTTTTAGAATTTTATGCAAAGACACATTTCATAATCCAATTTAAGAACACCTGACAAGAACATCAGACGACTTCACTACATAACAAGACAAAGAAATACTGGACGAAGGACAAGACAACTCTGATCGCAGGTAGGAGTCAACTTTGTGTATTACTGCACAAACAGAAAGGGAAGTGGACTTAGATTAGAGGGTAGTTCAGAATATAAGACACAAGGAATAGGTTTTTAGTAAACTCATGCTACTTGTTGTTTCGCAGGTAGACAGCAAGAGAACTCCTACACAACAATGTCCAGTACTGGCCCTCCTCCCAAATTTCTAGTTTTATTCTAAGCTGTAAATTTGAGTCAGCAAGTTTATAGTTAGTTAATTGGGAAGTTGGTCCCTTGCGTCTCTGCGAAACTACTACGTCATCCTCAAGATTCCAGTGCTGTTTAAGGTAAGGGACGACGTAGTGTGATTCTGACAGAAGGCAAAGCCCACGAGCATTATTTCGCCCAGACGCAATGGACCAAGTTACCTTAAGGGAGATAGCAGCTGTCCTGAAAGATTTAAGAGATGAAAATGCGTCTATACGTAGGGACATGTCAGCTTTACAAACCGCTTTCCAACAAAAACCAATTCTGAAACCTGCAACCTTTCAAGGTTCATCTTCTGTGTCTGGAGCGCAAACTCAAATTCAAGTAGTTACTCCGATTCCCACTCCTCTAGCTCGGCCGGAAAGATTTTATGGAGACTGTAACAAGTTTTCCATATTTTGGAGGAGATGCAGCTCTTTGGTCTGTTCTTTTGGTAGAAAAGGATGATCCTATTTTATATAAATTTAAGAACTTTGAACGTGCTTTAAAAAAGATCTTTGCTAAGCATGTGTTCGTACAGTCCGCAGATAATGAACTGATTAATTTAAAACAGGGATGTTCTGATTTGCTTCATTATATTTCTCAATTTAATCGTTTGGTTCTTGAAGCTAAATGGCCGTATGATAAGAGAGTCTCAATTTTTTATAGAGGTTTAAGGGACGATTTAAAGGATATGATGACACAAATCCTGGAACCACCTGAAGACATCAATGAATTTATTGATTTAGTATTAAAATTAAACCATCGCTTAGGTGAAAGAAGAGGAGAAAGAGGAAAGAGTGATCACAAATTTCGTTGGTAAAGGTCGTTTGAATTTAGAAAAACAACACCCGAATCCGAAACCCCGATTTTTCCCTGACAAATTTGCTGAAGTAATAGCAATGAAACATGTCGGCATCATTCAAGCATGGTATAATTTGAACCATTTTTAATCTGGGCTACTTGCAGCAGCAGAATAAAGTTATCACAGACAGCAAGTGGTTCCTCATTTTAATTACGGTGGCCATTTTTTTGCATTTTGGCCATTGCAGGAGTTTTAGGTGCACACACTCACTTTTGTTATCTTTTGATATAGATGAGTGGTTGATTATATTGTTTATATACACAGCACTTTGTATAAGTTGGTATTTACATTTACATAATTATTTGGGTGTTTTTCTCTGTTTGTTTTGTCACGACGAAGAGAGAGCGACCAATGATGAGAAGTGGGAAAACTGGCAATTCCAGGCCAGGAACCCCCTCGGTTGTTACTACCGTGAGGCGCTCCCTCTTTGTTTTCACACTTTTTGCACTCTTGTTCCACTAGTGGGAATTAGATAAGACCGTAGTAAATTTTGTAGCATATTCACCACGACCTGTAGACTAGTGTTAAGTACACACTTCTTGAGTGAGAGTATGACCTTTTGTGCAACTCTGCCCCAGGTCTGTTCGACATGTTGGTGTTTGATGGAGGAGGTATTTATTGTTGAATACTGATTGAGTGGGGGGCTGCCTCCTCCTTCTTAGTGCCTTCCCCCTTGAGCTCCTTTTGTTCGTTATAATTGTTTTGTACGGCGGCTCAGCCGTGAGAGCTCTTTTTATAAAATAGGTCTTATTTGTTGGTCCAGCGGTTTGGATACTCCACTGGGTTTCAACACGTACACACACCACAGTTTCACTTGAGGACATATTGTCTTAACAATTTCATATTGCAATGAATTGCCTTGCTTTCTCTGAGGAACAAATAGCGCTGATCCTTGCCGCCCCCCCCTTACCTTCGGATGTACCTCTTGCAACTGACAGTACAGTTAGAGAAGAATGGGACAAACTTTCTAATCTGAAAAAACGACAGATTCAGGTCGCCCTTCATGGGGCCCTTATGACCAAATATCTCCGGGCTGGAGCTGCACCTCCTAGTCTGTTGGTGAGATTAGAACATAAGATCTTCCTTGAGGACAAACAATTTCGGGGGGATTGGAGTTTCATCGCAAATAAATGAACCCGAGATTAGTTGATTTTGATTATCAACACGGCCAAACGGCTCAGTGAAGAGCTACTCAGGGAGATCCTCGAGTTAGAAGACACACTAAAAAATAACACAGTACTTACAGACACCAAGGAACAACAAGCACGCATTCAAGAAGATCTTCTTGAATATAAGACGTACATGGTCAACCAGAAAATCAAGGGCCTCAAAAAAAATGTAGAACGTTACACTCACACATGGGCGTTCCCTTACACTAAAGGTGAATATTATGATGTCCCAGTAGTACAACCAAGAGCACAGAATTTCCAAAGGAGAGGGCAGAATTTCCACAGATGGGCTCAACTAGGGAACAGACGCACTCCTAACAACTGGAGATTTGATAACACCAGCAGCGAAGATAAGGAGGTTGCCAATCGTCCCACAACATCTAACCAGGGTAGAGTTAATTTTGCACCTGAAAACAAATCGGACGAGGATTTTGTGGCATTATTGAGGGCTTTTTTGCTCAAACTCAATAAGGGGGAGGAGCGGAAGGGGGTCAGGCCCAGCGAGGACGAGGCAGGGGCAGAGCTCAAACATGGCAGACACACTCCCCCCGCGTTACACGCAGCAGGGGCCGAACCTTCCAGAACTAAGTAATGATAGCAACCCCCACTCTAAGGTTGAGAATGATATTGTGGTTAACTTGTCTTCATATAAATTAACTGCTATAGAGAGACAAGTCCTCAACAAGGGCCTTGGGTTCGTTCCCACTCCGAAACATGACTCTTTCCTATGTAGAATTGAACTTGCGGAAATGATGAGAAAAATCAAACTCCACAAATTCTTTGCTGAACAAGAACCCCCCCCCCTCTCTGTGTTCGACACCAATCTGCGTCGTCCATTGAACTTTTTGTCCCCCTCTCACTTCTGTTGGACCAGAAGTTGCAGTCTTCGAACAACGAGAGATTGAGAACCTGGAACAATGCAGCAACTCACACTCTATCCATAACATGACCAGGGCAGACTGGGAGGCTGTTAAATCTTTACAAGACAATTCTGCCATTACAATAAAACAGGCTGATAAGGGCGGTGCGGTTGTCGTGCTCAACACCAGCGACTATGAGAGTGAGGTTATGAGATTGCTGGGAGTCCGCACCAATTACCATCCTCTTGTGCGTGTCCCCACGCCCGCTCTACAGGACACCATTAAGACTATGGTGGCGGACGCTGTGGCGAAGACATGGATCACTCCTAAGAAAGCTGATTTCATCACCAACACCAAACCACGGATACCGGCATTTTACATCTTGCCGAAGATTCACAAGCCACAGCGTCCACCCCCGGGATGCCCGATCGTCTCGGGTATCCAGTCCATCTTGGAACCCTTGTCCCAGTTCGCAGACTTTTTTCTCAGGGAGGCTGTGGTGACTCAAGACTCTTATGTTCAGGACACCACTGACATACTCAACATCATTAAAGATGTTGAGTATGAGCCAGAACACCAACTACTTGTCACTATTGACATTGAGTCGCTATATACAAGTATCCCCCAGGACGCGACGTTGGTGGCAGCAGCGAGCGCCCTGGGCTCTTTGGAGTGGTTTTATGACATCCCGCCGTCGTTTGTCTTGCAGTGCATAGAATTGGCACTGACAAAAAAAAAAATTTGAATACAAAGGGACACTGTACTAACAAACGTCTGGGACATCTATGGGGGCCACATTCGCCCCGAGCTTGGCTTGCATTTATGTGGGCCAGTTCGAGGAGAATGTGGTAAACCACCCCACTAATCCATATTTGAGTAACATCTCACTATGGAAGAGATATATCGATGACGTCCTCTGTATCTGGACAGGTACAGAGGACCGATTGTCATCATTTTTACAGTGGCTCAACCAGGCTGGTGATAGTCTGCGTTTTACCTGGACTATCAATAACACCACCGCGGTATATCTGGATGTTAACATCTCTGTGGTTGGCTCTAAACTAGTAACCAATGTGCATCACAAAAACACGGACAGAAACTCCCTCCTCCACTATCGCTCCTTCCATCCAAGGACGTTAAGAGATAATCTCCCATTGAGGCAGTTTCTCCGGTATAGGCGTAACTGCTCGACAACTGAGTCTTTTTTAGAACAGTCTGAGGGCTTGGTCACAAAACTCAAGGAAAGGGATTACCCTGCCAAAGTGATCAAACAGGCCCGGAAGAGAGCATTTAACACACCCAGGGAGGCCTTACTTGAGAGGAATGTAAGGGAACGCCAGGTGTGTCTCCCCATTGTGACGACTTTCGATCCCTTGTCCACCAGAATGCGCCAAATCATCGGAAAACACTGGTCTACTTTAGTCACAGCTTCGGACAAAATGCCCATTCCTCGCTTTGCTTTTAAACGGGCAGCAAATCTGCGAGATAAGTTGGTTCACAGTCGCGCTCCGGTGAAATCTCAATCAGATACCCTCCCCACAGGACATCACCCTTGTGGCTGCTGTTCGGTGTTGTCACGGTTAGCAGCGGACAAGTAATCCCAATGAAGAATACACAAGCCACTAACCGGAGGTGTCCAGCTAGCGGGGACCACGGCGAGATGATAGTCTTCCCTATACCCGATAGCACTGACCCTCCCCGTGTGACATACACACCGGAGACAGGTAGTCCTCTAGGTAAGGGGAAGGATAGTTGATCGGGGAAGGTTGTTGTGAAGACACCCCTCAAGGTCTGGTCTAAGACTTCAGATGACTTCAAGGCACAACAATTTCTGGAGACACAAGAACACTTGTTTAGCACTACAATTGGGCAAATACCATAAGTGTTACATATAGACATATAACCAAGTATTCACTTACGGATAACCACCGCTTGTAGTATCTGAAGTCTGGGAAACGATGAAGACTCAAGTTCAAGCGGATGGGTGGCTGTTAACTCACAGCTAGCTCCACAGGAAGAAATAAGTTTCCGTAAATATCACCGAGTAGTTTGATTCACTACCGGTGGGAAGATGTGTATAGTTTCTGAATAGTACAACTATCCTCAGGGATGATTTGAAGGAAAAGTATAAAACTACACTCGTAGTGTAGTTTTATACTTGTATCTGAATTCTACTTACGGGAAATAAACAAAGTATCTCGACGTCCTCAGCGGGAAGGCAAGCGTCCGCGCACCCTCGGCTCTCGGCGTCCTCAGCGGGAAGGCAAGCGTCCGCGCACCCTCGACTCTCGGCATCATCAGCGGGAAGGCAAGCGTCCGCGCACCCTCGGCTCTCGAATAGCTAGTTCCAAACACGATCATGAAACCGGAAGGATTGACAAGCATCCGGTGATGGGACAAGAGTGTTTTTATACACTCCCAGAGGGCGTGGACAGTTTCGCCAGGCCCCAGGGCTTTCTGGGAGATGTAGTGCTGCAGCGGTATTTCCTTACGCTAGCTCTCCAGCTATGGGTAATCGCTACAGGTGTGTGATCTGACGTGTGCCACTAAATCTGTCATTTTACATGACGGCAGAACGTGGCATTTAAATATTTCCGCAATTGCAACACGCCCCATGTAATATACAGGCTAACGTGCAGCTGTGGGCTGTACTACATTTGACTCACCTCTCGTAAAGTCAAAATACGTATCCAGGAACACATGGCACCCTTAAGGCCAAGAAATTCACCACACGTCTTGTACAACATTTCATTGAACAGGGACATGGTCATAGGGATTTCAAGTGGACCATTTTGGAAAAAGTTGATAGTGAAACGCACAACATTGAAGCTATTTTGACCCGCAAAGAAGCAAAATGGATTTTTTCTGAAAAAGCAGAGCGTGATGGTATTAATGACACCATTGAATGGAACAAAGTGAGTAGGCATTGAGTTGCACGCTGATTGTATGTCCGTATATGACTTCAACAATTTGGAAGCTCCATTTACGTGATCTCCCCAGTAGTGTGATTGTGGGTGTTTTTCAACTATATAGAAACTGTTCCCCTCAATGTTTCCACTATATGAATTGATCGCTGTCATGCCCTTTCACTGATTATGCCCAAGTTATTTATGGTCATTTATGATGTGTGTTTATTGGGTCCAACTTACATATTAGTTTACCCGATAATTCTTAGAGCTTAGTGTTGGTGCACAAAACTTTTTCGCCTATTTCTCTCCCGTGGTGGAGGAAATGGACTCCCCTAGCATAACTTTATATAAATGTGGGAGACCGCTTTTAGAACATCATTCATTACGGTGCATTGCTGCCTTTCACGTGGCTCCGCACTTTTGAATCGAAACTTTACATAGACAACCTTCCCCAATCCAAAATGGCCATGTTACGCTGGGGCACGCAGTAGGACCGTGTGTCATCGCGTACGCACACGTGACACTCCAGACTGCCGGTTTTAAGTTTATACGCCAGCGGTATCCGTGACCGGGAGCATTCTGGACCGAGCACAGCCGGTAGCGTTAAGACAGCCAGTGGGGAGTGTCTAATAAGGTGTTTGCATTCTTAGGCGTCCAGCGGGAGCGGTGCGCAACTCCTTAGATTACAGAACTTTTTCCGTTGGGTCGCCGAGGTTTGTAAATGTGGGGATTTCGAGTTTGTCTTCACGCTCGCATGCGGGTCTGCACAGCGCTTGTATGTTTGTATCTTCGACAGTAAGGCAAGGCAATGTACACAGCCATACCATCCCGGGATTCGAGGATGGACATTACTCGATATAAGGAAGGGCATCGATTTAGATAATGAGACCAGCGCCCCGATTGCACTGATGTGCGTTTTTTTATGTCCGCAGGTCGCACTTATTCAAATTGCACCGCCTGTGAGCGTGTGATCTTGTGACACGCTGCCCCTAAACTACTGATGGTTGCTGGTATGCAGCAATTTGGCAGCCATCAGGTACAACACTATATATGTTTTGAATTTTCGGCAGTTACACACCGATTATTCACACTATCTCTTCGCTGTGTTGTATGTGTGTTTTTTTAATTTTACTACAGGTTGTTTGAATTGAGAAAAACAAAACCCAAATCCGAAACCCTGATTTTGCCCTAACGAATTTGCTGAAGTAATAGCAATGAAACATGTCTGCATTGTTCAAGCATGGAATAATTTGAACCATTTTTAATCTGGACTACTTGCAGCAGCAGAATAAAGTTATCACAGCCAGCAAGTGGTTCCACATTTTAATTACGGTGACCATTTTTTTGCCTTTTGGCCATTGCAGGGGTTTTAGGTGCACACACTCACTTTTGTTATCTTTTGATATAGATGAGTGGTTGATTATATTGTTTATATACACAGCATTTTGTATAAGTTGGTATTTACATTTCCATAATTATTTGGGTGTTTTTCTCTGTTTGTTTTGTCACGACGAAGAGAGAGCGACCAATGATGAGAAGTGGGTAAACTGGCAATTCCAGGCCAGGAACCCCCTCGGGTGTTACTACCGTGAGGCACTCCCTCTTTGTTTTCACACTTTTTGCACTCTTGTTCCACTAGTGGGAATTAGATAAGACCGTAGGAAATTTTGTAGCATATACACCACGACCTGTAGACTAGTGTTAAGTACACACTTCTTGAGTGAGAGTATGACCTTTTGTGCAACTCTGCCCCAGGTCTGTTCGACATGTTGGTGTTTGTTGGAGGAGGTATTTATTGGTGAATAATGACAATGTTTTAGAACCATCTTTAGAATTTCTGCCTGTAATACCAATGTCTCGTTTTCAAGCCAGTCTATCCACTTGTGATGTGATAGCTGAGATTAAAAAGGAATTAGAAAAGAAAGGATTGGACAATTGGAAAAAAGAGCTCCCTTATCTGCAAGAAAGAGAAAATCAGATTTTTATGCATGATCTCGTTTTTGTACCTACTGATTCTATTAGAAAGGACATACTTCATTTTCATCATGACACTTCTTTATCAGCTCATCCTAGCATAGTTAAAACCTATTGTCGAGTACCTGATATCCAGAATCTGCGTTTCCGCTGGAACCGATGCTATTCCTCTAACCCCCTACCTACATACCAACGTCACAAGGACTTCTGCATCCAAGAGGGGGGAAAGGGGATTTGGAATGAGAGAGAAACACACCACGTCTGCTTTTTTTTTCTCTTGGCTGCGTCTTTTTCTTTCTTCATCTTACTATTTCTAGAAGGAAAACTATTATACTAAATAACAATTCTACAGTCTAATCTTTTCCCAAGACCTTATTCTTAAATATGTACCTGTGTGTGCAGAGTGGCTAGCTGTTTCTCTTAGTTCAGATGAGTTTGTATTGACGCTCTCACCAAGGTTTGGAGCTTCTACGAAGAGGTTTACAAACAATTACAGTGTTCTCAAAATAGAACCTTTGCTGTGTGCGCTAGTGTTTGACCCTGCCTTTGCTGGAATTCTAAGTACCTTCTTATCTTTTCTTTATTTCCTCTAGGAAAAACCCATGGGACTGCTGAAGCTGATACGAGGACGTCTTCTCTAAAGATGGTAAGTATATTATATATATATAATCACACATACATGTAGATATTGACTGAATCCTCTGGAAGGCTTCAGATAATGTCTTGGTAATTTTGTATTCTTGAGATTCAGAGTATAGTAATATTACTTCATATCACTTGCTATGTTTCTAAACTCAAATGTCTCTTTTCATCCTACTCTTCAGTCCAAAATACCTTCTCTATATCAGAAGGAAGATTCAGCCAAGTTCGCTACCTTTTTCTGGTTACTTTTCACTGGAACTCAAATCTTCTCAGAAAATATGCCTCAAAATTAACTTACAGCGGAGTGGCAGAGGAGTGCGCTGGACTTCGTGATACTCACAACCTAATTCTGAAGTACAAAGTCGAAAAGCGCTCGAGAATTGGAACACAGGCAAGAAATGCAACCGTTTCCAGTAAATTCGTCAGTTGAAGTGCGTAGCTCAAAAGAATTAGAGCCACGAACACAGCTGAGAAAGAGCGCACAGCCTGAACGATTAGAACGCTACTCGACCAGACCTGGCGGCCATGTTGAATACCGCTAGTCACGTCTGAGTAGTACCTAAGCTAACCAAGGGTAGATCTATCCTTGTGATCGGTGCAAACTACAGAAACTAGAACTAAAATGAAAGTACCTGAACTAAATTAATGAACCAATAGACCCAGACCTGACAGTACCCCCCTCCAAAACTCCTCCTTACATCTTACTTGGCTTGCTTGGATGTCTCTTAAGTAAATTCCCTCATTAATCTGGGGGCTGTTACATTTGTCTTTGGTTCCCAAGTTCTATCTTCTGGGCCGAAACCTTTCCAATCGATTAAATAGTAAAGCTTCCCATTCCTGAACTTAGAATCAATTATTCTCTTCACCTCAAATTCCTCTTCAGACTGAATAATCACTGGCCTGGGAACCTCTATCTTCTGTAAATTGGGGGGGTTTCTCCTAACCAAGGAAACATGAAATACTGGATGCCCCTTCAAAGTCTTAGGGAGTTGGAGTCGCACACTAACTGGATTTATCATCTTTTCCACCAAAAAAGGACCAATGTATTTTGGTAAAAATTTCCGATTTCCTTTCATTCTTAAGTTTCGTGTGGACAACCAAACCTTTTCTCCTGAATCATAAACGGGACTGGGGCGCCTTCTCTTATCTGCCTGTTTCTTAAAAGATGCCTTGGCCTTGATCACATTATCTGTGGCCTTCTTATAAACCTTCTTGAGATTTTGGAATACTTCCTCTACAGCTGGTACATCACTCTCCTGTCTGCCTACATAGGTATTAGGATGTCTACCTGCATTCAAATAAAAAGGTGTGAAACCTGTACTCGAATGTATAGCATTATTGTAGGCAAACTCAGCTGCCCAAATTATGTCTGGCCACTCTCCTTCATTATGCATCAAGAATAGCCGCAGAAACTGCTTTAACTCTTGATTCACTCTTTCCGTTTTGGCCGTCAGTCTCAGGGTGAAAACTGGAGGACAAACGAGAGTCAATATCCAATCTTTTTAAAAAGGACCTCCAGAAACGAGAAACGAATTGGGGACCCCGATCAGAGATGACCACCTTTGGAACTCCATGCATGCGTACTACATGTTGTGTGAATAATGAAGCTAGTTGTGAAGCAGTAGGAAGGGATTTTAGCGGAACAAAATTACTAATTTTGGTAAAATGATCCACGACCACCCAAATAACAGAATAACCTTGGCTGGAGGGCAACTCCACGATGAAATCCATTGACACTGTATGCCAAGGATAAGGAGCTGGGGGTAAAGGATGAAGTAAGCCTTGTGGTGCCATTCTGACGGACTTCCCCTTGAAATACTGTTCACAAGAGGCAACATATCATTCCACCTGAGTTTCCATGGACGGCCACCAAAAATCCAGTTGAATTAGTTCCAAGGTCTTCTTCACACCCTTGTGTCCAGCCAACAGATCATCATGAGAATGCTGTATGATCATAGCTTGAATTTCTTCATTTGGAATAAAGAGTTTCCTCGAAAATACGGACAACCATTCCTTACTTTTCTTCGTCTTGCTGGACCCATTCTTCCAGATTAAAAGAAGCCAACACCTGATCCAGTCTTTCTTCTAATTCCGGGAATGAAATTACACAAATGATCTTCTCCTTCGGAATTATCAAATCTTCATTCGACACTGGAAATTCTTCTCTCGCTAACAAACGTGATAAGGCATCAGCTTTTCCATTGGCGGAGCCAGGCTTATAAGTCAGAACAAAATTGTAGTCTGCAAAAAATAAGGACCAATGCAATTGTCTTGGGGACAAAGTTCGAGCTGATTTGAGAAATTGAAGATTTCGATGATCTGTGAACACAGTAAATTCATGTTGAGCCCCCAACAGATAATGTCTCCATTCTCGAAAGGCATCCTTCACTGCCAATAACTCTTTGTCAGCAATTGAATAATTCACCTCAGCTGGGGTTAATTTTCGGGAGCGATATGCCACTGGGTGAAGTTGTCCATTAGTCTTGTCCCTTTGAGACATAATTCCCCATATAGCCAAATTAGAAGCATCTGCTTCCACATAAAAAGGTTCCCCTGGATATGGATGCATCAACACTGGAGCGGTGGAAAACGCTTCCTCTAATTCACTAAAGGATCTCTCTGCATCCTCAGACCAGTCAAATTTGACTCCTTTCTTCAGTAGTTGCGTCAAAGGGGAGACCTTCTGAGAGAAGTTTTCAATGAAGCGTCGGTAAAAATTGGCGAACCCAATAAAACTTTGAACTTGCTTCACACTCTTTAAAGAGGGCCAGTCCCTTATCGTCTTCACCTTGGAATCATCCATGGCCACTCCTTCGGAGGAAAGAAAAAAATCCCAAAAATTCCACTTGTTCCGAGTTGAACACACACTTCTCCAATTTGACAAATAATTGGTGTTCCAAGAGTTTCTTCAGGATCGTTCGAACATGTTGAATATTCTCCTGCATGGATTCCAAAAAAATGAGGATGTCGTCAATATAAACAACTGCATAACGGTCCAAACTTTCCAGCAGAACATCATTCACAAAATGCTGAAACGCTGCTGGAGTGTTACAGAGTCCGAATGGCATTAATTGATATTCAAAAAGACCCATCCTAGTCTGAAACGCAGTCTTCCATTCGTCACCTTCGGCCATCCGCACAAGATGATAAGCTCCCCTCAAATCCAACTTCGAAAAAACTTTTGCCCCCTTCACTAGGTCCAATAATTCAGATATGAGTGGCAACGGATATCTATTCTTTTTGGTAACGGAATTCAGGGCCCTGTAGTCAACACATGATATTAAACTTTCATCCTTCTTAGGGATAAAAAATAGTGGGGATGAGACAGGTGACTGAGACGGGCGGATAAAGCTATTTGCCAAATATTGATCTAGATAATCCTTTAGATGTTGATTTTTCTTTTCCGAAAGAGCATAAATACGACTACAAGGAAGCGAGGCCCCTGGCTTCAATTCAATCTTGCAATCGTAGTCACGATGTGGAGGGAGTTTGTTTGCTTCCTTCTCATCAAACACCGCAGCCAAATCTGCATATTCTTCTGGAACTTCTTGTGTCGCCAATACACAAATCGACTTAGCTTAACTGGCTAAAAATAGAGAAGAAGAAATGGTTTCTGACTCTGTCTGAGCATGGTGACAATGATTCTTGCAATAATCCGAATTCATCTTAATAGTTCTTTTGGACCAATCGATGAGTGGATTATGTTTCGTGAGCCAGGGTAACCCTAAGATGAATTGAAATTGAGGAGCGTCGATGAGACTGAATCTCAAATTGCTAACATGTTCTCCAGGACCAGTCAGTCTAATCGTTTCGTATCATGAACTATAGGACCTGAAGACAAATTGGTTCCATCAACTGCTCTTACTGCTTCCGGCCTTTCCTTCCTGATGAACTTGATTCCCAGAGATTTGGCGAAACCAATGTCACAAAAATTGCCTGTGGCTCCTGAGTCTATCATTATTGAAATCCCGTCAAAATGAGTGGAACCAAATTTGATTACTCCATTTACTATCAAATGCGGTGCTGCAGATTGTAATGTGTTTGCCACAGACTGTAGATTTGGATTTGGCTCTTCTTCTGCTCCCACCAGGGCAACTCCCTTTACTGGTGGAGCTGGTCTTTTACTTGCATCTGTTGTTTTGGCTTCTTGGAACAGTCCTTCAAAAAATGCCCCGAATCACCACAATACATACACAATTTGCCATTTCGCCTTCGCTCTCGCTCTTACTTGGTTAATGGACCTATCACTGAGCCGATGTGCATAGGTTCTTCATCAGGTGGTGTCTCCTTGGTTCTAGAACCTTCTGACTTAAATCGATCATACCGTGGAGGGTAGGACTTGAAGTCCTTTCTTCGTTCACATCTTCTCTCATTCAACCGCTGATCTATTTGTAAGACCAAATCAAGAACTTTACGGAAAGTCTTATCCAGAACGTCACCCCATTGGCTATGAGATATAGGAAATTCCTTGTATTAGGGGATATTAATCTCCACATTGAAGACCTTAACAACTCAGCTGCTCAAGAATTGTGCCAAGAGCTGCAGACCTTACAATTAGTAACTGCCTCCCACCTCCCGACTCATCGCCAGGGGCACCTTCTTGACCCCATTTTTAATAACTTGGAGGATTTGAAACAGGATACTCCCATCCCTTTGCTGTGGACAGATCATTTCCTAGTCCCTTTTAACTTCCTAGTCATGACCCATCATAAAAAAACTCACCACTGCGCAAATAAACTACAAAGAAAATGGGCCAGGTTTTCCATGGATTCCTTCGAACATCACTTCCTACTAAACGGTTCCCCCGCAGATTTAGGAGTGGACGTTGACAGAGCTTGCGTAGCCCTGGACGGACACATCACTAAAGCCCTGGACATTACTGCCCCTTGGGCCAATAAGGGCCCGGAGCGACAAACTAAAACTGCACCTTGGTTCAGCACAACTCTTAGAGAAACCAAGGCAGCCTGTAAGAGGCTTGAACGCGCCTGGAGAAGGAACTACTCACTAGAGGCAAGAGATGCATACAGAGCTAGCATAAAAGAATATCACCTTCAAATTAGGAAAGCCAAAGCGACCTTCTATGCGGATCGAATAGATAGTGCTAAATGCTCATCCAAGGAACTCTTCAGGATTTATAAAGAGATTACTACACCTCCCCCTGTTTTAGAGCAGGCCGACACATCAGCACAATCATGTAACGCCATCGCGGAATTTTTCCACAAAAAGGTACGCGACATTTACAACAGTTTCCTGGATGATGCCAGAACTGGCACTAACCTTCTTCCTCCTCATGAAGATGCAGCTTGTGAGGCAACGATCGAAGACTGCCTCACAGTATTCCAGATTCCGTCGGAAGATCTCCTGATAGCCATTGCTAAAGGCATTAAATCAGGCTCCCCGCACGATCCTGCCCCTGCCAAATTCCTGGCCAGCGCCATGAGTCATCTGGCACCCTATGTTGGCCACGTTCTATCTACCTCTTTTAACACTGGCAAGGTCCCGCACCGGTGGAAACAGGCAGTCGTACTGCCTCTGAAGAAAAAACCCAACATCAGTGCGTCCCAGCTCAGTAACTTACGCCCCATTTCGCTTTTACCCTTCTTCTCTAAACTGGCGGAAAAGCTGGTTAACCAACAACTATCCGCGCACATAGAGTCCAGAGGCCTCCTGCACACCAACCAATCGGGCTTCCGAGCACGCCACTCCACAGAATCAGCCCTCCTTTTTTCGACTGAGGCACTGAGGAGGCACGTAGATGCGGGACATGTGGCAGCACTAGTGCTTCTGGACCTCAGTGCAGCCTTCGACACTGTAGCACATTATACGTTGCTGCAGTGTCTGAAGAAAGGAGGGGTGACAGGCAGGGCCTGGTTATGGCTGCAATCTTTTCTCACCAACCGTAGCTTCTCGGTAGAGCAAGGAGGAGCACGTTCCGACACCTTTGACCTCGGTCAAGGAGTGCCGCAGGGCTCAAGTCTCAGTCCAACCCTTTTTAATTTATATGTCACCCCCGTGGCTTCTACTGCGGAACGATATGGGGTAGAAGTAGTGACATACGCAGACGACACACAGTTGGTGGTCGCTCTGACCCAACCTGCTGAACAAGCTGCCGCTAATTTCTCAGCATGCCTCCAGGATATGGCGGGATGGATGGCGAAGAATTGCCTCCGTCTTAACGGTGACAAGACTGAGGTGCTGATTGTTGGAAAACCCCCCTCAGTCTGGTCATCCGCCTGGTGGCCACAGACCCTGGGGCCCCTTCCTACCCCTAGTGATCAGGTCAAGAATCTGGGAGTATGGGTGGACTCAAAATTGGACTACGACTACCATACTAGACGGGTAGCCGGTACGTGCTTTTCGATTTTACGGAAACTCCGCAAAACCATCGACCTGCTCCCAGAATCATCTAGGAAGACCCTGGTCCACGCCCTTGTCACATCAAGATTGGACTACGGCAACGCCCTTTATCTGGGGGCCAATGCCTCTAGCCGGCGGCGACTGCAGACAATTCAGAATGCTGCCGCCCGCCTGGTCCTCCGGCTGCCCAGAAGAGCCCCCTCAAAAAAATCCCTACAAACTCTTCACTGGCTTCCGATCAATGAAAGAATTGATTTCAAAGTCCTTTGTATCGGTCACAGGATCGTACATGGCAAGGGCCCGGCCTTCCTTCAGAACCTTCTCTGCCCCTATACGCCCACTCGACAACTCCGCTCGTTAGGAGCAGGCCTCCTCGCTGTCCCCAGACACAAGAAAGCCAGAATGGGAGGAAGATCCTTTCGCACTTTGGCAGCACATAAATGGAACTCGCTCCCCCTGAGCTTAAGAGTGGAAACATCAGAGCCCATCTTCCGTAGAAAGCTCAAAACATACCTCTTTCCCAAAGATTAGCCCGTCTTGTTTGACTGACGGAGTAGATGGCTCTTCTGACAGCGCGGGGACACACTGAAAGTGTAACCATGCGCTCTACAAATTCAGAAATAAATAAATAAAATAAATAAAAATTAATTCAGAAACCTCAGTGGGTCGCTTAGGAAGTTGAGCCAGGCCATCCTTAAGTTCATCCTTGAGGCCTCGATAAAAAATTGCCGCTCTTTTCGCTTCTGTCCAGTTGGTCTCCACGACAAGCTTGTTAAATTGAGAAAGATATGCCACCAAATCCCGGTTGCCCTGTCAAAGGTCCAACAATTCATTGTCTGTAATCTGAGATATAGTTCTTCGATCAAAAATTCTCAAAAATTCCTTCTTAAGCTCTCCAAAATCATATAGTATCGGGTCATTATTATTAACAACTGGTAACGACCAGGCGGCTGCATCTCCACTCAGGTTGGACAACTAAAAGGCCACCTTGGCTTGATCCTCTTTAAAAATTACAGGCTTACAAAGGAAATGTAAGGAATATTGTGTGAGGAAAGTCTGAGTCTTTTGTGAATCTCCACTAAACCTCTCGGGTGCCGCTAAAGGGATTGTTGGGGACATTGCATGAATAACCTGAGTGGTCATCTCTGAAGTGGAAGGAGCAGGAGAAAAGGATTGAGACATAGCTTCCTTATTACCCACTAAACTTGCCACTGATGATTCATCTATCATCTTTCTAAGAAACTGAGTCTCCTGACTTGACCTCCTTACTTCTTCTCTGTGTGTCTTATTATCTGACAAAGCTTCACATAACTATGACTGAATCCCATCTAACACCGCAGCAAGGGTCGTTAAATCTAGTCCCTCAGCCATCCTGTTCGAGCTGAATTCTTGATATTGCGGGCACTTCAATCTGTCGAGTACCTGATATCCAGAATCTGCGTTTCCGCTGGAACCGATGTTATTCCTCTAACCCCCTACCTAGATACCAAAGTCACAAGGACATCTGCATCCGAGCTTCTACGAAGAGATATACAAACAATTACAGTGTGCTCAAAATAGAACCTTTGCTGTGTGCGCTAGTGTTTGACCCTGCCTTTGCTGGAATTCTAAGTACCTTCTTATCTTTTCTTTATTTCCTCTAGGAAAAACCCATGGGACTGCTGAGGCTGATACGAGGACGTCTTCTCTAAAGATGGTAAGTATATTATATATATATAATCACACATACATGTAGATATTGACTGACTCCTCTGGAAGGCTTCAGATAATGTCTTGGTAATTTTGTATTCTTGAGCTTCAGAGTATGGTAATATTACTTCATATCACTTGCTATGTTTCTAAACTCAAATGTCTCTTTTCATCCTACTCTTCAGTCCAAAATACCTTCTCTATATCAGAAGGAAGATTCAGACAAGTTCGCTACCTTTTTCCGGTTACTTTTCACTGGAACTCAAATCTTCTCAGAAAATATGCCTCAAAATTAACTTACAGCGAAGCGGCAGAGGAGTGCGCTGGACTTCGTGATACTCACAACCTAATTCTGAAGTACGAAGTCGAAAAGCGCTCAAGAATTGGAACACGGGCAAGAAATGCGACCGTTTCCAGTAAATTCGTCAGTTAAAGTGCGTAGCTCAACAGGATTAGAGCCACGAACACAGATGAGGAAGAGCACGCGGCCTGAACGACTAGAACGCTACTCGGCCAGACCTGGCGGCCATGTTGAATACCGCTAGTCACGTCTGAGTAATACCTAAGTTAACAAAGGGTAGATCTATCCTTGTGATCGGTGCAAACTACAGAAACAAGAACTAAAATGAAAGTACCTGAACTAAATTAATAAACCAATGGATCCGACCTGACAGTACCCCCCTCCAAAACTCCTCCTTACATCTCACTTGGCTTGCCTGGATGTCTCCTTTGAAATTCCCTCATTAACCTGGGAGCTGTTACATTTGTTTTTGGTTCCCAAGTTCTATCTTCTACCTGAACTAAATTAATAAACCAATGGATCCGACCTGACAGTACCCCCCTCCAAAACTCCTCCTTACATCTCACTTGGCTTGCCTGGATGTCTCCTTTGAAATTCCCTCATTAACCTGGGGGCTGTTACATTTGTCTTTGGTTCCCAAGTTCTATCTTCTGGGCCGAAACCTTTCCAATCGATTAAATAGTAAAGCTTCCCATTCCTGAACTTAGAATCAATTATTCTCTTCACCTCAAATTCCTCTTCAGACTGAATAATCACTGGCCTGGGAACCTCTATTCCGCAAATTGGGGGGGTTTCTCCTAACCAAGGAAACATGAAATACTGTATGCACCTTCAAAGTCTTAGAGAGTTAGAGTTGCACACTAACTGGATTTATCATCTTTTCCACCAAAAAGGGGCCAATGTATTTTGGTAAAATTTTCCGATTTCCTTTCATTCTTAAGTTTCGTGTGGACAACCAAACCCTTTCTCCTGAATCATAAACGGGACTGGGACGCCTTCTCTTATCTGCCTAGATTTTGGAAAACTTCCTCTACAGCTGGTACATCACTCTCCTGTCTGCCCAGTGCCCACATAGGTATTATGATGTCTACCTGCATTCAAATAAAAAGGTGTGAAACCTGTCCTTGAATGTATAGCATTATTGTAGGCAAACTCAGCTGCCCAAATTATGTCTGGCCACTCTCCTTCTTATCCATCAAGAATAGCCGCAGAAACTGCTCTAACTCTTGATTCACTCTTTCCGTTTGGCCGTCAGTCTCAGGGTGAAAACTGGAGGACAAACGAGAGTCAATATCCAATCTTTTTAAAAAGGACCTCCAGAAACGAGAAACGAATTGGGGACCCCGATCAGAGATGACCACCTTTGGAACTCCATGCATGTGTACTACATGTAGTGTGAATAATGAACTAGTTGTGAAGCAGCAGGAAGGGATTTCAGCGGAACAAAATGACTCATTTTCGTAAAATGATCCACGACCACCCAAATAACAGAATAACCTTGGCTGGAGGGCAACTCCACGATGAAATCCATTGACACTGTATGCCAAGGATAAGGATCTGGGGGTAAAGGATGAAGTAAGCCTTGTGGTGCCATTCTGACGGACTTCCCCTTGAAACACTGTTCACAAGAGGCCACATATCGTTCCACCTGAGTTTCCATGGACGGCCACCAAAAATCCTGTTGAATTAGTTCCAAGGTCTTCTTCACACCCTTGTGTCCAGCCAACAGATCATCATGAGAATGCTATATGATCATAGCTTGAATTTCTTCATTTGGAATAAAGAGTTTTCCTCGAAAATACGGACGACCATTCCTTACTTCCTTTTCTTCGTCTTGCTGGACCCATTCTTCCCGATTAAAAGATGCCAACACCTGATCCAGTCTTTCTTCTAATTCCGGGAATGAAATTACACAAATGATCTTCTCCTTCGGAATGATCAACTCTTCATTCAACACTGGAAATTCTTCTCTCGTTACCAAACGTGATAAGGCATCAGCTTTTCCATTGGCGGAGCCAGGCTTATAAGTCAGAAGAAAATTGTAGTCTGCAAAAAATTAGGACCAACGCAATTGTCTTGGGGACAAAGTTCAAGCTGACTTGAGAAATTGAAGATTTCGATGATCTGTGAACACAGTAACTTCATGTCGAGCCCCCAACAGATAATGTCTCCATTCTCGAAAGGCGTCCTTCACTGCCAATAACTCTTTGTCAGCAATTGAATAATTCACCTCAGCTGGGGTTAATTTTCGGGAGCGATATGCCACTGGGTGAAGTTGTCCATTAGTTTTGTCCCTTTGAGACAGAATTCCCCCTATAGCCAAATTAGAAGCATCTGCTTCCACATAAAAAGGTTCCCCTGGATCTGGATGCATCAACACTGGAGCGGTGGAAAACGATTCTTTAAATTCACTAAAGGATCTCTCTGCATCCTCAGACCAGTCAAATTTGACTCCTTTCTTCAGTAGTTGCGTCAAAGGGGCCACCTTCTGAGAGAAGTTTTCAATGGAGTGTCGGTAAAAATTGGCGAACCCAATAAAACTTTGAACTTGCTTCACACTCTTTAATGAGGGCCAGTCCATTATCGTCTTCACCTTGGAACCATCCATGGCCACTCCTTTGGAGGAGAGAACAAATCCCAAAAATTCCACTCGTTCCGAGTTGAACACACATTTCTCCAATTTGACAAATAATTGGTGTTCCAAGAGTTTCTTCAGGATCGTTCGAACATGTTGAATATGCTCCTTCATGGATTCTGAAAAAATGAGGATGTCGTCAATATAAACAACTGCATAACGGTCCAAACTTTCCCGCAGAACATTATTCACAAAATGCTGAAAAGCTGCTGGAGCGTTACAGAGTCCGAATGGCATTACTTGCTATTCAAAAAGACCCATCCTAGTCAGAAACGCAGTCTTCCATTCGTCACCTTTGGCCATCCGCACAAGATGATAAGCTCCCCTCAAATCCAACTTCGAAAAAACTTTTGCCCCCTTCACTTGGTCCAATAATTCAGATATGAGCGGCAACAGATATCTATTCTTTTTGGTAACAGAATTCAGGGCCCTGTAGTCAATACATGATATTAAACTTCCATCCTTCTTAGGGATAAAAAAATAGTGGGGATGAGACAGGTGATTGAGACAGGCGGATAAAGCCATTTGCCAAATATTGATCTAGATAATCCTTTAAATGTTGGTTTTCCTTTTCCGAAAGAGCATAAATAAGACTACAAGGAAGCGAGGCCCCTGGCTCCAATTCAATCTTGCAATCGTAGTCACGATGTGGAGGGAGTTTGTTTGCTTCCTTCTCATCAAACACCGCAGCCAAATCTGCATATTCTTCTGGAACTTCTTGTGTCGCCAATACACAAATTGACTTAGCTTAACTGGCTAAAAATAGAGAAGAAGAAATGGTTTCTGACTCTGTCTGAGCATGGTGACAATGATTCTTGCAATAATCCGAATTCATCTTAATAGTTCTTTTGGACCAATCGATGAGTGGATTATATTCCGTGAGCCAGGGTAACCCTAAGATGAATTGAAATTGAGGAGCGTTGATGAGACTGAATCTCAAATTGATAACATGTTCTCCAGGACCAGTCAGTCTAATCGTTTCGGTATCATGAACTATAGGACTTGGTTCCATCAACTGCTCTTACTGCTTCAGGCCTTTTCTTCCTGATGAACTTGATTCCCAGAGATTTGGCGAAACCAATGTCACAAAAATTGCCTGTGGCTCCTGATTCTATCATTATTGAAATCCCGTCAAAATGAGTGGAACCAAATTCGATTACTCCATTTACTATCAAATGCGGTGCCACAGATTGTAATGTGTTTGCCACAGACAGTAGATTTGGAGTTGGCTCTTCTTCTGCTCCCACCAGGACAACTCCCTTTACTGGTGGAGCAGGTCTTTTACTTGCATCTGTTGTTTTGGCTTCTTGGAACAGTCCTTCAAAAAATGCCCGAATCCCCACAATACATACACAGTTTGCCATTTCACCTTCGCTCTCGCTCTTCCTTGGTTAATGGACCTCTCACTGAGCCGATCTGCATAGGTTCTTCATCAGGTGGTGTCTCCTTGGTTCTAGAACCTTCTGACTTGAATCGATCATACCGTGGAGGGTAGGACTTGAAGTCCTTTCTTCGTTCACATCTTCTCTCATTCAACAGCTGATCTATTTGTAAGACCAAATCAATAAATTCAGAAACCTCAGTGGGTCGCTTAGGAAGTTGAGCCAGGCCATCCTTAAGTTCATCCTTGAGGCCTCGATAAAAAATTGCCGCTCTTTTCGCTTCTGGCCAGTTGGTCTCCACAACAAGCTTGTTGAATTGAGCAAGATATGCCACCAAATCCCGGTTGCCCTGTCAAAGTTCCAACAATTCATTGGCTTTAATCTGAGATATAGTTCTTCAATCAAAAATTCTCAAAAATTCCTTCTTAAACTCTCCAACATCATATAGTATCGGGTCATTATTATTAACAACTGGTTACGACCAGGCTGCCGCATCTCCACACAGGTAGGACAACAAAAAGGCCACCTTGGCTTGATCCTCTTTAAAAATGACAGGCTTACAAAGGAAATGTATGGAACATTGTGTGAGGAAAGTCTGAGTCTTTTGGGGATCTCCGCTAAACCTCTCGGGTGATGCTAAAGGGATTGTTGGGGACATTGCATGAATAACCTGAGTGGTCATCTCTGAAGTGGAAGGAGCAGGAGATAAGGATTGAGACTTAGCTTCCTTATTACCCACTAAACTTGCCACTGATAATTCATCTAACCTCTTTCTAAGAAACTGAGACTCCAGACTTGACCTCCTTACTTCTTCTCTGAGTGTCTTATTATCTGACAAAGCTTTACATAACTGCGACTGAATCCCATCTAACACCGCAGCAAGGGTCGTTAAATTTAGTCCCTCAGCCATCCTGTTCGAGCGGAATTCTTGATATTGCGGGCACTTCAATCTGTTGAGTACCTGATATCCAGAATCTGAGTTTCCGCTGGAACCGATGCTATTCCTCTAACCCCCTACCTAAATAACAAAGTCACAAGGACTTCTGCATCCAAGAGGGGGGAAAGGGGATTTGGAATGAGAGAGAAACACACCACGTCTGCTTCTTTTTTCTCTTGGCTGCGTCTTTTTCTTTCTTCACCTTACTATTTCTAGAAGGAAAACAATTATACTAAATAACAATTCTACAGTCTAATCTTTTCCCAAGACCTTATTCTTAAATATGTACCTGTGTGTGCAGAGTGGCTAGCTGTTTCTCTTAGTTCGGATGAGTTTGTATTGACGCTATCACCAAGGTTTGGAGCTTCTACGAAGAGATATACGAACAATTACAGTGTGCTCAATATAGAACCTTTTCTGTGTGCGCTAGTGTTTGACCCTGCCTTTGCTGGAATTCTAAGTACCTTCTTATCTTTTCTTTATTTCCTCTAGGAAAAACCCATTGGACTGCAGAAGCTGATACGAGGACGTCTTCTCTAAAGATGGTAAGTATATTATATATATATAATCACACATACATGTAGATATTGACTGACTCCTCTGGAAAGCTTCAGATAATGTCTTGGTAATTTCGTATTCTTGAACATAGCAAGTGATATGAAGTAATATTACTATACCCTGAGTATAGTAATATTACTTCATATCACTTGCTATGTTTCTAAACTCAACTGTCTCTTTTCATCCTACTCTTCAGTCCAAAATACCTTCTCTATATCAGAAGGAAGATTCAGCCAAGTTTGCTACCTTTTTCCGGTTACTTTTCACTGGAACTCAAATCTTCTCCGAAAATATGTTTAAAAAAAAACTTAACGCGGAGCGGCAGAGGAGTGCGCTGGACTTCGTGATACTTACAACCTAATTCTGAAGTACGAAGTCGAAAAGCGCTCAAGAATTGGAACATGGCCAAGAAATGCGACCGTTTCCAGTAAATTCGTCAGTTGAAGTGCGTAGCTCAACAGGATTAGAGCCACGAACACAGCTGAGGAAGAGCACGCGGCCTGAACGACTAGAACGCTACTCGACCAGACCTGGCAGCCATGTTGAATACCGCTAGTCACGTCTGAGTAATACCTAAGCTAACCAAGGGTAGATCTATCCTTGTGATCGGTGCAAACTACAGAAACTAGAACTAAAATGAAAGTACCTGAACTAAATTAATGAACCAAAGGACCCGGATCCTAACACCTATGAATTAATCAAGAGAACATTCTGGGAGCCATCCATGTTTAAAAACGTACAGCATTTTGTAGAAACCTGTAGTGTTTGTATTCAAAACAAATCGTCTCATCAGGCTCCAAGTGGTTTACTAACTCCACTTCCTATTCCACCTCATCCATGGCACACAATCTCTTTAGATTTTATTGTTGAACTTCCTGTCACCAAGAAACGCTATTCTACCATACTAACAATTGTGGACCAGTTCTCTCCAATGGCTCATTCCATTTCTCTAAAGAAGTTACCAACAGCTATGGAATTAGCACATCTTACAATGATAAACATCATACTTTTGCATGGAATTCCATCAGTGTTCATTTCTGACAGAGGTTCTCAATTTATTTCTCGTGTTTGGCAAAATTTGAGTTCCCTTTTAAATATGGAGGTTCGATTATCATCAAGCTATCATCCTCAAACGGATGGTTTAACTGAACGCACCAATCAGACAATTGAACAGTTTATCCATTGTATGTTAACCAATGTAGAGGAAGATTGTTCTGGCCTTTTAAGTCAATTGGAATTTGCTTATAACAATGTGGACCATACATCGTTAGGAATGTCTCCATTCTTTTATAATGTTGGTTTTCATCCTAAAAGTTTTTCAAGAGAAATTAAGGAAGTTAATCCTGTACCAACAATTTCAGAATATGTTTCCAAATTATTTTCCATTCAAGAACAAGCCACATACAATTTAGCACAAGCAAAAGAAAATCAGAAAAGATTTGCAGACAAGCATAGATCTAAACAACCTACTTACTCACCAGGAGATAAGGTTTGGTTGAGTACCAAAACTTTAAGGATAAATGGCAATCGTAAATTCAACCCTAAATTTATCGGTCCTTTTTCAATTGAAAAGATCATTAACCCTGTTTGCGTCAAATTAAACCCTTTCATCCTCAAACTCGTTTCATTCAACCTCCTTCATCTATTATTGTAGAAGAACACGCAGAATACAAGGTAAAAACTATTTTGGATTCTAAAAGAGTTCGAGGAAGGCTTTTCTATCTTGTGGATTGAAAGGGTTACGGTCTCGAAGAAAGATCATGGGAACCATTGGAACATTTAAAGCATGCACCTAAGTTAGTAAGAACTTTTCATGTATGTCATCCGGACAAACCAAAACCTATCTCACCAGTTTTAGGGGGGATCTTGAGGAGGGAGTACTGTCATGATTCTCCAAACTAGTGGCATGGTTTAGGTAGTGACATAAGATCTGGTGTTCAGTATTATTAGAAAATCCTGCCCCATTCCCGTGCACCTGCACCACCTGTGAGTTAAAGTGTTTTTATTTACTTGTATGCTCATGCCAAGTGTTTGTACAGTTCATTATTAATACATTGTATGCAGATAGATGTTTTGTATTGCTCTCAGTCTGGACTCTGGTATGTGGCTACATTTGTTCATTGTTGTCAATGGAGGTTTAATGTGAGATTTCGCTTTTGTGCCTTTTTTCGGAAGATCTCAGTGAGCTCTGAACTCGAGGAGACCTCAGTGAGTTCTGGGGCCTTGCACGTTAAAGTCGCTTTGAGCGCTTCGACTCGCAGCAGCTTAACGTGAACGTGCGCACGTTATCTCCTGGGTGCGGTCTACTATTTAAACCGCACCCAGGCGTCTAGAAGTCGATTTGCCTTCTGCTGCTGCTAAGAGAAGGATCGCGTCTGAAGGCTCTCACTGCAGACTTACCTGGTAGAAGTGCTTCAGCACCGGAAAACTCCTCTTTGGCAGTTCTTCGACCCGGAAACCTGAAAAGACAAAGATATACAAAAGATAAGTATTCAATTCAATTCAATAGAGACTTTATTTCGGTTTTGTTTCACACCATAAAAGTACACATATAAACAGTGCAGTGAAGAATTCATTCTTTAAAAATCATAATCACATAAAAATTAACATATTATACGTATCTCATTAGTGAGTAAGTAGTCAAAATCAGCAATAAAGTGCAAATAATACTGGATTTACAACATGATAAAAGATCTTTCAATAGATAAGCTCATAGTTCCTTAAGAGATATGGAATCACTGGTCCAAGCAATTTCTCAGTTTAACAGTTAATTTTAAAAATTCTATTACATTAAGAACACTGTCACTATGCAAAAGCTGTAAATACATAAGTACTGGTCTTATTTGATTAAAATTTAGTTTTTTTAAAAGAGCTACAAGGTAACGTCTGCGCGGGTATTCTTAAAACCTACATAAAAATTTAAAATGCAGCATATCCTGTGGAGACTTCCCGTCGCAGCCACAGGGAGCAACAGTCTTATTAAAAATATCCGACTTTGGTCTAATTAAAAGATGATGAAAAATATTAAACCTAAACCTTGTGAACAGAAATTTTTCATGAGAAGTAAAAGTGCATGTTAAATATGGCTCCATAGTGTCACAAGTTTTTAGCATAACATATTTCCTAATGTTGGGCTTCTTAAGCTCCTCCCCTTCTCTTTGGGCCATCCTGTCCATATAAAAAGCCTGCTTGATTGCTGCCACATCCCCCTTTACAATCCCGCAAGGGTTTTCAAACGAATTCAAACAGCCAAGCCTTGAAAAGCAGGATTTCAGGTATTTTTAGCCAGGGCATGCACATTGAGTTATCCTGAGACACAAGGTCTTTCACAATCAGGTGGGTAAGCGGTATATCTTGGTTTAGCCACAGTTTTACCCAGCATGTCAGCGGCCTTAGGACAAATGTATCGCATAGGTACTGTGTCCCCAGTTCTTCGTGTACCGCCAGATTAGGTGTACTGGCCGGAACACAAAGAAGACGTTTTAGGAAATAGTTTTCAGTGACCTGTAACTGTCCTCCATCTATGTAGCCCCATAATTCGCTGCCATATACAGCGGTAGCTATCGATTTAGCATTATAAAGTTTAATCATTGCATTATTTGGCTTCTTCCCCAGTTTCGTTGCAAAGTTAAAGATAGAGGCATTAACCCTTGTCAATTCCCCTTTCGTCCTAGCCAGGTGAGGACCCCAGCTGAGCTTTGTGTCAAATACGACACCAAGATATGAAAACGTTTGAGTAATGAGGATCAAAACATCATCTAGTTTAAAAATAAAATTCTTTTTCGGGTGTCGGCCTACATGCATGATATATGATTGGAATTGTTGACCAATAGGTCTCTATTAGTCATAAAAATGTTAAAAGCATTCAAAAGCGCCTGGAGACCCTTTTCCGTTCTAGAAATTAAAACTGCATCGTCTGCGTATAAAAGAACTGGAATACCCCACCTGCCAACTCTGGGGCAGTCTGCTTGTACCTCCTGTAAAGCAGCATCTAAATCATTAATATAAAAATCAAAAAGAAATGGGGCCAGAATGCAACCATGACACACTCCCTTTTTAATGTTAAAATTGCCAGTGGTATCCCCATTCGCTGAATACCTAACATTTGCACTGGTATTACAGTGCATGTCCTCACCTTTCTCCCTCATGATCTGCCACAGCCTTCCCCTGTTAACACAATCGTAGGCTGATGACAGATCCATGAAGGCAAGGTGGACAGTTCCCTTCTGCACAACAGTGTATTTACTCAGTACAAGAAAAAGATTAAGGCACTGGGTTATGGTGGAACGGCCTCTACAGAAGCCATACTGGGAGATGGACATAATATTATTGTCTGCCGTCCAACTTGACATTCGCTGCAGCAGGATTCTCCCCATGATTTTAACCATGGAATCTATTAATGAGATTGGACGATAACACAGGGGGCTGCCCTTGTCCCCTTTCTTAAACACAGGGACGATTGTTGATAATCCCCAGGACAAGGGACAGCCCGCTATAGCAGCTGCATTAAATACAGCTACCAGAATAGGTGCCCAGAAACTTGGATCAAATTTATACAGATCCGGAGGGATCCCGTCAGGCCCAGGGGCCTTCCTAGCTGTAAGTCCTTCCATGGCCTCCATAACCTCACTTCTATCAAACTTAATGGTGCCTCCCCTAAAATAAGGTGATAAATCAGCTGTTACAGAGTCCACTAAATGGTACAGTTGTTTAAAATGAAGTTCCCACTCCTCTTTAGTTATGCAGCAATCTAGACCATCACCCGGGTCTTCAACCAAAAACGGTCTTTTAACCAGCGCCCAGAATTTGGAGCTACATTTTAAGGTGGAGCGGTCAAGTATCTCGTACCAAGCCTCTTTTCTTAGAAACTCCTTATGAGATGCGATAACAGACTTATATTCTTTCCGGCGCAATTTTACATCCTCCTGATTTCTCGGGTTAACTGACAGTGCAAGCCTAAGGTTACGTGCTGCTTTGGAACAATCGTGATTAAACCACCTAGGCCCCCTTTTACCAAGTTCTTTGCGGGGACCATCATCAGCTCTGACACCTTCTGCCTGGGATCTACCCCCTCATGTGTACAGTTCTTAATATCCTCAGTGCATTTATCCACACTATTTTTATATAGTAGATCTGGAGTAACCATTGACCATTTAAGTCGCCGCCTCCCATCTGTTGTACACAGCCTACCTGAGCTACAGTTCTATTTTTCCTTGTTAATCCAAGGTCCCTTCAGGAGAATTTTTAGAGGGTTATGATCACTGAATTCACTATGAACAATGTTAAACGAATCCAAAAAAGTCTGCATCGTCAATGAGAATAACATATGATCAATAAAACTGCCCCTTCCATGCCCTTTAAAAGTAGGAGTATCAAAGCATTTTAAGGGATCCCTGAGTGTCATGGCCAGTGAGAGGTCCAAGTTGTTCATTAAGTCATTACAGAGTTCCCCATCCACTGTATGTTCCATATGTAAACCACCCAAGCGCTCACACCGTAAGTCTGTTAAACATTTCTTCAAAGGATCACCACACGGATGCACATTAAAATCACTCATGATCATGAGATTATGACTAAAATCCTTCATAGAAGTGGCAATAAAAGCATTCAATACAGATATTTTATTAGACGCTGCACTAACATTAATGGCATTATAAAAATTCACCAAGCCAGCCAGACAGTTTTCTCCATTTTAAACTAAGCCCATCACTCCAGAATGCTGAGATTCAATTATACGAATTTTGCAAGGGACTAAAATAGAAACTAAAATCAGAAGTCCACCCTTTGGTGTGCCTCTTATTGATGGTATAGCTGGCACATAAAAGACCTTATACCCTTCCAAGAAGAGATCACACTCTACCGACCAAGTTTCTTGTAGGCAGATGACCTTGAATTGCTTGATATAGTTAGCCCAATTTTCATCAGCCATCTTAGCAGCCAAACCCGCAATATTCCACGAGACAACAAGACATCCAGGTGCTATGTCCTGTGAGTTCTCTGCGGATGCTAATTCACCTATTGCTGCAGTGCCTTGACCCACAGGTACCTCACGCCAATAACACATCTCAAGGCCAGATAGAGCATCATACCTATTCTGTGTGTTGACATTAAACCCATGACGGTAGCGTCCAGCACTAGTAACCCTATTCTGGGTTTTGACCACATTTCCAGGCACACATGGATTAACAATGTTATATAAAAATTGTGTGTCCATGACCGGGGTCTGAGGTTCAAACAGCCGCCTTGTTATCCTTTGTTGGGGGGGGGGTTGCACAAATGGGCGTAGAAGTACCCCAATGGGCGCACACATATACTGTTCTCATTATATATTAGTGAAGATGCTCTTAAGAGGACAGTTGCCACATGTTGGGGGTGTTTAAAATTTACAACAATGCAATCCCCACTTCCCAGTTTTTGGGACGGGCCTACCCAATTCACCCTCCTTACTACCATTATCTTATCTGAATATGAAATGGGAAAACCACAGTTTTTACTGAGCCAGGCGATTGTCTTGTTTTTCAATGAAGCATGCGATTCATCATGAGGTGAGGCAGGATGGGTACCGCAAAGTGGAACATTAGTCAATACCGCCACAAACGGTGCACAGTCAGGTGGTAAGTTCAAATAACGATTACTCCTTCGGGGCCTTGTGTCTAATCTGCTCCTCGGAGCTGCGTTGGATTGTGTCAACAGAGCAGGTATTACTGGAGTGACTGGTGTACTTAGTACCTCATTCACAGTAGTAGCTACTGCAACAGTATTACGAGTGTTCTGATGAACTTTAGCACTCGTCACCTCCTGCCCTCCTCCCCCAGCCATAACCCTTACACTGGTGGCTGCAGCCAAGTGTGTAGACACCAGGCCACCAAGCCTAGCCACCTCCGTAGCCAGGGTGTCTATCTGAATAGTCAGCTTTTTAATCATCTCCTCTATTTTTGCTTCTAATTTTACCTCTACATTTTTAATAAGGGATGCAAACTGCTCACCATTTATATTAAGACCACTTTCATTATTTTCGGTAAACACAAAAGGGTTTATGACTGGACCATTAGTTTCTTTTCCAACCAAATCCTTTCTTTTTGTACTATGTTTCCCCCCCGTTTTTGCTGTGCTATCATGCAGGTTCGCACCAGCCTTGAAACAGGCGGAGCTTCTCCTGATTCCTCACTTGACAGGGCGTGTTGGTCTAAGTGTACCTCAACACTCACCGTAGTGGGCGTCAACAGATCTTCTCTAACTGCACCACTCATATTTGCCACAGCCACTGTGTCCACCCCTTGCAGAGACAACTCAGGCAAACCCGGTGCCGGAGTGCCCTTCCCTAGAGATGCGCGCCGTTCGTTATTAATCTGGCTTACTTTCTTCACCATATAATTCTCAATGGTGCCGGGGCCTGTGGCAGGTTTATCATTTTTGGGTTTAGACATCTTATATAGCTAAGAAACAATATGTAAAATCGTCTAAGAAACACTACTCACTCACGAGAAAAACACAGATATAAAGAAATAAAGTCTCACGTAGGTAGTAAACAATTAATATCCAGATTAAAAGGTGTAAAGTCCCTGGCCCAGTCCAGTCTCCTCAGGCCTCTGAGGGCCACAGAGGGCCCGCCCTTTGCCCGGGCTTAGCTTGGGCGCTCCCTCGCCGCGATTTGCGGGGCGAGAGGCGTTCCTCTCTTTTCTGGCGCCTCCGGCCGCAAAGGTGGCGTCAGGGACGCGACTCGGCCGCCGGGGCACCTGTGAGGTGTAGTTTTTGGCCCCCCGGTGGCTGCAGGCGATGTTGCGGCGTGAGAGGGACAGCCGCTCCCCTCACGGCATTCCCCTGGCGCTGGTGGAGCAAGAAGCAGCAGCTGTTGCGGCAGGTAAGTAGAGAAATTAGGCATCCCACAGAGCACTCGGCGCTCGGCTCTTTTCTGGCGCGTCCCGGCGCAAAGGTGGCGTCAGGGACGCGACTCGGACGCCGGGGCACCTGGGAGGTGTCGTTTTTGGCCCCCCGGTGGCTGCAGGCGATGTCGCGGCGTGAGAGGGACAGGCGTTCCCCTGGCGCTGGTGGAGCAAGAAGCAGCAGGCGTTGCCCTCACGGTAGGTAAGCAGAGAAATTAGGCATCCCACAGAGCGCTCGGCGATCCTCTCTTTTCTGGTGCCTCCGGGCGCAAAGGCGGCGTCAGGGACGCGACTCGGCCGCCGGGGCACTTGGGAGGTGTAGGTGTTAGGCCCCCCGGTGGCTGCAGGCGATGTTGCGGCATGAGAGGGACAGCCGTTCCCCTCACCGCGTTCCCCTGGTGCTGGTGGAGCAAGAAGGAGCAGCCGTTGCCCTCACAGCAGGTAAGCAGAGAAATTAGGCCTACATTTTGATCTTTTAAAGACAGGCGCTCAACGCAAGAAAGCCTTTGAGTAATTTTTGGGACATTTCAGTTTTCCTCAAGGAAAGGAAAACTTCTGGAACAAGATTTGCTTTTGTTAATAGAACCTTTTGGACATTTGCTAAAGAGAAAGAATCGTGAAAAGAGAACTTTGTGCAAGATTTTTTAGAAAGATAAAAGCATTGCAAGAACACATTGTAATTTGAATATTTGACTTTGGATTTTCATTTAGAAGTCAAGTGTTTTAGGTTAGGTGTATGTAGAGGATGTGTTTTTACTCTCATTGTGTTTACAACAGGTTTTGAGCACAAGAGAATTACAGTATTCCACATAATAACATCTTATGAAAACAATTGCAAGTATGATTAAGGTGCTGAGGGGAGGTACTAAAAGAATGTTTAAAAGAATATTAATAAAATGAATGTTTTCTTGTTTTTAGAATTTTATGCAAAGACTCATTTCATAATCCAATTTAAGAACACCTGACAAGAAAATCAGATGACTTTGCTACATAACAAGACATAGAAATACTGGACGAAGGACAAGACAGCTCTGATCGCAGGTAGGAGTCAACTTTGTGTATTACTGCACAAACAGAAAGGGAAGTGGGCTTAGATTAGAGGGTAGTTAAGAATGTAGGACACAAGGAATAGGTTTTTAGTAAACCTATGCTTCTTGTTGTTTCGCTGGTCGACAGCAAGAGCCCTCCCACACAACAACGTCTGGTACCGGCCCTCCTCCCAAATTTCTAGTTTTATTCTTAGCTGTAAATTTGAGTCAGCAAGTTTATAGTTAGTTAATTGGGAAGTTGGTTCCTTGCGTCCCTGCAAAATCTACTACGTCATCCTCAAGATTCCAGTGCTGTTCAAGGTAAGGGACGACGTAGTGTGATTCTGACACCCTATTCCCTATTAATCAATATTTTTCACATTTTCCCATGTCCCATTGAATGCTCAATCAAGTAGCACTCCTTCTTTAACAATCCTTATTAGATAAAGGCTGATTCCAACCCTCTACCCCTTATGTACCTCCTTTTCTCGATCTTTAATTAACTCTGGTTCTCAACTCCATCCATACGCTCTTGCTTGCAAACATTTCCGTGTAACCCCTGCCCTCTATGCAGCCGTTCATTCTCCTTATACAACAAGTATTGCCCTGGTTATTTACGGGTTTACCGCTACTAAACCATATACCCCTTCTGATACACACCATCCCTTTATACCACCGTCATCTTGTCATGCTCACTCTCTCATTTATTCACATAACATTCTGTCGCTTTTCCTACACTCATGGCTGCCTTCATATCCCCTTTACCTCTACACCTTGTAATCACTCACACACATAACAAGATATGAATCAATTTCACACCTCCCCATTTGTCCCCACATTTCATCCTCCATGCTGGTATGTGTACACCCAAATCCTCCATCTAATTATTACACTACCGTAACTCCGATCTCCAATCACACTCTGCTCTATTCCACATACCTGCCTAAACTCGAAAACATGTCCTGCCTCGTCTCGTTCTTCCGAGAACAGTGTTACCCGTAAGTTTTAAATACACACTCATACATAGGCTCCTCCTCCATTCTCAATTCCTAATTGACCACCTAATAAACCCACCGCCTCATGAACCCGCCCTTCATCTTCGAATACTACTCTTCCCATAATACACTAAAACAACGTGTAAATAAATAGTGTACATAGAACTGATAGTATGAGTAAAACACCAAACATGTGTGCACATTTAATTGTTCAGTCAATTCCCCAGTGCATGTAGCAATACATTTATGGGAGGAAGATCCTTCTCCTACCTTGCAGCCAAGACTTGGAACTCCCTCCCTATCCACCTCCGTCTTACCCAAGACCACCTCTCCTTCAGGAAGCAACTCAAGACCTGGCTGTTCGAGCAGTAGCGGACCCCTCTCCCCCAAGCACCTTGAGACCCTCCGGGTGAGTAGCGTGCTTTACAAATTTCTTGATTGATTGATTGATTGATTGATTTAGATGCCCTTCAGTAAAATTTTGCTAAATGAACAAGATTTTCCGCCATATGTATGGAAGTCAAACTTTCTTCAGAGTTCACAATGAAGTTCATTATTGTCATTGGTTGCAAACCCAAGTAGGGCAAAATTTATGACAACACATTTTTAGTTAGGGAATGCACACCCGTTTGCTCCGAAATCACCCACATTTTTCACAACAATCTATCAACATTGCGTGCTCATTGGTTTGTAGTGCCTTGCCGTGGTGGCACATTTATTAACCCCAATGCATTGTCGGAAATTACAAGATAACAATAAAACAAGTATGGTTGCAACCATCAATGTATGTATGTATTGGAATACTTATATAGAGCAATGACTGTCACACAACGGGTATCCTGGTGCTTAGACTTAGGTGATACATACACAATGTTTTAGCAGCTGCCCAGCTTACGTAATTCTTGGAAAAAGATGTGTTTTCAGAGCTTTCTTGAAGGAAGTAAGATCTCCCATGCTTCGTAAGCATAGCGGTAAGGAATTCCACAGTCTCGCTGCGGTGAACCTAAAAGACCGACCTCCCATCCGGGTCCTCAAAATCCTGGGAACTACCACCAGGCAAGCCGAGGCAGAGCGGAGAGATCTGGACAGTACATACCGGGAAAACCAGTCCTGCAGAGGAAAAGGGCCCTGTCCATGAAGGGCCCTAAATTCCAGACAAAGGGCTTTAAAGTCAATCCGCGGAGGGATTGGCAACCAGTGAAGATCCCTGAGTGCCATAGTAGATGAATCAGATCGTCGGCGCGAAACGGCCAGTTTGGCGGCAAAGTTCTGTACACGCTGCAGTTTTCCCACCGGGGTCGTAGTCGCCCCCAGAAGTAGTGCGTTACAGTAGTCGAGCCTACTTAAGATGATGCTCCGCACTACCTCTGGCCTGGTCTGCTCAGGGAGCATGGGTAATATCTTCCGCAGCATTCGCAGCAGTGCCATACAAGTGGCCACCACCGTTTTATTTACGGACACGTCTAGCTGCAGGCTGGGGCCGAACATCACCCCCAGGTTACGAACAGATTCAGCCGGCAGACTGGTACCCTGTAAGGACGGAGGCCAAAAATTTGATGGAAGAGGCCTTGGGGTGCGATCCATTGAACAGTGTAGCACCTCTGTTTTGGAGCTGTTAAATTGCAAGGAGTTGTGGCTCAACCGTTCCGCTGTGGTGGACATACAGTGGTGAAAGGTCTCCTGTGACACAGCCTCCTTACCCTCAAACGAGAAGATAAGTTGGGTGTCGTCAGCGTAATTGGTGACCGCTATACCGAAAGATTTTATCAATTTGATCAGGGGACGGAGGTAAAGATTGAATAGGATCGGGCTGATGGCCGATCCTTGATGCACGCCCTTCCCAACCCTTCTGATGGTAGATTTGAAGGGTGGCAGGGCCACCATCTGGTGCCTATTACCAAGGTAAGACACCAACCAGTCAAGAGCCGATCCCGACACCCCTATTTCCTCCAGTCTCCCTATCAAGATCGTATGGCTGACCGTATCGAACACGGCCAACATGTCGAGCAGTACTAAAAAGGCTGCTCGACCTTGGTCGGCACGCGTCCGAAGATCATCTAAAACAGTCACCAATGCAGACTCCGTCCCGTGGGCTGGTCTAAAGCCAAACTGGCCCACGTGCAAGCAAGCATTGGTCTCCAAGAAGCTGGAAAGATGTTTTGTGACCAGTTTCTCCAGAATTTTTATTGGAAATGGGATCAAATAAATAGGCCTATAATTTGCTGGACAGGTGGGATCCAAAGTATCCTTTTTCAGGAGTGGGGAGACCACCGCCAGCTTCCAGCAACCCGCAACCCGTGCAGACCTGAGGGACTGACAACAGATGGAAAAGAGAGGGGGGAAAAGCTCTTCACGAAATAGTTTCCAAAATTTATGTGGAAGAGGATCAAGTGGCAAGCCCAAAGATACACCGTTTGCCAGTACACAAAAATCTTAAAAGGACGGCGGGGGAAAGCTGTTCAGTTGAGCTGACCTAGCATCTTTCTCCAAGATGGAAGTTGAAGTGAGATTAGGCAAGGTCTAAGGGTCAGGGCCTGGCAGTATAGCAAGGTTGTTCAGAATAGTTGCAATCTTGTCCTCAAAGGCCTGTGCCAATGAGTCACATAAAGATTGAGAAGCAGGAATATCATTTACAGTACAGGCGGGACATGCCAATTCTTTAACAATCTTAAATAGGGCCTGGGACTTGTCCACGGCTGACAGTAGTGATTCCTCTAAGAAGCTAGCCATGGCCCGTTTAATCTGGGCTTTATAAGTCGCCAGTGCCTGTTTACAAAGAGCTCTATCTGACTCAAGGTACTGGTTTCTCCAAGTACGCTCAGCCCGTTTGCACTGGAGTTTTAGCTGAAAAAGTTCTCCTGAGAACCACGGCATTGCATGTTTTGTCCTAATTCTAGTTTTTTGTAGCGGGGCCAGTGAGTCCAGTGAAGCTAAAATTCGTTGGCTAAGGGTCTCATAGCTCACATTCACATTATCTCCCAAAGTGAAACCATCTAAAAGCAGAGTGGGGACGGTAGATTGTTTAAGAAGCTTAGGCCACTCTCTGCCCACCTTAGTGGCTCCTAAGCTGCCATTCTTCGTTAATGCGGCGGAGAGTGAAAGAGAAAAATGGACGAGTGCGTGATCTGTCCAACACTAATGTATTGACTGAACAACATCACAAAAATCTGTGCAATTAAAAAAAACTTGCAATTAAACACTAAACCCCTATTCCCATTTAGTCAATATTTTTCAAATTTTCCCATGTCCCATTGAATGCTCAATCGCGTAGCTGAGGGATTCAAGTAATTATACACACATAGAGGGGTGGAGAGACTCAAAAAAACCACACATAACACCACAAAACAGAACCGATGATGAAGCATGTCAAACACTTCGGTGTGTGAGTGAGAGCAGTATTTTCAAAACAGTTACATTTGTTCTGTTTTGTAGTGTTATGTGTGGGTTTTTTTGAGTCTCTCCACCCCTCTATGTGTGTATAATTTATAATTTACACATTTTAAATATACTAATGTTTTTTTGAATCTTCATTTGTACTTTCAAACTCTCAACATCCCCAGCTGATACCCTCCTACTTAGTATTTCCTCTATCTCTATTAATTCTCTTCACCTAAGATGGTGTTGCGCTAATTTTTGCACACTCACTAGCGTATTTTCCACATATAATTACTACTGTTGCGCTCACAATCTGCCATCGCCAATTACTAGCGAGGACGCTGCAAAAACACCAGGCAAGAGTGAGGACGGGTTAGTCTGACCCCTTGTCATGCCCGAGCCTAGCAGTGCTTTGACCAAGTTCTGTGTATATGTCTAGCTCGCCACTGGCGTTGCCTTCGCCTAAGTTCTTTTTATAAACATAGCTCGTGAGTTGGTGTCCGTATAATACAGCGGGTGGTTATTTCCTTCCTCTTAACAGTGCATCGTCCCGGTACACAGACGGTTGTCCACAGGAGTTATTTATTAAATAACCTGGAACTATATTAATTGGAAAAGGTGAGCCAGCACCCGACCGGCATGCTTATCTTAATTACCACCTGGCTTTTAATGCAGCTTCACACACCAGCTGTCACAAGTATGCATCCTCACTTCCATGGAATTGGACACCGATATTTTTCTATTGTAGCTTCCTTGTCTCATACCGGTAGAGCACTTTGGGCACGATGTTGTGTACACGGTTTTGAGTCATCCAGACATCTTATTTAAGTAGTCACATGCTCGTGGCTGTCCTGCTAGCCTGAACCAATTGTTTCCATGCATGGATAATGTATTATCTGGTTTGCCATACTTGCACCACCACTTGACTAGGCTCATGTGCCTATTTCAGGCATAGCATGTCTCGGTCTTAATCCCTATTCTCATGGACACAATTATTTGGCAGTACTTGTGACTTCAGAACTAGATAGTTTTGTTTGCTTTTTAGAATTCACCATTAGGGTTTCTAATTCTATCTGTTCCTTCTCCCTGCCCCTCTCCCTCTTCCACAGGCAATTTCTTAAATCGTATCAGGCAAGCACCCATTAATGTCCTGAAGATGATCCTAATATCTTGTTGAATGGATCAAAACGTCGTCGACTCTCGTTAGACAGCTTTGTGCATTTTGCCATTGTGTAAAACAATTGCACCAACTGTCTCTAAAAGCTTGACAAAAATTACAATGTAACAAGCTATTCTTGACTTGCCTGAAATGTCTTTTTGTATGTTTTGTACTTGGGATGTTCTAGAGAGGATACAGGACTGTGTCCCACTAGATTGATGCTTCAACTACAGTTGACCCAATTGTTCTAAATATTAAATCAGTGTCCGGCTGGACATGTGTAATATATTTCTGGTTTCAATCTATCTTTATTGTGTTAATGATTTGATTATTTAAGGACCTCTGTTTATGTTTATAAACAGGCCTGGAGTGGCACATCACTCATTGAGCAGGCAAACATTGCAGTTATGAAGAAGGATGATCCATGTCATTACATAGGTCCATGTGAACCATACTGTGCATATGACAGACATATGGGCACGAAGCCACATTGATTGCAGCACACACACATACAAGGGAAGGCCAGTTTCACAAAGAGCCTCTGCCATCATAGTGGAGGCCACCCAGTTGTGGGGAGTCAGATCTCTGCATTAAGAAAACTCATGGCAGTGATTCTGTCCTGAGTGCAGACACTCTCCAACAATTGAGTCACCTCCGACCCTGAGGCAGAGGCCTTTTGTGAATCAGGCTCCTATTGTACAAGGAAGTCTCATAATGCATTTAATGCCCTTAAGCAATGGAGTCCTAGAGACAATGTCTACACTAATCTTTTAACTCGGGTCAATGACTGTTGATTACAGACATAATGTATGGCTTACAAAGTAGTCTCAGGATGGAATTTATATACAGAATGTTAAATGTTCAACTGCAATCAATATGAGAGTTGTAACACAACAGGTTGCTCAAAAGAAAAAAGTGTCCACCAATTGTCCAATCACCTGTATACCCTCCCCTCTGTTCTTTACACTGCCCTGTTTCCCGGATTCAGACTTAGCTGAGCATCCAGGGGTGTTGTAAACCAGGATTTAATGCTGTGCTGTGAAAGACACAACAGGCTGCTATAATCTTGCACATAACTTTAGGGCAATACAGCAGCATGCACCATGTACAGTCAAGACATCTGAATCATGACTTCAGGAGACCAAAAGTGAGCTTTATGATGGCTTGTGTATGTATGTGTGTCATATCGTACCTCTGCTGAGTTCAGTGGTTGCATATCTTTATGTTGCAAGGAGATGAGGGGAGGGTGCATATGCAGCATTGCCTGAGGAGGAAAATGAGGGAATATGTGCACGTCACTCTTGCATCTGGACAATACATGATGTATGGGATGGTACATGCAGTGTCTTTTGGGGGCATGTATATGGCATGGGGAATTGTGCTGTATGGTGACTGGGTGTATCACAAAACAAAGATACATACCATGTCTGGTGCTTGGAACTGACCAAGAGGTCACATGTTGTATTGTCAAACTTTCCCCCTGCTATCCTCTGGGCAAGAGGTAACCTGCAGAATATGAAGCTGTCACTGGTACTGCCAGGAAACACTGCATGCGCATAAGTAAAGCTACCACTGGCATCACAGACATCCTGCATGCTAATGGACTGCCAGTGGAGTCTGTTGCAGAAGATGTGTGCATTGTCGTGAGGAGGCTAAAGAGCCACATGGGTACAATCAATTGCATCAAGCACATGTGGTAAGCGGGAAAAGAGGTAGAAATCCATAGCCAGACCGTGATTCGACTCCTGAGGCGGAAGCCGGGAGTGTGTGTTCGCATATTTTAAAATGTACTCTGTTCTATGTTTCACTGCTTTTAATCACTCAGTAATCTTACTTGGGCACTTCAAACCTGCACACTCGGCACGGGCAGCGGACTCTGACCCTACCACGCTGCCTTGCTCGTCTCCTACGCCCCTAACGACCATAGCACCGCGAGGCCACGCCCCCCAACCAACGACCAGTACAAAAGCCAATTACTCATCAAATACTTCCAAGAATCTCTGCATCTACTCAGAGACCTTCCACTTACCAGGTGTAATTGCACCATCACCCCGGAGGATGTACATTCACGATGTCCTCAGTGCTCCTATAGGTTTAACCCTTTTCCCCCCCCAGAACCTATTTGCCTCGGGATGGCCCTGCTTAACTGCAGATCCCTTCCGAAGCATCAGACAGAAATTAACTTACTTCTGACAGACTCCGACATCGACGTCCATTTCCTAACAGAAACCTGGCTCTCATCAGGTTCGGAGCCAGACATTATTCAAACTTTACCACCTGGCTACCTCATAATATCCCACCATAGACCCACGGGTATTGGAGGGGGTTTAGCGATCATATACCGTGACTACCTGTCCTGTCAGTTTAAAGACAGCCCCATCTTAGACTGCGAAAATGTCAATTTTTCAATACACCGGCCTCCGTCTACCACGCTATCCGGGATACTAATCTACCATCCCCCGGGACCGGTAGGGCGCTTTACTGACTCCCTAATCGACGCTATCTCCTCCCTCGCTTGCGTAGCCTCGAACTTTACAATCCTTGGAGATTTAAATCTCCACTTCGACGACCACGCTAACAAACTTGCTGCTGATCTTAAAGCAGACCTAGGCTCTGTAAACCTACAACTTCGAAACAATGTACCTACTCATACGAAAGGACATCTGCTAGACCCCATTTTTTCTAACCTCACCAGATTGTCAGTACAACCCCCTATGCCCCTCCCCTGGTCAGAACATTTCTTAGTTCTTTTTAAACTTCAACTATCAGCTAATAAGTCGGAAATACCCCTTCCCCAGCTTCCCTCCTGCCCATGGAAAAATTTGGACACTAACTCCTGGGCACTAGCACTTTCCTCTACCATGCCTGTACTGGACCCAGATCCCTCCAGAGCTGATGTCCAATTGCACGAATGGATCAACGACTCTCTTAATTCAATCCTGCCACTCAAATCTCTTCCAACTATTAGGAAATCTGCCAAACTCCTGTGGTTTACGCAGGAATTACGCGACCTAAGAAAAAAATGCAAAAGGCTAGAGCGCCAATGGAGGAAAAATTGGACTACGGAAGATAAAAGAGAGTACAGAGCCCATATCAGACTCTATAAAAATTCTATAAAAACAACGCAGGCCACTTTTTTCGAGAAAAAAATTGCTTCAGCAGCCAACTCCGCAAAATAGACCTACCGTATTGTACATCTCCTCACCAAAACTCAGGGCTCACCACCTACTCCAGATCTGGAGGGCGTAAGATGTAACCAGATGGCCGAGTTCTTCTCGGCAAAAAGCAATAAAATTCTGACCTCCCTACCGGCCCTCATCCCCACACAAGCCCGCACCAACCCCTCCCCTCCCTGAGAGGCCCCCTGCTTACGCACCTTCCCCCAAATCACCACAGAGATGTTTTTATCCATCTTACAAACGGTAAAAAGTGGTGCCCCGTCAGATCCAGCCCCGATCAGTAAGCTCAAACTGGTTGCCACTACGGTAGCTCCCCCTTTTACCAACCTCATTAATGCCTCCTTCAAATCAGGCTCTGTCCCGGCCAATTGGAAAAAAGCTACGGTCAAGGCTCTTCTAAAAAAACCACAGCTAGACCCCATGGAGCCATCTAACTTTAGACCCATTTCGCTGCTGCCTGCCATCAGCAAAGTTGCCGAACGCGTAGCCAACCAGCAACTCCCCACATTTCTGGAAGTCAATCATCTGCTTCGCCACTCACAGACAGGGTTCAGACCGGGACATGGTACAGACACCGCACTGTTAGCCGTGGTTGAAGAAGCTAGGAGCATCATGGACGCAGGAGGGTCAGTGGCAGTGATCCTCCTCGACCTGAGTGCCGCCTTCGACACGGTGGACCATGCAACCCTTGTCCACCGGCTTGGTCTGACAGGAGTAGCGGACTCCGCCCTAGCCTGGATTAAATCCTTCCTGGAAGATAGATCCTTCCAAGTGTCAGATGGGTATGCCACTTCCAATGCCCAGTCACTCCAGTGTGGGGTTCCACAGGGATCCTCCCTGAGCCCCATGGTTATTAATGTTTACATGGCCCCTCTCGAGGACGTTGTAACACCTTTTGGCATCAAAACAATAAAAAAAAATCAAAACAATAATGTACGCCGACGATACCCAGCTGGTTGTTTCCCTCAACCAATCAAGCAATAGCCACTCCAACCTATCCTGCTGTCTAGAGAAGGTGTACCAGTGGATGTGTGACTCCCGGTTAAAACTAAACGGAGATAAATCGGAAATACTTCTCCTGGGAAATCCTAACAAGATCCCCACATCCCTTCCCTGGCCACCATGCATGGGAACGCCACCAACCCCCAAATCCGAAGTTAAAAGTCTGGGTATCTGGCTAGACCAGGATCTCAGCTTCAAGACCCAGGCCATAAAAACTGCAGGAACTTGTTTCGGCCTCATTAGGATGTCACGAAAGATCCTCCATCTGATCCCCCCCTAATCCAGAAAACTCCTGATGCAGGGGCTAGTGAACTCCAGACTAGATTACGGCAACATGCTGTATCTGGGGGCTCCAGCCTCTGTAATCCACAGACTGCAGTGTGCACAGAATGGGGCTGCCAGAATCTTGACTAGAACTAAAGCGAGGTGTTCGGCCAAACCAGCTCTCAAAAGCCTGCACTGGCTTCCAGTGAAAGAATGTGTCACGTTCAAAACCTTGTGTATTTCCCACAGAATAATGCACGACAAAGGCCCCCCCATTCTGAGACCACTGATGAAACCACACCAGTCTGACAGACAACTAAGATCCAACTCCCTCGCTCTCGCCAGTGTCCCAAGGATTAGGAAGGCCAGAACTGGTGGTCGCATGTTCTCTTACAACGCCCCCAGATTGTGGAACTCCCTCCCACTCTCCCTGAGGCGAGAACACAATCACCTTAGTTTTCAGAAACAACTAAAAACCTGGCTCTTCTCTTGATCACCACTCCCTCTGCTCCCCCCTTTTCTTGGATCTATGGTCACTAGCGCTGGGATGCCCTAGGGTAGCTACGCGCTCTATAAATCCCAACTCAACTCAACTCTATAAATCCCAACTCGACCCTTTGCTTACTGTCCACTGTATGGGGCATTCATATATGGAGATAGATTCTCCTATTGGTGCAGTGCAGTACCTGATGCAAGCATCACCAGGATTGGCTTGCCTTAGAGATGCCCACAATGTCACCAGAGACCCTCCGGAATTACCCTGTAGCAATACAATGGTGAGCTGCTAGGATCTTGACATGGGCTGGGAAGTTTTAGGAGTGGCTGGTCGCAGAGTCTAGATCCTGCTCCCACTCACAAACCTTTACCAAGATGACATCAGGGGGGAAGCTGCATCTGGCCCTGACATATTGGCTGGACACCTCAAAGGGGTTTATCCTTTCTTTAAAAATTCTCTCTAGTCTCCTCCTCCTTCTCAAATCGTGCTGTCGCATGGCAAAGGAGAAAACGAACAAACAAATTAAACAACATGTCGAAGTGCCTGAAAGAGTTTGTTTGTGGCGATCTCTGCTTTAGTTTGTAACAAGGCTGGTTTTGGCTTTTGGGCTATGGAGTTTCAACTGGAGCTGGTTCGGGGATGGTAGGAACTGATACAGGTGTGTCAGGATATTAAAAAAAAACACTTCCTCTGGCCTGAGAAAAGAGATGCTGCTCTGACTGAGGAGATTCGAGCCCTGTTGCGAAAACTCTGCCAGAGTGTGGAGATTACGACCTAAGTGCAGATATAAAGATACTTCTCGTAAATGCCATTTGTGACTACTAAAAGCTCTAAACTTAGATTTTTTGACTAAGTTTAATGTTGTGAATGCCAAATGTCTTAAACTTAAGACTTTGATCTAAGTTTATCTTTACAAATACCGAAAGTCATAAACTTAGGGGTCTTATTACGAGGTTCGGCAGACCTGGAGCAGTTGGCATGCCACTGCTCCGCTCCAGGATCGCCGAAAGTCACCGCCGCCTGCCCACCAGGTTACAAGTCATTTTGTTGTTTGGTGGATAGGCAGGTGGGGTGGCGATCTCACAGCGTTGCTATTTAAAGGCTCAATATGAGCCTTAAACAGCACCTCTGCAGGCCCGTCAGTGCATGTTTCTGCATGGGAAGGAATGGACCATGTTGGGCATTCCTTCCTATGCATGAACTGGTAATGAAACACTACTAGGAGCACACCATGTGCCCCTCTGCATGCACCCCCATGCACAGAGGCACAAGGGGGCCCTGTCACCTCCACCCTTTTCATGGCGGTGTGACTGCTGCGAAAAGGGTGAAAATTGACAAAAACACAGTTGATGGACAGAATGTAGAACAATGTCATACATTCACCCCAGTACAAGGATCTGGGCCTAAATCCATCGTTTTTTGCACTCCACACCACCCTGGGTTAGACACTGGCTATATATAAATCAGCTCTCACCCGGTGCCTCATGGGAACAGTCCAGTCCGAACTACCAAGCCATGTCTTTCCCAGACCGGAATCAAGCATTCAAGGACCGGTTTCTGGCTATCAGCCTTCATCAGCCTGGATAGCTTGACTCCAGTGGTGTGGAGAGCCTGGGACTCACGTCTGAGTATACCCAGCACACTCGGGGTGAAAATTGCAAAAAACACAGTTGATGGACAGAATGTAGAACAATGTCATACATTCACCCCAGTAAAAGGATCTGTGCCTAAATCCATCGTTTTATTGCACTCCACACAACCCTGGGTTAGACTCTGGCTATATGTAAATCAGCTCTGACCCTGTGCCTCATGGGAACAGTCCAGTCAGAACTACCAAGGCATGTCTTTCCCAGACCAGAATCAAGCATCCAAGGACCGGTTTCTGGCTATCAGCCTTCATCAGCCTGGATAGCTTGACTCCAGTTGTGTGGAGAGCCTGGGACGCACGACTGAATATACCCAGCACACTCGGGGTGAAAATTGAAAAAACACAGTCCATGGACAGAATGTAGAACAATGTCATACATTCACCCCAGTAAAAGGATCTGGGCCTAAATCCATCGTTTTTTTGCACTCCACACCACCCTGGGTTAGACACTGGCTATATGTAAATCAGCTCTGACCCTGTGCCTCATGGGAACAGTCCAGTCAGAACTTCCAAGCCATGTCTTTCCCAGACCAGAATCAAGGATCCAAGTACCGGTTTCTGGCTATCAGCCTTCATCAGCCTGGACAGCTTGACTGCATGTGACTCATTCACAAGTAGGAGGTACAGAATTGTCTTATTACTAGGAACCAAGCACCCCATTGTAGCACTTGGCTCTCTCAGGATAAAATAGAAGAACTCTTCAAGGTCTACTGAGGGGATGTGGTGGGTGCTAGTAATTCTAATTCACTGGTGCTGACAACAACACTCAATACATTGTTGCTGAGTCTGTGGTTTGTCTTTAAAAAAGAAAATGATTTGTATGATGCACACCCTACTAAATGGTACAAAGTAATTTGCAAATATGTACATCAGGTAGATGGAAATACCTTTGGGGACATCCTCATGTCACGTTACACTCCTAGTGAATCCTTTTCCCCATGATCACATTCAAAATGACAAATACAAAACTCAACATCACAATATATACGTGTGTAATTTTAAACAAGGTGGGTTCAAAAGCTTTTTCAGGGCACCCACACTAATAAAAATATGTATGTCATACATTATAATACATCCTAAGGGGTAAAATACTATAATGACTGTCAGTATATATAAGCAGTATATTTAAGCAGTATATATAAGCAGGCTTACTGTTTGGTTTCATTAATTGAATCAACCAATTGCCTTATTTGAAAATAACATGGTCATTTAAATGAATGGAAACAGTACAAAAAGTCATAAGCATTCATTATAATGCTAATAATTCACTGTTCAATGGCTACATTATCAATAAAAAATTTGTTTTTAGAACAACATCAGTGTCTGAGCTTTCCCGCCCATGCTACAGGCCACAGAAGATAATGACAAAGACAATCACTAGGGTTCCCCACATTCCTGAGCCTAAGAGCAAAAGCGCCAGTACATTTATTTAAAAGTACATGTTCTACCTTTTGATTACACAGCACCCTGCCCCAAGGGCGACCACAATGAGTGCTGCAGGCCAGCGAGCCCGGTCCTCGGATGCTTGATTCCGTTCTTGAAACCGGTCCGGTCCTCGGATGCTTGATTCCGTTCTGGGAAGGACATGGCTTTTGTAGTTCGGACTGGACTGTTCCCATGGGGCACAGGGTCAGAGCTGATTCGCATATCGCCATTGTCTAACCCAGGGTGGTGTGGAGTGCAAAAAAACGATGGATTTGGGCCCAGATCTTTGGACTGGGATGAATGTGTGACATTGATCCACATTCGGTCCATCACCTGTTTTGTTTGCAGCAGGCCAGCGAGCAGCATTTAATTTACAGGCCATGGGCACATGCAGTGCACTGTACCAGGGACTTACAAGAAAATGCTGTGCTAATTGTGGGTACATCAAACAATCCACGTTTTTAGGGAGAAGTGCATGCAAGTTAGCACTGGTTGGCACTGGTAAGGTGCTCCGAGTCCTAAGGCCAACAAAAAGAATCAGCAAAAAATACTAGGTAAGCAGGCAAAAACTGTGGGAAAAAACCACCCTAAGGATGACAGATGTGACACACTACTACTGTGTATTTCACCCATATTGGTGCCTGCTGTAATTTACTTGTCATATGAATTATTTTCAACAATGGCATATCATAGGGTGGTCCCTTATTTTTCGAAAGATTTACACCTTTAAAATGCTAACAATGCAAACATAAATAAAAAATATTTTTTTTGGTTTTAAACAGTGCAATTGTCCATTTAGTCTCATCGCTACCTCAGGGAAAAGTCACTGCTTTACTTTAGTACGCATTCTGCAAATATGTGAGAGAGCTTTGGGAAAAGAAGAATTTCCACTTCCCTAGTGAGGTAATTCATGTGATAATTAGCAGGCTTCAGAATGTGTTAAATACCCTGCATCTCAGCTGTCCAGCTAAGGAGAATTATCTTGTAACTGAAGGTCTGTAAGAGCCTCTGTCCTCGACCCTGACCCATCCTTCAAGCCTTGGAGAACAACTGGTCCTGTATAGGTAAGGAGCCATTACCATTAGATCTTTACCAGTGTAATGATTAATATAAAATGCAAAGATTAGAACTGTGTAAAATGTAACTGTTAGGCCTTTTGCCAACTATGTGATTTTTTTTTAACTTAATCAACATTGCAAGGTTTTTGTAAATTGAGAGAGAAAAAAATATTCAAAACCCTTTTTTTGCTAAATGTTTTTCCTGTGCTGAGGCAAGGTTAAGGGCACTGCCAAACCCTGCCTCCTCTTTGTGAATTTTTAATGTGTGTAATATCTCATTAAATTCTCACAATTCGAAGACATATTTGCAGAGGACCACTATTATTATCGGGATTGCAAAAAATATGTTTCCTGCTGATTTGAATTAGTTAATGAATATCAAAAATTAAAAGTTCTAAAGAACGGAACATTTTCTGTTCCTTAATTTCGGGACATTTTTTTTAAAGATCTCTTTCCCTAATACACAGCAGGCATTCGTGTTTCAGTCCTATTCATCAGACTACATTTTATAGTCCATTGGAAGGCTTTGCACCAAGATTTTATTCCTTGTTATGTGTCCTTTCCGGTTTGCATCCATTTACATTTTTTGTATATATACTGGACCCCCTTTTGGAACTTTTGTTTTTGTTTTATTCCAGGCAGCACGCTCCCTGCGCTGTTCTCCTCTTCATTTATGTTTCCTTTTTTATTTCCTGAATGAATGCTTAGTTTTTTTTGTGCTCCAGTGTTCTTCTACCTTCTAATTTGCATCTCCTCTTCAAATTTTCATCTGAAATAAATGTAAAATTATCATTGAATATCCCCAATTCAAGAAGTTGACACACGAGGGATCATGTTTATGAAAACATAACGCAGCGCGGGGCTGCAAGTCACCATGCTGTGCTGCGTTACAGGGAAAGGGCAGAATGCACCGTATTTAAATGAATACAGCACACTCCTGCCTGTTGCCTTGCACCATCACTCATTTGGCTGACTAGCACCAATGCACAATTGTACAAGGGTGCTTGCATTGCATACAGAATTGTTTTTCTGCAGGAAGGGGCACCTTCCTGAATAAAAACCATCACCTGGGGCATATTCCTCTATTTGTTTGTGTGCTGCAAAATGCAGCACACAGAAAGTGGAAGTAACGTTGACCAAGTTGGCCCAGAGGTAGCTGTATTTGAACATGCTGGTCTACACCATTTAGACAGAGCCACCAAATATATCCCAAGACCTCGTATGGATCTCAACAAAGACAAATTTATATCACTATAACTGTTGTGTGATAACTCCCTCAAGTCAAGAACCGTGACAAGGGTGGTGGCATTGTTGTGATAGATACCGCCCAATACGAACTTAAAATAATTACCAACAAAATCACCATAGATCCTATGGCTAAAACTGTATCCAAAATCCAGTGCCTGACCAATGAGGCTTTATTGGTTGGTGATATATGTGAAAAGGAGTTTGAATTCCTCAACATCAAAGATCTCAAAATGCCTTGCATTTATGGTAACCCTAAAATTCATAAAAACTCAATTGGCCCCCCCCCCTTTCAACCGATTGTGACAACCATTGGATCGGTCACTGAACCACTGTCTAAATATATAGACAATTTCTTATGACCTAACATACAGACTATTCCCGCACTTATCAAAGACACCAAATATATCATTAACAAACTAAAAACTACATTTTTCTCCCTCAGAACCACACTTTGGTCACCCTTGATATTGAGGCCTGTATAGTAATAAACCCCAGATAAAGGCACACTAGGCCGTAGCCCGGTTTATTGATACATATGAGATCAGTTGCCCTCGTAATTTCATACTAGATTGCCTTAAGATTGTGCTATCTGAGTATACCTTACAATTTGGGAATACCCTATACAAGCAAATGAAAGGGGTCAGCATGGGGGCTTCGGTTGCCCCTTCAGTAGTAAAGAGCTATATGGCTCTCTTTGAAAAGTAATTTATTCACAACGAAGTTGCCCCTTTTTTGGAATCAGTGGCACACTGGTCCAGATGTATTGATGGTATTTTATTCTTCTGGATGGACACAGCTGAGTCACTAACTGAACTCCTAGAATGGCTCAACTTGTGTGATAGCAATTTAATATTTATGGCGATGCAGCACACGCAATGTAATTCGTTTTTTTTATTTCTTTCTTTACTACCTCCATTCGGTCGTATGCTGCGGTTTACTACCCCCTACCCTGCCCCTCCCCTTCCGGCCCACCGCCCCGCAGCACTCCCTCAAGGAGCCGCTACTGCCATCATAACAAGGGGATCTTAGAAGTAGATCTTTATATTAAACTGACTGAAGAAACACGTTGTTGCATTTTGAGAGTTACTATCCTCGCAGTCAGAAACAAAGTATTCCATTCAGGCAGTTCCTTAGCCTTCGCGGAAACTGCTAGAATGTGCAAGATTTTGATCACCAAGCTTCAAAAAAGTCAGACAAATTCCTTGCGAGAGGTTATCCGAAATGCCTCATAAGGGAATCGTTTAAACACGCCAGATTCTATGATAGAGTGATCGCGTCCTGCAACACCAGTGACCCAACTTGTTTGTGTCACAAAACACTCAACGATGAACAAAACAGTGAGACAAATTATACTCCAATTGCCATATTCTGAACACTCCCCTGACACAAGAAACTAAGGCCTAGATGTAGGTAGGCCAATACCGGTCGGTAAAGGCCGATTTTACCGAATTTCGTCCGTTACCGACCAGTATAGGCCATTTGGGATGTAGGGGACAGAAAATCATTCTATTACCGAATCGGTAAAGGCACCGAATCGGCAAATATACCGAATCGGAAAATATCCCGAATCGGAACATTTACCGAATCGTTAAAGTTACCGAATCGGTAAAGTTACCGAATCGGTATATTTCCGAATCGGTAAAGATACCGAATCGGTAAAACTACCGATTCGGTAACTAACAAATGGTAAAAATGAGTATTTGAGATGTAGGGAACCCCAGAAATACCGATTCTGACTGAAAATCGGTATTTAAGAGTCTGTAATTACCATTGATTCAAATCAGGTGGTAAACAGGTGCAAGGTATAAAAAAGGCCCAAAATGCAACACATTCTCAACTATGGCGGCATTCTATGTCATTGCGAGGCGGCTACGCCTACAGGCAGAAGGTGAGAGGGTCTGGAGGAGAGAGGAGCAGGTGTACAGACAGAGGATAACCCTATTCCAGCTAACTGACCCTGAGATCCTGCAGAGGTACAGGTTGGATCCACAAACCATCCTGGACCTAATCAGGGACCTCCACCCACTATTGGAACATCCAACCACAAGGGCCCACGCCATCCCCCCCATGTCCAGGTGCTGTGCAGCCTTCACCTGCTCGCATCTGGAAGTTACCAGAGTGTGGCTGCTGCGTTAGGTGGGGTGTCCCAGAGCAGTCTGTCGCGTTTTTTTCACAAATTTCTTGATGCAATGATGCAGATAATGCATTTATACATCCGCTTCCCAGCAACGCATGCAGAACTGCTAAGGACAAAGACAGACTTCTACCAGGTGGCGCATTTCCCACACATCATAGGCTGTATTGATGGTACACACGTACCAATATGCCCTCCTGCTGCCACAGAGTACATCTATCGGAACCGCAAGTCCACCCACACCATCAACGTTCAGGTGATCTGTGATGCCAAATACCTCATCACTGACATAGTAGCCAAATTTCCAGGGAGTACCCACGACTCCTACATATTCCAAAACAGTGGGATCTATGCACGCCTGGCTGCGGGGGAGTTTGGCGAAGGATACTTGCTAGGTGAGACACTGTGTGGTAATCACTAGAAGCAAGTTACAGGTGGATGTGTTTGAGCATGTGAATAATGACCTTTTCTCATTAATAATAGGGGACAGTGCATATGCCCTCCGGTCCTTCATCCTCACACCCTACCTCAACCCAACAACACCAAGTCAGAGGCGATACAACTGGGCACACAAAACAACGGGAAACATCATGGAGCGCACCTTTGGCATGTGGAAAAGCCGGTTTTGCTGCCTCCATAAAAGCTGAGGGGCCCGCCAGTACACACCAATCACCTGCTGCAAAATGATTGCAGCCTGTTCAATGCTGCACAACCTGGCGGTCAAGAAGGGGACAGAAGTGGAACTCTCAGATTTTGAGGACCATGAAGACGAGTATGCTGTCCCTGAACCACACACATCTGGTGGAGCAACAGCAACTGATGGCAGACACAGACGGGAAGAGGTTGCACGCAACTATTTTTAAGTAAGTAAGCCATAAACACAGGCATGGGATGCTAGAACACAGGTTTAATTCACAAATCACTTTTGTTATCACATCACAAAAGTTTAAATTAAACACTTTTCACGACAATGCTCTGCGTGATGTAGAAGTACACCTTCAACTGTGTAAGTCATTTCCTAGATCGCTTCCCTGTAACACTAGGGGGTTGTTCAACCTGCTCACTCTCCTGTTGGCCTACGGCCTCAGCATGGGGCCTGCTCCTCCTGGTTTCTGTCACAGGGGTGCTTCCCATGCTGCTCCTGCTTGTGCTCTCCTCACTGATTGGCACTTCCATTGCAGCTGTGTGCGCAGTTTGGGCGTTCAACAGTGCCTCCAGGGCACTGGTCACCCTGCCCATGCCCCTAGTGACCTCATTAGTGTTTAGCATCATGGCTTCCTGCATGTTGGAGCTCCTCCTGCATAACAGGGAAGCGGCAGAGGCCATGCGGTTGATGGCACTGTTTTGGACATGTGCACAATGCCTTTCCCTGTCCCTTGCAGCAAAGTCATTATCAAGTTTAGTGCACAGTAGCTGCACCGAGTTGTGTATTCCTCGCATCCCTGCAGCCATCTCCTTGATAACCTGCACCATTTCTTTGTTGACCTGCACCATCTCCTTATTGTCCTGTACCATCTGACTGATGCCCTTTCCTATTTCCCCTATTTTGCTATTCAGGTACCTCAGCTGTCGTTGGCATGCCTGGATGGCTCTCCCCTGCATCCACTGTATACGGACCATGCTCCCCTCCAGACCAAGGAACACACTTCCACCGTCAACTGGTGCATCTCCTGGCCTTTCCTGCACTCTGCGGCGTCTTCCACTACTTTCGCCCATCGCTGCACTGGAGTGTGTTGTGCCAGGGCCCGCTGGTACTGGCAGGTTCTGTTGTCCCTCACCCTCAATGTCAGCTGACACGGACTCAAAATCGGGGAGTGGAGCCACAACATGCCTCCTGCCTGGCTGTGTTGGGGGTATCACGTCATGTTGTGATGCAGGCATCTCTGGTGATGAGAGCAGGAGTGGGGACTGAGATGTGCTAGGGGTTGCCTGCAATTTCTGGGCCATTTCTGTATCCTGGCCAGTTGTATGGCTACTTGATGCAGCTGTCTCAGGTGGTACGTTGGGTGTACTGAGTCCTGCATCCTGACTCTCCTCCCCCTCAGGTGGTGTCCCTTCAGCCTCCTGTGATCGCCTACGAGATGTTTCACCTGTGGACATATATGAGCGTACATTAGATAGGCGCTACTGTCTCACAGTCACTACAATAAAATATTTACACTTTGGCCATGTTCTGTATGCAGTCATTACATGTACTAGTTGTTTGGTGTGATGTATGACATGACCCAACTATTCCTGTCTACATCTCGTATCATGCATTGGCCCAGTGTATTGCTAGCAGTACTGTAAATGGGTTTACTTAACCCACTAAAGGTACAGGTAAGGGGAATGGTATGGGGGCAATACTGTGCATGTCTCCTACCTTTTTTGCTTGCTGCTCTGGCCGAGCTGTCTACGTCTCCCAGTCCGCAGACGCTCTCCGTTGCAAGGGTTGAGGCCACCATCTCCTCAAGGTCAGTCAGGGGGGGTGCTGGGTTCTTGCCTCCGCCAGTTTTCCCAGCCTGCCTGTGTATTTCTGCCATTTTTCTTTTAGTTAAGCTCCTCAGGTCATAAAATCGTTTTTTTAGGTCCTATATATCCCTGGTGGTGACCCACAGCATTCACCTTCTCCATGATCTCCAGCCAGATTTTTAGTTTGGCTGATTCAGCCACAGTCAGGGACTGCCTCCCAAACAATTTGTGGTGCACCCTGACCACCTCCTCCACTAGGACCTGCAGCTCCATGCTGCTGAATTTTAATTTCCTCCTCCTCTCAGGCTGCTCTTTCTCCTGGCTGCTTGACATTTTTCACTTTTAAAAGTGTTCCAAACCCTTTCTGCTGCTTGTGCACTCTGCTCTGCTCCAACTGCCTTTCCAGGAGGTTCTGATTAGTTGCAGCTGCCTGTGTGGCCACTTCCTGCTAAAGGGGGGGGTGGTGACACATGATTGGCTGCCTACCTGAGTTTCACTTTTGTTGGATTAAATACCGATTCTGTAAATACCGATTCGGTATCCCCATTCATTCCTATGGGCCTTTTGGCCCATAGGAATGAATGGGGGATACCGATTCGGTATTTACTGAATCGGTAAATACCGATTCGGTATTTTCCGATTGTCTAATACCGAACTTTACCGAATCGGTATATTTTACCGATTTTTTTGCTACATCTCATTTTCCGATCTGAAAATACAGATTCTGTAAAATTCTGTATTTTTCAGATCGGTAAAATCGCTTTACCTACATCTAGGCCCAAATTTCCAAAACCACTATATGCACAGCGGAGCAATAAAAACATTAAAGACCTCATCGCGCATTCACGTTTTACGACAGGTTCAGGCTTTGTACAAAAGACCATTGATGGGGTGGCGCCCATTAAACGCAACCAATGCAAAGCTTGCAACACTGTGATTGAAGGATATACGCCAACCCACAATGGGTATATAGTACAAGCCAACACATTTACTAATTGCAAAAACCAAGAACTTGATTTACCTTTTACTATGTCCTTGCGATCTATGTTATGTTGGCGAGACTTCTCGTGCTTTGTCTGCGTGCTTATCATAACATCGTTCAGCAATACATACATCTAAATTAACTGCGCCGTTAGTTAAACATTACCTTGAGAAAAACCACCATTCTAATAAAATTAGATGGCATGTGCTGGAAAAAATTGATGTGATGCAAGAACCCAAAAGTACAGATATATGTAAAAGACTTGACTTTTTTTGGTTTTTGTTTAAAATACGCGCCAAAAACGATTAAACAATGAGATTCCGTGGAAGAATGTAATTAGATTAAAAAAACTAGTCCAGTAGTACCTCCCGTCCCTAGTTGGCTCTTACCCATCCTTGTAGTGTGTCCCTTCTTCCGGCTAATTTGATCATAGATGACCAGACTCTCTCAATTGTGTGATATCTGTTGAAGAGTCTCACCCTATGAGTTCATTTTCTTGTTTAAGGTGCTGAGTTCCACCTGTACATGTGATCTAGGTGCTAGTTGTTCAGCCTTCTCCCCCCTTTTTTACACACTTATGAACATAGTCGCAGAGCCTAACCTCTTTAGTTGATTCAATTCAAATATCAAATCAAATTATCTTTACCTTATAGCTACATTTAATTTTCCAATTTACTAATTAAAATTGGAATTTAACACTTCGCCTTTTTCTATGTGAACACTCTCTTTGATTGAGTACACTTCTCTGCTGTACTCGTAGGCTCTTCCCATGGACACTATTAGTGAGTCTCTTTACAGTGTTTTTTTATCGGGCCGCCATGGAGTTCAATAGGCCCATGTCCTTTAATTGGGCTGTCTCCGTCTGGCTGACTTAAGCTCCTTGCCTTTCCAAAAACACTACCTGCTGACACAACTTTGTGTCCTTGGAAATATCCGCCGTTGGTTTCCCGTATGATCAAGGAAGTAATTTGCGGCTTTATCGTGTGTATGTTATTGCTGTTTGACACAGTGTCATGTTGAGCAGTTTCGAGCATTTGTTTTCTATTGTCCAACGTCCTTATGCATGTTTCTTGCCACTTCTGTTGCATTCACTCCACATTGCAGCTATATTGACCCTTCCCTCCTGTGCTGTGCAGCTCCTGCTCATTGGCCGGCTTGATTACTTAGCTGGTAGCACTCCTGTGTGCACCAAAGACTGGCCACACTATTGCACTTTATGCACACTTACATTTACATTCACTTGTGTCTTTTCACATTAGGGAAGAGGTATCCACCCATGCCTGATCATCTTTATCCTAAACCAGCATATTCGAGATTTGATGACTGGGTGCACCATCCCCACAACTTTGATTTTTTACGACGTATTAAAAACCTAATGTGAGATACTCCATCCCAATACCCACCATCTAAAGTCTTAAGTTTAAGGTCTGTTCCCAAGATATTGATCTTTTAGCCTCCCTAGATCCTCTAATGGTCTCGAGAACTTGCGAGAGCGTCTCCTTGATATTTATAGTATCACTTTTAGTTTTAGGGATAGGTTGCAGAATTGTTGATTTGGCCCTACATTATCCTGTTTCATGGCATATTTTCAGGTATTTAAGATTGCACAGATGTCTTTCCAGACACTTCCCAGTTTCTTTTTGTCAGTGATAACTGCACTTTTTTCTCTGTTGTTTATTGTAGCATTCATTTGGACTATCACATGTCCCTGGAAAAGCTTTAAGATGCAATCCATCTCTTGTTATGTTATGTTATGTTAATAAAGCATTTATTAAGCGCACTATCACCGACTGCTTTCTTGGCGCTGAGATCAACAGTAACATAATTGTGGATCTGGGATGGAGAGTTTCTGGTATGCTTGTCTGTAAAGCCAGGTCTTCAAAGCTTTCCGGAATGAGAGGAGGTCCTGCCAGGTCCGAATCTCAAGAGGGAGGGTGTTCCACAGACAAGGAGCCAGTGTTGCAAACCTGCGACTGCCAGAGCGCTTGAGTTTAAAAGGGGGCATCTGAAGGAGGCCATGGTGGGATGAGCGGAGGTTGCGAGATGGTGCACACTTTGTGATTAGTTGGTCAATGAATTTGGGACTTTTGCAATGTAAGGATTTGAAAATCTTACATCCTGTTTTAAAATCACAACGTTGGGTAACTGGAAGCCAATGGAGTTTCATGAGTAAAGGAGTGGCTGCGTGACACCTAGGTTGATTCAAAATCAGTCTAGCGGCATCATTCTGTACCATCTGGAGGCGTCTTGACAAATAGAGGTGAGACCTAAATAAATGGAGTTTGCGTAGTCTAGATGGGACAGAACGGTGGCGATCACTACCTGGGTAATTGCCTCCAAGGTGAGAAGACTCCAAACCTTCCGGATTTTTTTAATTGAAAAAAGCATTTAGAGACCACCTGGCCCACTTGTGCTTTTAGTGAAATGTCGCAGTCCACAGTGACCCCAAGCGTTTTAGCCGATGGTGAAGGGGTCGGGGCTTGACCCAAATCCGATGGCCAGTAGTGGGGACCCCAGTGCTTGGCTCTGTCTCCAGTGAGGACCAACTCGTTTTTTCCCGGGTTTAATTTCAGCTGGTTTTGGTCTGTCCATGCTTTGATGAACCTCATGGTCGATTGAAAGTGCAAGATGGAAGTTTCAGAATTATCAATTGTAAATAACAGCTGTAAATCATCAGCATAGTTTAAAACCTTTACCTGCTCATCTCTAAGGGCCTGAATCAAAGGGAGGATGTAGAGATTGAACAGGTGGGGTGACAGGGAGGAGCCCTGTGGAACTCCACATGTAATGGACTGTTTGAACGAGCGGTTCTCCAAAAAGGACATCAGCCAGTAAGCCGCCGTGTCCAGGATGCCGGCCTGTCTGACACGGTCGATCAAGATGTTGTGATCAACTGTGTCAAATGCGCCCGACAGGTCCAGGAGCACCAGAGCCTGAGGAGAACGTCTGTCAGCACATTCCCGCAGAGTATCCAGGACTGTGGTTACCACTGCCTCTGTAGAATGTGCCGGACGGAACCCTGCTTGGTGGGGATCAAAGCAGCCAGACTCCTCTAGGAAGTTAGAGAGGCATTTAGCTACGTGAGCCTCCAGCACCTTTGCCAGATAGGGCAATAAGGAGATGGGCCGGTAGTTTGCCTTACAAGATGGATCAGCCCTGGGTTTTTTCAAGAGCGGTATGACCGTGGCTTCCTTAAAGGCTAGAGGAACTAGGCCGGCAGTCAGAGAGTCATTCAGGAGTGTAAGAGCAGGGGCCGGGAGGACGGAAAAACCCTCTTTCAAGATGTAAGGGGGGCACCTGTCCAAGGGGGCACCGGATTTAACTCTTGTTAGTAGTTCCTGAAATTGATCCGGGGTTATAGGTGGGAAACTGCTGAGAGTGCCACGGCTATTCTTCATTGCCATACCAGTAGTAATTGGAATCACAGACTGGGGGATGCTAGCTTTAATGTCTACAATTTTCTCACTGAAGTAAGTATTAAGTGAGTCACAGAGAGACTGGGTAGGACTTATCCAGGGGCGGACATTATCCAGGTTCGTTAGTTCGTTAAGAATAGTAAAAATATCCTTAAATCTATTTGAGGATTTAAGGACTCGAGAAGAGAAATAAGCCACCTTCGCAACGGAAATGGCATTCATATATTCCTTCCTGGCCCTTGTATATTTGATCTTTAACTCAGGGTCATAGTCACGACGCCATTGACGTTCCAACTGCTGCACGGCCGATTTCCTGGATTTTAAGTCAGAGGAGAACCATCTATGGGCGTCAGCGCGCCGTGCTAGTCTGACTTTTTTGTAGGGGGCATGTAAATCACTAGCAGCTTGTAGCCAGCCTGAAAGATTGGATTCTGAGGAATTAATATCACAGTGAAGGGTGGGAGTGGTGTTGGCTAGTGATTGTAAAAATGCTGTTTTATCCATAGCATTCCAATTTCTAGCTAGACCACCTGTGGCCGGTGTGGTAGTCCTAGCGAGAGCGAAACATAAATTAAATTTGAGGATTAGGTGATCTGACCAAAGACATGGCAGGGTTGTCGGAGTCTCTTGTCTCTTGTGTCTTTTGGTCTGGGTGAGCAATGTTGTGCCATTTATTATTTATGATCTTGACTTTCAAACTTTACTCTTCAGATTTTGATGACACTTAGATGCCTAACCAGTCTTGAACTTGAATACTACTCCCTAATTCTACATTTTTTTCAGTTTGCCTGATATTCAGTAAAGCACAATTCCTCCCTTATTATTTCCACCTTTCGGGGTATTTCAGTATCTTAGTTCTTGTGCTCTGAGTGTGAGTGCACCTATAATTCTTAATTTCTGAGAGAGATCTCTTTACTTAATGTACCTTCTCACCTTATTTTGTAGATAATACTGATTAATGTGGTTTCCTGACAAAGGTGGCACGCTTGCCGAAATGGGTGTTGACACCGCCAAGAACCACCTTCACATTTTGTGTAACTGATTGCATATTTATGAAATATTTGTTGTTTTTCAGTGTGGTTAAACGTCTGTGTGTCTGTATTGTTTTCATGTTTTGTGACATCGATTACACTGTAATGAATATTTAGATGTACAGCAGTTGCTGTCCAGACTTGTAAAGTAACTTTGAGAGCTGGAAAGCTACCCATAGACACTCATTCCATGTTACTATGTTTAAGGTATTGCTTGATGAATCCTAGCCACCTTTTAAATATTTTGTGAAAAGAATAAAAAGAGATATCTTTCTATTACTGTCTGGTACATTAAGTTGTTCCTTCATCAGTCCTCTGATTTAGGTCTGATTCTATTAGTATTTGACCCAATTGTTGCCTAGTGATTTCTAATGCCAATTGCATTTTCCCTGTCCTAGGAATGTCTATTAGTTACAGGGGGTCCTTATTTTTTGCATTAAGTAACGAGGATAAATAAAGATATTTCTCCTTTTACACCTCACCCGGGAAAGCGTAGCATTTTGGCACATTCCTAGGTCTACCTGTAATGGTCAATCTGAGAAAACATCAAAATCCATTTGGTGTTGCGTAGGAACACCCATGCAACGCCCTCGGAACACCTCACTGGGGCAGAGAGTATGCAACGCATCGATTTGCACTGTCTTGCGTTACTCCATATTTATCAAGTGGCCTTGCATGGCATAATAAATGTCATTTTAGGGTTGTGTCACACATGTACTGTGTTGTGTGGTACAAAAGTGACTTAATCCTACATAAATATGGGTCTAGGTTTGAACCGTATTGTTACTCAGTCCACTTATACTGCAGGGCACCTACTGGATATTGTTTCACACACTAAAGAAACAAAGATTGTAGCCATTATAAAGTCATTGTTTTACCCTGTCCATCCCCATTTTGTTTGCGGAATTATACTGGTGGTAGCTGCCTCTACTTGTAACCTGGCCTCTGCTAACCAGGCCCAGGGCAATGCTATATTTTTTAAAGGATACATATAATGGGGTAGGCATAGAATTGACAATGACAGACTCTATAAGTCCCCAGTTGATAATCGGGGTAGGAGATTCAATCTACTTATAAGTCTCCAGTATATAATAGGGGATGAAGGTTTAGAGTCCCAGCATATTTCCTACACCTGCTGTGTGCCTGGTGTGCTTTTTAAGGCGGCCCTGCCTTGCAGCCTGTGTTTAAAAGTAAAATCTAACAATTGCCTTTGACAGACCCTATAAATCCCTAGTATATAACAGGGCTAGGGGGTCCAAATTACCTATAGGTCCCAAGTATATAATAGGTCATGAAGGTTCAGAGGCCTATCGGATTTGTGCAGTGCTCCGTGCCTGCTTTCATGTTAAAGGCAGCCTTGGTTTTCAGACTGTCTTTAATAATAAATTGTATTCAAATTTGACTTTCGTGGTTTGGGCTCTTTAAAAGTGATAATCTACCTTATTTTTCGCCCAATGTCTACCCTGGTATTGATAAATACAACAAGGTGTCACTGTTGAATTTATCATAACTAGTACAGAAGAGAAGTTACAGACATTTCTCTACTGTAAGCCAAATTCCATCCAGATTTTCTAGTGGTCTCTGGTCATTGGTCAGCACTAAAAGTCTTAGCCAGGTTGCTTTGATTAGCTGATAAGTGACCTGGTTGGAGCATAGGTTATCTGATGGAGAGAGCTCTGAGGCTGTGGAGGATAGGTCATAAAGAGGGAGCTGGGTAAATTAAACTGAGTACAAAGAGAAACAAGATCAGGAAGGAATGCCAGGTGTATCTACTTCCACATTATGTGCCTCCAGCCAGATGGCTGGCTTAGGACAGGTATCTGCAGAGGTATGGGGAGGAGAGCTAATGGAAATGAGCCGCCACACTGTGGGTGGATTTAGCCAGCTCCTACCTCTTTTGACAGAAATCATCCATGTTGGATTTTGCAAGAGCAGTGTTTTGTGGGACAAGAATATGCCACACTTTGGAGGTAGTTGTCATGCTTTTGGGTGGCACCCAACATCTCATTGGACAGAGTTGCCCCCCTGCGTGTCACCCCAGTACACTGAATAAAGCCCTTGGTAGAGTCCAAACTCTCCTCTAGATGTTACTCAGTCAGGTTTCCATGCTAATCATGGTAACTGTTCTAGTTGCACTTACATATAATTTGCAAACAACAATAGACAAGGGAGGCTTTGCCACTGTAGCCCTCGTAGATCTTTTTGCAGCATTTGAAATAGTTTTTCCTCACATTGTACCAGAGTGTTTATTGCAGATCAGTGTCTGCCAAGGAGCCTTCATTTGTCTTTGAGAGAATATCACACATGGACGATACCCAGATTATTATTACCATCTCTAAAAAACATTCTGTCTACATGAGAGTGGTTGCTTTGTGGATGTATTCCAGCTGACTAGAGCTCATTTTCACTAGAACAGAAGTGTGTTTGTTTGGGAAACAAGCTAATTTCTGGTCAAATAATTGGTGGCCTTCAACCAAATGCCTAAAGTAGCAACCGTCTTCTTTGGTATACAAAAAAATCTTTTAAGGATCTTCAGGATCCTTCCCCTTAAAACACACAAATCTGTTACCCATGCATATTTTGTGTTGAGAGCGGATTACAGTAGCTCACTCTACTTTGGATCTAGGGTGCCTTACAGACTGAATTACAAATGATTAAAAACACTGCAGCTAAATTGGAGCTTAATGTATGCAGAAAGGCCCATGCGCCCCTGTGTTTAAAGGACTTGCTCTGGTAGCTGGTCTATGAGAGAGCTGTGTCTAAGACTTTGGGGCTTATTTAGAGAGCATTGTGTCAAATAAGTGACACTCTGGCAACACAAGCCTCTCAATTGTATCTATGAGGTGACGCAAAGCCACTCTGCTTGGCTTTGCAAGGGCTCATAGATATATAGTAACACAAAGCAACGCAAGTTGCTGCCTTGCCTTACACTGCGTCAAGGAGGCATTCTTTGACCGGTGGGTTTTTCCACACAATACTCATGTAGTTTGAAGCTGCCCCACATTTCCTTAATCACTTAAACCCGGGCAAATGCCAAAACCTTATGCCTGCCCAGAGCAGGTGTAACAGGGAGAATTATTTTTATTTCTCCTCATTTTTTCCTCTTTCCATATGCGCTGCATTCTGTATTTTTGTTGTGCCCACAATGTTTTCTCCTTTGCACAAAAACAAACCTACCTACATTGGAGACACCCTTGCATCATGGTGTAAGTGTGCTTATTGGCGTTAGGCAGCAAATTGTGCATCTGGGCAGGGGTAAATGACAGGAAAGAAGAATTGCTGTGCTGGCCCACACCAATTTCCCATACATGAAGCCCTTTGTGTCTCGTTCATAGGACCCTTAATGGTCCCGGTCCTATGTATTTCTTCATAAAAGTTCAATCTTATCCTGTGTTCTTCAAATGCAGCTGTAATCTCTATTCCACTGATCCTTTGCAGCTACTATGGTGACAGTGCTTTTTCACATATTGCTCCAAAAAGATGAAACAAGCTGCCTCTTTATATTCAGCAGGAGTCCTTTTTCCTGCAGTTAAAGAACGTGGTGAAAACCTGGCTTACTTGACATCCCTTACAGAAAGCTCTTATCTCTATTCTTTTTTGATCTTTAGTCCTTTTATTGTAGTACCCCAGCGCTGGAATGCCACTTGTATAGGAGCATAGCATAGCATAGCATAGCATAGCATAGCATAACATAACATAACATAACATAACATAACATAACAAAACATAACATAACATAACATAACAACACAACAGATACCAGAATATAAAGTAACGTAACATAAAGCCAGCCATTAAATCTCCTGTAATGTTTATCCAAAACTTCAGCTTCTTTCTACAAATCTACAGAGACATTTGCTTAGATCCATTCAGGTTTTTATACTGATTCGTGTTATATGAGTTGGTGATCACTCTTTTCAGCTGTAGTTAGTTTTTGTGATATGTTCCTTTTCTCCTGTGGGATGACTTTTAAATAACTTTGCATTCATTTGAATTGATGTATTCTGATTTATTTATGGAGCTCACACCATACACCTATCTAGGTGCTGACAACTACTGTTGGCACACAAAAAGAGTCAATGATGGCAGAGTCAGTATTACATGCTTTATTTAATAGTAGCAGTGCCCAATCCAAACAGATGAGAATTGGAAGGATGTCTCACAACTTTGGTCTAAGGAAGGGGATGGCGGATTTCTGTTGCAGCTGTCGATGTGTCTGCGGGTTCAGCCTAGGCTAAGAATTTGATGTCACATTCGGGAGAGACATCAGTGCAAGGTTAAAGCTGATTAATAGAGTAACCTCTGGATTAAACATTTGGCTCAAGCATACTTAACCAGGACTGAACGCAGGCCTCATTTACAATATTGTGCCATAGGGCAGCGCTGCAAGCCTTACTGCTGCACTGCCCTAATGCAAAAGAAAAGGGCAGGAATGTGCCGTATCTGTCATATATGACACATTCCTGTCCACTTTACCTGTGCTAGCGCTCAATTATTTGCCATGCACCAACGCAGACACCCTTGCACCATGGTGCAAGGATGCCTGCACTGTGTGAATATTTGGCTTTTGTGCAGGAAGGAACACCTTCCTGCACAAAACAATAAATGCAGGTAATTTCCTCCTTCCATGTGTGCGTCTAAATGCAACACACATAGAAGGAGGAAAAACTAGTAGAAATAAAGTTTTTCCTCCTTGCGCCTCCCCTACCCCTCCCCTGGGGATACATATGCTTTTTACACATTCCCAGGTTGTGCAGACTGTTGTAAATCTGGGAATGTGTGAAATACTATGGGGATTGCATTGGAATACCCACTGCAATGCCCATGGCATGCTTCCCCATCGCAATATGAAGCAACACAGAGACTTGTGCTGCGTTATCTCACTATCGACAAGGCCATGAAAAGCCATGCAGGGTAGCTTTACATGGCCCTGTAGATAAGGCACTGCACTATGTGCCACCAGAGTCTCATTAAAAGTGCCGTTCCGGCGGCAGAGGGGCCTTGCAAATGAGGCCAGTAACCAGCCAGTGCAATAGGGATGCCCATAGAAATGAGAGGAAGATGGTTATGTAGGAGAAAGGTGATGCAGACCACACAGCGCTTCTATGGTCTTCAGTTTTGCAGAAAGTCTTTCAGACTGTTGGGTGTAAAAGGAAGGTGGGTATGAAGAAAAAACATGAAATCCATAAACCTCACAGACCTTGACTGTGTGCGTTTTCTCCCTCCTCTGCGCAACTGCACGTGGTAGTGGTCTGCCGTCCTGAGCCCCAGGCTCTTAGTTTGAGGCCCCACTCCACACACAGGCACCCACCTGTGCCTCATCCCTCATGGACCAGTGGTGAACTCTTGTTCTATCAGCTGTTCTTTTTTTTTTAATTTTATTGCTGTTGTTTCTTTTTCTGTATTTATTTTTGTGGCCACTTTTTATCACTGTCAACTTCTGTCCTTTATTCGTGCTTCCCTTCCTACCCTCGCCCCTGCTCACTCCCCGAGGCCCTGCCCCTTCCAAGTGGAATTTTCCTGCCTTCCAGCTGACCCGCCTCCCCAACACTACTTAGTGGGGGCCATGCAATGGGCATGCCAAAGGTATGCCTAAGGCAAGCCCGCCAACACCCGTCCACGCCTGGACAGCGCACAGTACAGTTGACCCTGGTTCTCACAACTTCTACCGCTATGATTCAAGAACTCTCCTTGTACTCAACCCCAGACATTCCATCATCTGCAACCTTGTGTCACTGAAGAACACCCAAGGCCTATTTATCTACTGCAACTGTGCATTCACCTGCCTCCGCACACCAGACCCACCGACTGCATGACCCTCAAGAACCAGTCTCGACCACCCAGCTACATCCTACTCGAAACACGCTATCTCAAAAGACACCCAATGGAGATCTGGGACCTGCTTAACTCACAGAAACATAGATGAACCCCATATCAGCCCAGGACATCACAACAGTTATCACCATGGCTACAAAATCATCCACAAGGACTGCATCTGCCGGCCTGGAAGAGGCATCGCCATCGTACACAAAAACATCTGCCGATTCACAACCACTTCTGATGACTACTCACCCGACCTGGAACACCTCCACTTACACATATTTATGACTAAGATTTACAGCTACAGGCTGCAATATTGCGCTCAGGCTGGCCTGCAGTTTGAAAGAGTGTCACCTGTCAAAGAAGGTACCTCTGATGCTTAAATATTAGCTACATCAACCCTGTTGTATGCATTGTGAGCCCACAGAGCTGGGAGCTTGACATATAAAGAAGGGCATGCTATATATTAGAAACAGTATGGTCCAACATAAATAGCTCCATAAAGCACTGTGTCACTGGTTGGTAAATCTACAGTTTCAAAGAGCAGGCCCAGTTAACAATATAAACACTTTTTTCCTGAATTGAGTTGGGAAAAATACTGAAGAGTTGTTTTCTATAGTTGTTGAAGAGTAATTCAATGTCCCATTCCTACCAACTTATCCAGGTACTAAAAGGCCCTCATTAGGAGTTTAAATGATTTTTGGAAGGGTGGTGCAGAATCTGATTCCAGCTGGTATCCTAATGTCAAGGTCTGGCAATTACATGCTTTGTCATTTGAATGGAGAGCAACCACATGAACCCATGAATACAGGGTCTTTTTCAAGTTGATACACTCCTCCCGGGACCAAATCTGATGGTGTTTTTTACCTACTAACAGCGGATTCAAAACGGTTGTAGGCAGGAGAGTAGGGGGTGGGTAGGGGTCAGACCATCAGAGGATTAGGGCTGACCAGGGCATCATAGACTTAGGTCACCAGGAAGCCTTATACGCTCTGCCTGTTGTGATGTAGCGGTCAGGTGGGTTCCAGCTCTACTCCTGCCCACAGTACCTGCTCCTGTCCATGCAGCAGTATCACTGAGTGTGCATGCCCAAATGGCCTGCTAATATTAGTCCAGGGCAATAGTGCCTCTAAAGCTAATGCTCGTATGGATACTGCTGCTGACAATAAGGACATAAGTAAAACAAAATAGTTTAATTTAAAGTAATCTGTTTTGAGAGACAAATGTATGTTCACCAATTAATCAATCAAGAACATCATAATGAAGGGTCTCATTTACAATATTTTGCCTTAGAGCAGTGCAGCAAGCCTTCCTGCTGCATTGCCCTATGGCAAAAGAAAACAGCAGGTATGCGCCGTATCTTTCCCTGTGCTGATGCTCAATTGGCTGACATGCACCAATGCAGTCCCCCTTGCAACATGGTGCAAGGGTGTCTGTGTTGTGGGAATGATTTTTTTGTGCAGTAATGGACACTTTCCAATAAAAAAACAATGGAGTATATTTCACACATAGAAAGAGGAAAAAGCGATGATGAATAAAGCTTTTTCTCCTCATTGCGCCTCGTCTATGCCTCCCCTTGGGAGGCATAGGCTTTTAACACATTCCCAGATTTACAGAACTTTGTAAATCTAGGAATGTCTCAAATGCCATGGGTGTTATGTGGGAACACCCACCTTAATACCCATTGCATACCTCCCCACACAGTGTGAGACCACGCAGCGACTTGCATTGTCTCACACCATATCTACAAGGCCATGAAAAGTCACCCAGGGTGACTTTATGTAGCCTTGTAGATATGACACTGTAGTGTGCGCCTTAGGAGCATCAATTAAAGTAACGTTCCGGCTGGGCAGGAGCCTTGTAAATAAGTCCCGAAATTTGCAACCCAAAGAAATTAATGCTTTGGTTTCAGAGGATGTTTAATCCTATGCTGATCAGAAGTCTACAGTTTAATACTTTCTTGCCCGCTGAAACATATTATTAAAAACATGACTAGCTCTTACAAGAACTAACTAGAATGTGCATTATATTAACTATAAAGCACAGATGAATATTAGGAGGGCTCTCCCTTTATTCAATGTATCAAGAGAGGTTCTCAGTATTGTTTTTACAAGGCTAACTAAACAGAGGAAATACATAAATGTACACATTTTCAAAATGCATGTATTTATTAAAAGTCAGATTATCCCTTCAATTGAAGAGTACTAATGTTTGTGGAGGTCCATAAGAGGACTCTGCCCCTCATCCGATACTTCAATGCCAGCAATGGTTGGATTTAAGCAGTACAAATGTATTGACCACCGTTGACTTCATCTCCCGGTAGGTCGCTTCCCCACCGCTGCAGCACCACCTGAGCCTTGATTGTGACCTCCTCCTTCCTGCCAGCCGCCTGCTGCTGCCTCGGCTGACCTGCGCCGACCCCCCACCTTGCTCCGCCCGGGTCCCCTCCTGGAAGACACTCCCTGCGTGACTGCTGCCACCTCTTCGCATCTGTACCCCCGGGTGCCAGTGCCTGCTCCCCGTTTTCTTCTGTACCCCTGTGTGCCTGTCGCCCCTGGTTCCCTTCTCACCCTCGCTCTGCTGTTCCCCCGTTTTCCTGCCGCTGACTCCCGTGCGGCCCCACCCCCCAGTGCCCATTGGCTGTCCTGCCCTCCCGCCTCCCAGCTGACCCCTCCTCCCCCCTCCCTCTAATGGAGGCCACCGCAGGCCCGCACAGCGGGTACGCTGCTGGCATGCCTTTGGCGCGCTTAAGGCAAGCCTGTCTGCGCCCGTCCACGCCTGGACCGCACCAAGCTCCAGGACCCCTGGCCCCCGTCACTGCCAACCAACCCGACGGAGCTACAACACCGCCACCATCCACGCACTCAACACCGGCCAGACCCCTTTCTGCCATCGAGCCAACCCAAAACGCACCCACAGACCCTTCACCTGCCAAGCCTGCAAATTCACCTGCCTCCGGACCTGCACCGCACCTGCCAGACCAGGCACCAGCAACAACCACCTCAAGTGCATCCTGCTCAACACCCGCTTCATCCACAGGCACGTCGTCGAACTCTGGAACCTCCTCGACACAACAGCGCCGGATGTCGCCTTCCTCACGGAGACCTGGATGAACGCCTCCTCAGCCCCCGACATCGCCATAGCCATCCCGAATGGCTACAAGATCACCCGGAAGGACCACGACAACAAAACCGGAGGAGGTATCGCCATGTCCACTGAAACACCATCCGCATCACGACCAACTCCGACGACACCCTCACCGCCGCCGAGCACCTTAACTTCCAGATACACACCGACCCCAAGACCACCCTCAGAGGCACCCTCATCTAAAGACCCCCAGGACCACGCACACATTTCAGCGAAGCCAACGCAGACTTCTTCAGCCCGCTTGCCCTCACCTCCTCAAACTACATTCTCCTAGGGGACCTCAACTTCCACCTGGAAAACAACAATGACAACAACACCACCACCCTACTCGACAACCTCGGACTCAAACAACTGGTGAATACTCCCACCCACTATGCCGGCCACACGCTTGACCCAGTCTTCTCCTCCAGCAACCACATCTCCTTCAGCCACTCCCCCAAACTAAACTGGACAGATCACAACTGCGTCCACTTCAACTTCAGAAAAACCACAACCCACCACCACCCGCAACAGGCTCCCCGCAGATGCTGGGCAAAGATCACCACCAACCAGCTCACGCCCTCGCTGAGTCAGAACCCTCCCACCACCACTACAGACTCCAACAAAGCAGCCCACAACCTCACACAGTGGCTCACCAACTGTGCCGATGCCCTTGCACCACTAAAGAACCCTCCCAGCAGACCCGGCAGCAAGAAAGCCTCATGGTTCACCAACAACCTCAAGGACTCCAATAAATCCTACCGCACCCTCGAGACAGCCTGGTGCCACCACCAGTCAACAGAAAACATGACAGCCCTCAAGAACGCCATCCGCAAACACCACCAGCTGATCCATACCACCAAAAGGACAGCATTCAGAGAACGACTGGACAACAACACCCACAACAGCAAGGAACTCTTCAGCATCGGCAAAGAGCTCTCCAACCCCAGTGGCAGCAAAGCCGCCATCACGCCCTCGCAAGTCCTCTGCGATTCACTCGCCTCGTTCTTCCACCACAAGATCACCGACATACACGACAGCTTCGGCACCCAGACCATGCACCCAACTACCGAACCAACGCCCCCCACCACCATCCTCTAAGCCTGGACCCCAGTCAGCACTAAAGACACCACCCACGTTATCAACACCATCCACTCCGCCTCCCCAGCCGACCCCTTTCCTCTCCACGTCTTCAACAAAGCCGATCCCATCATCGCTCCCCAACTCAGGAACATGATTAACAACTCCTTCGCATCTGCCACCTTTCCAGAGAGCTGGAAGCATGCAGAGATCAGTGCCCTCCTGAAGAAACCCACCGCGGACCCCACGGACCGCAAGAATTTCCGCCCCATCTCGCTCCTCCCTTTCCCTGCTAAAGTCATCAAGAAGACCTTCAACAAACAACTGACCGCCTTCCTCGAGACAAACGGCACCCTCGACCCATCGCAGTCCGGCTTCCGAGCGAACCACAGCACGGAGACCGCCCCTCATCGCAGCCACCGACAACATCAGATCCCTGATCGACAACGGGGAAACTGCTGCCCTCATCCTGCTCGACCTATCGGCCGTTTTTGACGCAGTCTGCCATCGCACCCTAACAACCCGCCTCCACCACGCTGGGTTCCAAGGAAAAGCTCTGGAATGGACCACCTCCTTCCTCTACGGCAGAACTCAGAGAGTCCGCCTCCCTCCCTTCCGCTCAGCAGCCACCAAGATCATCTGCAGGGATGTATGACATTACAACGGATGCTTTTACCACGCATGCTTTTACATTGCAAGTTTTACAACGCATGCCTTTACAACGCATAGTGTTGAGGGGTGCTGGATAGTGAATAGTATAATTTACTATTTCAACTCCAGTCTCCGTGGATAGTAGGGAAGGTGTTGGATAGTAAATTAAATATATTCCCTATCCTTGAGCGCCCCCAAGCGCAATGCGTTGTAATGGTTCGCGTTGTAAAAGTTGCGATGTAAAGGCACTGCGTGGTAAAAGTTGCGTTGTAAAGGATGTTTCCCCATCTGCGGCGTTCCCCAAGGCTCCTCGCTCAGCCCCACCCTCTTCAACGGATCACTGACATCTTATCGAGGGACATAATATCGACTACCTAAAATATTGGCGACAAAATATCGACAGACAGAATATCGACTTTGTATCTACAAAAGTATCGAGTAAAAAATATCGTTTACTACAATATAGTTTGTAAAAATATTGACTTTAGTAAAAACAATGTTAAATTAAATTAATATTAAAAATTATTTACTAAAATATATTTAAAAATACTTAAATTGACTTATAATAATTAAATAATTAATTAAAGTTATTAAAAATAATTGTTACAATCATATTTGTTAAAACATATATATAGTAACATAATATAATTTAAAAAATTTCCAATATTATTACCGTAGGATAGCTGAAGTGTAAAATTACTATTCCCACTCCAAAGAGTGCAACAGTAGATAAAGCGTTGGATAGCATAGGGGTAAAAATTACTATTCCCACTCCAGAGAGTGCAACAGTAGGGAAAGGGTTGGATAGCTTAGGGGTAAAAATCACTATTCCACTCCAGAGAGTGCAACAGTAGGCAAAGCGTTGGATAGCATAGGGATAAAAATTACTATTCCCACTCCAGAGAGTGCAACAGTAGGGAAAGCGTTGGATAGCGTAGGGGTTAAAATTACTATTCCCACTCCAGAGAGTGCAACAGTAGGGAAAGCGTTGGATAGCTAAGGGGTTAAAATTACTATTCCCACTCCAGAGAGTGCAACAGTAGGGAAAGCGTTGGATAGCGTAGGGGTAAAAATTACTATTACCAATCCTAAGAGTGCAACAAATACCAATAAATAAATTTACATATTTATTTATTTATAATTAAATTACTTCCCACTCTATTCCCCTATAAACCCACAACCCGCTACAAAAATTACATTAATTAAATTAACATAATTATCAATTAATAAATTAAATAAAATTAATTGGCAATTAAAATGTAATTAATTACAAAATAAAAATGAATTAACAATTAATTATAAACAAATACCAATACATAAATTTACATATTTAATTAATTATAATTAAATTACTACCCACCCTATTCCCCTATAAACCCACAACCCGCTACAGAATTAAATTACGCAAAATTTAAATAACATTAAATTCATTAATTAAAATACATTATAACATAAATAAACACTTTTAACACATAAAATACACTATAAAAAATTCGATATTATTAAATGTTCGATATTTTTAATAACCTATATTATGTACTTCGATATTTTGACTATCTATATTTAAAATTTTGATATTACATTACTTACCTTCAAAACGATATTTTTGATGTCTATATTCTGTCCATTCGATATTATGTCCAGCCTATATTTTGAACTCAATATTATGTCCATTCGATATTTTGTAGTCGATATTTTGTCTGTTTACCCTCTTCAACGTCTACATGAGCCCCCTCGCAGCCATTGCACGCCAACACAACCTAAACATCATCTCCTTCGGTGACGACACCCAGCTGATCCTCTCCCTCACCAACGACCCCACCACCACCAGAGCCAGCCTCCAGGATGGTATGAGAGATGTCGCGGAATGGATGAAGCTCAGCCGTCTGAAGCTGAACTCGGACAAAACAGAAGTCCTCATCCTCGGTCCATCCCCCTCCGCCGGGGACGACTCCTGGTGGCCCCCTGCGCTGGGCACCGCCCCCATTCCCACGGACCACGCACGCAACGTGGGATTCATCCTGGACTCCGCCCTCACGATGACCAAGCAAGTCAACTCCGTCTCGTCATCATGTTTTAACACCCTGCGCATGCTCCGAAAGATCTTCTGGTGGATCCCCACCGACACCAGAAAGACTGTCACCCAGGCCCTCGCCACCAGCCGACTGGACTACGGGAACGCCCTCTGTGCTGCAACCACAGCCAAACTACAAAAAAGACTCCAACGCATACAGAACGCTTCGGCACGACTCATCCTAGACATCACCCGTCACAGCCACATCTCCGCCCTCCTGAGAGACCTGCACTGGCTTCCCGTCAGCAAGAGGATCACATTCAGGCTCCTCACCCACGCTCACAAGACTCTTCACAACATGGGCCCCAAATACCTCAACAACCGCCTCATGTTCTACACGCCCACCCGCCGGCTCCGATCCACCAGCCTCGCCCTTGCCACCGTCCCACATATTCGCCGAACCACCACCGGAGGAAGATCTTTCTCCTACCTGGCGGCAAAGACATGAAACTCCCTCCCCAGCCACCTACAGCTGACCCAGGACCATCTCTCCTTCAGGAAGCAACTCAAGACCTGGCTCTTCGAGCAGTAGCAGAACCCCGCCCCCAGAGCCTTGGGACCCTAGCGGGTGAGTAGCGCGCTTTATACATGTGATTGATTGATTGATTGCATTTCTGAATGCCACTACGAGGCAAGGTGGATGGTGGAGAGGGAAGGTGTCCTCAATCAGTGCCTAATTGGAGACGTTGGTTTGTGATTGGTGCCACCGGACTCTTTTTTGGGAACCAGCACTTATTTTTCCTCATTAGACATTTCCAAAGAACAAGAGAGGAAAAATAAACACAAAGCGAAAAGCAGGAGGAAGAGAGAAAGTGGAAAACTATAACAAAGGATGTTGTGTAGATGAAAAAATAAAATCCAGACAGGATGAAGGAAAAATCAAGTTTCAATATATTTCCGTACACAGGACCCACCACCTCCAGCCAAAGCGGCAGAGTATGTAATGGGTTCAACTTGGCCATATATAGCAGGCCACCAATATATTTGTTTAATTGTCTTTGTAGTTGCAGTAATACCCAGATGTCCATCATGAGCTAAAGAAATAATTTTAGATCTAAGACTCATTGGTGGAACAAATAAATATTGTTTGACTAAAATGTCATTGACTAAAGATAACTCTTAGGCTACTTGGGAAAAATTCCTACGTCAATAGACCTTACCTGACCTGGTCAGTCCGGTCGTTCCTCCTGCCGCGTGGCCCACCCCGAGTGTGGCCGTTCTCCTCCCGCTGCCGCCGCCGCCGCTGCCAAGAGTAGTTTTGTGCCCCTGTTAGGTCTGGCCCCCTGCCCCTGACTTTCCCTCTGTGCCTGCTTCGTTTTTCACATTGTATTCTGTATTGTTTCATTGCCATTTTTCTCGTCCCTCCTTGTGTTGGTTTATGTTGCCCCTTGTCGCTCCAGTTCTCCCCTGCACCTCGGTGCCGCTGCCCCAGCCCGCTCCCTGCAGCTGCTCCCCTGCGGCCCCACCCCCGCTCCCTCTAGCATCACCGCATTGTTCCCCCTCACTCGCCACCCCGCTCGAGCCTCCCAGCTGCTCCTCCCTCCCACAAGAGTACTTTGGCGAGGCTCAAGGGCAAGGAGCTGTGACCTGACCTGACCTGGTCAGTCCGGTCGCTCCTCCTGCCCCGTGGCCCACCCCGAGTGTGGCCGTTCTCCTCCCGCTGCCGCCGCTGCTGCCAAGAGTAGTTTTGTGCCCCTGTTAGGTCTGGCCCCCTGCCCCTGACTTTCCCTCTGTGCCTGCTTCGTTTTTCACATTGTATACTGTATTGTTTCATTGCCGTTTTTCTCGTCCCTCCTCGTATTGGTTTTTGTTGCCCCTTGTCGCTCCAGTTCTCCCCTGCACCTCGGTGCTGATGCCCCACCTCGCTCCCTGCCACTGCTCCCCCGCGGCCACACCCCTGCTCCCTCTAGCAACACCGCATCGTTCCCCCCCACTCGCCACCCCGCTCCCGCCTCCCAGAGTGCATGCGTACGCGCAGCGAGCGCGCCAGAGTTCCTCGCTAAGCCCGACCCTCTTCAATATATATGTTTCGGACTTAGCGAGAGTAATCAAGGCTTACAACATCAACTTAACCACGTACGCCGACGACACCCAGTTGGTGCTATCCATACACAAGGACGGCACCAAAATAGCAGCAAATTTCAAAGATGGAATGAAAGCCATCAGCAACTGGATGTCCACAAATTGCTTGAAGCTGAACTCCACAAAGACCGAAGTGATGCTGTTCGGCAAAGTTCAACCAATATGGTCCCCACAATGGTGGCCGGAGGAAATGGGCACCCCACCTGAACTAGTCAGTAAGGTCAGAAACTTGGGAGTCATCTTTGATGACAAACTCCTCTTCAACCACCATGTCAACTCAGTGGTCTCTTCATCTTTCAACACTCTGAGGAAGATCAAAAAACTCCTCCCCTACCTCCCCAAAGCTGCAGGGAAAACACTCATTTCCACTTTGGTGTTCTCATGCACTGATAACTGCAATTCCCTCCTCCTGAATGCTCAGGAGAAAGTCATCTCCAAACTCCAGATGGTGCAGAATGCCTCAGCAAGACTTTTGCTAGGCATCCCTAAATTCAGTTCCATTTCTAAACACCTAAAGCAGCTGCACTGGCTCCCTATCAAAAGCCGCACAAAATTCAAAACCCTTTGCATTGTATATAAAGCAATCAGCAATGTCGGACCCCAATTTCTTAAAAACACTTTCAAACCTCACACTACCCTTAGATCACTTCGTTCCAACACTGCCCATCCGCTCAATGTCCCCGGAACAAGAAGGGTCAACTGGGGAGACAGATGCTTCACGATTGCTGCCGCAAAATTGTGGAACTCCCTGCCCCTCAACATCAAAACCAGTCCCACCCTCATCATCTTCAGGAAACAAGTGAAGACATGGCTGTTCTCACAGTAATTACACCGTAGTTGTCATATCTTAGTCTAGAGCGCCAAGACACCCCTGGGTAATTGCAGCGCTTTAAAAATCGCAAAAATAAAATAAATAAATAAATAAAATTGTGCGCCGAAGGTGCGCCAAAGTTAAGCCCATCTGCGCCCGTCCGCACCTGGACCGCGCTCAGCGCCAGAACCCCTGGCCCCCGAAGAGGCCAGCCCACCCGTCGGACTTACGACACCGCCACCCTCAACGCACTCAACACCGGCCGAATCCCCGGCTGCCACAGAGCCACCCCAGGACGCACCCACGGACCCTTCACCTGCCAATCCTACAAGTTCTCCTGCACCCGGACCTGTACCGTACCCGCCAAGCCGACCCCCAGCAGCAATCACCTGTAGTGCATCCTGCTCAAAACCCGCTCCGTCCACAGACACGCCGTGGAGCTCTGGAACCTCCTCGACTCCACATATCCAGACGTCGCCTTCCTCCCAGAAACATGGATGTACGCCTCCTCAGCGCCCGACATCGCCATCGCCATCCTGGACGGATACAAGATCACCCGGAAGGACCGCGTCAACCAGATAGGAGGAGGCATCGCCATCGTCCACAAGAACACCACCCGCATCACGACCAACTCCGACGACACCCTCACAGCCGCCGAACACCTGCACTTCCAGATACACACCTACCCCAAGACCACCCTCAGAGGCACGCTCATCTACCGTCCCCCGGGACCGGCGGGTATGCTGCTGGCATGCCTTCGGCGCGCTTAAGGCAAGCCTGTCTGCACCCGTCCGCGCCTGGACCGCACCAAGCTCCAGGACCCCTGGCATTGTCACTGCCAACCAACCCGACGGAGCTACAACACCGCCGCTCTCCACGCACTCAACACCGGCCAGACCCCTTTCTGCCACCGAGCCAACCCAAAACGCACCCACAGACCCTTCACCTGCCAAGCCTGCAAATTCACCTGCCTCCGGACCTGCACCGCACCTGCCAGACCAGGCACCAGCAACAACCACCTCAAGTGCATCCTGCTCAACACCCGCTTCATCCACAGGCACGCCGTCGAACTCTGGAACCTCCTCGACACAACAGCGCCGGACGTCGCCTTCCTCATGGAGACCTGGATGAACGCCTCCTCAGCCCCCGACATCGCCATAGCCATCCCAAATGACTACAAGATCACCCGGAAGGACCACGCCAACCAAACCGGAGGAGGCATCGCCATGTCCACTGAAACACCATCCGCATCACGACCAACTCCGACGACACAATCACCGCCGCCGAGCACCTTAACTTCCAGATACACACCGACCCCAAGACCACCCTCAGAGGCACCCTCATCTACAGACCCCCAGGACCACGCAGACAATTCAGCGAAGCCATCGCAGACTTCTTCAGCCCGCTTGCCCTCACCTCAAAAGACTACATCCTCCTAGGGGACCTCAACTTCCACCTGGAAAACAACAATGACAACAACACCACCACCCTGCTCGACAACCTCGGACTCAAACAACTGGTGAACACTCCCACCCACTATGCCGGCCACACGCTTGACCCAGTCTTCTCCTCCAGCAACCACATCTCCTTCAGCCACTCCACCGAACTAAACTGGACAGATCACAACTGCGTCCACTTCAACTTCAGAAAAACCACGACTCACCACCACCCGCAACAGGCTCCCCGCAGATGCTGGGCAAAGATCACCACCGACCAGCTCACGCCCTCGCTGAGCCAGAACCCTCCCACCACCACTACGGACTCCAACGAAGCAGCCCGCAACCTCACATAGTGGCTCACCAACTGTGCCGATGCCCTTGCACCACTAAAGAACCCTCCCAGCAGACCCGGCAGCAAGAAAGCCTCATGGTTCACCAACAACCTCAAGGACTCCAATAAATCCTACCGCACCCTCGAGACAGCCTGGTGCCACCACCAGTCAACAGAAAACATGACAGCCCTCAAGAACGCCAACCGCAAACACCACCAGCTGATCCATACCACCAAAAGGACATCATTCAGAGAACGACTGGACAACAACACCCACAACAGCAAGGAACTCTTCAGCATCGTCAAAGAGCTCTCCAACCCCAGCGCCAGCAACAACGACATCACGCCCTCGCAAGTCCTCTGCGATTCACTCGCCTCGTTCTTCCACCACAAGATCGCCGACATACACGACAGCTTCGGCACCCACACCACGCACCCAACTACCGAACCAACACCCCCCACCACCATCCTCTAAGCCTGGACCCCGGTCAGCACTAAAGACACCACCCACGTAATGAACACCATCCACTCCGCCTCCCCAGCCAACCCCTTTCCTCACCACATCTTCAACAAAGCCGACTCCATCATCGCTCCCCAACTCAGGAACATGATTAACAACTCCTTCGCATCTGCCACCTTTCCAGAGAGCTGGAAGCATGCAGAGATCAGTGCCCTCCTGAAGAAACCCACCGCGGACCCCACGGACCTCAAGAATTTCCGCCCCATCTCGCTCCTCCCTTTCCCTGCTAAAGTCATCAAGAAGACCGTCAACAAACAACTGACCGCCTTCCTCGAGACAAACGGCAACCTCGACCCATCGCAGTCCAGCTTCCGAGCGAACCACAGCACGGAGACCGCCCCTCATCGCAGCCACCGACAACATCAGATCCCTGATCGACAACGGGGAAACTGCTGCCCTCATCCTGCTCGACCTATCGGCCGTTTTTGACGCAGTCTGCCATCGCACCCTAACAACCCGCCTCCACCACTCTGGGATCCAAGGAAAAGCTCTGGAATGGACCACCTCCTTCCTCTCCGGCAGAACTCAGAGAGTCCGCCTCCCTCCCTTCCGCTCAGCAGCCACCAAGATCATCTGCAGGGATGTATGACATTACAACGGATGCTTTTACCACGCATGCTTTTACATTGCAAGTTTTACAACGCATGCCTTTACAACGCATAGTGTTTAGGGGTGCTGGATAGTCAATAGTATAATTTACTATTTCAACTCCAGTCCCGTGGATAGTAGGGAAGGTGTTGGATAGTAAATTAAATATATTCCCTATCCTAGAGCGCCCCCAAGCGCAATGCGTTGTAATGGTTCGCGTTGTAAAAGTTGCGATGTAAAGGCACTGCGTGGTAAAAGTTGCGTTGTAAAGGATGTTTCCCCATCTGCGGCGTTCCCCAAGGCTCCTCGCTCAGCCCCACCCTCTTTAACGGATCACTGACATAATATCGAGGGGCATAATATCGACTACCTAAAATATTGGCGACAAAATATCGACAGACAGAATATCGACTTTGTATCTACAAACAGGTAAGTACAAAAATATCGAGTAAAAAATATCAATTACTAAAATATAGTTTGTAAAAATATTGACTTTAGTAAAAACAATGTTAAATTAAATTAATATTAAAAATTATTTACTAAAATATATGTAAAAATACTTAAATTAACTTATAATAATTAAATAATTAATTAAAGTTATTAAAAAGATTTGTTACAATCATATTTATAAAAACATATATATATAGTAACATAATATAATTTAAAACATTTCCAATATTATTACCGTAGGATAGCTGAAGTGTAAAATTACTATTCCCACTCCAAAGAGTGCAACAGTAGATAAGGCGTTGGATAGCATAGGGGTAAAAATTACTATTCCCACTCCAGAGAGTGCAACAGTAGGGAAAGGGTTGGATAGCTTAGGGGTAAAAATTACTATTCCACTCCAGAGAGTGCAACAGTAGGGAAAGCGTTGGATAGCATAGGGATAAAAATTACTATTCCCACTCCAGAGAGTGCAACAGTAGGGAAAGCGTTGGATAGCGTAGGGGTTAAAATTACTATTCCCACTCCAGAGAGTGCAACAGTAGGGAAAGCGTTGGATAGCGTAGGGGTAAAAATTACTATTCCCACTCCAGAGAGTGCAACAGTAGGGAAAGCGTTGGATAGCGTAGGGGTCAAAATTACTATTACCACTCCTAAGAGTGCAACAAATACCAATAAATAAATTTACATATTTAATTATTTATAATTAAATTACTTCCCACCCTATTCCCCTATAAACCCACAACCCGCTACAAAAATTACATTAATTAAATTAACATAATTATCAATTAATCAATTAAATAAAATTAATTGGCAATTAAAATGTAATTAATTACAAAATAAAGATGAATTAACAATTAATTATAAACAAATACCAATAAATAAATGTACATATTTAATTAATTATAATTAAATTACTACCCACCCTATTCCCCTATAAACCCACAACCCGCTACAGAATTAAATTACGCAAAATTTAAATAACATTAAATTCATTAATTAAAATACATTATAACATAAATAAACACTTTTAACACATAAAATACACTATAAAAATTTTACATTATTAAATGTTCGATATTTTTAATAACCTATATTATGTACTTCGATATTTTGACTATCTATATTTTAAGTTTTGATATTACATTACTTACCTTCAAAACAATATTTTTGATGTCTATATTCTGTCCATTCTCTATTATGTCCAGCCTATATTTTGAACTCAATATTATGTCCATTCGATATTTTGTAGTCGATATTTTGTCTGTTTACCCTCTTCAACGTCTACATGAGCCCCCTCGCAGCCATTGCACACCAACACAACCTAAACATCATCTCCTACGGTGACGACACCCAGCTGATCCTCTCCCTCACCAACGACCCCACCACCACCAGAGCCAGCCTCCAGGATGGTATGAGAGATGTCGCGGAATGGATAAAGCTCAGCCGTCTGAAGCTGAACTCGGACAAAACAGAAGTCCTCATCCTCGATCCATCCCCCTCCGCCGGGGACAACTCCTGGTGGCCCCCTGCGCTGGGCACCGCCCCCATTCCCAAGGACCACGCACGCAACCTGGGATTCATCCTGCACTCCGCCCTCACGATGACCAAGCAAGTCAACTCCGTCTCGTCATCATGTTTTAACACTCTGCGCATGCTCCGAAAGATCTTCTGGTGGATCCCCTCCGACACCAGAAAGACGGTCACGCAGGCCCTCGCCACCAGCCGACTGGACTACGGGAACGCCCTCTGTGCTGCAACCACAGCCAAACTACAAAAAAAGACTCCAACGCATACAGAACGCTTCGGCACGACTCATCCTAGACATCCCCCGTCACAGCCACATCTCCGCCCTCCTGAGAGACCTGCACTGGCTTCCCGTCAGCAAGAGGATCACATTCAGGCTCCTCACCCACGCTCACAAGACTCTTCACGACATGGGCCCCAAATACCTCAGCAACCGCCTCATGTTCTACACGCCCACCCACCGGCTCCGATCCACCAGCCTTGCCCTTGCCACCGTCCCACGTATTCTCCGAACCACCACCGGAGGAAGATCTTTCTCCTACCTGGCGGCCAAGACATGAAACTCCCTCCCCACCCACCTGCAGCTGACCCAGGACCATCTCTCCTTCAGGAAGCAACTCAAGACCTGGCTCTTCGAGCAGTAGCAGCACCCCGCCCCCAGAGCCTTGGGACCCTAGCGGGTGAGTAGCGCGCTTTATACATGTGATTGATTGATTGATTGCATTTCTGAATGCCACTACGAGGCAAGGTGGATGGTGGAGAGGGAAGGTGTCCTCAATCAGTGCCTAATTGGAGACGTTGGTTTGTGATTGGTGCCACCGGAACTCTTTTTTGGGAACCAGCACTTATTTTTCCTCATTAGACATTTCCAAAGAACAAGAGAAGGAAAATAAACACAAAGCGAAAAGCAGGAGGAAGAGAGAAAGTAAAAAACTATAACAAAGGATGTTGTGTAGATGAAAAAATAAAATCCAGACAGGATGAAGGAAAAATCAAGTTTCAATATATTCCGTACACAGGACCCACCACCTCCAGCCAAAGCGGCAGAGTATCTAATGGGTTCAACTTGGCCATATATGCCAGGCCACCAATATATTTGTTTAATTGTCTTTGTAGTTGCAGTAATACCCAGATGTCCATCATGAGCTAAAGAAATAATTTTAGATCTAAGACTCATTGGTGGAACAAATAAATCTTGTTTGACTAAAATGTCATTGACTAAAGATAACTCTTAGGCTACTTGGGAAAAATTCCTACGTCAATAGACCTGACCTGACCTGGTCAGTCCGGTCGCTCCTCCTGCCACGTGGCCCACCCCGAGTATGGCCGTTCTCCTCCCGCTGCCGCCGCCGCTGCCAAGAGTAGTTTTGTGCCCCTGTTAGGTCTGGCCCCCTGCCCCTGACTTTCCCTCTGTGCCTGCTTCGTTTTTCACATTGTATTCTGTATTGTTTCATTGCTGTTTTTCTCGTCCCTCCTTGTGTTGGTTTTGTTGCCCCTTGTCGCTCCAGTTCTCCCCTGCACCTCTGTGCCGCTGCCCCAGCCCGCTCCCTGCCGCTGCTCCCCTGCGGCCCCACCCCCGCTCCCTCTAGCATCACCGCATTGTTCCCCCCCACTCGCCACCCCGCTCCCGCCTCCCAGCTGTTCCTCCCTCCCACAAGAGTGCTTTGGCGAGGCTCAAGGGCAAGGAGCTGTGACCTGACCTGACCTGGTCAGTCCGGTCGCTCCTCCTGCCCCGTGGCCCACCCCGAGTGTGGACGTTCTCCTCCTGCTGCTGCCGCTGCTGCCAAGAGTAGTTTTGTGCCCCTGTTAGGTCCGGCCCCCTGCCCCTAACTTTCCCTCTGTGCCTGCTTCGTTTTTCACATTGTATTCTGTATTGTTTCATTGCCGTTTTTCTCGTCCCTCCTCGTGTTGGTTAATGTTGCCCCTTGTCGCTCTAGTTCTCTCCTGCACCTCGGTGCCGCTGCCCACCCCGCTCCCTGACGCTGCTCCCCCGTGGCCCCACCCCGCTCCCTCTAGCATCACCGCATCGTTCCCCCCCACTCGCCACCCCGCTCCCGCCTCCCAGCTGCTACTCCCTCCCACAAGAGTGCTTTAGGCGACGCTCACGGGCAAGGAGCTGTGACCTGACTTGACCTGGTCAGTCTGGTCGCTCCTCCTGCCGGGTGGCCCACCCCGAGTGTGGTCGTTCTCCTCCCGCTGCCGCGAGTAGTTTTGTGCCCCTGTTAGGTCTGGCCCCTGCCCCTGACTTTCCCTCTGTGCCTGCTTCGTTTTTCACATTGTATACTGTATTGTTTCATTGCCGTTTTTCTCGTCCCTCCACGTATTGGTTTTTGTTGCCCCTTGTTGCTCCAGTTCTCCCCTGCACCTCGGTGCTGATGCCCCACCCCGTACCCTGCCGCTGCTCCCCGCGGCCCCACCCCCGCTCCCTCTAGCAACACCGCATCGTTCCCCCCCACTCGCCACCCCGCTCCCGCCTCCCAGCTGCTCCTCCCTCGCCACGCTGTCCCACTCTCCATTTATGGCAGAGTGCATGCGTACGCACAGCGAGCGCGCCAGGGTTCCTCGCTAAACCCGACCCTCTTCAATATATATGTTTTGGACTTAGCGAGAGTAATCAAGGCTTACAACATCAACTTAACCACGTACGCCGACGACACCCAGTTGGTGCTATCCATACACAAGGACGGCACCAAAATAGCAGCAAATTTCAAAGATGGAATGAGAGCCATCAGCAACTGGATGTCCACAAATTGCTTGAAGCAGAACTCCACAAAGACCGAAGTGATGCTGTTCGGCAAAGTTCAACCAATATGGTCCCCACAATGGTGGCCGGAGGAAATGGGCACCCCACCTGAACCAGTCTGTGAGGTCAGAAACTTGGGAGTCATCTTTGATGACAAACTCCTCTTCAACCACCATGTCAACTCAGTGGTCTCTTCATCTTTCAACACTCCGAGGAAGATCAAAAAACTCCTCCCCTACCTCCCCAAAGCTGCAGGGAAAACACTCATTTCCACTTTGGTGTTCTCACGCACTGATTACTGCAATTCCCTCCTCCTGAATGCTCAGGAGAAAGTCATCTCCAAACTCCAGATGGTGCAGAATGCCTCAGCAAGAGTTTTGCTAGGCATCCCTAAATTCAGTTCCATTTCTAAACACCTAAAGCAGCTGCACCGGCTCCCTATCAAAAGCCGCACAAAATTCAAAAACTTTTGCATTGTATATAAAGCAATCAACAATGTCGGACCCCAATTTCTTAAAAACACTTTCAAACCTCACACTACCCTTAGATCACTTCGTTCCAACACTGCCCATCTGCTCAATGTCCCCAGAACAAGAAGGATCAACTGGGGAGACCGATGCTTCACGATTGCTGCCGCAAAACTGTGGAACTCCCTGCCCCTCAACATCAAAACCAGTCCCACCCTCATCATCTTCAGGAAACAAGTGAAGACATGGCTGTTCTCACAGTAATTACACCATAGTTGTCATATCTTAGTCTAGAGCGCCGAGACACCCCTGGGTAATTGCAGCGCTTTAAAAATCGCAAAAATAAAATAAATAAATAAATAAAATTGTGCGCCGAAGGTGCGCCAAAGTTAAGCCCATCTGCGCCCGTCCGCACCTGGACCGCGCTTAGCGCCAGAACCCCTGGCCTCCGAAGAGGCCAGCCCGCTCGCCGGACTTACGACACCCCCACCCTCAACGCACTCAACACCGGCCGAATCCCTGGCTGCCACCGAGCCACCCCAGCACACACCCACGGACCCTTCACCTGCCAATCCTACAAGTTCTCCTGCACCCGGACCTGTACCGCACCCGCCAAGCCGACCCCCAGCAGCAATCACCTGAAGTGCATCCTGCTCAACACCCGTTCCGTCCACAGACACGCCATGGAGCTCTGGAACCTCCTCGACTCCACATCTCCAGACGTCGCCTTCCTCCCAGAAACATGGATGTACCCCTCCTCAGCGCCCAACATCGCCATCGCCATCCTGGACGGATACAAGATCACCCGGAAGGACCGCGTCAACCAGACAGGAGGAGGCATCGCCATCGTCCACAAGAACACCATCCGCATCACGACCAACTCCGACGACACCCTCACAGCCGCCGAACACCTGCACTTCCAGATACACACCGACCCCAAGACCACCCTCAGAGGCACGCTTATCTACCGACCCCCGGGACCGGGCACACAATTCAGCGAAGACATCACCGACTTCATCAGCCCGCACGCCCTCCCCTCCGCTGACTACATCCTCCTAGGGGACCTCAACTTCCACCTAGAGAACAACAACAACAGTAACACCACCACCCTGCTGGCCAACCTCGCCAACCTAGGACTTAAGCAACTGGTGACCACCCCCACACACTACGCTGGCCACACGCTTGACCCTGTCTTCTCCTCCAGCAAGGACATCTCCTTCAGCCACGCCACAGGACTCCACTGGACAGACCACAGCTGTGTCCACTTCAGCTTCAGAAGGACCACACTCCACCACCACCCGCAACAGGTTCCCCGCAGAAGCTGGAACAAGATCACCACCGACCAGCTAGCCACATCCCTGAGCCAGAACCCTCCCGCCAGCTCAGCGAACCCCAACCAAGCCGCCAACAACCTCACAAGATGGATCACCAACTGCGCAGACGACCTCGCTCCACTGAAGACCCCCCCCGTCAGACCCGGCAACCAGAAAGCATCCTGGTTCACCGACGAACTCACAAGCTCCAAGAAGAACTGCCGTGCCTTCGAGAAAGCCTGGCGCAGAGACCCGACAACAGACAACATGACCACCCTCAAGCCCGCCACCCGAAAACACCACCAGCTGATCCACACCACCAAGAAAACCGCATTTAAGGAACGACTAGACAACAATGCCCACAACACCAAGGAACTCTTCAACATCGTCAAAGGGCTCTCAAACCCTTGCGCCGGAAACAACGACATCACCCCATCACAAGACCTCTGCAACTCGCTCGCCGCGTTCTTCCACAACAAGATCGCAGGTATACACAACAGTTTCAGCACACATCCGACGCACCCCACGACCGCACCAACGCCCCCCACCACCACCGTCCGCGCCTGGACCCCGATCAACACCGAAGACACCATCCGCATGATGAACTCCATCCACTCCGGATCACCAACCGACCCCTGCCCGCACCACGTCTTCAACAAGGCCGACTCCATCATCGCACCCCATCTCTGAGACATCATCAATGCCTCCTTCGACACCGCCACCTTCCCAGAGAGCTGGAAGCACGCCAAACTCAGCGCCCTACTGAAGAAACCTTCAGCGGACCCCACCAAACTCAAAAACTACTGCCCCATCTTGCTTCTTCCTTTTCCTGACAAAGTCATTGAGAAGACCGTCAACAGACAGCTGACCACCTTCCTCGAGACAAATGGATCCCATGACCACTCGTAGTCCGGTTTCAGAGCCAACCACAGCAACGAGACCGCCCTCATCGCAGCCACCGACGACATCCGAGCCCTGCTCGACAACGGGGAAACAGCGGCCCTCATCCTCCTGGACTTATCCGCAGCGTTCGACACGGTCTGCCACCGCACCCTAGTGCAGCGCCTCAGCAACGTCGGAATCCAAGAGAAGGCTCTGGAGTGGATCATCTCCTTCCTCGCCGGAAGAACACAGAGAGTCCGCCTCCCCCCGTTCAGATCAGAGGCCACCGAAGTCATCTGCGGCGTACCACATGGATCTTCGCTCAGCCCCACGCTGTTCAACATCTACATGAGCCCCCTCGCAGCCATCGCATGCCAACACAACCTCAACATCATCTCCTACGCCGACGACACCCAGCTGATCCTCTCCCTCACCAATGACCCCGCCACCGCCAGACCCAATCTACACGAAGGGATGAAAGACGTAGCCGAGTGGATGAAGAACAGCCGCCTGAAACTGAACTCAGATAAGACGGAAGTCCTCATCCTGGGATCATCACCCTCTGCCTGGGACGACTCCTGGTGGCCACCTGTCCTGGGCAGCGCCCCCAAACCGACGGACCACGCACGCAACCTGGGCTTCATCCTGGACTCCTCCCTCCCGATGACCAGACAAGTCAACGCCGTCTCCTCGTCATGCTTCAACATCCTACGCATGCTACGGAAGATCTTCCGGTGGATCTCCACCGAAACCAGGAAGACTGTAACCCAGGCGCTCGTCACCAGCCGACTGGACTACAGTAACGCCCTCTACGCCGGTACCACAGCCAAACTTCAGAAAAGGCTCCAGCGCATTCAGAACGCCTCAGCACGACTCATCCAGGACATCCCCCGACACAGCCACATCTCCGGACACCTGAGAGACCTGCACTGGCTCCCAGTCAACAAGAGAATCACGTTCTGACTCCTCACCCACGCACACAAAGCTCTCCACAACCAAGGCCCCAGATACCTCAACGACCGCCTTACCTTTTACACTCCCACACGCCAGCTGCGATCGACCAGCCATGCCCTCGCCACCGTTCCCCGCATCTGAAGAGCCACAACGGGAGGAAGATCCTTCTCCTACCTGGCTGCCAAGACGTGGAACTGCCTCCCCATCCACCTCCGCCTGACCCAACACCACCTCTCCTTCGGGAAGCAACTCAAGACCTGGCTGTTCGAGCAGTAGCGAACCACACCCCCCCAGCGTCTTGAGACCCTCGGGGTGAGTAGCGCGCTATACAAATGCTTGATTGATTGATTGACCTACTCCTGTTACATGGCCCACCTTCAATGAGAAACTTCTTCACTTGAGTCATGCAATTATCTTTGTCACAACTTTGACACCATTCTCTTTCTGAAATCTTAAATTGTTAATTTATATTATTGACTGTAAAAACATATTCCAAATCAGCTTTCTCATTGCTTTTACCACAATCACCTTCTACAGGTAACCGTGATAAACAATATGCTCTGACATTTTTGCCTCCTGGTATGTATTTTATGTCAAAGTTAAATTCTTGAAGCCTTGCTAATAACCTAATGAGTCTGGATGAAGCCATGAACAACTATCTCCTAACACATATATCAAGGGCTTATGATCTGTATTCAATTGAAATTTAGTCCCCCAAATGTACATTTTGAATTTATCAGAAGCCCATGAACATGCAAGTGCTTTACGCTCTATAGTACTATAATTCTTTTCAGCATCATTAGGAGTGTGTGACGCAAACGCAACAGTGCACTCCTGACCATTCACAATTTGGCTTAAAACTGTACCAAGACCCTTGGCGCTAGCATCAACTGTGATAACACATTTCCCACCATGAGTAAACGGTTTAATAGCAGACGCAGTTATAATTAATTTTTTGACTGAAACAAAAGCACTCTGACATTCATCAGACCAGACATACTTAGCATTTTATTTCAAAGATTTCTCAATGGTTGAACAATGACAGCATAGCCCTGAACAAATCTTGCATAATATTCACTTAAGCCCAGAAAGGCTCTAAGTGAATCCTTATCGGTAGGAATAGGTGCATCATTAATAACTTTCAATAACGAAACCTTAGGTTTAATACTTTCTTTAGAAATATTATGCCCCAAATAGTTGACTTCTTGAGACATAAACTTACATTAGTCAATGTTAATAGTCATTCCTTGTGATCCCAATTTACTCAGGACCTTTTCTAAAAGGGTTATGTGTTGCTCTAAACTCTCCATGTGAATTAAAATGTCATCCTGGAATGCCTCACTAATTCCTCACCAAATAGTTGACCCATTAATCTTCGAAAAACACTGGCAGCGGATGCCAAACTGAATGGCATATGCTTGTACATGTATACACCGAAAGGTGTCACAAATGTAGTAAGGGGTTGAGAATCTTCAGCTAAGGAAATTTGATGGCACGCCAAACGCAGTTCAATGGTTGAAAAGTATTTTCTTCCTCCTAATTTGGCCAGAATCTCATGGATTCTAGGAAGGGGATGACAATCTACCAGGATATTTCTATTGCGAACCCTCAAATCGCCAGAACTTTTTCTTGCAAAGACAGCAGCTGAAACCCATTCTTGCTTAATAACATCTGGGGAACACATATCATCTAATAATTTTTTAAGATCTTCCCGAGCAGAAAGCATTGCTTTTCAATGTAATGGTATGCTGAACATTTATAACCATTCAAATCTTTTTTGAAAAACTCCTGGAAATTTAGAAAACAGGACCTGTACCAACCCATCATCTATATAGATTTCTTGTACCATTAACCCTGGCCAGAATAACTGGTTAGGCGTGCAAAGAGTTTGAGTATAATTCCTAGTTTAGCCTGATCTTGCCATCCACGTATATCATGTCCATTAACTGCAACATACATTTTTGTAAAAATATTCCTTCTTTTAAATATGATGCTATCATCAAAAGAACCCTTGATGATTCTATCATACTCGCCAAATGCTTTAGGATTTATAGTAGTAGACTTCAATAGTTTCCCCGACCAAAATTTGTTAAACGTGTTTTCAGCTAGAATGGTAATGGGAGACCCTGAATCTGCCATAATGCAAAGGTTAATCGCACCAATAAGAACTTCACAAATGGGACCTTTACATCTTTTTTGACAATCACTTAAAACATTAACTTCAACAGATAATGAAACATTACTGATAGCTTCGGCAATAATGTCATTCTCAACATCAAGTTGACTAACTTCAAATTTTGTTTTGTTAGAATTACATACAGTGTAAAAATGCCCAATTTATTTGCAATTGTTGCACCGTTTACCTTGAGCTGGACAGTTCGGATAATTGCCCAAATGACACTTTGAACCACACCTGTAGCATGCACCTCCAACCCTCTTTTCACTAGTTTTCCTAGGTATGTTCTTATGTGAAATTAAATTAACATCAAAATTAGACACAATTACTTTCAAATTATCTGAAGAAGTTGCAGTAGAAGATTCAGTTAAAATGTTGGATGATACAACTGAACGTTCAGTACTCCTTGCTATATCCATGACTTCATCAAGAGATGGATTTTTGCATGTTAAAATACGTTCTTGAATCTTCTTATTGAAACAATTAAACACTAATTGATCACATAAAGCAGTATCCAAGTAATTTCCAAATACACATTTTGTAGCTAAAACACGCAATACTGCTAAATAATCATCAATAGACTCTGCAGCCATCTGTTTACATTTATAAAATGTGTGTCTATCAACCATAAAAGATGGTTCATCTATGTATTGTTTACCAATACGGGGTACAGCTTCCTTAAGAACATCCCAAGTTTCAGCTCCAGTGTGTGCAGGAAAAACTGGTAAGTTGTCAAGAAAAATGCGTCCAACGCTGCCTAGATGGTTAAATAAAACAGCTTTTTTCCTTGCAGGTGAAAATTTGCTGCATCAATTGCTTCGAGATAATTTTCAAATACTCTGAACCATTTGTGCCAAGGTGTTAATGGTTTAACAGCAATCTCAAGAAATGGAGGTGGTTGCATAAGAGATGTGCTCTAACTCCGAGTAAACGGACCTAGGGATCGCTTGGGGATCTGTAGTCCCTTTTTAGTGTCGTCTGCGGGATGGACGCACCGTCTGATGTAAGACACGCCTCATTAGAATGCGCGTTGTCTGGCCGCCTTCTAACCATTCCGGTGAATTTACTGGAGAGACGCTGCAGCGAACTCTGTTTTAACGTGACGCCGAACCTGTTGGATATTTAAGGAAGATCGTGAGACTTGAGCCACTTCTCAGGCACCGGGAAACCCTTTTTGGGTAGCTGTTGCACCATATAATTTGATAAAATAAAATAAAATAAATATATATGTTATATCTATCTGGGCAGGCACAGTGAAGATATAAGAGTCCTTGAGACTTGAGCCAAGACGGCGGCACCTACCCCACCCTCTTGGGTGGTTGTGTGGGTTGGCCAACGATACAGCCCTAGGTTGTGCCAGGGCCGTGAAGATTAGAGTACCCGTGTCCTGATGAAGCCTATATCATCTGGCTGAAACGCGACCGCGACTGCGTCGACACCTCTTGCTTTGAACGGAGTCCCCTGTTAAAATTCAAGAAAGATTTGATTTTTTCATAGGTGCACCAACACAAATGTAGGCCGGGTTGATGTGTTAACCCCCTGGTACTTTGTTCTTGGGACTGCGATTTTGTTGTATACTCTACTCTAATTTAAGAGGAGGTACATATGTAAATTGGTGTGTATATATATTTTTATATATTTTTTGTCTTGAGGGTACAGAGAAGTGTTTTTTGATATTGTAAATGTTTTGTATATTTGTATATAATGTACATGTGATATGATGTATATAGTGCCTCTCTGGCTGTGCGCTCATATATGTGTATATGAATTAATATATACTCATCCTGTGTATAATTCGTTAATCACAAGATAATTGTTTCTTGTTCGAAAATTAAAAGTGGATTGATCCCTTCAGTACCATTTTTTCTACTTTTTCATCCTTGGATGTCTCCTGCTCAGGTACGGGAGGGTGAGGTGGGCAGAACCCCTAACCATTTTTTCAAGTCAACGCTGCCTAGATGGTTAAATAAAACAGCTTTGATTTGCTGCATCAATTGCTTCGAGATAATTTTCAAATACTCTGAACCATTTGTGCTAAGGTGTAATGGTTTAACAGCAATCTCAAGAAATGGAGGTGGTTGCATAACAGTATTAGCAGATGCCATGTCAGAGAAAATACTATAAACACAATGTCAAAAGAATTGGAATAAATAAAATATTACTTGTGGATCTTGAAGTGAAGAGTAGAAAACATCGAGTATTTGTTCCAAAATGGGTAAATTCACGTTGAAAACGGTTGAAATAAACAGTTCCAAAGTTAATTGCACAGAAAACAACGTGAAATACAGAAACTCCAATGAAAACTTCACCTAAGAGTGAAGATGGCCGTCAAACGTGCTCATCATGCTCTTCAAGGTGAGTAGAGCTTGTTTTGAAGAAGTTAGGTGGCGTGATGACGTGCATGCTTATATTCCTGCTCGCATTCGGAGAAAAGAAAAAATCATGCAAGTCCGGCCTTCACAAACAATGAAGAACACAAGCGCTGATGATGAGGTAAGCGCGAGAATGTTGTTTCAAAGATGCAGTGTTGCGAGGAACCACACGTTACAGTTTTGAACAGCAACACGTCGGTTGAACACAAACAGTAGTGGCAAGAAATTAAATGTACATTGCCACAATACTGCACAGCAAGACGCACAGAAGTTGAGTCTCGACGTTGATCCAAAGGTCCTAATTACCTTTGAATTTCTTTTTAAATTTCCGCCGAAAATCGTTTATTCTTCCTTTGAAGTGGCAGGCAGAAAAATGCTAAATCCAGATAGATGACACGTCGGTGGGTCCAATTAATAAATACAAATCATCACCATAAAATGTAGTATTGATAAATAATAAAATCCAGACAGGATGATGGAAAATTCAAATTTCAATGTATTCTGTACACAGGACCCAAGACCTCCAGCCCAAGCAGCAGAGTATCCAATGGGCTCAAGCTCTAATAGACAAGAACACTACAGCAATCTACATTCTAAATATGATCACATCACTTAAAGATATACACACAAATATTACAATACATTACCACATATTACAAAGGAAGAAATCAGGGGCCAACAGGAGTGAGATAACGCGAGAGGGAGTGTCAGTCAGTAGATCAATGACGCTTGTGATGGATTGAAGACTTTTCAGACATGGCTTTTGGTATGCAGTATTTAGTAGCACCTGCCAAGGTTCTGAGCAGAGCTTTGGGCACTGGCACTCTTCCTTTCACAAATTAAGCACTGACTCAGATGCATCCTTTCTGCAGAACATGGTGTCCATAACTTTTCATGTGGACACAGTGGATAGTACCTTTTGAACCAGGTACTGAATTCTATGGCAGGACAGGAGGCTCAGATTATGCTTTCTCGATTTCTTTACTCTAAACAGCAGCCAATAGGAACACAGTAAAGAAAAAGTAGACTACAAATCCCATGAGCACTTAGGCAACCATAGAGACTACATCCTATATAAACAACCATAGAGGGCAATACTTCCTCTTTCTTTGCTGCTTCGCAGCCAGTTAAGTCCTTTTCTATGCTTCTTGTGCTATTTGCATGTTATTGTGTTTTTTGCTTACTTGCATTGTAACGCCGCTTATCTGCTGCTTACTTGCCATCTCCTGACTCTTCGCCGTATTGCTTTGCAGCGTTGCCTTAGGCGTTTCTATCCCGTTACATTGTCCCGGTTTCCGGTTGTCTTTCTGCTGTAGAGAGCGCGGATCGCCTCTCTTTTCCTATCGGGCGCTTCGTGCCCGTGTTTCTTCTTTGTGGAGTGGGACCGGGACTCGGAGGCTCGTGCGCTCTTGTTGCGCATTGCTCCTCTTCCGGGTATTGCAGGCAAACAACCGCGCATGCGCGTTGGCTTTGTTGAAGCTCTGTGTTCCTCACTGAGCCCGGACACGCTGAGAGGCGGCGTTTTCTTCACAGCCTCAGCCCACTGCCTGCCGGAGAGTCCCTCGTAACGCCCTTTGCCTCAATATAGAGTTTTGGGCTGCATAGTTCATAGAGGCGTTGCCTAGAGTGGCTGACTATTGCAAGCCTGTCCCTCCACTCTTTACATTTACTGTTCTTTAGGTTGAGTTGTTGCTCTGCCTTTTTGGCTTGTTTGGGGCTGTCACTCCCCCTGACAGGGTCGCTTGTGTTTACACTTTGACCTTTGCTATATTGTTTAGTGGGCATATTTTCCTCAATTGTGCTGTCATTTATTCAACCATGGCTGGTTATGACGATTCTGAGGAGTATTATTATGATGAGGAGCCTGAGGAGTCTTTTGAATATGATTTGGTCGACGCCCTTGACCAAGGGGTCCAACATTTGGTCAATACTGCGCTGGTCCGCGCTATTGGACCGTTAAAACGTCATTTGACCGACTATGCAAAGCAACAAGGCTGGATTCCGTCCTCTTCAGGCAAGCACTCCTCTAAGTCACCTAAAAACTCGCATAGATCTGACTTTGTTAAATTGGCCAAGTCTTTGTCTGCCTCCTCTGTTTCCAAACAGTCTCGTCCGAATGTCTGACTAATTATCGACAGACAGAATATCGATATACAAAAATATCGCAACAAAAATATCGAGGGACAAAATATCGAGATGCTATCTTTAGAAAGGTAAGTACCAAAATATCGGAAAAAAAAATTTTAATGTAAAAAATATCGTTTTTTTGTAAAATATCGTTATATTTTAATTAAATAAAATGTTATATTAACAAAATAATAATTATGAATGTAATAAACATGTTTAAAAATATAATATATTATAAAATATTAACAATTAATGTAAAAAAAGAATTATTAATAAATGTATAATACATAGTATATTTTTCATTAATAATAACTCTAAATTAATTATTTTTGTAACTTATAAATATATAAAAATATAATAATATAAAAATAAATGTATATACATACAATAGTAATATAAATTACAATTAAAACAACATAAAACTAATAAAAAAATACATACATTAAATATATATAAATAATTTTATAAACATAAATTATTATTATAAATAACAATTAATAACAACATAAAAGTAATAATAATAAAATGATAAACATAGATTGCGTATGAGTACAAATTACTATTCCAACTCCAGAGAGAGCAACAGTAGGGAAAGTGTTGGATAGCGTAGAAGTTAAAATTACTATTACCACTCCAGAGAGTGCAACAGTAGGGAAAGTGTTGGATAGCGTAGGGGTATAAATTACTATTCCAACTCCAGAGAGTGCAACAGTAGGGAAAGTGTTGGATAGCGTAGGGGTTAAAAATACTATTCCCACTCCAGAGAGTGCAACAGTAGGGAAAGTATTGGATAGCGTAGGGGTAAAAATTACTATTCCCACTCCAGAGAGTGCAACAGTAGGGAAAGTGGTGGATAGCGTAGGGGTAAAAATTACTATTCCCACTCCAGAGAGTGCAACAGTAGGGAAAGTGGTGGATAGCGTAGGGGTAAAAATTACTATTCCCACTCCAAAGAGTGCAACAGTAGAGAAAGTGTTGGATAGTGTAGGGGTAAAAATTACTATTCCCACTCCAGAGAGTGCAACAGTTTGGAAAGTGTTGGATAGCGTAGGGGTAAAAATTACTATTCCAACTCCAAAGAGTGCAACAGTAGGGAAAGTGTTGGATAGCGTAGGGGTTTAAATGACTATTCCCACTTCAGAGAGTGCAACGGTAGGGAAAGTGTTGGATAGCGTAGGGGTAAAAATTACTATTCCCACTCCAGAGAGTGCAATAGTAGGGAAAGTGTTGGATAGCGTAGGGTTAAAAATTACTATTCCAACTCCAGACAGTGCAACAGTAGGGAAAGTGTTGGATACCTTAGGGGTAAAAATTACTATTCCCACTCCAGAGAGTGCAACAGTAGGGAAAGTGTTGGATAGCGTAGGGGTAAAAATTACTATTCCAACTCCAGAGAGTGCAACAGTAGGGAAATTGTTGGATAGCGTAGGGGTAAAAACTTACTATTCCAAAACCAGACAGTGCAACAGTAGGGAAAGTGTTGGATAGCGTAGGAGTAAAAATTACTATTCCCACTCCAAAGAGTGCAACAGTAGGGAAAGTGTTGGATAGCGTAGGGGTAAAAATTACTATTCCCACTCCAAAGAGTGCAACAGTAGGGAAAGTGTTGGATAGCGTAGGGGTAAAAATTACTATTCCCACTCTGGAGAGTGCAACAGTAGGGAAAGTGTTGGATAGCGTAGGGGTAAAAATTACTATTCCCACTCCAGAGAGTGCAACAGTAGGGAAAGTGTTGGATAGCGTAGGGGTAAAAAACTACTATTCCCACTCCAGAGAGTGCAACAGTAGGGAAAGTGTTGGATAGCGTAGGGGTAAAAATTACTATTCCCACTCCAAAGAGTGCAACAGTAGGGAAAGTGTTGGATAGCGTAAGGGTAATAATTACTATTTCCACTCCAGAGAGTGCAACAGTAGGAAAAGTGTTGGATAGCGTAAGGGTAAAAATTACTATTCCCACTCCAGAGAGTGCAACAGTAGGGAAAGTGTTGGATAGCGTAGGGTTAAAAATTAGTATTCCTGAGGAAACAGAAATTTTAGGTAGTCAGTGTGTCCCCTTCCTCGCACCCTATTCCCGTACCTATGCCCCATGTATGTCCATGTTATCGTGTAATTCCCTTCCCGTGCCTGTCATAATAATGCCCCTGCATTTCCGTTTAATGTTAGTATGTCAGTTATTAGGCCTTTTAGAAATGTAATGTTAATTCCGCACTAAGGCCTACGTTGCCAATGCTCGTGGAGTGGTGTGGCTCACTGGTTAGAGGCGGCAGACCCAGAAGCAGAGGACGGCCCGGGACCAGGGTTCAATTCCCGACACGGCAGGGTCGTGAACCAGGGTCAGCGGACTCGATAATTCTCGCCTCGGTGCCTACTCTAACCAGGGGTTACACTCGGCAACTCTGGGCATTAGCTTGCCTCATCTCCACAACGGCCCCCCACAAACGCCGGGGATGCCTGGTTTCACCTTGGAGATACCCAGGAGGGAACATCTCACAGGGAAAGCCAGGACGGGTTCCCCAGCGGTCTATAGCGCTAGGACACCTCCGGGTAGCAGTGCGCTTTACAAGACACACACATTTACATTTACATTTACATGGTATTCTTTTAAATATCGCGAAGCACACGTTTTTGTGCCCCAGCCAAGCCAGGCCCTGAATTCAGGCTCCGAGCCTCTTCTGTCTCTGAAAGCTGCAGTTTAGGTATGCATCCCTGACCTCTCCCTCACTCCCTGCCCAGCCGAGAGGTGCCCGGCCTGGCCTGCCTGCCAAGACGGTATTTTGCCTACAGTTATCAGTTCAGCCTCCGCAAAAACACATTCCAGTCTAGTGAAATAGGTAAACATTTCCCGCCTGCAGAGCATAGGGCCTAGCCTTCCTGTCTCCATGCAAGTGATTTACTGAACCCGTTGCCATAGTAGGCCCATGGCCCAGCGCAATGCACGAAGAAATATATGCACACACTAGCATTTAGTGATGTACAGCCTTTACTTGAGAGACCTTTACTTCAGACAATACATCCTCCAAACACAAGATATCAGATATGCTAAAAGTGCAGGTCGTTCTGACATCCCAGACTCCAGACTCCTCTACTAGTGCTAAAGTCAACCCCCAGCTCTCCCCAGTTACACGTCAATTTCACATCATGATCAGTTACGTGCACATGCAGGGTAAAGGTTTCTGCTGACCCTGCAGACTTTCTCTATGCATCCACCCACCTATGACACTCTTATGACTCCTCGAGTGCACACCCATGTGTACGCCTCTTTACACGCCTTCTTTTACGCCCATATGCTCTTATCTCTCTCTTTTCACTTGCTCCGCCTGGAGTGTTACGCCTACTGTACTCATTGCAATTGTATGGTTTTACTATATATAATGTGTGATGTTAATAAAACGTTAGATATCCCTTACTGAACCTTAGTGGTGATGGAACCCGATTCTCAATGACTCGAGTCATCTTAATTAAAGCCCTTATGACTCAGATACCACAGACTCTGCCTCTCATTTTATGAGCTATTCTTATGGTTATTAATGTATGGAAAAATAGTCCCGGTAATTTTATTTACCACATAATTCTGGCGCCCGAATAGGGACGAGTCCCCTTCCCCACGCGCCGGCGATGTAAGCGCAGCCCCTGGCCCCTTCAACAGCCGTGACGGACCCCTTCTGTGCACATCCGCTGGTTTTCCTGCTAACTCCCTCAGGCCCACGGAGGAGAAGGAGACTGCGACCAGGCATCCACACGAGGCGGTGAGGATTGCGGACTGTCCCGACCAGAGCTCAAGCCGAGAGAGCAAGGTCCGAGGTATCCGGAGGCCCACCTGTTCCGAGGCGCATGCGTAGCAGCAAGGAGCCATAGCAGTCCAGTCCAGTATCGAGTTTCCGAGGCCTTCAGATTTGCTTCCCGGTGAGTACCGTTGTTGGGAACGCATATAGATGGGTTCATTTATCTGAGCCCGGTCAAGACGGGTCTGGGTACACAGATCCGGTAAAGACGTGTCCATTAGGTGGATGCGGTATGACGTGTCTCTTTAGGAGACCGGTATGACTGTACTGTTCTAGCAGTGCATCCAGTATTCTAGTGTTGTATTTCGAGATTTTCAGAATTGTGTTATTCTATGTACCAGGTAGTATCTGTTCGCAATGTTTTAAAATCGTGGTATGAATGATTGTTTGCAGTCTATTATTGTGCTTAATGTGTTTTCGTTCAAGCTAGTTCAAACATGCCGCTGTTTTCGAAATTACGTCAGATAGGAACCAGGAAAGGGATACTCGAAGAAGCAGTTCCCGTCCCACCTAGGGACACTCCCGGACATTTTATGTATCATAAAGATGGCTTAGATGCCATACTGTACTTGGATTTATGGGTAGATTACACTAAAGATCTGGAAGAGAAATGTAGATGGCCTGTCTCAGGGACATGGGATGCTGATTGCATCATGAGAGTAGAGGAAGCACTGTGGAAAAAGAAAGCCAGACAATCCCAGAAAGATGCCATAGAATTGTGGCGTAAAGAAGCGCATAGAAGAACAGAGAAAGAAATTAAGAAAGCAGAGAGAAGTAGAGAAGCATCAGAAAAAGCCCAAGAAAAAGAATTACTAGAAGAAGGTGAACGAGTTAGAGCAGAATAAGTAGACAGACAAAGAAATGCCCTTATTAAAGGCATTTATCCCCTTCTCCCCGAGGGCCTACCTAGAGTGACCCCGGAAGTGCCCAGTAACTTGCCGCCACCACTGATCCCGACTAAACTCCGTAGTCATAAACAGACCGCAGCTGGCATTTTTCTTTCTTCCTATTTAGATGACGCTGCTCCAGAGTATGTAAATGTACATGTACCTCCTACTAATCCTCCTCCCAACCCTGTTAATAACACGAATCCCCCCACTGTTCCTCCTGTTACCAACCCCCCTCCGAATGCTTTTCTCCCAGCACCTGTAGCCCAAGATCAACCTGCATTACCAGCGACAACGCTGACAGCGACAGCGCTGCCAGTAAAAGCCGATTCAAGCCTAGGCGATTCCAGATTGGGAGCATCGGGAGGGGGGCCCTCTCGAGATACGCCGCACACCCCACCACCGTTAAAAAGATCATCACTACGAAATTTAGCACTACAACACACGCCAAAACCATCAACATACGCAACCCTTAGACAGTTCCTTACTGATTGTATATATGATCCAGTACCAGGGGAGGGTTCAATGCTCATATACTCAATACGATTAAGACGCATTGCAGACTGTTTGCTTATTCTACCAGGCATGAAGGACCATTTAGACAAAATATACCACTTCATTAGAACGGGGAGGGACCAGAAAGTATTCACGAGGCCATGGCACATAGAAAAGTGGAGCTTCAACGTATGCTCTTACAGTTTTTGATTAATTGTTTGATCAGGGAACGAGACCAGCCAGATAAAGAAGTAACTAAAGTCATGACAAACTGGAGTGACAACATAGCTGCTGGTAAACATGATAAACAGAGTTGTGTAGACACAATGTACAGGAAAATTCGTAAAGAAATCCTTCAGATACACAAGAAAGAGCAGGCCGAGAAAGAAGCCGAGAAAGAGGATGACGAAGTCTCAGAGGATGATGATTTAGCAATTGAGGACACAAGTAAAATACATTACGTGGGTAGGGCAAGACCTTTTGATAGACCCATACGCCTAGAATACAAGAAACGTTCTCTTTCTCCCATACCAGAACAATATTCCCTTGAACACATATTCCAAGCCATTGACCAAGCATTGAAAAAACGAGTAGGGAGTAGCGAACTTAGTACTATGCATGAACAGGAACTAGCCCGGTCAGCAGTGCAATGGGCTGGCAATTCTAACATATATAAGGATGACATAGTAGCGCAAACATTTTTGAGTCTTCCTCCGGAAGAACAGCGTTTAGCTGGCATTTACATGATTCAACATCTCATCACACTGTACGAGAGTCAGCATTCTGATCCAGGTCCCCTATATAAATTATTGGACGATCTACTCCTAGCAAGATGGAGAGGTCTAGGCACCGAATTAATTAATGTCATTCTAGATCAACGACATAAGTACATGACATTCCTGACCCCACATTTGATTTCTGTTCCACATCGAGAAAGAAAGACCTTTTACATAGACAGACAGAATCCCCTACGAGAGGTTCATCCCGTTAGAACTGACGCGGGTGTGCTTAAACGAGTATACGTTTATACACCGTTAATGAAAATGGAATTATTGGAAATGAAAAAATTACTACCCTGTCATGATAAAGACCCAGCAGGGTTCCACCGTGAATCAAAAGACATGCTCCGTATGGGAGAGTATACATATGCTGATACGATTAAAATGTTGAAAGTCCTGTTACCTGCAGGCATTTACGAAAAACTCAAAGAAAAAGAATGGGAGGTGGGAGAGAAAAAGATTAGCTGGACAGAATTAGAAGACGAAGATAATACACGAACCCTTGGTACTGGTCTTGGGGATAAAGTGAAAGAATTACCCGAGCTATTGATACAGGTTTTGCTGAGATTATTGACTACCAAAAAGGAAGATTGGGATGCTATTTCAGCCTGCAAACAGAAACAAGATGAAGATACTAGTGATTTCTATTCTAGATTTGAAAAATGTTTTATTATTAATAGCGGCCTAAAGACAAGTAGTGAATCGTACCCACATCTGTTTGTGACCAAATTAGTAGAGAATTCCTTACCCCAGATTAAAAATAGAGTACTGAAGGTTGAAAGTACTTGGAAGCTAATAGCCCTTCCCAAATGTTACAAATGTTACGGTACCACCAGAACCGAATTAGAGAAGAACAGGAACACGAAAAGAGAAGTATGAAAGACACAAAAATGAAAGTACTAGTTGCACAATCAGTTCCAGCCGCCGATGGTCAGAGAAAGGGCGCGGCACCTGTCAAAGGGAACTGCAACTACTGCAAACAGCCAGGCCATTATATAAATGAATGTGCTGTCCTGAAACACAATATAGCTACAGGCAAGACGAAAGAAAGACCGCGTCCTCCTAGACAGGAACACATCCTGCAGAACACGCAACCTCCACAGAACGCACAACAGACAGTAGCTGTACACCAACCCATAGCTGCCACACAACATGTTACGCAACAAATGTACCAGTACGCACAGTCAGATTACCAGATTATCAACAGTATTCATGAAACAGCCTAGAGAGGGAGGTTGGCTTGCCCCTTATCGAGGTTCCTGTAGATCAAGAGGGTCCCTATGTACATAGTCACGTATTGGGGAAAGACAGAAAATTTCTGATTGACACAGGGGCGAGCAGAACTACCATCAGTCATGACGAGGTTCCAGGGGCACCCCTCTCAGGCTCACAGAATATTTCCCTGGGATTTTCAGGAAAGCCTATTGTTAACGAAGTGTCAAAACCAGTTTCCCTAGAAGTTGGTCCATTGTCCCGCACTACAGACTTATTGCTTATGAAATCATGTCCAGAAAACTTGCTTGGTATAAAAACATTGAAAGAACTAGGAGCAGTGATTAGTTGTTCTCCGGAAGGAGTGAGATTGTTTTACGTGATTTTAAAGGACATTATGTGTTGAGAGATTTTGATCCCAGACTTCAGAATGTACCACAGCATTTATGGGCGCAAGGTCCGACTGATGTAGGTTACATGCACATTACACCATACCGAGTCACACTCAAGCAAGGAGTTGTACTGCCACGAATCCGACAATATAAGTTACCACCTGAGGCCGTAGTGGCCTTACTGAAAATTGTTGATGAACTCATTGCACAAGGAGTGGTTGTAGAAACTGACTCCAATGTATGTAATTCTCCTATCATTCCGATTCTTAAACGAACTGACCCAAATGCACCACAGGTTTACAGATTAGTGATTGACCTCCGAGAATTGAACAAATGTATAATACTACAGTACCCAGTGGTCCCAGACATTTCTTCACTATTGACTGCCATTGATTCCGAAGCGACGTTCTTTACTGTCATAGATCTTAAGAACGCCTTCTTTAGTGTCCCAATCCATCCGGAAAGCCAGTACCTTTTCGGTTTCTGTTTAAATGGCCGAAGCTTTAAATTTGCGAGAGCTCCTCAAGGGTTCACAGAAAGCCCTAGTATTTACAGTCAAGCACTGAAACGACAACTAGACAGTATTTACATGCCTACTGACACTGCACTGCTCCAATACGTTGATGATCTATTGATCACAGCACGGACAGAACGAGACTGCGAACGTGCATCACAGACAGTCTTATATTTCCTGGCAGAAAAGGGGCACAAAGTGTCCCCTTCAAAGTTACAATTTTGTGCCCAGCAAGTGGTATACCTTGGACACTTGCTGTCCAAGAGGGGTAGACAGTTGACACCTGACCGCATTCAGTTAATTGCACATCTTCCACAGCCCAAGACACAAAAGGAAGTACGGGCCTTCATTGGCCTCACTTCTTACTGCAGACAATGGACCCCCCAGTATGCTTATCTAGCCAAACTACTTATACAGTTGACAACACAGGAGGCAGCGACTTCGACTGTCCTCCCTTGGACACAAGAACATACACTTGCTTTTAATTAACTGAAGAAAGCCCTATGTCAAGCACCTGTTTTAGCGACACCATGTTACAGCAAACCTTTTACACTTTTTGTCACTGAATGCGATGGCACAGCTTTATCTGTTCTCACACAGGATCAAGCAGGAAAACACAAGCCTTGTGCTTACTTTTCTAGTACATTGGATCCAGTGGCCCAGGCTCTGCCTGCGTGCCTAAAATCAGTTGCAGCAACAGCTCTAGCAATCAGACAAAGCGGTTCCATAGTGTTAGGACACCCCCTGACAGTACATGTTCCACATTCAGTGGAAGCTCTCTTGAACAGGACACAGACACAACACCTGAGTATAGCGAGACTGACAGGATATGAATTGACACTGTTCCAGCCACACATAGAGATCAGACGTTGCAACATATTAAACCCTGCTACACTTTTACCCTCAATCACAGCAGACCCCACACCACATGACTGTGTGGAAGTCATTAACACAGTAACGAAGCCAAGACAAGACTTGACAGACATTGCATTGCCCGATCCAGACCTGACATTTTATGTGGATGGTTCATGTATGAGAACAAGTACAGGAGAGTTAGTGGCCGCATATGCAGTAACCACCGATACTGAAGTCATAGAAACACAACGTATTGACACCTTGTCTGCCCAAGCAGCAGAGCTCATTGCTCTGACCCGAGCCTGCATACGAGCCAAGAACCTGAAAGTAAACATATACACAGATTCACAGTACGCATTCGGAGTCGTTCACGACTTCGGTGTCCTCTGGCAAGAGATAGGTTTTCTGACCTCCCATGGAGCCAAAATACAGCATGGTCGCCTCATTCAAGCTCTGTTAGATGCAATACACTTGCCTACAGCAATAGCCATCATGAAGTGCAAAGCACATACGAAACTCACTGACACTATTTCCCAGGGTAATGACCTGGCAGATCGAACAGCCAACCTTACAGCGCAGACTCATACAGACATTCCAGCTGACACGACAAAAACTGAAGTACCATCACTGACGAATTGCATGACAGTCAGGGATCCCTTACAAGATGTACTCGACATACAGACACATGCCACTCCAGACGAAATCAAGAAATGGACTGAACAAGGAGGGGTCCAGACAGATCAGGGATGGATGACAAAAGGCAAAGCCACATGGTTTCTCCCCGACTCCATGGTTCAAGCTATTATTAATACAGCACACAGTCCAGCACACTTAGGGGAAAAAGCCATGTTAGACAGTATACAGAACATATGGTTTAACAAGCACTTACGTGCAGCAGCGAAACAGAAAGTGCGTACCTGCATGATTTGTTGTCAGTTCAATCCAGGCAAAGGCATTCCCGTGGAACAAGGTGGATTTCATCCTCCTGACCACCCTTTTGAAGTCCTCCAGATGGATTATATTCAGATGGACAGATGTCGAGGATTCAAGTATGTCCTCGTAGTTGTATATGCCCTATCTAGATGGACAGAAGCGTACCCAGTTCCAGATTACACTGCTGTGACCACTGCCAAGCAGTTGGTTTGTGAATTCTTCCCGCGATACGGCTTGCCCCGTGTCGTGTACTCAGATAATGGAGAGCCATTCTCTTCTGAATTAATGAAACAAGTATCTCTCCTGTTAGGGTACCAGTGGAAGTTCCATTGCTTACGACACCCAGAGGCAGCAGGCCTCGCCGAGAGACATAATCAGACTCTAAAAACACGACTAGCAAAGGTCTGTAAAGAAAAAGGCGTGGATTGGATGGTAGCCTTACCGGTTGCCCTCTTTTACATGCGTATGGTAGCTCATTCCAGAACCGGACTATCTCCGTACGAGGTAGTTTTTGGTAGACCGCCGAATATGTGGGGTACGCCTATGCCGCAAAAAATCACTGACGTTGACAGTAATATGCTGACAGATTACCTGGCTTCCTTGATGTCTCCACTACTTTCTTGTCGTTCACAGGTTGCCGCTGCTTTCCCCGACAACACCAAGGTGAAAAGCCACAAAATCGTTCCAGGAGATTTAGTTTGCATCCGCAACTTCGACCGCTCAAGCCCTCTGGAGCCCCGCTGGCGTGAGCCGAAGTTCGTCCTGTTGACGACGAGGACCGCCGTCAAGGTCGAGGGAAGGAAGGGCTGGATCCATGCCCATCACGTGAAGCGGTTTCATGGACTTGGCCCAGAAAAGGATTCTAAGGACTGTTTCGCGAATGTTTCTGTGAACTGTTCCGATATTGACACTAAGCTCCCTTTGCTAGAAAAAACTCAGCAACAGGAGTACAGGTCTAAGTTACGGTCTAGTAAGTCAGACAGCGTTTAATTGTTTAAGTCCCCCTCGGGTGAAGCGGTTAGACAGGTTCCTGACATGTATAAGACTGTAGACCCAAATAGTGAGAGAGATAGACAGAGTAAAATGAAAGAAAAATACTGCAAAAGCCTACGCAGTCGATGCATAGTTACTTTGATCATTATGTTTTTTTTAAGTATTTCGATTATATGTATAAGCTTGACGCTACATGTTTTCTTTCCTCCTCTTGGTTCACATGTACATTCCTCTTTCAATGACACTGTAGAGCACACATTCAGTGACCTGCCACCCCATGAACTATCCTATCGACTAGCACTGCGCAACAACACTTTCATACGTATGTTACACCATTCTCACCAGACCAGCAATGTAACAGATTGCTGGGTATGTGGCCGACTCCCACCTTACCAGAAAATGAAGGGAGCTCTGCCCCTCTTTCCTTATCTGTTTTCGCACAATGGTTCGTGCGGAGCATGGTTTGCTTTAATGTCATCACTAGACAGTAAGTCCACAGTTTCCCAGGGCGATTGGATATGGGGAGACCTGAACACAGTCATGAATAAAGCATGTTTCCCAGACCAGGATGGTCTTCCCCAAAGGAAAGGGACCGATTTAGAAAATGTAGTGTATGAATTAGGAAATTTTTCCCTTAACCTCATGATTCTGAATGTCCAGTCCGAGGTCCATACAGATTTACCGTTTATAACAGTCTTACCAGTGAAAGGTGAATTGTGCGTTAGGAAAAATGGTTCAGTGCACTTGGGACACAGTGATTGTAATACTGTGGTCGAATTCAGTGATAAAGGAAAGTCTACTTTCAAAGCTTCCCGCCATTCCTATTTTATTTGTGGTCAGACAGCTTATGTATGTCTGCCCTTAGATTGGGGTGGAACGTGTTATATTGCATTCTTATTGCCACCAGTTTTTCTAGCCCCATCCAATTATCATCGAGATTCCCAGCTCGTACATGTAAGACACAAGAGGGAGATCGAGTCCCCAATTGTCGACCAGACTGAGACAACATTGGAGCAATATACAGATTTCAACAAAGGATTCTTTTTTTTCATAGGTCCCATTCAAAATAGCAAATTAATACGTAGATTAACCAGAACTTTGGAAGCAGTAGTGAATGAAACTACTTCTGCCCTAGGTAACTTAACCGAGGAGCAGTCTGTTATGAGACTTGTTGTTCTTCAGAACCGCCTTGTTCTTGACGTCATCCTGGCCGATAGGGGCGGAGCTTGTAGAGTGATCGGCTCCAGTTGTTGTGTGTTTATTCCTAATAACGCACCATCAGTGTATGCAGCAATAACAAGGCTTCATAAAATAGCTCACCAGATACACCAGAATCCTGGCACCTGGACTTGGTCCGGTTGGCTCTGGAGTGTGATCTCAGCCTGGGGATGGAAAGTATTGTCATTCCTAGGAATGATACTGCTCATACTATTCAGTTGCTGTCTCTGTCTGCAATGTGGCCCAGCGATTTGCGGCTTGTGTGCCACTGCTTGCATTCCCCGTCCACGTTCACGTTCCCGTGCTCGAATAAAAAAAGACGAGCAAATGATGTTATATGAACAAATAGATGGTCTCATGAAAATAGATATATCATAAAGGGCGCAGTAGGGGACAAGGAGGGAATGAGGAAACAGAAATTTTAGGTAGTCAGTGTGTCCCCTCCCTCGCACCCTATTCCCGTACCTATGCCCCATGTATGTCAATGTTATTGTGTAATTCCCTTCCCGTGCCTGTCATAATAATGCCCCTGCATTTCCGTTTAATGTTAGTATGTCAGTTATTAGGCCTTTTAGAAATGTAATGTTAATTCCGCACTAAGGCCTACGTTGCCAATGCATTTACATGGTACGCTTTTAAATATCGCGAAGCACACGTTTTTGTGCCCCAGCCAAGCCAGGCCCTGAATTCAGGCTCCGAGCCTCTTCTGTCTCTGAAAGCTGCAGTTTAGGTATGCATCCCTGACCTCTCCCTCACTACCTGCCCAGCCAAGAGGTGCCCGGCCTGGGCTGCCTGCCAAGACGGTATTTTGCCTACAGTTATCAGTTCAGCCTCCGCAAAAACACATTCCAGTCTAGTGAAATAGGTAAACATTTCCCGCCTGCAGAGCATAGGGCCTAGCCTTCCTGTCTCCATGTAAGTGATTTACTGAACCCGTTGCCATAGTAGGCCCATGGCCCCGCGCAATGCACGAAGAAATATATGCACACACTAGCATTTAGTGATGTACAGCCTTTACTCGAGAGACCTTTACTTCAGACAATACATCCTCCAAACACAAGATATCAGATATGCTAAAAGTGCCGGTCGTTCTGACATCCCAGACTCCAGACTCCTCTACTAGTGCTAAAGTCAACCCCCAGCTCTCCCCAGTTACACGTCAATTTCACGTCATGATCAGTTACGTGCACATGCAGGGTAAAGGTTTCTGCTGACCCTGCAGACTTTCTCTATGCATCCACCCACCTATGACACTCCTATGACTCCTCGAGTGCACACCCATGTGTACGCCTCTTTACACGCCTTCTTTTAGGCTCATATGCTCTTATCTCTCTCTTTTCACTTGCTCCGCCTGGAGTGTTACGCCTACTGTACTCATTGCAATTGTATGGTTTTACTATATATAATGTGTGATATTAATAAAACGTTAGATATCCCTTCCTGAACCTTAGTGGTGATGGAACCCGATTCTCAATGACTCGAGTCATCTTAATTAAAGCCCTTATGACTCAGATACCACTGACTCTGCCTCTCATTTTATGAGCTATTCTTATGGTTATTAATGTATGGAAAAATAGTCCAGGTAATTTTATTTACCACATTCCAACTCCAGAGAGTGCAACAGTAGGGAAAATGTTGGATAGCGTAGGGGTTAAAATTACTATTCCCACTCCAGAAAGTGCAACAGTAGGGAAAGTGTTGGTAAGCGTAGGAGTTAAAATACCATACTTATAAATAAAAAATAACATTTATTAATCACAAAATAAACTATTAAATAAATATAAACTATTTACTATACCTATTTATAATTATTAAAAACATGATTAGCTAAATAAATGTAAACAAACTTTTGAAAATACCATTTTATAATATTTAATTAGCAATTAATAATTTATTAACAATTATATAATTAACAAAACTATTACTTTTGAAACATTATTAATTATTTTAATTTAAATTATTTCCCACCATATTCCCCTATAAGCCCATAACCCGCTAATGAACATATTTATAAATTAATCAATTTTTTAAACGTTAGTACCAAATTATTTAAAATGTATTAACAATTAATTAAAATTAATTATTAACTCCTACTAATAACTACTTGATTTAACATTTTTAAATTACTTCCCACCCTATTCCCCTATAAACCCACAACCCGCTACAGAACATATTTATCAGTTAATCAATTAATTAAAAATAATTCCCAATTAATTAAAATTAATTACTAATTAATTACATTTATTTAATAATTCCTACAAATTAATACTTAATTTAACATAATTAAATCACTTCCCACCCTATTCCCTTATAAATTCACAACCGGCTACAGGACATATTTATCAATTAATCAATTAATTAAAAATAATTACTAATTAATGAAAATTAACTACCAATTAATTAAAATTATTTAATAATTCCTACAAATTAATACTTAATTTAACATAATTAAATTACTTCCCACCCTATTCCCCTATAAACTCACAACCCACTACAGAACATATTTATCAATTAATCAATATTTATCAATTAATCAATTAATTAAAATTAATTACCAATTAATTAAAATTAATTACCAATTAATTAAAATAATTTAATAACTCCTACTAATTAATACTTAATTTTACATAATTAAATTACTTCTTACCCTATTCCCCTATAAACCCAGAACCCGCTACAGAACATATTTATCAATTAATCTATTAATTAAAAATTATTACCAATTAATTAAAATTAATTACCAATTAATTAACATTAATTATTCATTCCTACTAATTAATACTTATTTTAACATAATTAAATTACTTCCCACCCTATTCCACTATAAACCCACAACCCGCTACTGAACTAAAATGCTAAATTTAATTAAATTACATAAATAAATACTTAAAAACATATTATATACATTATAATATACAAAAAAATTAGAAAATCGATATTAGTAACATCGAAATTATTTACATCGATATTACTACACATCGATATATTTAACTTCGATATTACTGATATCGATATTAAATAGTGTCGATATTACTTACCTTCGATATTGTGTTACATCGATATTTAAACTTAGATATAATTGTATATCGATATTTAAATTTTGATATTATGTCTGTGTACCGTCTCGTCCACCTCCTCCGGACCCTGATGACACCTCCTCCTCCTCTTCCTCAGGTCCCTCTGGTCCTCCCCCTGCTAAAAAATCTAGAAAAGAGCATTTTGTTGATGCTTCTTCACATCTGCCAGTCCTGACCTTTGAGCCAACTGATATAGTTCACCCAAATTCTAAGTCTTGGCTCCCTGCACCTGAGGTAGCGGAATATATCCAGGCACACATCCGTGAGCCCTTTGATCAAGAAGTGCGCTCTCGTCTCTGCTCCGAGTGCCCTCGCCCGGAGTTGGCGGATAAATTGGCTGACACCCCGGAGGTGGATCCCACTATTCTGACCTACCTCAAGAAATTCACCAAGGATCCCAAGAAGGGCATTGACCACTCTTGGCGCCTGTGTCAGGATAAGTTACTGGATCTTCTTGGCCCCCTGACCAAAATTTTGGACTTAGGTTATCAGGCTCAGGGGTCTGCATCTGGCATCAAACCCGATGAACTTATTGGTTGGCTCCAATGGGCTATTTGTCAACTAGGGAACGCGAACTGTGCACTATCCACCGAGCGTCGGCGTTCCATCTTGTTGAAGATGGACCCCAGGCTGTCTGAACTTGCTACGTCAGAATCGGGACCCCTTGCACCTGGTCTCCTGTTTGGTCAACCTTTCTTAAAAGAGTTGACCAAGTTTGTGGCCACCTTTAGTGGCCTTGACAAGGCGCAGTCTTCCTTACGCAGGGCGTTCCGCTCGGTTTTTGGCAGGGCCGGACGTTCCAGGGGACGTTCGTTTGGCCGTGGTTCTGGCCAGCAGTGTGGCCAACAGTCCCAGCTGGGTGGAGGACACCAGCAGGCATCCTATTCAAGTTCAAAATCTAATTTCTATCCCTCCCGCAAAGGTCGTGGACAAGGCAACAAAGGTGGCTATGGTGGAAACCAGGGAGGTCACCAGGATTTCTCCTCTACAGGTGAGCTTGATTCCCTACGAGAGTGTTGTTCTGGGGGGCAGGGTGCAATTTTTTCTGCAAAATTGGTGCACGATCTCAAACGATGCTTGGATATTACAGACAGTTCAAGGGTATCGCATCGAATTTTACCACCCTCCCCTTCAAAGTCACGTCTCTTCTCCCCTTGTTTTTTCCCAACTAGATTGAGACGTGATATCCAGGGAAATCGAGTCTCTTCTGCTCAAAGGGGCCATTGTGCAGACTTCCCTGCATCCTCAGGGGTTCGTCAGCAATGTGTTTCTGGTGGAGAAGAAGGGGGGAGGTTCTCGCCTAGTGCTCAATCTCAAGGAGTTCAACAACGGAGTGGTCTATCGCCACTTCAAGATGGAGGGCATCCATCTTCTCAGGGATCTCCTTCGCAAGGGCGACTGGATGGTTCGCCTGGATTTGAAGGACGCTTACTTGTCCATCCCCATTTTTCCGCCTCATTGCCGCTTTCTTCAGTTCCAATGGTCAGGGAGTGGTTCGAGTACATGGTTCTCCCGTTCGGTCTCTCGTCCGCTCCGTGGTGCTTCACGAAGCTCCTGAGACCCGTCATGGAATCATTGAGGGTGCGCAGAGTGCGTCTGATTGTGTATCTGGACGACATTTTGTTGATGGCTCAGTGTCCTGTACAACTACAGTCCCATTTGACATGGACGGTCGACCTGTTGCAGTCTCTCAGATTTCTAGTGAATCCTCAAAAATATCATTTACATCCCACTCAGTCGATCGAGTTCCTGGGTTTCCTAGTCCACTCGTCTCTTGCCAACTGCTCTTGCCCTCCCAGAAAGTCAGGTCTATCAAGAGGGAGTTGAAGTTACTGTTGTCCACACAGAGTGTATCTTTACGATCGATCGCTCCGATTGTCGGACTGTTGGCCTCATCCATTCAGGCGATCTTTCCAACGTCTCAAGATCAGGCATTTGCAGAAGGGTCTTCGCTATTCCGATTTTGTTCCTCTGTCCCCAGACGAGAAGTCGGAGATGCTGTGGTGGCTCAACCACATGGAGGCTTGGAACAGAAAGGCCCTGTTCGGCTCGACTCAGGATGTGGTGCTGGAATCGGATGCGGGAATGTGATGACGGGCGGCCGTTGGTCTCAGGACAAACTAAACCTTCACATCAATTGTCTGGAGCTTCTGGCGGGATCGTTTGCGATCCGCAGCCTTGCTCCTCAGGCCACCAGCTGATGCATAGTGCTCCGCATGGACAACATCTCTGCGGTGAGGTATGTGAACAAACTGGGAGGAACGAGGTCGAAACTTTTAGCAGAGATTGCGAAGGACTTCTGGCACTTCTGCCTTCAGAGGAAGATCACTCTTATTGCAGAGTATCTTCCGGGTCGTCAGAATCAGGTGGCCGACTGGAACTCTCGCCATCCTCTGGATTTAAGCGATTGGCGGCTTCACCCCCGTGTATTTCGGAACCTGTCTTTCCTCTGGGGTTTGCCTTGGATCGATCTTTTCGCCTCTTGCCTCAATGCTCAGTTGCCCAAGTTTTACAGCTGGCGTCCGGATCCGGAGGCTCTTGCCACGGATGCCTTTCTCCAGACTTGGCCCCCTCATCTTTGCTATGCGTTTCCCCCGTTCGCGATGATTCCGCGAGTCTTGGCCAGAGCAAAGCACTTCCAGTCGGAAGTCATTCTGATAGCTCCTCTTTGGAGGGCTCAGGCATGGTTTCCGGATCTTCTGGAGATGAGTTGCTCGACACCGTTCCTGCTTTCACAGAAATGGAACTTGTTGTTGGATACTCTGCTCCACCCGCATCCTCTGGTTCTGTCGGGCCAACTCCGGCTGGTTGCGTGGCGCCTTTCGGGGAACGCTGGAAAATCCCTGGCTAATCTGGAGACGCTACGCGATTTATCGATGAAGCTTGGGCCCCCAACACGCACAAGCGTTATGCATCAGCTTGGCGGCGATGGAGTGGTTGGTGTTCTGAACGAAACTTGGATCCCGCTTCAGCGCATGTTACTCTAGTAGTTAATTTTCTTGCCTCCATCGCTTCTTCTGGTTCTGCTTATAGGACAGTCAATTCCTTTTGCTCCGCTGTTTCTGCGGGCCCCAATTTTGTTGACGGGAAGCCTATTGGGGAGCATCCCTTGATTTCTAAATTACTTCGTGGCATTCGGCTGGTTAAACCGCCTTGTCCAAAGTATGTGGCTCTTTGGGATGCCTCCATTGTCTTACGTTTTCTGGAGGCTTGGCCTCCCAATTCTTTCCTGTCTCGTAAACAACTTTCAGCGAAGTTGACAATGCTCTTGTGTTTGGTGTCTTGTAAACTCATTTCGGATGTACGTGCGTTAGACCTCGCGGGACGTTCGTTTTCTCCGGATGGGGTCACTTTTACGGTTTCCCGATGCACCAAAAGTAACATGTCTTCTGTGACTTATCCAGCTTTTCCTCAGAACCCACAGTTATGTGTGGTCCAGTGCATAAAATATTATGAGGTGAGTACTGCTCCTTTTCAACAAGATTTGTCTGGGCAGTTGCTGATTGCTTTGCAGAAGCCTTTTAGGCCTGTGGCCCGGCTACCCTGGCACGTTGGGTGCGTTGGCTTATGTCTGAGGCGGGAATTGATATCTCCATTTTTGGAGCTCATTCCGCTCGGGGTGCCATGGCCTCTAAGGCTTTTACTGTTGGTGTGAGTTTGACAGACATTATGAAGGCCGCTGATTGATCTTCCGATACTGTGTTTAAAACGTATTATTTCAAACCCATTGTGGATATTGCATCTGTTGTGGTGGACCAGCTTTGAACAAGCATAATCTGAGCCTCCTGTCCTGCCATAGAATTAAAAATTTGCAAACATTTGTGACAAGAATTTTCAATTCTATTAAGGACACGGAGGCGAGGATTATCCCACCCAAATTTATTCTACTGCATTGCTTATGTCTTGCATCATTGCTTTGCTATGACTCTGAAATGTTTTTGCATTATTTTTTCCCTACCCTTTGTACTGTTACCTTCCAGGGTATTGAGATTGTGTATTACGGCTCTGATTTTCTTTCAGGTTCAGACCAGAAGTGAATCTTCATCGCTGCTCTCCTGCCTCGTTTCCAGCATTTTGGATTTTGGCTCTGCAGTGTTTTCCTGCTACAGTCTCTTCACCCTTGGATGGTTGCAATGTCTCCTGTTGGTCGTTTTGCAGTTGCCTTCGGATCTTTTCCTCCAGGCTGTTCTTCGGTACCTCTTCAATTGACTTTTGACTGTTTCAATTTACTGGACAAAGAAAGAGGAAGTATTGCCCTCTATGGTTGTTTATATAGGATGTAGTCTCTATGGTTGCCTAAGTGCTCATGGGATTTGTAGTCTACTTTTTCTTAACTGTGTTCCTATTGGCTGCTGTTTGTAGTAAAGAAATCGAGAAAGCATAATCCTCGCCTCCGTGTCCTTAATAGAACTGAAAATTCTTGTCACAAATGTTTGCAAATTTTTAATTGGTCAGAAACATGCACTTAATTTACTAATGATTTTTGCTGCAACATGTTTATTAGCTGCCTTGTTATAGTTTAAGTTGGTGTATCCTTGCATAGTGTTTATATGTGTCGTTTATTTATGTTGTAACATGGTTTTGTATAAAATGTAACAATACTTCATAGTACTGAATATATTCAATTCAATTAATCTTTATTCGATTTTATACATCATAATCATAAAAATAAAAACATGTAGATAAAAGCCACATTAAAACCTCAAAAAGCCTTATTAAACATGATACAACACAATTCATTAAAAAAAATGGATGAGCATTTAAGAACTTTATAAAATGTTTATAAAATTTTACAACCCAGCCAAACCTAGTCAACTAGGCACAAATCATTTTTTTCCAGTGTTAAATGACCAGCTGATCCGATAATAGCTGTAAATATAAAAAGGCAGAGAACAACTGAGCAAAACCCCTGCTTTTAAACATGTTAATAACTACCTTCTACGTAAAAATTCATAATATTTACAGATTAAAAACAAAAGTATCAAGGTCTGGGGCAGGGCTGGCGCTAGGCATGGTCAGTGTGGGCAGCTGTCCAGGGCTCCGTGGCTGTCTAACTGCGATGGGGCTCCCCACAAGTCCATCAACCTTTTGAAATGGGGCCATTGTTCGAGTTACAGGTGGGGAGCCCGCTCTCTTGGGGTTTGCATCAGTGGTGCAGTGTGCAAGGCCCAAGGCGGGCCCCCCTCACATGGCCCGGCTGTTATGGACTGAAAGGGCAATATGACACCCCATCCCTTTCAGCTTCTGCAGACCGGGCAGAGCTGGGTTTGTGGCTGTGATCAGCTTAATCGCTGCATCTACATGATAACATTGGTTAAGCAGATGCTGGCGTGAGGTGTGAAGTGAGCCCTGCCCCTGCATGAATGAAAGCAGATCATCCTGCAGGGCTCACAGCACAAAAACATAGAGTGACCTCACATCACAAAAGGCGCTGCTCCTTCTATTGAAGGGAAAGGGAGAAGACAGAAAATGGATAAAAGGTTTTTTTTTTTCTTTTTTGGCAACTCTGTTTTTTTTCTCAAACAAGCAGGTTCATCCAAAACAAACATAAAAGGAGCTAAACATAAATAATAACTCCAGTTATAAGCTCTTGGTGTTATTTTATTTTCATGTAATTTACCTGAAACGAAGGAAGGAAGAATGAGCAATTCGGTCTTTAAAAGATTAGTGGAGATGATAACATTCAGTTAGGGGGAGGGATGGTGCGGTGATCCCACATCCATCCGTATCACTCCAAGCGGATTTGCAATGAACCCTCTAAGATATACCCAATTATATAACCCCTCAAGCCACTCACATTCCTTGCTTTATGCATCTGAAAAGTAACACAAGAGTAGTTGTGTAACACAAAATGATGGGGTCCCTCTCTGCAGAATGTGATAATGGGCCCCTGAGTTTCCCACATCTCACAGATATTAATTGGCCATAGGCTGAATGGGAGCCCCCTGGTGGGTTGCGGCCCTCAGAAGTGTTGTGGGCCCATCTGTGCTGCAGGGGCCTGTATTGCGCCCTGTCACAAGACGTGAAGCAAGGTAAGAGACCGGGGAGAAGAGTGGTGAATAGTAGAGCATGTAGGGGAGAGGTGGAAGCTTGAGAGGCAGAAACAGCGAATGGAGGGTAGAGGTGAGAGAGAGCTAGAACATGAAGGGGAGATTTTCAAACCTTTTGCGCTGGTTATGCATCACAAAAGTGACACTAACCAGCTAAATTTTTTTGTTTGTTGCTATTTTCTTTCCAGCGCAAAACTCGCAAGTGAAAGGGGAGGAGAGAGCCATATGTCTGGAGATATGGTGCTCTCCTTCTCCTCCATGTCACGCACTGCAGCACAGCCTCACAGGGAGGGGGGCTGCGCTGTGTCGTGTGACTTTTTTTGAAAATCTCCCCTAAAAAGTTGAGCATGGAGGGGAGAGGTTGACATGAGGGAGGCAGAACCCGTGAACAAAGTTGAGGTGAAGAGAAAGATTAAAGGCAGTGCTTGGATAGGAGAGGTAGGTATAAGAAAAGCGGAACCATCAGGAGAACTTAAGTGTCATAGAGAGGGAATGGTGAGTGTTGGATGTAAGAGGGCAAGACAACCAAGAGCAGGTAAGAGGCTGGGGTAGAGAGGCAGGGGAGAGGTAGAGTTCAGAAAGGTTGAACCAGTAAGAGAAGGCTAGAGACTGCAGAGAGATGAGAGGTGAAGGGCTCAGCAGGTGGATAGGAGATGGGTGTAATAGAGGCAGAATTTGTGAGAAAGGTAAGAGATAGTAGTTGAGATAAAGTGATGTGTAGAGTATGGAAGGGGACGTGGATATATGAGACAGAAACAGTTAGACAATGTAAGAGGTAAGGAACTCAAAGAGGAGAGGTGGATGTAAAGGGGAGAGACCAGCAAAGAAATGTTAGGACAATGAAGGAAGAAATGTGAGGTGAAGGGCAGTACATGGGTGGGGTATGTAGATGTTAGAGAGATAGAACATTCAAGAAATCTTATACAGAGAAAAGAGAGGAAATGAGTAGAGGTGGGTGTAGAAGGCCAGAATCAGTGAAAAAGGTAAGAGCCAGGGGGAGAGATGAGGCATACAGCATGGAGGAGAAAGGTGGATATGAGAGGGACATAACGAGAAAGAGAAGCAACGAAGCTGGGGATAGCAGAGAGATTGATGTAAAAGGGGCCTAATCACGAAATAAGGTTGAGGAAGAGAGGAGAATAAGAGTAGCGCATGAATGGAAATAGATGGTGTAAGGGGAAAAATCTGTGAGAAGAGATTAGAGTGTTCAAGAGTATATAAATTGAGAGAAGATGTAAAGGGGCACAACTAGTGACAAACGGTATAAGGCTGGGGGAGAGATGAGCAGTGAAGGTAGTGTAAGGATAAAAGGCATAGCTATGAGAGAGACAGAACCAGCAAGAGTACATACGCAGAGTGGCAAGAGAGAGAGAAGTGGATGCAAGAGAAAAGACCCACCAAGAAATATTAAGAGGCTGGATGAAGAGCGAGAGAGGGGAAGATAGATGTTAGATGTGCAAAACCAGCAATAGAAAGTTAAAGGCTTGGTGAGAGATTAGAGATGAAAAGTAGATCAGGGAGGTAGAATTCAATGTAAGAAGGGCAGAATCAGCACGAGAGGTGTATGTAACGAAGCAGGAGCAGCAAGAAAAGATAAAAGGAAAGAGGAGAAGGCAAAACAATGGCTGGATTTAGGATGCCATGACCAGCAGAGAAGATAAAGACTGAGTGGAGAGTTTAGATTTGAAGAGGAGGGCAGGGAATTGAGATCTGGATTTAAGAGGGGAGGAATCAGCAAGTGAAAATGAGAGGCAAGGTGGAAAGATGAGAGGTGAAGAGTAGAGCATGGAGGTGTGAGGGTCAAGATGGATGTAAGAGTGGCAGACCCAGAGAGTAAAGGTAAAAGGCTTGGGCATTGGGGAAAGATGATGAGTTAAACGGAGAGCTTGCAGAATGGATGCAAGAGGGGCTGAACCAACAATAGAAGAAAATAGGCTGAGCAAGAGGTGAGGTAAAAAGTAAAGAACAGAGGAGAGAGGTGAATGTAAGTGGGCAGAATCAGCAAAAAAAAAGGAGGCTGGAGGAGAGATTAAAGTGTCTTTGAACTAGCATGTGCTGCTAAGTACATTGAGCCTTCTGCCAAAGTTTGCAATTACCTGTCTCTTTATTTTCCCAGTAGAAAGTGTGGCTTAGATTTGCGATGTGAGTCATCCTTCACAAAAGTTTGTGATCTCGAACCATCCTCGACATGTCTGCGGAATTACAGGCTGCTCTCTGTGTACTCTTACTACTCTTGTTCTTTCTAATCAATCTAGCTCCCATTTGGGATCCTTTCCTGCCCATTTCATGAATGGACATCTAAATATCATAGCCCCCGCCCTGCCCTGACCTCCATTTGCAATATCGCCCTTGCGTCGTCATCTGTCTCTACCAATGTAGAAAAAAAAATACTAAAAAGCTACATTTGTTCCTCTGCTCAAAAATCCTTCAGCAGGCTCAAAACATCTCAGCATCTTCTAACATCTCTTTGCTGCCTTTTTCTGAAAAATCCTTGAAAAATAAGTCAACTGACAAATCCCTTTCATAGAAACTAAATTACTTCTTGATCGCTTGCCAGTTGTATTCTAACCTCTCCATAAGTTGGAAGTAGCATTTCTTGCTGTTTCGGGCAGTTTGTGCCTGATTCCTGATCAGGAAGGCAAAGCAGCCTTGATATTACTAAATTATAGTGTCGAATTTATCAGTTTCCCATCCAATGCTTTTGAGTCAACTGAAACAACCTGGAATTCAAGGTATTCCCCTGACGTCGCTTCAGTTCTATCCTTTCTGAGAGGCCTGGTCTCTAACCAAGAAAACATTTTGGACTTGCATGCTATCAGTTGCTTTTTGGATAAAGAAAAATTCATTAAAACTAAATAGCAAAACATCACGCATCCGCATCTTTAAGGGGGCTGGTACCATATACACTGCTCTATGGTGGCTTCTGGAACTGGCCAATCAACCACCATGGTTGTGTCATCAACAAAATCTTGGATTTATTTTTTATTGTCTTCTCTCCTTGTCTGGACAAATGGTTTGTTATCTGCTTCTGCTACATCCATATGCAACACAAATTCCTGCATTTTCACCTGTCATTAAGCAAGACTGTATTACTTCAATTATCTTCTCACAACCATATCATGCAAGTGTTCCGGGTCTTGAACTTCCCACCTTCTGCATTTAGTGCCCTTCAGATCATTGAGAACAGTGATAGGATTCTAATCCGAGGCTGCTTAAGATGCTCTTTGTGCTTATTCCTGCTACCAAACTATGTATCATTTGGCATTGTCCACTGCATAAAAGGGCACGCTCATTCTTCAGCATTATATTAGTCCTTTTGCTTATTCCAGAATCTTACGCTCTGTAACTGCCATGCTCCTGTGGCATCCTAAAATTAGGAGGAAACATAATGGAGGTAGATCCTTCTTCCTTCTAGCTGCACAGGACTGGAAATGTGTCAGTCTTAAGCTATAGTGCATCTTAAATCTTCTGGGAAAAAATTTAAAACTGGCCTTTTCATACATTAGTATAGCCTATACCTTTTTCCTTGGAAATCCCTTAGCACCAGGTACCCTATTGGTGTGGTATTCTCATTAATCTCTTTCAAGAAAACATTAGCTAAAGAAATTTGCTTATCTGAAATTTGGTGTAATTTAACAAACCACCCTGAAAAAAGGGGAAGGAGAAGCCCAAATATCTTGTAAAAGTAGTTTGAAGGCCTATTAGGTATCTGCTCCAACGTGTTTTAAAGTTTATCATTTGTCAATAACTGTCCAAGAAACTAGAGCCACTAGAACACATACGTTTACCAGAATGCTGCACAGGTTCAGTCTGGTCACGCTCTCAAAGATAGCCTGATCACTGTCAAGTGCAGAATTACAATGGGAAGGCCTTAGCAGCACAAGATGATGTGCGCCTCTTCTCACAACAAATTATTCCAAACCTAAAGGAGCGACGTGAGGTCTGGGGAAATTGCTGCTTTTCCGCAGTGCACTTTAAATTAGCCTTGCTTTGGAAGTGAGAATAAGTGGCAGTTTACAGTAAAAGGGGGCTGCAGAGGGGACCTGACTGAGGAGCGAGTGGCTCATTTCCATAGAGTACATCGTCACACAGAGCAATTAGCCAGTCACTGAGCCTAGGTGAGTGGGTGGCCAGTAGTTTTAGGAAGGCAAATATAGTATTGGCGATTGGAAGGACCAAAGGTTTTTGATTAGGTAGCCTGGGACATGACTGGAGTAATTTTTGGAAGATGGACTAGGCTTTCAAGGGTCTTGTATTCAATTGTCCCTTTAACCAAGATCCAGTGCATTTATCTGAGGGTACGTGCAATTTGGTTGTTACTTCTTAGGTTAAATTTGAGTCAAGCGACATGTGTCTGTGCCCATCGCAATTTGGCAAATGTCTTCTCAGCTATTGTGGATATTTGACTTAAAATGTGACTTAGAATCTTTAAAAATGCAAATCTCAGGGATTCTGAGGGATTCTGGGAGATTTATTGGTAAAGTTAAACATCACCTCCCCATCCTATTCCACATTGCTAGATTTCATTTCCTAGTAAGGGAAAACTGCATTGAGTCTGCTAAAATAAATCCCTCTTGTTTTGTTGCTTTAATTTACTACTTGTCTGTTTGGTGACTGGCTCCTATTGTAGCTTTTGGCAGTTTTTCCCCCTGGATATTCATTCTTGTCCCTATTGAGCTATCCCATCTTTATATCTTTAATTTTGTTCCGCTCTTTTCATCTCTTAAAAATGAAGTTTGAGAGTAGTTGCTGGGTTTAGGCATTCAGTTTGTGGGAATGGTCTAGATTTTGGTGCTCCTGCCACCCAACCTGTGTATGTTATCTGTGCCATTTCATCCTCTTATTTTCTACAATCAGTGCTTTCTGTTGTTTACTGGAGCATTTGCAGGTCACTCACCTGAACCAGCATGGATCCCTTTATGTGGATGTCCATGCCTGCCAAATCATGCAGTAATCTGGAAACATCGGTTTTGGAAAGATAGAGGCCTAGCTTTTCAACCCTGTTTGATGTGTTGCATTTCTACATAATAGAGCTTTAAAATATTTGCACTTATTTTATTAGGGCTATTATTTGTATTTGCAGCCATCTCAGTGATGTACATATTAGAGAGATAGCTTCTTGCAGAGCTGCTTCAACAGTGCCAGAAATGATTAGTCAGTGGACACTTCTTATGATGTCACTTGCTAAGATACTACATCTTATGCAAATTAGAGGGGCCTCACATGTTCCTATCCTGCCTGGGGCCCCACGAATCCTAGGACCGGCCCTGGTCTGGGGTGAACTGTCATCAAAAGGGCAGATTTAAAAAAGCATTGGGATTGAAGTGGGCCGAAGGGAAACAGATCATTGTACGTATAGAACCCAGACAAAATTTAATAGGCAGCGTTTTGTCCCTGGGATGTTTGACTGCTGTTAGATAGGGTTCAACAAAAACAACGGATTTCAGCAGTAAATAATATTGGTTGGAGTTTTTCTCCAGTGCTCAGGCTTCGCTGTCTTCTTTTAACTTTTAAAAAAATATATTTTACTTAAAGAGACCACGATCACTCTTTTTAAGTAGATATTGTCAGTTAAATATATCCATGCAGTCTAGAGAACATGCAAATCGTTTCATATATTTATTCCACTGTATCTTATGGCGATACGTGCATTCCATTCAATCCTCAATCATGCTCCTGTTGAACCCCAGTCTCCAATCTACCCAAACGGATATCCAGAGTAACAGTGAGGCAAATTTAACCTGATCCTCCACAGAGTTACAACCCAGTTCCTCATGGATTGCAAACAATGAGCTGTTTGGGCCCAGCCCTAAACGTTTTCTACAGAAAACGGTTCTCTTCAAGCTGAATCATCCTACCCCTATGATACCCCCAAATGGCTGCACAGTATGTAAGGACTGGGAGACATTTCATTCTGTATATTTGCAACAGGGGCAAGATGAGTTGATGGGTTTATGACCCACAGACAGTGAAAATCCAAACAGGGCACAGCAGGCTTGTGTGAACTTGGAGCGGCGACCGGAAATGCAAGAAAGCCATTTGTTTTGATGGTCAAATAATACCCCCAGGTAGGAAAAGGTGGGAACGCTAGATATTTTTTGCCTTTTATATCCATGGTTCATCTTCTAGCGTTCTTCCTCCTGCAGACCATATCATGGGTCTTTGAGATGTTTGTGTCTAGGTCCAGATCATCCATGAACTCCACAAACTTATCAACCAGAGGTTTTAACCTGTTTGCTGTTCAGGCTATCAGTACGGCATTGTCGGCGTATAGCAGGGTAGGCACACTGACAGACGTTACCCTAGGCAGGTCAACCCTATTTTCACTCAAGTAGTTATTCAGGCTATTAATATATAATAAAAACAATATTGTAGTCAACACACATCCCTGCATATCCCCCCTCTGGGAGACTAAAAGATTCAGTTGTCTCCCCTCTGTGCTGTATCTAAAGCAGTCATTTACGTCCGCATGTAAAGCTCTGAAAAAAGCAATCACGTAGTCTGACAGTCCCATTTCCTAAAGGATATCCCAGAGCTTGGATCTAATCACTCGGTCGAAGGGAGTACTGAGGTCCATAAAGGCAAGAAAAAAGACCCATGCTTTGACACAACATACTTCCCTGTGATAAGGTTAAGGTTCAGGCACTGTTACAGTGTGCTCACCTCTGCCCTGACTCCATATTGGACTGGGCAGATAATATCATTTGCCTGGGCCCAAGCTTTTACTGGCTGAAGGACAATCCGCCCAACCACCTTTTACCACTGAACTTAACAGGGAGACTATAGCAGGCAGGGCCATGCCTATTCCCCTTCTTAAACACTGTAACAATGGTGGCAGATTTCCAAGTCAGTGGTAGGCCTACCTGGGTCATGGCTAACCCTGGGTGGGTAACTCCACTCCGCCAGTGGAGTTTGCAGAGATTTGCCTACTCCACGCTTCGCAGCAGACGCAGAGGTAGGCAAAACGCTGCTCCCTCCCCCCTTCCAAATTATTTAAAAATTAAAAGAGAAGTCACTTACCTGCGTGTCTGCTGCCTGGCCGCTCTCCTTTCTACTCCTCGCATCCTTCTTCAATAAAAAAACAATACATTGTATGTCTTGCCCGTGCGCATGCCAAGTTTAGAGGACACCTATTATTATCTCACCAACTGATTATAGCAATTTAAAATTAGATTGTTGACTTCAACCCTCATGCCTCACCTTTTGGTGTACTGCTAGACTAAATATTGGTCTGATAGTTTGATCAACTTTCATGCTGAATAGCAGATGCCAACTTATTATATCTGAAAATACGCAGCCCAAATAGCCTTCTCATATTCTGGGTAATTCCTGAAGGTTTCTTTCTCCTTCTCACTTGAATATATCTTAAATCTAAGAAAGCAATACAGAATATTGGTGAGCCCCTTCCACACAGATGACTTCTTACCAGGTCTCACAATCCTCCTGAATGACTTCTATACCATGTAGTGTTGCTGGTCTACTGATGTATGTATGTATTTATGTTTGTATGTAGGTATAATGCAATGTTATAGTAAAAACCTAGCCAAAAGGCTGTGGAGCTCTGTAAAGGGTCAAAGACAAGTTTAAAGTCAACGTGCTATAGGAGAGGTACCTGGTCTGCAGACAGTTAATGCATTGTGATGTAGTTTTCTTTAAAAAAGTGAGTTTCAAAACGTTCCTAAATTGAAGAAGCACTGGGGAGTTCCTCTTGGATAAAAAGATGCTGTTCCAAATCCAGCTTCAAAAAATGAATGCTGCCTTTTTTCAATTTGTTTACATGGTTGATGGTGTTCTGGCTGTCGATGGAGAGCTTGGCTTGTCTGCAAGATACTTTGGGTGCTGGTAGTGATGTCTTTCTAAATGATGCAGCTGGGTCTGTAGATGGTGTAGGTCAGCAAGAGGAGCAAATGGAGTTCCACTAGCATAGGCATGGTGTGATAATGTCTTTTCAGGCCATAGATGAGATACACTGTGGCATGTAGGATGCCATAAAAGGGTGCTATTGTGAAATCTCGTAGAGCATAGAGCAGAGCGTCACGACCATACAGAAGAAAGAATACACAGGCCTGAACTGAAGTTTGGATTTTTCTTTCTGGAAGAATCTGTTTATTTCTCTCTTCAGAAGAGAGAACAAGTCCCAAACCTTTTCTGTTTTTTGACTATGTGTTCCTGAGGATAAGGTTGAAACCCAGGGTAAGTTTAAATGAATTCACATTCGAAGAAATGTGGGGTCGAAGCTGTGAAGCTTTATATAACTTCAGAAGGTTTAAGCAGTTTCTTGTTTTTTGTTCTTTGCAAAAAAAGGAATTTTGTTGTGGTTGGATTGAACTGCATTTAAGCACAGGAAATGCAGGTCGAGATGATGAGCAAGCAGTGTTTCAGAAGTTTGATTTGTAAAGGAGATGATACTTTCAAGTAGAGTTGTGTATCATTGGCATGTTCTTAAATGTTTGTGCTGTAATCTGTAAGTAGAGCACCAAGGGTCTCCTTGTAGAGGTTGAAGATGACAGGAGACAGTTTAGAACCCTAGGGGACTCCGCAGGTGGTAGTGACTTTCTGGGAACTGGAGATGCCATGTGGAAAAACCTGTGTCGGATGGAAAGTAAGGAGGAGAACTAGTGCAAATGAATCACATTCAGGACTCCAGGGTGAGCTTGAGGGTTGTATAGTTGACTGTGTCAAAGGCAACTGAGAGAACCAGAACTATCAGGAGGTATGGTTAATCTTCATCTGTGGTCGATAGGGCATTGACAATGATGTGTAATATAATGGTCTCCAAGGTGCAGGTTAATTTGAAGCCACACTCATTGTTGTGAATGAGATAGCTAGTACTGATTTGATTTTGATGTAGACTACAGACTGATTTTCCAATGATCTTGTCAATGTATGCTAGGTAAGTAGGTAGTTCGCAAGGTCATGACAGTTTCATGTAGGTTTCTTTAGCAGTTGATTCAATAGATATTGTGCAATTTTTGAGATTATTGAATACCATAAGATCAAAAATTGTGATTTTCATCATGTTTTAAGCATTTCCTTAAAATGTTTTCTGTTTCTAATAAGCATTTGTTTAAATATGTATTGTCTTCGTTTATTTATGGTTTGGTTGTTGTATGTACACTACCCGCCTCTAAATAGTAGCCTTTGTGTGCATCCATGCTAGCAAATGATCATTGTTATTTGTTCCCCTGGGTCAACAATGTTAGTTACCAGGAGGATTCTTCACAAAATCCTGATGATACTATTGCATTGAAAAATGCACAGAATATAACTCTTATTTTTATCTCTTTTTCAGTGAATGTAAATGACTCTGATGAGAACAGGTTTACCACTTCTCTTCAATTTCACTGTGCAGCGTGACACAGAATTCATCTTGATTGGATTTCCAGGTTTACAGCAATGGCAGCAGTGGTTTTCTATCCCTCTCACTGTTACCCTTCTTCTAGCTGTGATGGCCAATGTTACTCTTATCATAACAGTTTACCGGGAACAGAATCTCCATCAACCAATGTACTATTTCCTGTGCAATCTCAGCCTCATAGATCTTACTCTTAGCATAGGTTTGACCCCAAATCTCCTTGGCATCCTTTTGTTTAATGCACGCTCCATTAGTATGGTTGGATGCTTCACTCAAATGTTCTTTGGTCATTGGCTGTTTTTAGCCGAGTCAGGAGTACTTGCTGCCATGGCTTCTGACCGCTATATTGCCATCTGTAGTCCTCTAAGGTATACATCAATTCTCAACAACAGACTTGTGGTAAAGATTATGGTGATAATATCTGGAAGGGCTTTTTTCTTTGCTCTGCCCGTGCCCCTCCTTGCTGCTCGGCTACACTACTGCTCTGATCACATTATCAAACACAGCTACTGTAACAACATTGCTGTCACAAAACTTGCATGTGACGACATAAGTTTAAATAGCATTTATCAAATGACTGTGCTTAATCTAATGTTAGGCGGAGACTTTTCGTTCATCTTTCTGTCCTATTGCCTGATACTAAGTGCTGTGCTAAAGCTCCATGTAGAAGGAGCCCTTGGAAAGGCCCTAAGCACATGCAGCTCCCATATCATAATTATTCTAATTTTCTATTCAATTATAATAGTGTTGGGTATAACACACCATTCAGAAAATGAAATCATGACATGCATAGCAATAGTGCTCAATGTTTTCTTAATCATTGTACCACCAGTGATGAATCCTATTATTTACGCAGTTAGAAACAAAGATTTTTATCACAGGTTAATAAAGCAGTTTAGTAGTAGATGCTGTGAGTAGACTACATGCCTCAAAACAGACATCTTATAATGCAACAATAACTAATAATAAACAAATTGCTAAACTGTACACTAGGTAAACTAAACAAGTATAACAAATATTACTTGAACAATTGCTAAACATTTGAGAAAGACACATTTGCTCCTTATGCTTTAGTTTCCATATCTGACAAATTAACAGCACCTAAAACATCACTCACTCACTCACTTATAAAGGCCCTTATACAATAAATCACTTGCTCACTCACTCCTTCCTTTATTGACTGACACCTTCACTCATACGTTTGCTCACTCAATCCTTTTTTCACTCAATTGTTTAAGCATCACAACTGATCTACTGGGGGATGCATGTGAGTTTGACTGTTGACTTGGTGTTCCTGCCTCCAGCCGAGACTAAAATATGTTCTTTTGTGAGAGCAAGATCTCCCTACACTAGGGGAACAAAACTGGTCCTCAAATGTATAGAGTGGACCCATTGCAATGTAGTTTACCATATTGTGCGCTTGGTCACTGTATTTCGAAGAAATGGTTGTTCCCTGCTTTGTAACCCTTAACAATAGTCACACCTCTTATATCACTGTCTTCTCCATTGTATCTCATTGACATTATCATCAATAAACTCCTCCATGAAGAGATGTATGCGGGGTGGATGTGCTTCCGGCTGTGCTTACCGCCAGGTTTTAACTTAGGGCCAATTTATTTTATGATGGGCAGAGTTTACCCAATCAAGACTAGGGAGTAAATTACTCTGTCAACTTGACGGAGTAATCACCAGACAGATTTAGAAATGACCGCCAAGCCATCAGTCATTTCTGAAGTATTGTCAGGCACGCGTCAATGTTTTGTTATCCATCCAACATAATTGTTTTTATTTTCAAAAAAGTTTAGTTTTTTTTAATGCCCCCCTTCATCATTAGAGTAATCTCCCAAGGCAAGGGGGCCTATTTAATTTTTTACTGCCCTTTACTATCAGGGTTTGTCTGGCAGTGATGGGCAGTAAAAAATGGCTATACGTCCACCCATCTATTGCCAAACAATTGAATGCTGAATGTATATGCGGGTGGATCATTATATTGGCGGTTATCATACCCTGTCTCCGTTGTGACAGGTTATGTTTACATACAATATATAAATCAGGCCCTTTATCTGCTAGGTAGTGGAAGCTATCCAAGTCACTTTATTATGAAGGAGAAGGGTGTTGTTTATATTATCTTGCGTTCCAAATTTGTCATGTGCAGCATCCTTCTATATCTAGTTGGCAGACACAGTATGCATAACGAGCCTCTATACATCTTAAACGGTCCATGTCTGTGCCAGGGCACATTTTCAAATATCTTATCAGCCCTTTTCTGCACATCTCACCAGTCCAGACATGTTTCAAGTAAACCACTTTACAAAAATAGATTTTTTTGTTGACAACCCCAATCCACTTCAGTATGTGCAGTGTCAAATAATCCCACAAACTTCACAGTTCACTGTTTTGCAGAAGAATGCCTTTGATACAGCTTCCTTTCTGAATCATGGTTGCATGGCCTGATAAAGATGTATCATGTTATGATATGTAAAGTCAGTGTAATTTTGTATAGTATGTTGTTATGTAGTCCTATGCATTGGATATTTTGTCTTATGCATGTTTTGTACATCATGTTATTGCTAAACTGTACATAGGTTTTAAAGCATTTCTTTGAGAAACATCTTTGAACAAAAGCCTTTGGCACGCAATATCTTTTATGTCCTGCAGGATTTTAAATACAAGGCAATTCTACAGTCAAAATGTACTAAAAAGTGAGGATGTCATTATAAACACATGTACAAGGCTGAACACCGGGAAAAGGATTTGCAAATCATTTGTCATGTTGAGTTGCTTAAAAACAATTCAATAACATATCTTCAAAATCAATGAGAAAATAAACATTGCAAAGCCACTAGGCTTTTTGTTTTAATCTCGAAGGGGCCTATTTATGAGAATTAATCTTGCTGTGCCACACTTCATATCAAGGAAAGGACAGGAGGGTGCTGTATTTAAGGCAATATGGAGCATTTCTGTCTTTTCCCCAGTGCTGACGCCCTTTTCACAGCCGAGCTGCAACGCAGGCACCCTTGCACCATGCAGGATTGTTTTGTGAAGGAAGGGACACCTTCCTGCACAAAAAAATCCTGAGAGGAATATTCCTCTTTCTGTGTGTGCTGCATAGCAATAGGAAGTAACAAGAAGAAACAATAATATTTCCCCTTGTTACACCTCTCCTGAGAAGGCATATCTTTTTGGAGCATTCCCAGGTCTACCGGCTTTGCTAAATCAGGGAATGCATACAAACTCTGGCACTTGTGTGGGAACACCAATGCAATGCCCATGGAATGTTTCCCAGGCCAGAGTAAGGCACTGTGTTGTCTTACTCCAGATTTAAGGAGCCACTCTAAGCCTTGGGAAGTGGCCTTGCATGGCTTCATAAATCTGACTTAAGTTTTGCATCGCTCTTGCACCCCGTTGTGAGGTGCAAGATTGATGCAAACCAGCTTGTAAATAGGACTCAAAGTGGTTCACTGATTGGTACATTTATATGCTTGATTCTCTAGGGGTCTAAGTGGGTGGATGAACGTGAGAATGAGTTATCAGTTAATGCATGGACAGTACACAATATTGTCATCAACAATGTCATTTCAGATGCTGTTATCAATGGTGTCATAGAACATGGCATAGTGATAGAATGTTTGATTAAATTAGCAGTGCATAGAGAGGAAGTGAGTTATAGTTATTTGAGATAATTATAAGTGGTGAATTTCAGTGATTTTGTTAGTTTAAAATGGTATGTTTTAATTTACATTTTCACCTACGGCATCCCATTAACCTTTGTTTTTCCCCATTAACTTCTAAGTTTTTTTAACATTAAGTAAGATGTCCATTGCCCCCCATAGGTACCTACCTCCCACTGCACAAGCCTTCAGCCAAGTGCAGGTAGGGTTTGGGCTCAGGGTGCGCAAAAACCCACAGGCACACAGTCTCCACCACCAGGCCCTGCAACCAACCCCTCAGTGCTGTGGATGGTTGACTAGGTCATGTAAAAACATAAAGGGAGTCATTTATAGTAAGGCAATTCACATGTTTCGCAAAGTGTCAGAACACCACAAATGACAGCTATGGGCCTGATGGCTTTATCAAGGTTTCAGCACATTATAATTTATAAAGCAGACCGATTGGCACACAAAAGTGCCCTATTTACTAAACATGAGTATATGCAAAGGGATCTCCTATCATCAAAAAGGCAGAACACCAAGCAATGTAAGAACATTGGAAAACCAAAAAGTGAAATCAGATGAAGCATATTATTATTCTGAGCTTTGTATGTTGTTATACTGGTTGAAGTTTTGCATTTTTAGTAATTGAAGATCACTTGAGCTATACTCATGTTTAGTAAATAAGGCACGTTTATGTGTTTTCTAGTCTGGAGGAAGGCTTGGTGAAGAGGCTGTTAAACATGTATTGGGATGTATGACATTACAACGCATGCTTTTACATTGCATGCTTTTACATCGCAGGTTTTACAATGCAAGCTGTTACAACACATAGTGTTGAGGGGTGCTGGATAGTGAATAGTTTAATTTACTATTCCAACTCCAGTCCCCGTGGATAGTAGGGAAGGTGTTGGATAGTAAATTAAATCTATTCCCCATCCTAGAGCGCCCCCCAGCGCAATGCGTTTTAATGGCATGAGTTGTAAGGCTTGCGATGTAAAGGCATGCGTTGTAAAAGTTGCGTTGAAAAGGATGTTCCTCCATGTATTGGGTAGAAGACAAGTGATTGGAAGAAAACTATAAGAATGAATAAACAGAAGCAAGAATTCTGTATCAAGAATCACCATATGTCTTTCAGTGGGCTTTCAAGGATTTCGGGCCTATCTGGTCTTGGAGTGCATTGTTGTGGCTACTCTACCCATGTATGCTTCACCTTTAGGACTATAATATCACTATACACTGCGGATGGAGTTTGATCTGATGCTACCCTTGCCACCCTCATCATGATTTTCTTTTTAACATTGATGGGGGCTCCTGCACTCACTGTAGCCCTCCACAACACAATAAAATGATTGTTGATGCACCTTCCCCATCTCGGGGCATCACCGGATCAAAATATATATTAAAAAAGCCCTTACAGGGCATTATGAAGCCCCCTTGCTTGTAGCCGTGAATAATTATTGAGTGGCACCTGCTGCTCATTTACTATTTTTTAAAAACTTTTTTAGTGTGTTTTTCTGTGTGTCCCAGTCCCACCCTGGACACCCTAACTTTATAATAAATGTGGGCCACCACTTTCCCTCTTAGCTTCCTTGCCAGCACCCAAAGTTACTGCTGACAGGAGCTGGCCATTATTTTAAAGATGGTGCCCTAACGCCTATCGGCAACACCCACAAAATACTAAATGTTGGGGGTCACTTAGGGAGTACCAAGGCCCCCGCAGCTCTGACTGGCTCCCCAGCAAACACCCATATTGGGTGATGCTCATTATTTGCCCATGGGTATCCCGGTGTCTAACCGGGGCACCCAATACATGCCAATTGCTGGAGCCACAGGGAGAGCCCCAAGGACCCTGCGGCCCATGAAATGACCTCAAATGAGCTGATACCTTCCCTTGTTCCAATGCTAATGCTAGTGGCATTTTTTAGATGCCCTTAATTATTGTCAAACCAAAACACGATATGTACCCTAGATATTGTAAAATTAGAAGTCCATATCATTCATTAATGACAATTGTAAAATGTATGCAAAAGTGATAGAATACCTTTTAGAATCTAATCTTCTTCTCTTAGTAAGTGTTAGACCTGACATCATTGGCTTGAGTCTCTCCTCCATTTTTTTCTGTTTGCCTCCACTGTTTACGATGTTTTTGCTGGTATACTGCTTTGGGCACTGTGCCACTGCTGATCAGTGCCACAGTGCAAGTGCTCCCTATGTTAAATTACTGTATTGATTGAATTCCATGTTTGGCTTATTTGGTTTACTGTCAGTCCCTAGTCTAGTGCACCAGGAGTGCCAGGGCTTGTAAATACAAATGCTGCTCGTGGGCTTGCAGCACAGGTTGTGCCACCCACAGGAGCGGCCTAGTAAAAGTGTGTCTACAGGTCTACCATTGCTAGACCTACGTGCAGTCTAGTACTGTCACGCTGACTGCGCAGGTACACCTACTTGCCAGTCCCTAAACCTTCCCTTAACTTCATGTTAGTCACCCCTATGGTAGGCCCACGGGCAGGGTGCATTGTAAGTATAAGGTAGGACAGGCCTGACCAAGTTGGCATGTCCTAATAGTGAATTACAGCCATAATCGTTTTTCACTATTGCGAGGTAATCTGCTCTCCATTAGTTAGAATGGGCTGCCAGGATTATTAATGCTATAATCCTTGCTGGCTCGGGGAGCATGGTGCAATGTTGAGTTTGGTATCCCTGAACTCGGGGTTTAATTACGCATCCGTTGGTGTGGATGATTTTTGGACTCTGGGTTTGAAAATAGCACTTTTAGAAAGTGGCTATTTTCTTGTCTAACTATTTCTGGTTTCTGCTGGTTTGGTGTGTGTGTGACAGGAGCCGGGTGGATCCAGAGGTCTGGATGAGTCAGTGTGGGATGAGTGGGACATTTGCATTGAGAGTAGGGGGAGAGTAGTTCCTGATAACCTGCCCTGCCTGATACAATGCTGGCTCCACCTCCTGCCAGGCGACTTATGGCTCTGTGCCTGCCATGGACGATCCTGGCCCCACCTGCTACCAGGAGGCCAATAGCTCTGCTCCTGCCAGTGACAATGCTGGCAGGAGCGTCTGAGGACCCAGCCCTGCTCAGTGAATAGGCCAGGTGCCTCTGCTGGCTACACCCATAACAGACCCAGGATGTTGGGAAATTCCCCTGCATGGACAAAGGGATCAAAGCCAAAAAGGGGTATAAGAAAAGGACCCCTGAACCAAGAATTTAGATCATTTCTGACAAGGAAACCTGAACCAAGGAAAAGAAGCCTGCTGATCCAAGGACTTGCCTACCCCTTCTGCCAGTGTGCTGTTTGCTGGGGGGAATCCTGAATTGCTTCTTTATTTTTGCCAAGGAACCAGGAGAGAGGAACTGTGTGTGTACTCTCAAACTTTGCTAAGAAAATCTCCAAGGGCTGGAAGAGTGCCAGCCTCCTGTTGAAGTCACAGGGCTAAAGGACTTCATCTGCTTAAAGTGCTATTTGCTGGAACCTGTGAATCCAGCACCTCTGAAAGAATCCAGCAATCTCGACGCCGACGGACGCCGACGAATCCAGCTCAACATCGTGAGTAACGGCTCCAGTGTCCCGCTTCCTCGATGCTGGACGCCGGGCCCGATCGACTCCAGCAGCAACGCCAGTGAGTAGTGAGTTCGGCTCCAGCTCCAAGGGACCTCGTGTCTGCACCGCTGCTGATCGCATCGACTTTGTGCCCTCTCGACGCCAAGAGCGCTGCTCACTCTTGCAACATCATCATCGACATCGACGACAACGCCGTATCCTGCTTCACCTCGTGAGCGCTGCTCCTGCCTGACATCTGTCAACGCTGCTGCAGGTCGCCCAGACTCCGAGGCCAGATCAATGCCGGAGACGCAACGCCGGACATCTCGACGCCGCTGATCATCGTGTGCTTTGCATTTCCAAGGTACTGTGCTGTGGGGGTCTGTGCGACTCCGGGCTCGACGTAGCGCTCCTCGCGGTCGACGCCGAACCCTTTGGATTAACTTTGCCTCTACGTCGTGTAGCTCCCGTGTGGGTTACATTGTTGCCAAGAACTGTGTTTCAAAGAAGAAGAGTTGCTTTTGATACTAAAGACTTTGTGCTAAGAAGAAATTACACTTGAACTATTATTTTTCCTTCCAAGAGTATTTATTAAGATTGTGGTATATTTTTGTCGTTATTTGGTCTTGTGCTAAGCCTTATATAAAAATCCTTATTTTTATAATACTACTGTGTCATGTCCATTTGTAGTGTATTCACTTTATTATGTATGTGGTCATGAATGCTTAACACGCAGCCTCTGAGATAAGCCTGTCTGCTCTGCCAAGCTACCAAGGGGGTGAGCAGGGGTTATCAAAGGGTGTGATCCCCTTGCCCTGACTAGAAAAGGTGTGTCCCTATTTGTCAGAAGTGCATACCTCTGCCAACTAGAGACAGCCGGTTCTAACATTGGACGCAGCGGTGAGGATTTGAACCTTGCATTTATGACTCATGTGCATTAGTGTGCGCTACATAGTGAAAGCAGACCATAGCGCAGCCACAATCTAATTTGGAAGGATTCTATTTTTGTTCTCCGCTTTTCTGAAGCTTGATTTTTTGAACACTGCCAGTTTTGACCATGAGTAATGCCGGGAGCACTACCCCTTTTGTTGTGGAGGAATTTGATAGAGCAAAAATCGAGTATTACACATTAAATCAACTGAAATACTTTTGCAAGCAGCTGAAAGTTCCTATCACAGGCCTCAAAAATAAGCCAAGATATCTCAAAGCATTGCAAGCCTGGTTAGAGGCCAGAGATCCCACTGATCCGGTGGTGGTACCGCCAGTGGAAGGGGATGAGGAGGCGCCAGTGAATGGGCCTGTGTCCTCTCCCGGTAGTAGTGTTTCCTCCAAAGGTCTTTCCCCTGAAGAAAGAGAAGAAAGGCCGAAAGAGCGAGAATACAACAATGAAATGGCAAGGCTTAAGATAAATGGGCAGTTGGAGTTAGAAAATGCAAAAGGCAGAAGAGAAGCTGATTTGGAGATCAAAAGGTTAGAATTTGAGAGAGAGAAGTTAGCTTTGGAGCGTGATACTAGGTTGAGGGAGTTGGAGATCCAAGCTAAAAAGTTAGAATTGAATCCCTCTGGTGGCAGCATCCCATCTGTGCCTGCAGAAAGTAGGTTTTATTTTCCTAAAGATGTGATAAAAGATTATCATAAGAATTAAGATATTGGTCAATGGTTTAAAGCATATGAGTTAGCATTGTTGGCCCACCGGGTCCCTGCGAAGGATTGGGGAGCGGGGTTGTGGGGTCGCTTTGTGAATGAGGGGAGAGATACTCTGTTAGACCTGCCAGTTGAGGATAGGATGTCTTATGCTCATATGAAAGATGCTTTAACGTTGAGGTATGGCCTAACCCCAGAAAAGTACCGACAAGCTTTTAGAGAATGTAAGAAATTGCCTGGTACGACGTGGGTTGAATATGTGTCTTTTTTTTGCAGAGCCATGGATGGTTGGGTAAAGGGCAGCAAAGTGGAAAGTTATGAAGCTCTTTATGATTTGTTTGCTTGGGAGCATTTGTCTAATAACTGTTTTCCAGAGTTGCGCCAGCACCTTATTGATAGCAAGAGAATTCAGAGTGGGAAGGGGCGTGAGGCAGGGGTGCGTCCTTGCCCCATTCCTATTCTCTATCTACATTAACAACTTAGAGGACTCACTCCTAAAGGAATGTAATGACATGCCAAGTGCCATGACTCGCCGGTTACCTGCACTCATTTATGCAGATGATATGGTGCTTATGGCCAGAACCCCACTAGCTATGCAGGCCATGATTTCGTCTTTTAGTGGTTTTATGGACAAACTCGAACTTCAAATTAACTGTACCAAGACATTCGTGATGAATTGTGGGGGAAATGCTCGACAAAAGAAGAAAACAATGTTTATTGGTACAACCCCACTACAGCATACCCCGACTTTTTCATATTTGGGGATTCTTTTTGATTATACTGGGAACTGGAACAGGGCAATACAGGCCAGGAACTTACTCTTCTCCAAAGCCATAATGGCCCTCAAGTCCTTTAGCAAAAAGATGGGCAAAAAGCCAGTCAAAGAGCTGTTATATATTTATAAGAGCAGCTGTGTCTCAGTAGCGTTATATGGGGCTGGTATCTGGGGTAACCTAAATGTTAATAGTTTGCAAATAAGTGAAAATAATTTTTTACGATTTCTATTGTCACTCCCATCGAGCACGTCAAACTATAACTACCACACAGAACTGGGTACCTATTTAAAATTCAACCGTTGCTGCTTTGGCATCGGGTATGGACAACTGAGAGATGTCATTTAAACCGACTTATCTTGGGAGATGTGTTAAAGTTGGACGGGGTCAAAAGGATAAAATGGCTACGCTAGATAAAAACTGCTTTTAATAACATCAAGCACCCGAAGTATTTAGATGAGCCAGAAACTATGTTTAATATTACTAGGAAGACTCTCCAACAATTGTGCCTAGACTTTATGGTGAATCAAAGAGAATCAGTTGAAATGGTAAAAAAAGACTGTGATTTCCCATCAAATGATTACTAAAGGAGGGACTTTTCAGCCTTATCTAAACTTACAAATGAATGAACATGAAAGGTTCCTAATGATAAGATTTAGATTTGGAATATTGTTTAGATTACTGAGCTTCCCAGCCACAAATGACTGGTCCACGGTTCTGTGTACATGCCCTTGCGACAATGTATCTGATCAATCGGATATTCATATCTTATTTTTTTGTAGATTTTATGTGACATCTAGAAGGAGTTGGATTATGCCAATTTTAAAATATATGAATTTGAGACAGTGTCGTCCTGCATTTCTGGCCATACAGACCTTTGAAGACATTTTTACTGTTTCTTCCGTGGCGGCGTTTCTTAAAAGTGTATTTTATCTGCGCAAGACAATGATAATATGATTTTTGCTTGTGTATAAATACTTAGTATAGTTTGTTATCACTTTTTCTAAATTGATTGTTAATTGATGTTTGATGATTGTAAAATTTTAATGTGATTTTATGCACTTTTATGGTTATGAAATATAACCGAATAAAGTTTTCTGAACTGAACTGATAGCAAGATTTCTAACCCTAGAAAACTTGCTGAGGAGGCGGACCGCTGGGTCAGTACCAGGGTCCACAAGGGTCCAGTGGGAGACTCAGCCAAAGGTGGGCAGGGTCCCCAGCAGAAGAGTGGGGGGGACAAGGGTAAACAGAGGGAGTTCCAGAAAGGGCCCCAAAGTAATTCCCAAGGGAACCAAGGGAAGGGTTCCCAGACTCCCCCTGAGAAGAAGCCAGGGGCCCGACAGGTAAACCTGTTCATAAGGGCCCAATGACCTGCTACGTTTGTGGGCAGATGGGACACCGGTATAATGATCCCCAGTGTCCCATGAAGAATTCTAATGCACCACCATGTGCACCCCCCGTCAGTTGGAGAGTGTAGCCCTGGGAGGGGAGGAGATGGTTGCCCCTGGTGGGAGGGGTCCCGCAGAGATGTCCCTGGTCTCTTTAGGAGACATGCAAATGGTCCCTCCACCCCCTCTGCCTAGTAACACTAATAAATATAGGCAGTGGGTGACCATTAATGGCCATAGAGTGGAAGCTCTCAGAGACACCGGAGCGAGTGTGACAGCTGTCAAGTGCCACTTGGTGTCCAGAGAGCAGGTGGTTCCCGACGCATTCTACCCCGTGATAGCTGCTGACAACTCCCAGAAAGAGTGTGAGGTAGCTCAAGTTTCCTTTGAATGGGGGGGGGAGTTTCAGGTACTCTTCAAGTTGCTGTAAGGCCCGCCATGCCTGTTGATTGTCTCCTGGGCAATGATTTAGAAGACTCTCCTTGGGCTAAGGTGGAGAGGGAGACACATTTGAAAATGTTGGGTGTGCCAGAGTGGGCGTGTGCAACCACTCGATCCATGACAGCAAGTAAGGGTGTTGATGGGGTCCCGGAGCCTGAAAGTATGTCCCAGGACCCAGCTGTAAAGAGAAGAGGCAGGAGGCGCGGGAAACCGGCCTCCATAGTTCGCGTGGTCCAGGAGGAGGTAGACCCTGAGGGGGATGCCCTGGAGCCCACAGGGGAACAAGTTGCTGAACTGGGAGACCTGCCCGAGCTGACCCACTGGCAGCAGAATGGTGGTCCCTCCAGGGAGGAATTTTGTGCAGAACAGAAAGTGTGCCCTTCTCTTGTGGGTATGAGGTAGCAGGCCTCAGCCCAAACCTCAGGTGATCAGTCAGAATCACATTTTGTTTACTGGGAGAACGACCTCCTGTATAGCAAGCCTAAGGCTGCTGAGCCTGGGTCAGCCCGTGTGCTGGTGGTACCCCAGCGCTTCAGATCCTTCCTACTGGGTTTGGCTCAAGACGTTCCATTAGCTGGACATCTGGGGCAGGACAAGACCTATGACAGGCTTGTCACCCATTTTTATTTGCCTCAGATGAGAAGAGATGTAGACATCCATTGTAAAACTTGTCACACTTGCCAGGCAAGTGGGAAAAGCGGAAGGAAGCAGAAGGCTCCCCTCCAACCTTTTCCAGTGGTCCGTACACCCTTTGACCGGGTAGGGATTGACATTGTTGGGCCACTGGACCCCAAGACAGCCCTGGGCAACAGGTTTATCCTGGTCTTGGTGGACCATGCCACACGGTACCCGGAAGCCATCCCTCTCCAAACAGTGACGGCCCCCGTGGTGGGACGGGCACTGATGGGTGTTTTCTCCCACATGGGGTTCCCCAGAGAGGTGGTGTCAGACCGGGGCACCAACTTCATTTCCAACTATATGAAGTCTCTGTGGAAGGAGTGTGGGGTAACCTACAAGTTCACCACTCCTTACCACCCTCAAGGTAATGGGCTGGTTGAGAGATTCAACCAGACCCTTAAAGGCATGATCATGGGTCTTGAAGAACCAATGAGGCGGAAATGGGACGTCCTCTTGCCATGCCTGTTGTTTGCTTACCGTGAGGTACCACAGAAGTCTCTAGGGTTCAGCCCCTTTGAGCTTTTGTATGGTCACCCGGTAAGAGGACCTTTGAGCCTGGTCAAAGAAGGCTGGGAGCAATCTCCCAGGAAACCTCCCTAGGATGTATACAGTTACATGCTGGCCTTTAGGAAGCAGACTAGGCGCTTCAGAGATCTTGCTCAGGCAAATCTGGAGGCCAGCCAGGAAGAGATGAAGCGGTGGTATGACCGGAATGCCACTCTGGTCGAACTTCAGCCTGGTCAAGAAGTTTGAGTCATGTCCCCTGTGGAACCTTGTGCGCTCAAGGATAGGTGGACTGGACCGTTTAAGGTTGTGGAGAAGAAGAGCGATGTCACCTACTTGGTGGACTTGAAATCTCCCAGGAACCCCTTGAGGGTCCTGCATGTCAACCGTTTGAATCCCCACCTAGAAAGGTCCGAAGTGGGCATGCTTCTAGCTACAGATGCTGGAATGAAGGAGGAGAGTGAGCCTCTTCCTGACCTCCTGTATGCAAAAGAGCAAGATGGGTCAGTGGATGGTGTGGTCCTCTCTGACACACTGACCCTTGAGCAGCAGCAAGATTGTCGCCACCTGTTGGGGCAATTCCCTAATCTGTTTTTCCTTGGTTCCTGGTGTCACTCACTGGTGTGTCCATGACGTGGACACCGGGGACAGCACTCCTGTCAAGCACAAGGCTTACAGGGTGACTGACAAGGTCAGAGCATACATTAAGGAGGAGGTCTCCAAAATGTTTACCTTAGGGGTGGTTGAGTCCTCTAGCAATCCTTGGGCCAGCCCAGTGGTCTTGGTCCCGAAGGCTGCAGCGCCTGGTGCTTCACCAGAACTTCGGTTCTGTGTGGATTACCGAGGACTCAATTCAGTCACCAAGACTGATGCGCACCCCATCCCCAGAGCTGATGAGCTCATAGATCGGCTGGGGGCTGCACGGTACCTTCGCATGTTTGATCTAACCTCTGGGTACTGGCAGATCGCCTTAACTGATGGGGCAAAAGAGAGGTCAGCATTCTCCACACCAGATGGGCTATACCAGTTCCGGGTGATGCCCTTTGGGATGAAGAATGCCCCTGCCACCTTCCAGAGGTTGGTCAACCAGGTCTTGGCTGGACTGGAGGATTTCAGTGCCGCCTACCTGGACGACATTGCAGTGTTCAGCGCCAGCTGGGAGGAACACTTGCACCACCTCCAGGAAGTGTTGTTGGCCCTGCGCAGAGCAGGCCTCACAATCAAAGCCAGTAAGTGCCAGATTGGGGAGGGTTCTGTGGTGTTCTTGGGGCACCAAGTAGGGAGCGGCAAGGTGGCCCCCCTGCAACCCAAGATTGATACCATCCTGGCTTGGGCACCGCCCAAAACCCAAACTCAGGTGAGAGCCTTCTTAGGACTCACGGGTTACTACAGGAGGTTTGTCAAGGATTATGGTAACATTGTGCACCCCTTGACTTCGCTGACTTCCAGGAAGCAGCCACGAAATGTGATCTGGACTGACGCCTGTCAAACGGCCTTTGACACCCTGAAAGCTGCAATCTGCACAGCACCTATACTCCAGGCACCCGACTTTTCTAAAGAATTTGTTGTCCAGACGGACGCTTCAGAGCATGGCGTGGGGGCTGTTCTAGCTCAGGTGAATGAAGAGGGCCGAGACTTACCTGTAGCCTTCATCAGCAGGAGGTTATTTCCCCGGGAAACGAGGTGGAGTATGATAGAGCGAGAAGCATTTGCTGTGGTCTGGGCGCTGAAGAAGCTAAGACCCTACCTGTTTGGGACTCACTTCCGGGTTCAGACAGACCACAGGCCCCTCAGATGGTTGATGCAGATGAGGGGTGAGAATCCAAAACTGTTGAGGTGGTCCATTTCCCTACAGGGGATGGACTTTACGGTGGAACACCGCCCTGGTACAGATCACGCCAATGCTGATGGTCTGTCCAGATTTTTCCGCCTTAGTGATGAGGACTCCCTAGGTCAAGGGTAGTTCTCCCCACATTTCAGCTGGAGGGGACACGTGTTAGACCTGACATCATTGGCTTGAGTCTCTCCTCCATTTTTTTCTGTTTGCCTCCACTGTTTACGATGCTTTTGCTGGTGTACTGCTTTGGGCACTGTGCCACTGCTGATCAGTGCCACAGTGCAAGTGCTCCCTATGTTAAATTACTGTATTGATTGAATTCCATGTTTGGCTTATTTGGTTTACTGTCAGTCCCTAGTCTAGTGCACCAGGCTTGTAAATACAAATGCTGCTCGTGGGTTTGCAGCACAGGTTGTGCCACCCACAGGAGCGGCCTAGTAAAAGTGTGTCTACAGGTCTACCATTGCTAGACCTATGTGCAGTCTAGTACTGTCACGCTGACTGCGCAGGTACACCTACTTGCCAGTCCCTATACCTTCCCTTAACTTCATGTTAGTCACCCCTATGGTAGGCTCACGGGCAGGGTGCATTGTAAGTATAAGGTAGGACAGGCCTGACCAAGTTGGCATGTCCTAACAGTGAATTACAGCCATATTCGTTTTTCACTATTGCGAGGTAACCTGCTCTCCATTAGTTAGAATGGGCTGCCAGGATTATTAATGCTATAATCCTAGCTGGCTCGGGGAGCATGGTGCAATGTCGAGTTTGGTATCCCTGAACTCGGGGTTTAATTACGCATCCATTCGTGTGGATGGCTTTTGGACTCTGGGTTTGAAAATAGCACTTTTAGAAAGTGGCTATTTTCTTGTCTAACTATTTCTGGTTTCTGCTGGTTTGGTGTGTGTGTGACAGGAGCCGGGTGGCTCCAGAGGTCTGGATGAGTCAGTGTGGGATGAGTGGGACATTTGCATTGAGAGTAAGGGGAGAGTAGTTCCTGATAGCCTGCCCTGCCTGATACAATGCTGGCTCCACCTCCTGCCAGGCGACTGATGGCTTTGTGCCTGCCATGGACGATCCTGGCCCCACCTCCTACCAGGAGGCCGATAGCTCTGCTCCTGCCAGTGACAATGCTGGCTCCACCTCCTGCTGGGCGTCTGAGGACCCAGCCCTGCTCAGTGAATAGGCCAGGTGCCTCTGCCTGGCTACACCCACAACAGACCCAGGATGTTGGGAAATTCCCCTGCATGGACAAATGGATCAAAGCCACAAAGGGGTATAAGAGAAGGACCCCTGAACCAAGAATTTAGATCACTTCTGACAAGGAAACCTGAACCAAGGACAAGAAGCCTGCTGATCCAAGGACTTGCCTACCCCTTCTGCCAGTGTGCTGTTTGCTGGGGGAATCCTGCATTGCTTCTTTATTTTTGCCAAGGAACCAGGAGAGAGGAACTGTGTGTGTACTCTCAAACTTTGCTAAGAAAATCTCCAAGGGCTGGAAGAGTGCCAGCCTCCTGTTGAAGTCACAGGGCTAAAGGACTTCATCTGCTTAAAGCGCTGTTTGCTGCAACCTGTGAATCCAGCACCTCTGAAAGAATCCAGCAATCTCGACGCCGACGGACGCCGCCGAATCCAGCTCGACATCGTGAGTAACGGCTCCAGTGTCCCGCTTTCCTCGACGCCGGCCGCCGGGCCCGATCGATGCCAGCTCCAAGGGGCCTCGTGTCTGCACCGCTGCTGATCGCATCGACTTCGTGCCCTCTCGACGCCAAGAGCGCTGCTCACTCTTGCAACATCATCATCGACATCGACGACAACGCCGTTTCCTGCTTCACCTCGTGAGCGCTGCTCCTGCCTGACATCTGTCGACGCCGCTGCAGGTCACCCAGACTCCGAGGCCGGATCGACGCCGGAGACGCAACGCCGGACATCTCGACGCCGCTGATCATCGTGTGCTTCGCTTTTCCAAGGTACTGTGTTGTGGGGGTCTGTGCGACTCCGGGCTCGACGTAGCGCTCCTCGCGGTCGACGACGAACCCTTTGGATTAACTTTGCCTCGACGTCGTGTAGCTCCCGTGTGGGTTACATTGTTGCCAAGAACTGTGTTTCAAAGAAGAAGAGTTGCTTTTGATACTAAAGACTTTGTGCTAAGAAGAAATTACACTTGAACTATTATTTTTCCTTCCAAGAGTATTTATTAAGATTGTGGTATATTTTTGTCATTATTTGGTCTTGTACTAAGCCTTATATAAAAATCCTTATTTTTATAATACTACTGTGTCGTGTCCATTTGTAGTGTATTCACTTTATTACTGTATGTGGTCATGAATGCTTAACACACAGCCTCTGAGATAAGCCTGTCTGCTCTGCCAAGCTACCAAGGGGGTGAGCAGGGGTTATCAAAGGGTGTGATCCCCTTGCCCTGACTAGAAAAGGTGTGTCCCTATTTGTCAGAAGTGCATACCTCTGCCAACTAGAGACAGCCGGTTCTAACAGTAAGCATGACCAGTCTGGTTTTATGAGAGGGAAAACTTACTGCTGGTAGTTGGGTCTGATGGCTTAGTGGAATAACACATCCACAGTAGAGGCCTGTATTTGAACTCATGGTCACAGGTTCAAATAATGACGGATCCCTCAGCCTTTCATCCTTCTAAGGTCGATAAAAATGAGTACCACTGTGATGAGTGACAATAAACATTTGTTATTCAGCGCCAAGATACCCTTGGGTGAACATGCAATTTACAAATATATATATTATTTTATGGTATAATGCGAGAATGTTTTCTAATATTATTAATCAAAGTAATAGAATAAAGAAATCACTTGGTGCATTGTCACTTGATGCTGAGAAAGTCTTTCATCATATTTGGCCCTAAATATAATTATTTTGTGAAATTTTGATGATGTAATCCTTGGACAAGAATGTAATACTCTTGAATGGTTGTAATTTGGACCTAAATGCCTTTCTCTTGTGAAGTTAATATCTTCTAATCCTAGGGAAGGTGTTTTTGTTAATGGTTATTGCCCCATTTGTGTATCTATATTGAGGCAATAGGAACAATTTTCTTCTTTCCCCTTTTTTTGTGTTCAGAACCTTTTTCTATGAAAAATTAGATACAACCCTAGGATTTCTTGCTTTCCTCATTCAACAGGAGAAATTACACTATCTGCATATGTATATGGACCTGAAATGCCTAAGTCTTATGGCATAGTGGACTAACATGTTCACGGTTAGGCACAGGCTTATGGTGCAACAGGATTATGCAAACTCTTGGAGTGGTCAAGCAGGAAGGAACCATCTCAGCAGTGTTCAGATAAACTCACATAATGTTGCAATTGTATTTAGAGAATACTTTTTGAGATAAAGTGTATATTACTCTTAAGGTTTTGCCTTAAGAGTTGATGAAATTAATCTCATCTGTAAAGATCCAGTTTTGAAGATGTGACCACTATTCCTGTTGTCTAAACACCTAAGTTGCTCTATGTTTGACTTTTTATTTGTCAGTTATATGACCACAGTTATCGAATGAGTGTGAGTTGTGGTTGAGCTGTGAGTGATTAGTTATGAGCGCTGAAGGGTGGGAGAGGGAAAACTAAGAAAGGGGATAACAATGTAAAAAGAAAGAAAAGAAAAAAGAATAAATATAATTTGTATATATATGGGTTTATAAATAATTTATGACATACTTTTGATACAACTATATAATGAATGTTCAATAAATTTAAATAGGACATACAGCGTTATGAGATGTATTTCTTGATTACTCAATACATGCACAATGTGTAAAATCCTTTATTTATGAGTGAGACATTTTCATTTTATAGATGTGTAATGACAGGTGGCAATAACCTTCTTTTTATGGTGGTCTTTGTTGGTTTCATGTCCACAGTGAGTGTCCACTCAGGCTTTCATCCCTCGGAGGACTGTAAAAATGAGTACCATCGAGTTGGGTAACAAACATCTGTTATTCAGCGCCAAGATATCCTTGGGTGAATATGCGATTTACAAATATATATGTTATGTTATGGTATAATGCAAGAATGTTTTCTAATAATATTAAAAAAGCAAATAGATTAAAGAGATAAATGGTGCATTATCACTAGATGCTGAGAAAGTCTTTCATCAGATTTGGCCCTAAATTTATTTTTAGGGTGAAGTTATGATATTGTACCCTGAGGACAAGAATAAATCAATCTTGGATGGTTTGAATTTGGCCCTAACTGCACTTATTTTGTCAATGAAATATATTCTAATCCGAGGACAGGAGTTTTTGTTAATTGTTGTTACCCCATATTTTTATCTAAGTAGAGGCAATAAGAAGGATTGTCTTTTTCCCCCTTTATTTTTTGTGTATATTTAGGAAAATGTTTCGGAAAAGAATTAGATATAACCTTAAGATCTCTAGCTTTCCTCATGCAACAGGAGAAAATTAATTATCTGCATATCCAGATGACATTTTTTTAAGTATGTCAGATCCCTCTGCATCTACGAATCCCTTTTTCAGACTTTATAATCAAAAATGCAGAATTTGATTGCTATTTGCTTTCCCTTATTCCTATCATGTTGTGGGCAGACTTGATACAATTCAGATGATGATTGTTCATATTTTATTTAGTGTCTTTATGCTCCAATTTTAGAATTCAAAATATTTTTTTTTATTTTAAACACATCAACCATATGTAAACAATTTATGTGTAATATAAGATTTCTAACATTGTGATACACAAAATAAAAAGACTAAAACATGAAGGTACTGTATGATTTCCCAATTTTGAATTATATGAGTCTTTCTTTAAAATTAGGCAGTCAGGTGCTTTGATGTATAATTTTGATTAGAAATCTATACCCCGATAGATTGCTTATGAACCATCTCTATATAATGAATTTATCTTCAAAGATTGTTTTCATATGCCTAATTGTTATATTCCTAGGTACCCTACTTTAAAATATTTGCATTTTTTGTTATTTTGGTCAATTTCCCGCTTAACAGTTTTAGGAATTTTCTAAATAGACGTAATAAGTTTATAAACATATGCAATAAATCTTTTTACTTTAAAAGGTGGAAGGAGAAATGCATTGCATATGTTTCTCAATTTTGAATTCAGAATAAAATTAGATTTACCTGTGTCTTTTTTAACTAAGTATTATTCAATACAATATATGATTCTATTCACCAGTACATTTCAAAGCTTCCTATTACTTTAGACTCTATTTACCAAATGTGACCATTTATATTTGAAATGTGTCTCTCCCTAAAGTTGCTCTTATATACAAAAACATATTACAATTGTTTCATCTGGACACAAAGTACTGACGAATTCAAATGGGAAGATGATCTGAAGATTCCATCCTATGTTGATTGCTTGGACAAGTAGCTCAAGTTTTTTAAAAACGTCTTGAGCAGTGAACATAACCCCAATATTTTTTTTTTATTTGCAAGATAGTCATTTGTATTCCAATTCATGTTAATAAGTTTGACAACTCTGCTTCATCTCTCTGTTTTTCTTAGACTAATGATAATGAATTTATTTTTTACAGGTTATAAATTTGAATTGCTTTGGCAACTAGTTTTGTCTAAATGTTTGAAATGTTTCAATAATAATTTTTCAATAATTTATCTGATTTTGTTTTACATCATGATCACCAAATAATGACAATTCTATTAATGCGCTTTATTTATTAACTATGTTTATTGCAAATGCTTTTAAATGTAACTATCCCTTTGTAAAGATGTTCACCAATTAACAGGTTTCAACTGCTGGGTGTAAGATATAAATATACATGCATTGTTGTTCAACCACTGTTGTATTTAGTTGTATATAGTTGTGCTGCGAGCATTGTAATGATGTAGGTAACAGCTAGCTCTTGACTAGTCTTCTGAAGCTGAGATTGTTCTCTTATCTTTGGCATGAAGGAATTCTGTAGTTTAGCTATTTGTACAGGGAAAGGTTTTTTAACCATGTGTTTTTCCTAATTGGCTCAGATTGTGAGATTGGGTACCAGTCCAGAACATAGGTTTCTTTTTTGGGTGTATTACAAAGAGTGGTCCTTTGCCATGTAATTGCCTTGTGGGTCACACAAAGCAATTTAGGCTGGTTACAGGTTTACCCTCTTTCCTGCTGGACTTTGTTGCAAAACATTTTAAAGTTATAAGCCCAAGTTCAAGACCTGGCCCAAATGAAACCGCAGAGGAGATCGTCTTGGTCAAAAGTCTAAGTGAAATGGATGTTAAAAATTAGACTGGAAATATTACAGCAAAAAGAAAAGATGAGCACTACACCATAGGAGGGAATGAAGGTGGTGTCAGGGGGTGCGATTACCCCTTTACTGAAACACAACACCTATGTGCAATAGAAGAAAATCAATTGGTGGAAGCCGTTTATCCATTGGATTATCTTGATGTTTCCACCCCATTAAGGAGTAAGAAGAGTGATGCGGATTATCTAAGTTCCTTATCTAAAGGTGTTGACCAAGACCTAGGGGGATTGACTTGTCAAGTCTCTTTAACTTGAAGGAGACCCAAAGGGGGGTTTCTGGGACAAGATTCCCTAGATGTTCATCATCCCTAATACCTACGAAGGAAGTTTAGAGAGCAGTAGGCAATCTGCAGTGTGAATGTATCTCTATCATGGAATGGAAAGTGTTTGAGGAATCCACTGTTAGTCTTATGATAGGGGCTGATGAAAACAAACAGGCCCGCCATGAACACGAACATCAGATTAACTCCCTGTGGAATGTTTCTGACTTTGCCTAAGATATTAAAAATATAGAATCTACTCTTCCTAATGCAAGTATCTTTCCAGGGAATGCTAACAGCTCTAGTCTTGAATAACACCCAGAATGTTATGATGATAAATCTGATTGAAGCTACTGGCAAGTCAAGGATAAAGTTAAAGAGATTCCTGTAGGAGAACGGACAAAAGGGGCTATTTTGAAAGACGGTGTCCTGTCCACCCGCCGAGATGAGGTAAGCCCCCATAAGGAGGTCACAAGTGGTGAGATTTTTGCCTCAAGATGTCCCACACCTAACTTTGAGAAGGGGAAGTGTTTTTGAGAAAAAATGGTTCTATCTATATATAGTGTTTTTATGTGGCCAGAGAAAAGAAAGAGGTGTCAGGAAAGGAGGTGTGGAAGAAATTGTAAGAATGGGCTGAGGATTTGTGGTATAGCCCCTCTTAGCCAACCCCTAAGTCAACCGCCAACTCCCCAAGCCTAAGCTTTCCCCACAATAAGGAAAAAAGCTGAAAAATTGGAAGAAAAACTGTTATTGTGTGAGAAATATTTAGATCCCAAGGAAAAGTCTATTGGGAATGAGGGAAGGAAAAGTAAGAAATCCATATCTTTGAAAACAAAAGGCTGTTGTGAGAAAAGAAAGGCAACAACATTAGGCCAATTAGAAACGTAAAACACATTGACTGCCTCATGGAAAGATTTTCTCCATATATGAAAGGTTGTAGTGCTGGTTCTACAAAAAGAGTATCTGCTCAAAGAAAATCATTAGCTGAACCTAGTAGCATTGTTGCAGTTCATGCTGAAAAAGCTCCTGAGCAGACAAGACCTCCAGTGTTAGTCATAAAGGTGCAACCTAAAAAGAATAGGAGGCAGGCAGCTAAACAGCCCCTTAATAAGTCAGAACTGCTAAAGGTAGTTTTTAATATTTAAAGTCTGAGGAATGTCTCTTCAAAGGATCTGGAAGTTGTTGGCTTCAAGAAGGCTGTGGGGGAAGAGTTATATTCACCTCAAATGAAACAAATTAAACAAAGAATTTAGTGGAAGTATCTAGTTCAGCTCTGGTGTCTTGTTTCTCATTCATTGCTATGGTTCTGGGCATGCTTACTGTATCCTCTCTGAATCTCTGCCATCCTTTGCTTGTTTGAAGTTTTTTTTAATCTCTTTTACTTATTATCTATCCCTCTATTTTTCTAGGTCTATATTTTTGTGTTTTCTGCTTCTTTTGGTTAATTTTAAACTACTTTGTTAAACTCTTTTCTTTTCTTCTTCCCTATTCTATTTCTTCTTTATTATTTAGCTTCCTTTCTGCCCAGACCATGGTAACGGGAGCCGGAGGCATCCTGCAAAGGGGAAGGGTCCCGCACCCCGTGCCCGGCTCCCGTGCGGGCGTTTGAGGGGGGAGACAGTCACAGCCCGGGAGATCTTCAGCGCGGAGGAGGGTCTGCACTAGTTTTTTATGTTCAGCGCTGCCTCCCCAGGACCATCATGGCAGGCGGCAGGATCGCTAGCGGGTACGGGTTCCAGGAGCGTCGGAAGAGGTGGGAGAAGGTGTGCCGAGCCATGTACCAACGCTCTTGAGTCCGGCGCACCTACAACCAGGCCACTCACCGTTGGACGGATCTCCTGGACCGGGTACGCGATCTGCTCGACCTGCTCGGCCTTGAGTCCCCGGGCTTGGTGAGTAGTAGTAGCTATTTCTTTACTACTCTGTTTTCTCCTGCTCTGTGAGTTATTATCTTGCAAATTTTAGTTTTTAACCAAGAGCAATAATGCTGCTGATTACATTGTAGGTAAATTATATTTCAAAATCTTCTGTGCATTTCAGGTGCACTGCTCTCCTTCTCAGTAGCGCTGCTACTATGCTTTTTTGTTTTCGATTTTGTGTTCATTTCATTGGCCTGTGAAATTATGCCTGAGTGTAGTTTAAAGAACTGCATAATGCTAGACACTAAGGGTCAGATTTTCAATTACCAGCGCATCCCTGCAAAGTAGCAGGGATGCACCAGTAATTTTGCGCCACGCCACCACCACCCATGGTGTGCCGTATTTACAATGCGGCGCACCATGGGCCCAAAACGTCACCAAAGCATTACGCTTCTGTGCCGTAAAGGCGGCCCATTGCTGGAGTTGCGTTGCAACGATGGCGCAGCTCCAGCAATGCTCTGGGGTGCCCTATCTCCCCAATGCTGCGTCAAGCCGTACGTCTGCTTCAAGCAGGCGCAGGGTTTGAGTCACGCATCATTGTCCTCAAAGTGACTGATTGAAATCTTGTAGATTTCCCTCAGCCACTTTTAGGATGCATTCCTGTGCAGGAACGCCCTCCCTTGCGCTGAAACGCCCTCTGATGGCGCAGGGCTTTACAACGTGATGCATCTCCCACATGCGTCACGTTCTTAATATACGCCGCACCATGGCGCCTCTATTGTTCTGCCACTGCGTCACAAAAGTCACGCAACAATGGAGCAAAAGAGCCGCAAGGGGCTTCTAAATCAGCCCCTACAGACTCAAGTCCAGTCCTTCCTTTGTATACCTGGCAATAAGAAGAAATAGTGGTGGTGGATTGATAGTTTGAGTATTTTAATGACTGGTTAATGTAGTAGGAAACTTTTTAGTGTTGTCACTGATCTGCAATCACAATGGACTTTGTCTTTCACTTCGCGTGCTGCGAACTGCTGCCTGCCAGTCCTAGGCGAACCTTTTTAGTAGTTTGTTTAGTGAGTTACATAACTTTCCAAGTCGACGGTCCGCAAATCAAGCAATACTAATATCGTGGTAGACCACATGAGATAGGTCACTATATCCCGTGGAATACTTGTCCATTTGCTATTTCGCCAAAATATTTTGTTATTGTTCTTTTGAAATGTTTGATTTGGTTGACAAATATCATACATGTTTTCTGGTCTTTCTTTCTTTCATGTTGTGCATCAGCTCCCCCAGGGGCAAGAGGGCATTGGAGGAGGCTGCTGCTGCTGCTGAACAAGGCCAGGATCGGTTAGGCAAGGGCTCCTTTGCTGGCCCCGGTAAGTTTTAATTTTAATATAGAGTACCTATTTTTTCCTAGCGTTCCTCATTCGATTTTTTCTAAATCATCTTTGATCTTCGTGTAGACTGTATCTAAATTCTTATCCTGCCTCGACTATGACTCCCTGTGGTATTACTGGATTATTCTTATTAGTCTGTCTGTGTAGCTAACTAAGATTGCACATTTGGCAAAATCTGTAAAACGAAACTCCCATTCTAGTCAGCAATAGCTCTATGCACTGAGTGCAGTCCTCTGAAATTGTCCATAATGTCTTTTCAAGTCTTCTAAATGTTTATGCTTTGACAATTACCAACAATAAAAAGGTGAATGACCACCAAGAAAGAATAAGATACTACTTTACTTTTGGTTTGGATAGGAGGACAATCCATTCTACTACTGTTGCAGGGACAAATCTGCACAAACAGAACTATGGACACTAAATAGTGCATTGTTTATCAATTATAATAGGCGCAGGTAGACTTTCTTTCCACATACCTCAGTGACATCAGACTTTGAAGAACCCCCAATCTCATTACTGACTAGATAGTGTGGCAGAGTCATTTAGCTCCCGAATTCATCGATGATTGATCCCCAATGATGATTATCCAACGCAGGACAAGAGTACGGAGTCAGAGTCCAGAAGTGTCCGAGGCACGGACTCATGCTTGCAAATTGCAAAACCTTTTGCTCATTCACTCATGACCAAAAACCACAGAGTCTATTTAAGTTTTAAAGCTTTATTAAAAGTAAAAATATTTATTAAAATCAAGCTTGTCATAAAACACGGTTCATTAAAAACGGAAAAGTGCTTAGTCATTTTTTATTTCACACATTTATTGTGGGCGAGCCGAGCCCTCACCTGGTTTGAACTTTCATTTTTCTTTTTGGTGCTGAATCATTGGTCCCTTCGTCCTAATGATTTGTTCTCAGAAGTTAAGCTTCTGTCTGTTATGAGGAAAATGGTACGTGTTAAAAAGCAAGCATTCATCAGTTGTGCCAAGACAACACCCTTCCCTGGAAAAAGGGACATTTTTACTTTAGAGTAGACAGTCACAAATTATTAGATTGGTTTCTGTATTCACATTTCTTCATTCCTAGACAAAATACTAGTGAGTGGTGTATGTCTATGATATCTAACATTCTTAAATGTACTTTGTAGGTGGAACATCTGGTGCTGGGCCCAGCGCGGAGGTGGAGAAAGAAAGCTCTGGGGAGGAGGCGGTGCAAGTGCCGGACCAAACTGCTGTGCGGGTTGCCACGGTAGTGGCGGGCAGTGGTAAGCTCTTATATTCCTTACTTATTGAGATTGCAGACTGCATAGTGTGCTGATCCCCGTGAGAAAACGTAAGGTTTGTCCAGATGAGAGACATGAAGAAGAATGATTGACATTTACAGGCCTATTATGATGGCGGACGGACCTGAGTCCGTCCGCCACCATAGATTAGGAGGGACCGTCCGCAGGGGCAGCGGCAGTCCCTCTGTGGCAATTAGGATGTGACCACCACCCTGGCGGACATATCCTGTATTTTTATCAATGCGGCGGGTGCCTCTTGAAGCAGCACCGCCGCAATGATAAAAATGTAAGTTGTGCATTTGCATGCACAAAGTGGCAGGCACCGCGCGGTGCCTGCCGCTTTGTGCAGGCAAATGCAGGGGGGTACCATAGGTACCCCCCATGTGCACCCCCCACCCACCCCTTCACATCTGGGGCCCACAACGGGCCCCCAAACAAAAATCTGTATGCCTTTGCACGTCGGAAATGCCGCCGTGTAAAGGCATGTTCCTCCAGACATCCTAATATGGCTGGCGGTGTCTGATAGACACTGCCAGCCATGTTAGTGCTTTACAGCCGCGGACGGGAGGCGACCGCGGCGGAAAAGCTGCGGACTGAAAAATGATCCCCCAGCCATCCTAATCTGGCGGAGGGTCTTTTTCAGTGCACTGCGGATTTCCCGCATCCTTCGGGCCGGCGGTAGATTCCGCCGGCCCGGAGGATGCGTGAAATCTGCAATCCTAATCTGCCCCATAGTTTGAATGGATGGATGCCTGGATCATGGTACTATCTGACTCTTAGATAGCATATGTGTATCTAGAGAGAGTAGACGGTCACTGGATGAACTAAGTGTTACTTTGAAGAGCATGCAATACCGCACCCGCACGTCCGTCCAAGTGTAGGAAAGGCATGGAAAAGAAGTTGTAATTTTGTCCGAATACTACCATGAATAGTAGCAATAGTTTGTATTGCAAGCACAGCATATAACCGGCTATTACGATGGCCACTCACTACCTGTGTTAATAAGTTTAGTAGAACTCGGTCTTTCATGTGTGGATGTATCACTGTTTACTCAATAAAAAGTAAAGCACCTAAAGTCATCCCATATGTAAGCAAATACATACCATGTGCAGTGATAGATAATCAGATTATTTATCTTCATTTTCCTTTTCTAGTATTCATTGGCACTGTAGGGTGAAAGTTAAATTAATTAAGCAGTAGCCCTTGTAACAGAGTATTCTCAGTGCCACCCGTAATAGAAAAGTAGGAGCATCACCACCTGCATGTACTGGACTGGTACAGTAACGCAAGTCTGTCTGACTCATGATGGCGGGCGTCTGTTTTTCCCGGGTGGAAGTTGACTGCGCTGGCATTATGCCGGCTTGCAGAAGTTAACGTACCAATTTTGCTAAACAAGAGAGAAGAAGAAGAATAAGACTGGTGTACTGTCATAGTCGACTCTAATGGAGTGAATCCATAGTGTTCGTAGAATTGATTCCTTAAACTCCCACTAATGTTAGAGCAAGGATGAAGAAGTGGGAGGTTCGATAGATACTGGCCACAATAGTTATGTACTGCACTTGCAAGTTGCTAGTTCTACTGTGACACAACTTCCTGCTGAATCATTTTGTGTTAATCTTAAAGAGCTTTGGTTACAGACTATGTCTTTCTTTCGTCATATAGATGCTCCTTCTAAACCAACCCGGAAGGAGCTGGCTAGACGGGTCCGGCAACGGAGGCTAGAGGCCACTGTCGTCGAATATCAGCGGCTGGTGGCCCAGGAGGAGGGGGACACGCAGTCTACAACAACATCTACCGGCACAGCTGCATCCTCCTCCACGCTCTCTGGGTCACCCAGTCAGCGCAGAAGGTCTCCAGCGGTACGGAGCCAGGGTACCGCTGCCGCAGCCACCCACAACCGCCGAGCAGCAAACAAATCTGCTGCACCCCACAGCAGTTGCAAAAAACGGATGCACCGCCTTTTCCTGAGGGTTTTCTACCTTGAGAAGGAGCTGCTCAACACGAAAACCCCGCTCGAGACCCTCCGCAAGGAGCATTCCGACCTGACCCGGAAAGTCAACAGCAGCAGCCAGCGGTAGGAGGAGAGACTGTCCCTTGCCCCTTTTTTAAAGACTTTTGGGGGGTGGGAATTGGGAGTTGGGTTTTTTCACTTTTTTGGACTTTTCACGGACATTCGTTGGGGTTAGGGAGTGGGGGTGGGTTGGGTCTTGTGGGAGATTATTTTTGTCAGGGATATAAATATACTTTAAACTTTATCTTAGCATGTGTTTTTTTTTACTGCTTTTGAGGCTGTTGGGTGGGGGTTTAACAGTAACTTTGTTTTTGTGAAACTGAAGTGGCATCTTGATTCAAGTTGTGTAATTAATTGCCCAAATGTTTTCAAAACTAAGTGCCTCTCACAGAGTAAGTGAATTCAATAGTCCTAGGACTTTACTAGTACTAGCGTCAGTCTCTCGTCTCTCCTAATACTCCTTTATACTTCCTCGCCCCAAATGCTTATCTTACCTGTAATTTGTGTTTGGAAATAGGGCTAGGCACAGGGCTGGCTGCACGGCAAATGGCGATTAAGGTTGGCAATCCTGGGCGGATGAAATGTCATCATTGCGTTGGTACTAGTGATGTTACATGGTGGCAGTTGCAGCATCTGAAAAAAAAGAAAATGAAACCTTATTTGTCCTTACCGTAGCATTAGAACGGTACGATAGAGAATATAGCAGGTGACAGTACACTAGAACAGTGCCACAATGTAGCCTAACAGATGGTAAAGTATTGAAAGTATAACTAGTACTTGCGTTGAATTTCTTTGACATTGGCTACTACTACAAGAAATAGTACCGAAGGTGAAGGACACAGCAGCGTAATAATTTGCCACGTCTAGGAGGAGGATGTTCTAATCTTGATGACCTATCAAGTTGATGGCACACATGAAAATCTGCTTTCCTTTGCCAATAGTGACTGAGTGTCAAGCTGAATAAGAATAGAATATATCCTCGGATTCCTTCACCAGCCTGTTGCTATGACCTTATCCTCCCCAGCAAGTTTGTGGAATTATTGCTGTCATTTAGTCACACATCAATCAAAACCACACAGCCCAGGGGAAGAGGGTTAGGGTTTTGAAAATGGATGGGAATGGGGTTTTTTTTTGGGAAAGTTTTGTTGAGAGAAGAAAAAAAAACACAGCATGGACAAACAATAATTGAAGATAAAGAAATCTTTGGGTACAAAGCTAACCATAAATCTTGTGACATAAAGGAAGTGCATGCACTACTGCATGCATGGTTACTGAAAAGTAAGTAGTACTTTCGACAACCGTGAATGACAGAATGCGACAGTACAGGCCTGCAGTGTTTTCACTTGCCTATCTCTGCACACAGAGAAACACTTCTTACATTAAATTAGGTTTAAAAAATAGCAGAAGTAAAACCTATAGAATGGCTGTAGGGATGAATTTAAAAGCAAATGCAGACTCACACTCATAGAAGTTCACAGCAATAACACATTACTTTAAAGATAATTAGAAAAGAACGGATACTGTATCTGTATGTTGTTGTAGTTGTCCTGTTGAATTTGGTAAGTTGCATGCATCAAACCATTCTTCTTATTAGCGGGACTCCTCCATTCCAGCTGACACTCTGTCCATTAATGTTGGTGACCAGAAGACACCCTGTCCACTGCCTGCCTGGCGGATGCTGAATTGCGGCTCGCTAATGTGAAGCCTGACTTCATCCTTTTTTCCCATTGCACAGACTGAAACTGGCCTGTAATTATTGATGGAAAAACAGGAAGTGATATTAGAACACCACTGACAAATAAATATAAGGCTGTGTAGTGCAAAAAGTCACACTTTGAGTTTCCTAATAGACAGGACAATATTTTTGAAAGTGCGTATTGTCTGAGTCTCCTTTTGAAGGATAAATAAGTATGGGCAAATTAATTTAGCGGATCTTTCCTCTCAAGCTAGGTGTACTGTAAACTGTGTTTTAGAACAAAATTAGACCTTCCCAGCAGTGCTCCCACCCAGACCCTTACAAAAGCCACTCGCAAAAATGTAGAAGACCCCCAATCAGATCTCAAAAACGAGGCCAAGTAGAAAACTGGTGACAAAACGTACTTTGAAAGTAAAAGTAGGCCCAAATCCCCTTACCCACCGTGGATTGTATTCAAACCACTTGCAAGCAAGCAAAAGTATCCATACCCAGCATCGCTCCAGACTCACAAACCCCCCCACAAACAGCCCCCCGCCGAAACACAATACACACAGCAATACAAATACTGCTAACCCTAACGAGCCCTAAGTTAAGAATAGTGGCAAACGCTTTCTTAAACTATGCCAAATCCCCCCTTTCCCACCATGGATTTTCTTCAAATCACTTGCAACCAAAATTACACATTCCCACGAGTGCTCTAAGACCCCAGACCTCAGTTGCAAAAATCTAGAACACCCTGAAACACATGCAATCCTGCTGCTAGTGCTAACCCTAACGCTTTTTGCTGCTGTAGCGCTGTTGCAGGCGCTTCACCTGGACTCTCTCGTTGTTGCCTGTTGGACCTGCAACAACCACTCGCCGCACCCGCTCCGCGGGTGCCGCTTCGCCCTGTTGGCTGGGGGCTGCTTGGGAGACCTTCGAGGAAGCCTGAGGCTGGTGCGAGGCGCAGAGGGGCTGCGAGCGTGTGCAGGGACTCCATTGTCCAGGAGTCCCTGCGTGACCAGCAAGACCTTCCGGTCCGCTCTCCCCGTGGCCCGCCCACCGCCCACAGGAGGGTACTTTACCTCCTCTTCCTGCTTTGTTCCCTGGGACGCTTTTTGCTGCTGTAGCGCTGTTGCAGGCGCTTCACCTGGACTCTCTCGTTGTTGCCTGTTGGACCTGCAACAACCACTCGCCGCACCCGCTCCGCGGGTGCCGCTTCGCCCTGTTGGCTGGGGGCTGCTTGGGAGACCTTCGAGGAAGCCTGAGGCTGGTGCGAGGCGCAGAGGGGCTGCGAGCGTGTGCAGGGACTCCATTGTCCAGGAGTCCCTGCGTGACCAGCAAGACCTTCCGGTCCGCTCTCCCCGTGGCCCGCCCACCGCCCACAGGAGGGTACTTTACCTCCTCTTCCTGCTTTGTTCCCTGGGACGCTTTTTGCTGCTGTAGCGCTGTTGCAGGCGCTTCACCTGGACTCTCTCGTTGTTGCCTGTTGGACCTGCAACAACCACTCGCCGCACCCGCTCCGCGGGTGCCGCTTCGCCCTGTTGGCTGGGGGCTGCTTGGGAGACCTTCGAGGAAGCCTGAGGCTGGTGCGAGGCGCAGAGGGGCTGCGAGCGTGTGCAGGGACTCCATTGTCCAGGAGTCCCTGCGTGACCAGCAAGACCTTCCGGTCCGCTCTCCCCGTGGCCCGCCCACCGCCCACAGGAGGGTACTTTACCTCCTCTTCCTGCTTTGTTCCCTGGGACGCTTTTTGCTGCTGTAGCGCTGTTGCAGGCGCTTCACCTGGACTCTCTCGTTGTTGCCTGTTGGACCTGCAACAACCACTCGCCGCACCCGCTCCGCGGGTGCCGCTTCGCCCTGTTGGCTGGGGGCTGCTTGGGAGACCTTCGAGGAAGCCTGAGGCTGGTGCGAGGCGCAGAGGGGCTGCGAGCGTGTGCAGGGACTCCATTGTCCAGGAGTCCCTGCGTGACCAGCAAGACCTTCCGGTCCGCTCTCCCCGTGGCCCGCCCACCGCCCACAAACGCCCTATATATCCTACTCTGAGGCTTCCGCGACGCGGGACGCGCGCGGGTCCAAGCGCGGGGCGAAGACCGGGCAAAGAGCGGGCCGTTTGAGGCCGTTCGAGGTCTGAGCGGTCTGGTCTGGGCCCCCCATCTTGCATTTTCGCCTCGCACATTGTGTTTGCCTTTTTATTGTTTCCTGCCCGGGCTGTTAGACTTAGTTAGCCCATATTTGACAATATGTGTACCCGCGTCACACGCAATAGGGCGGCCAAGGGGGGGCCGGCACCTAACGGGCCCATGGACGATTTTATCACGCGGACAACCAAGGCTATAGACCATGAAATTGACAAATTGCAAACGAGAGTGTCCCTTGACCTGGAAGCGGCCAGGAAGTTGTCACTTGATTTTGCCTCACGTAAGAAATCCTCTCTTGGCCATATAGCTACAGCTACTTCCCCTAGTCATATTGGTAAGCGGGAGGGTGTTATAGCAGTGGTTAATGTCCATGATATGCCTGTTCTGCCCACTGCCTCCCTCCCACTCCCATCTTTAGGTCTACCTGCCTTGCCCGACGGCCCGCTCACTGTTGAGGACAGCCCTCTTGTTTCCCTTACTTGTTCCCAACAATCACTTGATATATCCCTGGCCTCTACCTCATATGGCGGTTTCGATAACATCCCGGGGAATCCCAATAAGAGAAAACGTTCCCCCAGCCCAACTTCCCCTCGGAAGAAATTGCCAACACAGGGTGCTAATCTGCCCATCAGTGGAAATACAATAGCCGCTATCAGTCCGGCTATGTCTCTCCTCTCGCCATTGGCTCCCGGGGGTGAAAACATTGTGGGGCAAGGCATGGTAGATTCTGGAGGCACCTCTCAACCTGAAAGATTAGATACGGGCTGGACAAACCAGGACGGGAGGGAGCGGGAATTTATAGGAGTGGTGTGGGAGTCTCTAAAAAATCTCTTATCTCCCCTGGACCTAAGGCTTTCCCGTATAGAGAACAATCTCCTCGAAATGGAGAAAAGTATCATCGCCTTGGCCACTCTTGGCCTAAGAGGCCTGGAACGCCAGGGGGTGATTGATAGTGACCCACGCACAGAGGTTCCTACCCCACCCCACACAGCTACTCCTGGTTTGCCCCCTAATCCCTCTTTGCCCTGTCCTACCCACCCTATCCCCAAACCCCGCACTAGGAATCTTATTATTGCTAACCCGCCCCCTCAGGCCAGGGCTAATACCCCAAATGCTCCAGCTACACAAACTCATACTGGCTCTACACCAGCTGCACCAAGAGCCCGGAACCCAATTAGCTCTAGCACCGGCCCTGCCCAGGCACCTCGCACCAATACTTCAGCAGTGACACCTAGAGCCCAAAATCCAGCCAATAATAGCTCACGTCCCGCTAAGGCCCCCCGGAATAGACCCCCACCTCATTCTGCTAGGGGCCCCAACATCAGGAGCAATTTTCGAGGAGGTTATATAGACCTTCCTCCCGAAGCAAATGATTATATGGTGGTTTTGACGGGCGTCCCGGAGCTGGAGAATGGTCAATATGAAGACCAGCACTCGCTACGTAACAAAGTTATGTACTGGCTCAACACTTATAGGCCTATTCCCAATGGAAGGAGGAGTAGAGTCTTAACGACTCGAAGAGTTCCCTGGGTGGGCACCACGAGGAAATCGACCCCTGGTGACTGTATAGTCGTAACATTTGACGACGTGTATACAGCCAGGCACATTTGGGCTCCTGGGAATCAAGACTGGGGCTCTTCTATTGCCCCGAAGCCCTTATCATTCTTTTATCCTCCCCGTGCTGTGTGTCCGCAGGGGGGCTTTTGGCCCACAGTTCCCCAACAGCCTAGTTGGGGTTTCCCTTCCACCGCGCTTAACCCAAGCAGTTGCTGGCCTGGAAGTGTAACTGCTGATGGGTTTGGTAGCCTGGAGGATGTCGATTGACTCCTAACGACCCCAACTAGAGTATTACCTAGCAATCACAATGGGTCCACATTGGGGAAGGGGAGTCTATCCTTGACGGCTAGTGTGGGTACGGCAAGTTGCTTCTCCCCTTCCCAGTCCCCAACACAGGTCCCCCCTACACTGGAACCGACGCACCCTTCCTCTGTTGTATGCCCTTCTATTACACACGTAGCAGTAAACCTGATTGTCCCCGGAACCCCATCACCTGCAGCTTCTTTCCACTCTGCCAGGGTCACTGATATCCACACCATCTCCCCAGTTCCTGAGCCACAGCCTGGCAAGACCTCGATATGTGTTCCCCAGCTTAAAATATTAAGCTGGAATGTGGCAGGGCTTGCCCGAAACTTTAATAAACCCGATTGGGTCTCCTTTATGGAGCCCTTCGGGATTTGCCTTCTACAGGAAACTTGGTGCTTGGAGCCTGTGCACAGGGTCGGCTTCACCACCTACTCTGTGCCGGCTTCCAGGTCTAAAGGCAGCAAAGGCCGTCCTTCTGGTGGCCTTATAATCTGGGTAAGTGTAGCACTGGGGTTAGTAGTAAAACATACAAATTCACCATCTCCAGATCTCTTGAGGCTTACCATGCAGTGCCCGGGGGGTAATACTCTTGAGCTCTTCAATATGTACCTAAGGGGGGCTAGGGCAGGGAACTTGAGCCCTCTGTCCCTAACTGGAGTCGAAGAGGAGCTAACCAGCTGCAACATTGACTCCCTTGTCATTTTGGGCGGGGATTTCAATTGTTGCTTTGAGCCTTTGGCCTGCGAGGACATCTTGGACACATGGGAGGACGATGCCAAGAGAGGCATTCCCTTGCTTGCTCTCGATCCCATCAGGAAATGGACCCAGAATGCCATTGATATCAACGCACTCTGCTTGGAACACTCACTCAGAGCCACTAATGGTCGTTGTAAGTCAGACGCTGGAGGAGTACACACTTACAACAGGATTGGACATACCTCCAGAATCGACTACGTGCTGTTAAATTTTAACCTGTGGGAATACGCCCTTGATATGGTTGTCCAAAAATCCACGGATAGTGACCACAACCCGTTGATCCTTGTGCTTGCTCTCCCGTGGGACCAAGGGGCCTCAGCAGAACCACCTCGGTCAACTTGGAAATCATCCCACGAAGTTGTTCCATCAAACTGCGGGAGGCGACTAAAGTGGGCTAAGGTCGCTTCGGATGCTACAAGAATGGCCCAAGTTCAATCCATAATGATGGAAGCCAAGTGTATAGCAAGCACGTTGGATTGTGACTCTCCCATCCTTGTGCCATTTGTGGAGACAATTGTATCACTTAGCAATCTCTTCCTGGTTCCTGAGGGGAGGGGGAGGTCCAAGCGGAGAAATGAGTCTAAGGGCAGAGACCAATGGTATTCTCACGCTTGCCGACAAGCAAAAAGTGAACTAATTATGGCGGTCAGCACTAAAGACCAGGCTTTGATTTCCCAAGCAAGGAAGAATTACAAGAAAACTCAAGTTGCAGCAAAGATCACCCATGAAACCAACTTCTGGAGTGATCTAATGGAGGCTGGATTTAGAAAAGACTCAAGGGCTTTCTGGGCTCTGATTAGAGCTAGGGATAGGCCTGCCGACTCCCTGATTACATGTAATATTCCTGGGAAGGTTTGGTGGGCCCACTTTGCTAAATTATATTCCAACTCTCCGGGGGTACTGGGTCCCAATTGGAGTCCTAGTGACTTAGTACTAGCTAGTAGCCCTCACCTTGGCCCCACTTTTTCACCTAGGGAGGTGGAGATAGCAATCAGGTGCATCGTTCCCAACAAAGCGGCAGGCCCAGATGGAGTCCCTGGAGACTTGCTTCGTAGCAATGTCGAGGTTTGGAGCCTTTACATTGCTAAACTCCTGAACGAGGCAATGGTGGGTGGTGGTTTCCCGGATTCATGGAGGGGTGCGGAAGTTGTCCCCATTTTTAAAAAGGGCTGCAGGGACGATCCGGCCAACTACCGACCCATAAGTCTGCTTGATTCCACCCAGAAGGCAGCAGGGAAGGTAGTTCTGGGTAGGATCCTGCAGTGGGCTGAGGAAATGAAGGTTTTGTCTGACTTTCAGGCCGGTTTCAGATCTGGAACCGGCACGATTGAGCAGACATTCCGATTCCTGATGCTTTTTTGGAAAGTGGTCAAACTGGGCAAGGGCAGTCTGTATCTCGCTTTCATCGACTTACGGACTGCCTTTGACCTTGTTCCACGTAACCAACTGTGGGCCACACTTGAGGGCATGGGCATGCCCGCGTACCTATTAGCCCTAACCATCAAATTCCACGAAAGCAATTTTGCCCAAATTAGATGGGGTCAGCAAGGCCAAAAAACATCTCGGATTCCTGTCGACAGGGGCGTCCGCCAGGGGTGCGTGCTAGCTCCCACTCTGTTTTCCCTATATCTAAACGGAGTGGTAGAGCACCTTCTCCAGCTATCAGCAGATGCTCCTTCTCTGGCGGGCAGGAAGATACCAACGCTCCTGTTCGCAGACGATACCCTGCTGATTTCGAAATCCCCGAAGGGCCTCCAAACCCTGCTAACGAGGTTTCAGGGCTTCTGCGACGCAAGGGGCTTGGCTATTAACATCAACAAAACCAAGTTCCTTGTGTTGAACCCCCCCAGGAAGACAGTTCACCCACCATCAATTGACGCAGTACCCTTAGAAAGGGTTAGGGAATTCGATTACCTGGGAATCAGACTTTGTGACACCATGTCTTGGAAGGCGCACCACCAAAAATCCACCTTGACATACAGGAGGGTCATGGGTGCCCTCTTAAAAGAGCATCGCGCCTCACCCCTCAAACCCATCGGGGTGATCCTCGACATATACAAGGCAAAGGCTGTGAGTGCGGCCCTTTACGGGGCCGAATTGTGGGGTACCCAGAAACTGGATGCTCTATCCCATCTGGAGAATAAGTTTCACAAAGACCTAATGCGGCTCCCTCACAACTCTCCTACCCTACCCCTTCTACTTGACACAGGTACACGACCCATAGCTGACCAGGCCAAGTTACGTCCCCTCCTCCTGTGGGCCCGTATATGGAATGTCCCTGAGCTTTCAAGCTATGCCGATGCACTAAGTGAGCTTCTTTCAACCCCGGGCTGGCATAAGATCGGTTGGCTCGTTGGTGTAAAGCGCCTCCTTTGCGATCTAGGCCTCGGCGATGCTTGGGCTAGCAGATCCTCGCCACCCAAACAGCTGCTCAAGAAAATATTCTGGCTGTGGGTGGACAACGAGAGAGTCTCGCAACCGAATATATGTAGATCAGCTAAGGAGTTCTTGGTTATCAAATCCCGCCCCTCTAGAGAACCCTACCTCGATGTGATCTTGAATCCAACAGATAGGGCGTTGTATTTCAAATTTAGGGCAGGGGTTTTGCCCCTAAACTCAAGGACAGCCAAGTGGAAACCACCATGGCAAACTGTGGAAACTTGTCCTTTCTGTACAACCAGGGTAGAATCTATTGCTCACTTGTTATTCGAGTGCCCAGCCTACGCTGCTCCCCGTCGCAGATGGTTGAAACCGCTCTGCACAAGGCTGGGCACTCGGTCACATTTGGAGGCCCTACAGCTGTTAAAATCCGACCCCCAACCACTGTTTGTTTGTGGTCTGGCAAAATTTCTGGGGTGGGCCTGGAGGATAAGAACCGCGAGGAGGAAGCTCCTCCAGTAAGGATGCCAACTGACATTATAGTGCCCCGGCTACTTCCTGTATGCGCCCCTTTTGTTTATGCAGAAATGAATATTTGTATATTTGCACAAATGTTTTCAAAAACGATGCTTTTTACTAGGTTGTATATTTATAAGATTCTTGTTGAAATTTTTATAGTCTTGATGTATAACTGTGTTTTACCCGTATGAAGATTTTATTGCAATGCTTTTATGAAATGAAATATTTCGAAATAAAGCTATACAACCAACAACCAACCAGCTAACCCTAACTAACTCTAAGTTACAAAAAGTGCCAAAAGCCTTTTCCGCATGGATTTTCTCCAAACCAGTTTTAACCGGTATTAGACCTTCCCAGCAATGCCCCAGGACCCGCCAACCCACCCGCAAAAAAGCACAACACCCCCAAACAGCCAAAAAGCAAAAATGGAAAATCTCATACTTACAATATTTTTCGGCCTTCTTTCAATTCTGTCCAAACGTGCTGTGCAGCTAGGCCATAACTCCCTTTTTCCACCATGGATTTCCTGAAAAGCAAATGCAATCAAAATTAGACTGTGCCAGCAGTGCTCCCAGACCCCAAAACCCACCCACAAACACTCGGAAACCCCCTTAAAGAGCACCTCAAAGACAAGCAAGTCAGAAAAAACGAGAAAAAAAAAATGTGCCTCCGATTAGGTCCAAACCAGTTTTATCCGGTATTAGACCTTCCCAGCATTGGCCACAGAGCTGTCAACCCAGGCAAAAACAAGTAGAAGACCCAAAACAGCCAAAAAGCAAAAGTACAAAAATGGGAACGTAGTTATTTCCAGGGCAATTTCCAAAATCACTCAGCGCACGCTCTGCAGCTAGGCCCTAACTCCCCTCTGCCACCATGGATTTTCTTCAAACCTCTTGCAATCAAAAGTATCCATACCCAGCAGTGCTCCCAGACCCCGAAACCCACCCACAAACACCAGGAAGAACCCCAAATAGGCCCCCGAAAATGCTAAATTGGGCGAAATTTCAGAAAAAGCAAAAACTTTTTCCTCATGGATTTGGTCCAAACCAGTTTTATCCGGTATTAGACCTTCCCAGCAATGGCCACAGAGCCGTCAACCCAGGTTTAAACAAGTAGAAGACCCCCAAACAGCCAAAAAGCAAAAGTACAAAAATAGGGACTTAGTCATTTCTAGGGCAATTTCCAAAATCACTCCGCGCGCGCTCTGCAGCTAGGCCCTAACTCCCCCCTGCCACCATGGATTTGCTTCAAACCTCTTGCAATCAAAAGTATCCATACCCAGCAGTGCTCCCAGACCCCGAAACCCACCCACAAACACCAGGAAGCCCCCCCAAACAGGCCCCCGAAACCATGATAGTGAGCAAAAAGGCAATAACGTTTTCAAGTCTGATTTTGTCCAAACCAGTTTTATCCGGTATTAGACCTTCCCAGCAATGCCCCAAGACCCGCCAATCCACCCGCAAAAAAGCACAACACCGCCAAACAGCCAAAAAGCAAAAATGGGAAATCTCATACTTACAATATTTTTCCGCCTTCTGTCCAAACGCGCTGTGCAGCTAGGTCATGACTCCACTTTTCCACCATGGATGTCCTAGAAAACAAATGCAATCAAAATTAGACTGTGCCAGCAGTGCTCCCAGATCCCAAAACCCACCCACAAACACCCGGAACCCCCCCAAAGAGCACCTCAAAGACAAGCAAGTCAGCAAAAACGCAAAAATCATTTCACGTCCGATTTTGTGCAAAGTGGTTTTATCCGGTATCATACCTTCCCAGCAATGCCCATAGACCCGCCAACCCACCCGCAAATAAGCACAACACCCCCAAACAGCCAAAAAGCAAAAATGGGAAATCTCATACTAACAATATTTTTCGGCCTTCTGTCCAAACGCGCTGTGCAGCTAGGTCATGACTCCACTTTTCCACCATGGATGTCCTAGAAAACAAATGCAATCAATATTAGACTGTGCCAGCAGTGCTCCCAGACCCTGAAACCCACCCACAAACACCAGGAAGCCCCCAAACAGGCCCCAGAAAACATGATAGTGAGCAAAAAGGCAAAAACGTTTTCAAGTCTGATTTTGTCCAAACCAGTTTTATCCGGTATTATACCTTCCCAGCAATGCCCCAAGACCCGCCAACTCACCCTCAAAGAAGTAGAACACCCCCACAAGTGCTGGAGGAGGTGGATAGAGGAGCATGTTCTTGTGAATTTGTAAACCTGAGGAATGCAGACTGCGGCACCTTCAAATCAATAAGCAAATAAGCGAAGACAGTTCTGCTGATGGGCTTGTTTTTGTGATTAGGTGATTAAAGTGTTAATTATATTAACTGTGCAAAACAAAGAAAGACAGACACACAGGAATAAAAGTGAATAAGGACGAAAAAGAAAGTAATTGATTCATTGGCTCATTTTCAGGGCTCGGTGTCAGGGAATAAGAGTCTGGTAAGTTTTCACTGCATCTTCCATCTACTCCACCTGAAACTTTGTCATCAGGAGCATGGGTTGGAGGTTTTGAGGCTGATGACCCCTCTCCTTCTATCTCCCTCTGTGAAATCTTATTTTGCTTCATGTGGTTTTTTTTAAAATACTTGTTGTACCACATGAATATTTGCTTGCTGTACTTCAAGATAGAATCTTCTTGCACAAGCCGCATCTTACCAATTTAACTGTGATCTTTGATTCACAAGATGGAATAGTGAAAAAATCCTAAACTATGCTTTGTTTCTTCATTGGTGGTTGTTCAACTGAAGACTCTTCTTGTGCTGCTGGGAGCAACCAGTTGTACGTCTTCCTGTGGTTGTTCTGATGCCATTTTATTTTTGCAAAGAAATAACCAAAGAAACCAAACACCAGCATAATGTTGAAAATCAGTTTAGGACATCTATTATAATAAACTAACCGTTACGTGGAAAGGTCAAGAAGAGAGACTTACTTTCATAAAGAAAAATGTGTAAACCAATGACATTTCTTTGTTTGGTAGTCATATTCTATTCGCGAGTGCCGTCGTCGTCACGACTCCCGGTGTTGCTGCAAAAGTAAAAAGTTATTTTGGGGAATTGGTCTTTTGCTAAACAGGTACAGTCAAACTTTATGTAAATATGTTTATATATGTGTTTTACACTTTACTGTAAACATGCAATATTCACGACCAACGAATTCGTCGCGACTTCCAGTGTCATCAGGAACAAGGAACATGCATTTCAAGTGTACTTTGTTTGACAAATGTATACAAAGGAGAAAGTTAAATCAATATCTTACTAAACAACTAGACTCAAACTTTAAATAAAACATGTCTTTATATCTGTTTAATACTTTAAAAATATAAAGTGATGTCATCAGTGATGCCTCTAACCAAGTCATAAGCAGTGCATAATGGCGGTGTGCGTTATAGTTAGCTCAGTAAAATATAACTGCTGAATTAATCGGGTTTTGTACGAGTGAAATGTCAGACGAACTATAAAGTCCCTATAACCATTGTTTTTTTCAGTGAATATTATATATATTCACAAAATTGCCCAAAAACAGTGCCTCAGTGATTCTTGTTGTGCATGAAAAGATCTGGAGTGATCCCTCAAGCAGAGGGGAGAGAAAAAGGGGGCTCAAAAACGTGTTACCCATGTTAATTCCAATAGGAATTTTAGACATGACTACAACCCAAACTGTTGATTGGAATTACAATACCTTGGTAGAAAGGTAGCTGTTGGTACAGGAAGTGAACTTTTTTGTAAATTGATGTAAATCAGTTCAGTAGTTCTGGATATATATATAAAAAAAACAGAAAGATGTATGTATAGGGACGCTGATCCTCTTAGGATCCTGACAGCCCCATGCTCAAATCTGATTGGCTCCCAACACTTCAAACCAGTAAGTGTTGACAACCTTCTTGAGACTATGGTTAATCTGAGTTCCAACATAAAACATAAAAATAGAGAAAGGGACAAGGGAGGAATACACTGACCCCCTAGGGTTCTTGGAGGGAGGTCCCAGAGAGATTTTTTTTTGTAACTTCAGCTGGATGAGTGCAGGATTCGGGCTCCTGTGCGTCCTTAATTATTGGCTCCTGGGTGGGGCAAGTGAAGGTGGCATGTGGGACTTAAAGGAGGGTGCACGCAGGCCCCCCTATTAGGGCTTACCAATGAACCGGGGGCCACCACATCCCGGAGCTTCTGAGTTCTTAAACAGGGGGCTTCTCGGACTCCCCCAGCCCCTGGGGACCACCAGCATCTTGGGCCCATATTGAAATAACAAATTGCGGGCCGGGTGACCCCCCCCCAGCACCAGGAACAACCATCTCCCCAGGGCTAAATTAAAGTTAATGGAGGGGCTGCAAAGACCCTCTGGGCCCCAGGGACTGACAAATCCCCAGGGCTTAATTAATTTTTAAAGTGAGAGGGGACCACATGAACCCTCCCAGGCTATAAAAGTCCCCGGAGACTACCACCTTCTCAGGGCCTGTCCATCTGCTTCAAAGCAGCCCCCACTGGAGCCAATAATGAGCCTGAGGACCACCACCCCCCCAGGGCAAGCTCCGTCTACATCCACCTCAGGACATAGTTATTTGTTGTGGCCTTGGCAAGAGATTTAGCCACTCCTGCCAAGCCACAGCAAACACTACACTTCCAGCAAGTGAGAGTGAAGAAATGTTCTTGCTTACCAGAAGCAGAGCAATTTGTGACACAGTATTTTTGTTAACAATATGATTTTACCACAGTATTGTGCCTATGAACCTATTTTAAAGAAATGACTCTTCAAGTCCTTCCTAATTTGGAGCAGCGTTGGGGCTGTCCTGATCAATACAAGGATGATGTTCAAGATACTAGGAACAAAAATGGATTCTGCCTTTTTTTTCTTTCTTTACACTTTTATGTCTCCATTCTGGTGGTGTTCCAGCTCAAGGTGTGCTGGGGAACCACCAGAAATGGTCTGCAATATGACTGTGGCTGCTGGTAGCGATAGCTTTCTAAAGGATGCAGCCTGTTTTGAAAATGGTATGTGCCAGCAAGGGGAGTGAATAGAGTTGCACCAGGATGAGGACAATGTGGTCATATTTTTCAGACCCTAGATGAGACAAGCTGTGGCATATATATAAAGCCCTTAGGAGGTGCCAATGAAAGTCAGAATGATAATGAACCATGGCTACCCTCATTCAGAGGTGAGTGTACACTAGTCCCAGGCAATCTTTGTTTTATTTGTAATGTGTTCCTGGAGTTGGAGATTGGTGTCCAGGATGAATCTAAATGACTTCTCATATGTATGTGTATATATAAATATGTAAGGCAGACCCTAAGGACCTCAAGAACTTCGACCCATCTCCCTGCTTCCGTTTCTGGTGAAGGTCACAGAGGAAATCATCAACAAACAACTGACCTGCTACCTCGAGAAGAACGTGTATGAAAAACAATTCCCAACAGGTATCAATTTAAGGCAGTTCAATGATGTATGCAGTCAGCATTACATGAGAAAGAGGCAAGGAGACTCATGCGGTTTAAGATCTTGTAATTCACAAATTCAAAAAAGGGCGTTTCACATGGAAATACAGTTAGGCAGCACTGTACAGAAGAAATCATGTGACAACCCGAAGGCACTTAGTGAATAGTGATATATACAATAAGTGAAAGGTGATGATGCAAGTGCTGAACGTGAAGAGCGTGAATGGCGCCAGGTGACAAAGAAATATACAGTGTTGGCTCAGCAAGACTTAGTTTTTGGTCACTTAGGTTACGGTTTCAACATTTTTCAAGAGCCAAAGATGTTATATGCGCCATAGAGTTGCGCTGTGATGTCGACGGTGTTTCGATCCCCGTGAGTCGGGATCGTCTTCAGGACAGGGTTGTCGGGTTCAGGAAGTGCTGCGGGGAAAAAAGGGTCCGGTCAGGGAGGGTGAAAAGGGGGTTTGGATAGGGGGGCTAGGGTGGCAGAAAGGTAGGGGAGTAGGAAGGAATGGCCTAGATAGGGTCTGCATGCATGATGGTGGTTAGGTAGCCTTTAGTCAGAACCATGGGAGGTAGGAGGAAATTGCGTCGGTGGGTGTGAAGCTGGTGGATGACATGCCAGGGGTACGGGAGTACAAATAAAGGGTGTCAGCGTGAGCTGACAACCCGATGAATGGTGAGCATGTAAAGGGCATGGGGGGCTGTGACAGAGGTCTAAGAGTCATAGCGCGTAGTAAGTGCAGTTAAACATGAGTGTGACTACAGATTGGGCAAGTGAATCTTGATATAAAATGCCCAGGGGGTGCTAGGTGATAGGGTGTCCCCGTGGGTGGGGGGTTGATGGGGGGGTGGGGGGAGGGGGGAAAAGGAAGTTTTACCTCGTAATTGTGAGAGAGAGGCGGGCTGCTGGCTGGTCTGGGTGCCCTGGAATTTAGAGCGAGTCCCGTCTGTGCTATAAGAGTAGCAGAGGGTGAGTACTAGGAAGCTACCTCGGGCGGGCTGGTGCGTGACAAAAAAGGTAAAACATACTTGTGAAAGAGCCGATGGCCGTGATGTTCATAGGTCCATGGGCGAGGGCAATCGAAGAGCAATTTGCGGGAAAGGAGGACAATGGATGTAAAGGCCTGGGGAAGGCAGGTCAATTGCGGTAGGCACACATGATAGAATAGTTACCTGGAACGCGTTTAACGAAGGCAGGGATGAGTTAGGAAGGGCAGCGCCTGTGGGAAGGAGGAAGACGCGAGTCAGAGTAAGCTGGTGCTGTACTGGGCGAAATATGGAAGGTGCACCATTGAGTCGGTGCGGTCATATACCTGAATGTATCTAAGCGGCTGGGGGCAACGAAGGTTCGATGGGATCCAAAGACTCACGTTGAAAGTGAACAGCTCCGTGGACCCGGAAGGGGTTCCGCTTTGTACATAAGGCGTGATTGGGTTGCAGAGGAGGCGGGGTTGCGTCGTAGGGGAGGCGTGGCCGGGAAGGGGGCGGGGCAGGGGTAGGGCTGTGTCAATGCGTTGCTGGGGCAACGGGGGATGAATAAGAAGAAACTTTATTGAGAAAGGCAGAGCGAATGAAATTGCATAAACAGATATGTATACAAACACTGAACAAAGCAAGGATCGCACAGACTAGGTAGGCCAACAATGCGAGTACTGTATCCGCAAGACATTCGGCACATTGTTTACAATGATTAAAACCATATCTGTATTGGTAATGAGGTGTAAAAACAGACAGTTAAATAACACGTTATTCAGGCTAGTTAACACGTCATTCAGGCTAACCAAGTGAGTAGGTAAGCACGGCAAGTGTCGTACCCACAAGGCAATCAGTACATAGTTCACAATGGTTAAAACAATTCTACAATGGTACTGGGGTATAAAACCAGGCTGGTAATTTACAGGTTAGTCAAACTCAAACAGGGTGTTGGGAGCACAAAGTAGAACGGTGAGAGCGGACCGAGGACATATGAATGAAGGTTAAAAAAGATGAGAGGGTCTATTGCAGGGACGTGTCTCAGAGGGCCCTAAAGCTAGCGAGGCGAGGTCTGAAAGAGGCCTGGGCACCTGCTTATCAAAAAAGGTGCTGTAAGTTCAGGACAGGCGTCGGTCAGGTAAGTTCATAATACTACACGGCGATGGTACTGTTCCACTCATCGAGTGTGTTGAGGCCATGGTTGATGGAGTCAACGCGCAATATCCATTTGCATTCTGCTCTGTTTAACAGGTTGGACATATTTCCGCCTCTGATTGGCAGTGGATGTTTTTCAATGACCGTCCATCTCAAATCTGTATCAAGGTGCTGTTTGTCAAGGAAATGTGTTACCAGTGGGGCGGTCAGGATTTTGCAGTTGATTCTGCTCTTATGTTGGATGATCCGCTGCTTTACCATTTGAGTGGTCTGACCGATGTAAATGAGGTCACAGGGGCAGCGGACAGCATAGATCACGTTTTGGGTCTTGCAGTTGGAGTGATGGTTTAGTTAGGTGGTGTGACCGTTGTACATGAATTCTTTTGTGTTAGTGGTAAGGTCGCACACACTGCAAGACTGACATTTATAGTGGCCGACGACAGGATCCAGGCCCCAAGTGGCTGTTATGGTGTGTTTGTCCGGGGGTTGGATGGGCCAGGTGATTGCATGTACTAGATGGTTGGCGATGTTATTTCCACGTTGATAGGAGAACAAGGGAGGTTCATGGAACTGTTCTTGGGAGCGAAGAAGAGGCCAATTTTTCTTGATTATTCTACTAATCCTGTTCTTGTCGGGGCTGAAGGTAGAGACGAATGAGATTCTGGTCAGCGTCTTCCTGTTGTTTGAGATCAAAAGGTGTTCACGGTGGTTATACCAAGCGCGTTTCTTAGCTTTTGTCACTAGGCGTCGTGGGTATCCCCTGTGTATAATCGTGTTAAACAATATGTCGGCCTCCCTGAAGTAGTATTTTCGCCATTTGCAGTTGCAGCGGATCCCCAAGAATTGGCCATAGGGTAGTCCGTCGTGCAGGCCCCTCGGGTGGTAGCTGGAATAGTGTAACAATGTGTTACTTTCCGTGGGCTTACGAAAAAGTGCTGTACCCAAGATGCCATCTTCTGCGTGGATCATTACGTCAAGGAAGGGTAGATCATTAGTCTTGTACTCAATCGTGAATTTGAGGTGTTCCTGTGCGTTGGTGAGCCACTCGACAATGGGTAGGAGGGTGTCCGTAGGTACGTTCCAGATGAGGACAATATCCTCTATATACCGTCGCCACAGATCAATCGGTGGTTGGTAAGGGTTAATAGGGTTGAGGATGAGTGATTTCTCCATGTCGTGGACAAACAAGATGGCGAAGTTGGGGGCGAAACAAGCGCCCATAGAGACACCCTTGACCTGTAGGTAGTAAGTGTCTCTGTACAGAAAATAGTTGTTTTGGAGTGCAATGCATAGTAAGTCCATGATAAAATCAGTTGGGATCTTGGTGGGTTGGGGTCTGGAAAGGAGGAGTTTTTTGATCACTTCAAGGCCTTTGTGGTGGGGAATGTTGGTGTAGAGTGATTCTATGTCCATACTGGCCATCAGCTGGGTGGACATGTCAAAGGTCTTATCCTCTATGGTTGTAATGAGGTCCATTGTTTCGCGTATAAAAGTATCAGTGATGGGCACAAACTCCTTGATGATGGCATCTATGTATTTTCCCAGTGGTTCCAATATAGACCGCACCCGGATACGATGGGACGTCCTGGTGGGTTAGTGGTGTCCTTGTGTATTTTCGGAAGGACGTAAAGGACTGGAGTCCTAGGATGTGGATTGTTAAGGTATTCAAACTCCTTTTTAGTAATAATGCCAAGATCCCTGGCCGTTGTGGTGGCGGACAGAATTTTAGATCTGATGTCGCTCAAAGGGTCTTTGGAGAGTGGGCGGTAGTGATCCAGATTGGAACGTTGGCGTTTGATTTCCAGGTCATATTGAGTGGTACCCATGACGACGATGCCCCCGCCCTTGTCCGCAGGCTTGATGATGATTTCACTGTTGTTTTGGAGGGAGCAGAGGGCATGTTTCTCAGTTAGGGGAAGGTTGTAGGGGATAAACCGGGGTGAAGTTTTGAGGTCCATCACGTCTTGCATTACTAGCCGCTCAAAGGCCAGTATATCTGGTGGCATTAAATTGGAGGGGGGATTGAAGGTGGAGGGAGGCCGAAAAGGAGAGATCTGGAAGGGTGTTGAATCGGGTCTGTCTGCGAAGAAATACTTGAGACGAATTCTCCTGAAGAATTTCAAGAGATTGGATTGAAGTTCGAGGAAGTTGGTTCGTACGGTGGGCACGAAAGTAAGACCCCATGAGAGAAGTGTTTTTTCTACAGTGGTCAAGTTATGGTTGGAAAGATTGAAGATAGGAATGGTCATCTCAGTCCCCATGGTTGCTGTAGCAATGGTTACTGGGGCGGGCCCCATTGGTAATAGCGGTTCCGTGTCTGACGCTCGCCTGGGACCTGGGGTTGGTATTGTCTGGTCGTGGCTGGGCGATTCTGTGGTGGAGGATGGCCGCGGCCCCGGGCTAAAAAACCAGATGGCAGAAGTGGTTGAAGTCTGGAAGTGGAGGATGAAGAGCCGGAGTCTGAGTCGTCCGCTGAAGTATTGGAAGAATCAGAAAAGGTAATCCGTTGATTATTACGGTAACGTCCCCAATTGCGTGTTCTTGGGGGATTCTGTGGGGTATTGAAAAACTTGTCGTTTAGATAGGGATATGTGTTTCCACTTTATAGTATTTGATATCTTTTTGTATCTTATTGACTTTTTTGTTGAGTTCAAATGTATTGAATGTTGCGATGGTCGAGTTGATTTTGTCTGGAAGACTCTTGGCGTCAGTTAGAGAGGGATCTGCCAAAATGAGTTTCTCCAATTCATCAATTTCCTCCAATTCAAGGCGACTGTGTTCGATGGCTGTATCTATGCCAAGGACCATCCAATGGCAGGAGGGGGTCGCTAGGTGGCTGAAGCTAGTTCTAAACTTGGGGTCCTGTGTGAAGATGGCAGGGGTGTTTTGGATTTGTAGGCCAACAGGTATCACGCCTGATCACAGATAGTCTGTGAGCATCCGGGCACGGAGATCAGTTCTGATCTGTTTCTTTTTCAATATTTCAAGTTTTTCCAAGAGGACACGGGAGGTGTTCGGGGTGGCAGGAGTGGTAGTCGAGGTGGTAGGTCCCGAAAGGAGTGAGGGACCAACCAGGCACGACTGGATGTACTCTTCAGAGTAGGTTAGAGACTTCTTGGACATCGTGTGTATGCCAGATGGTAATACACCGATGGGGGCCTATTTAATAAGGCGGGCATGATAGGTACCAAGAGGTACAACTCTTGCAGCTCAGCAGCTGCTCACAATCTTGTGAAAAAATAATAGGAGTAAAACCCATAAACCACGTCGGGATGGGTGTAGGATGTGTATAAAAAACAATTCCCAACAGTGTTGGCTCAGCAAGACTTAGTTTTTGGTCACTTAGGTCATAGTTTCAACATTTTTCAAGCATTTTTCATTTGCCAAAGATGTTAGAAGCGCCATAGAGTTGCGCTGTGATGTCGACGGCGTTTCGATTCCCGTGAGTCGGGATCGTCTTCAGGATAGGGTTGTCTGTTTTTACACCTCATTACCAATACAGATATGGTTTTAATCATTGTAAACAATATGCTGAATGTCTTGGGGATACAGTACTTGCATTGTTGCCCTACCTAGTCTGTGCGATCCTTGCTTTGTTCAGTTTTTTTATACATATCTGTTTATGCAATTTAATTCGCTATGCCTTTCTCAATAAAGTTTTTTCTTATTCATCCCCCGTTGCCCCAGCAACGCATTGACACTGCCCTACCCCTGCCCCGCCCCCTCCCCGGCCGCGCCTCCCCTACGACGCAACCCCGCCTCCCCTGCAACCCAATCACGCCTTATGTACAACGCAGAACCCCTTCCGGGTCCATGGAGCTGTTCACTTTCACCGCGAGTCTTTGGATCTCATCGAGCCTTTGTTGCCCCCAGCAGCTTAGATTCATTCAGGTACGTGACCGCTCCGACTCAATGGTGCACCTTTCATATTTCGCCCAGCACGGCACCAGCTTACTCTGACTCGCGTCTTCCTCCTTCCCACAGGCGCTGCCCTTCCTAACTCGTCCCTGCCTTCGTTAAACGCGTTCCAGGAACTATTCTATCATGTGTGCCTGCCGCAATTGACCTGCCTTCCCCAGGCCTTTACATCCATTGTCCTCCTTTCCCGCAAATTGCTCTTCGATTGCCCTCGCCCATGGACCTATGAACATCACGGCCATCGGCTCTTTCACAAGTATGTTTTACCTTTTTTGTCACGCACCAGCCCGCCCGAGGTAGCTTCCTAGTACTCACCCTCTGCTACTCTTATAGCACAGACGGGACTCGCTCTAAATTCCAGGGCACCCACCCAGACCAGCCAGCAGCCCGCCTCTCTCTCACAATTACGAGGTAAAACTTCCTTTTCCCCCCTCCCCCCACCCCCCCATCAACCCCCCACCCACGGGGACACCCTATCACCTAGCACCCCCTGGGCATTTTATATCAAGATTCACTTGCCCAATCTGTAGTCACACTCATGTTTAACTGCACTTACTACGCGCTATGACTCTTAGACCTCTGTCACAGCCCCCCATGCCCTTTACATGCTCACCATTCGTCAGATTGTCAGCTCACGCTGACACCCTTTATGTAAACTCTCGTCCCCCTGGCATGTCATCCACCAGCTTCACACCCACCGACGCAATTTCCTCCTACCTCCCATGGTTCTGACTAAATGCTACCTAACCACCATCATGCATGTAGACCCTATCTAGGCCATTCCTTCCTACTCCCCTACCTTTCTGCCACCCTATTCCCCCCTATCCAAACCCCCTTTTCACCCTCCCTGACCTGACCCTTTTTTCCCCGCAGCACTTCCTGAACCCGACAACCCTGTCCTGAAGACGATCCCGACTCACGGGGATCGAAACGCTGTCAACATTACAACGCAACTCTATGGGGCATCTAACATCTTTGGCTCTTGAAAAATGTTGAAACCATGACCTAAGTGACCAAAAACTAAGTCTTGCTGAGCCAACACTGTATATTTCTCTGTCACCTTGCGCCGTTCACGCTGTTCACGTTCAGCACTTGCATCATCACCTTTCACTTATTGTATATATCACTATTCACCAAGTGCCTTCGGGTTGTCACATGATTTCTTCTGTACAGTGCTGCCTAACTGTATTTCCATGTGAAACGCCCTTTTTTGAATTTGTGAATTAAGAGCTATTAAACCGCATGAGTCTTCTTGCCTCTTTCTCATATAATGCTGACTGCATATATCATTGAACTGCCTTAAATTGATACCTGTTGAGTATTGTTTTCTATACACATCCTACACCCATCCCGACGTGGTTTATGGGTTTTACTCATGTTATTTTTAAAAAAAACCTTGAGAAGAACAGCATCACGGACCTGTCCCAGTCCGGGTTCCATAGCAATCAGAGCACCGAAAGCGCCCTCATTGCCTCCACCGACGACATCAGGATCCTGCTTGACAACGGAGAAACATCATCCCTCATCCTCCTGGACCTGTCAGCCGCCTTCGACAAGGTCTGCCACTGCACACGATGAACACACCTACACGACGCCAGTATCCAAGAGATGGCACTGGACTGGACCACATCCTTCCTATCCGGCAGAACTCAGAGCGTCCGCCTCCGCCCCTTCCGCTCCAATGCCACCATGATCATCTGCGGCGTACCCCAGGGCTCCCTCAGCCCAACGTTTTTCAACATCTACATGGCATCCCTTGCCTACGTAGCCCGACAGAACGACCTCTAACATCATCTCCTATGCCGACAACACCCAGCTGACCCTCTCCCTCACCAAAGACCCTCACACTGCCAAAACCAAACTTCACGAAGGAATGAAGGCCATCGCAAAAAATGGATGTGGAACAGCCGATTGAAGTTGAACTCAGACAAATCGGAGGTCCTCATCCTCAACCCCACCCCCTCGGCCTGGGACGACTCCTGGTGGCCGACCACACTGGGAACAGCCCCAACACCCACCTACCACGCATGCAACCTAGGGGTCATCCTCAAATCCACCCTCTCCATGACTAAGCAGGTCAACGCCGTCTCCTCATCCTGCTTCAACACTCCCCGAATGCTCCACAGGATCTTCAAATGGATCCCCATCGAAACTAGAAGAACAGTCACCCAGGCCCTCGTCACCAGCAGATTGGACTATGGAAACGCCCTCTACGCAGGAACGTCGGCCAAACTCCTGAGACGACTGCAACGCATCCATAACGCCTCGGCACGTCTGATCCTCGACATCCCCTGCCGCAGCCACTTCACACCCCACCTGAGAAACCTGCACTGGCTCCTCGTCAACAAGAGGATAACCTTCAAGCTCCTCATCCACGCATACAAAGCTCTCCACAACACCGGCCCAGCATACCTTAACAGATGACTCCGCTTCTACACCTCCACTTGCCATCACCGCTACGCCGGCATCGCCCTCGCCACAGTCCCCCGCATCCAAAAACGGCCGCCGGCGGCAGATCCTACTCCCACCTCGCCAGCAAGACCTGGAACACCCTCCCCTCCAACCTACGGCAGACTCAAGACCTACTGGCCTTCAGAAGACTCCTCAAGACCTGCCTCTTCGATCAGTAGCAGCACACCCCCCAGCGCCTTGAGACCCTCACGGGTATTTAGTGTGCTTCATAAGTGTCCTGATTGATTGATTGATTGATTGATTGATATATGAGCAATAATATCACACTTATAAGTAATGCATGGATAATAATATGAAATGCAAGCAGATAATGATATGATATGAAACTCAAGCAGACAATACTGGACATCCTGCAATAAATCAGAAAGATATATACACTAAATACATCAGATAATTACAATCACTGAAGACTTGGATGTGCACACAGGCACTCACACATCACAAAGTCAATACTCCATGAAAACAGCTCAGGTGATTATAGCCACTGGAGAGTTGAATGTGCACACAGACACAACACATCACCTGGTGCAAACTTCATCCTGGCCCACTCCAGACTAGAGGATTCATGGCTGGGGTCTAGAGACCCAGAAACCAGATTCCTGCACTGAAGAGGCATCCGCCATGCATGCCCAAATCCTAGTTTCCAATCAACAAACCCCATCTTTATAATCTCAAAACACACAAGGAGGTTCCGAGAGGCCCTCCTACGCGCCGTGAAAACTTACTGGAATTGAGTATTCTCGATGCAAGTATTCCAAAGGCAAAAGAGTTCTCACGTTCCTTCTGCACTTTCACATGTTCCAGCTTTTATCTTAACAAAGCTTATGAAAGTCTCCTGCAGTAAAGTCAACCAAACCACCTTGAACTTGAATAGCCTAAATAACTTGAGTAAGTCTGGGGGCCTCCCTGTGTGCAAAGCTCAAGCTAGCTGACAGAGTCAGAATTCAAGATGGCATGACGCCATGTCAAAGCCAATATAAGAACTTCATTATACTTCCCAATGTACAGCAAAATACACATTTGTGCACCACTGCCTATAGCATCACACACTTCATCTCCAAATGTACAACGCATGCACATTCGAGCACCACTGCTTATAACACTGCACTTCGAGTCCAAGAAGTACAATCAACCTCTCTCTCTCATGCTTTCAAATGCACATCCCACATGTTCTGTTCCTGGCAAGGCTGGTCTACACTGTGAAAGCTAAAACTACAAAGAGACATGAAATAAATCTTCAAAGAAATGTGCCCATGCAGAACATTCAAGCTAGGATAAAATAAAACACCAAAAGTCAATTTAAATCAATGATAGTCAAAGGTCATCACATTGTTTCAAAACATAGGAGTGCCTTTAGCACTACAGATAATACTGACCTCTTGGGACCTGGAGATGCCCAATTAAAACATGATGTTGAGTGGAAAAGGATGAGGGGAACCAGTGCCAGTGAACCCCATTCAAGACTCCAGGGTATGTGTACGAGTGGAATGGTTGACTGTGTCAAAGACTGCTGAGAGGTTCAGAAATATCAAGAGTCCTGGTTAATCGTTGTCTGTGGTGGTGAAGTGACAGCTTCTATGATGTGTGAAGCAATGGTCTCCATGCTGCAGCATAATCTGACGCCAGACTGATTGGTGTGCAGAAGAAGGTTGTCACTTATGTGATCTTGGAATTGACTCGTTTACCACAGACTGCTTTTCACAGTGATGTTTACATGAATTTTAGTTGGATGATGGCTCGCTTTTTGCAAAGTGATCAGGGTTTGTGTATGTTTCTTTAAGAGTTAGAGGATCAAGTCTGTTTTGAGAACTTTTGGGATGATGCCTTGAGGAAGAGAGGCATTGACAATAGTGAGTAGGATTGAGAGAGCATCCCCAGAGAGAGCTTTGATGGCTGACCATTGTCAGATTCTACAGTAAGGGATGAGTATAAGATGAAGCAGGCTTGTTGTTGTTTATGTGCTGTCAGATCCCTTGCGCTCTTTTCTGTGGAGTGGGGAATAGATGAGTCCGGCAGATTGTTGATGCAGTGCTTCATTGTCTTGAAAAGCATCCTCCTTCTATTGGTGCCTTCATTGATGGTATTGGCAAAGAATTAGCTGTCTGCATGCTGAGCAACGTGACTTCAGTATCTTTTTTTTCTTTCATTGTCCTTCCTGTCTGCAGAGGGATTATGCATTGCCAATATTGTCTTTAGAGTAGAGCATTGTAGCAGAGCGGGGATCCTGCCATTTGAAACTGTTTTTGGGTCTGGAATCCATGGAAGCTGACATGTCCTGAACATAGATAGAATCTGCAATAAATAATAACTCTTCAAATTGTACGTGTGGAAATTTCCAAATACTTTACAAAAAAGACATTCTAAACATTGATCCTGCACAGATGCAGTGATGTGAAATGGTTTGGGTAAATATAAGCCTAAATAATGTACTAGGTAGTACAGTAATCACTGAAGCAGCCCCGTTGAGTGTTAAGTATGCTTCTATATAAAAATATTTAAAGTTACTTCAAAAGGTGCTTGAAAAGATTTTGTGATAAACATACAAGAACAATGCAGACTAACAGAATAATAACTAAGCCTTGTCTGGTTTGGCAAAGGTGATGTCATTGACTGAGCCAAACATATGGGTTCAATTGCAAGGTATGCTTTTTTTCTTCAAATGTTGCCTTTTCCCCTATACCAATATTGAATAGATAGTAACCAATAGTGCCCAAGCAACAACTGATTTTATTGAACAACATTTGATCTGAACTTGTGAGTTTCATCAGTTTTGAAGCATTTGTGTGAAGCGTTTTCACTGTTTCAATTAAACATTGGTTTAAATCTCTACGGAATTTTTTACCCTTATTGTATGATTGTTTTGTGTCTTTTTACAAATTACTCTCCTATCTCTGAAGAGTAACCTTTATATGCATCCATGCTATCAAATATTTATCACTGTTGGCTCTCCTGGAACAAGTGATGAGGGTGCCCCGCAACAGCTCACATCATGGCTCTGAAGGTTGTAGTACTTAGCTATCCAGAAGGAATCCTTAAACAAATCCTGATCACAGTTCTGCAATAGAAAAGTTTACAGAATGCTAATGTTATTTCTTTTCTCTTTTCAGTGAATGTTGATGACTCTGGTGACAACAGGTGTACCACTTTACCTCAATTCCACTGTGGAGCGAGACACAGGATTCATCCTTATTGGATTTCCAGGTTTACAGCAATGGCAGCAGTGGTTCTCTATCCCTCTTGCTTTTTTCCTTCTTCTAGCTGTGATTGCGAATATTATTTTTATCACAACAATTTACCTGGAGCAGAATCTCCATCAGCCGATGTATTATTTCTTGTGCTATCTCAGCATCATAGATCTTACTCTTAGCATGGGCTTGATCCCAAATCTTCTTGCCATCCTTTTGTTTAATGCACGCTCCATTAGTATGGCTGGATGCTTCACTCAAATGTTCTTTGGTCATTGGCTGTTTTTAGCAGAGTCAGGAGTACTTGCTGCCATGGCTTCTGACCGCTATATTGCCATCTGCAGTCCTTTAAGGTATACATCAATTCTCAATAACAAACTTGTGGTAATGATTATGGTGATAATAGCGGTAAGGGCTTTCTTCTTTGCTCTGCCTGTGCCCCTTCTTGCTGCTCGGCTACACTACTGCTTTGATCGCATTATCAAACACAGCTACTGTAACAACATTGCTGTCACAAAACTTGCATGTGACGACATAAGTTTAAATAGCATTTACCAAATGACTGTGCTGAATCTAATGCTTGGTGGAGACTTTTTGTTCATCTTCGTTTCCTATTGCCTGATCCTTCGGGCTGTGCTACAGCTCCATGTAGTAGGAGCCCTTGGAAAGGCCCTAAGCACATGCAGTTCACATATTTTAATCATGTTATTTTTTTATTCAATTATAATTGTGTTGGGTATAACACACCATTCAGAAAATGAAATCACAATGTATATAGCAGTAGTGCTCAATGTGTTCCTTGCCATTGTGCCACCAGCCATGATTCCCATTATTTATGGGGTCAGAAACAAAGATTTTAATCAAAGATTCATTAAGCAGTTTGGCATTAGATACTGTGGGTAGACTATATGTCTAAAAAATACTACATAATGTGAGGTAATAATATGTAAGCTGCTAAACTACACACTAAATAAAATTAACTTATTTTGTCCTCAAAATATCACTCGCTCAAATTCTGAACATTTGTGGAAGCCACATTTGCTCCTTGTGCTTTAATTTCCATATCTGACAAATCACTCACTCGCTAAAAGAGTTGCTCACTACACTCTTAAAGGCATCCACTGATTCACATATGCACATACTCACCTATACAATCACTTACTTACACATTCACTCACACTTTCATTTTTTGATTGACACCATCACTCATATGTGTGCTCACATATTCCTTTCCTTGATCAGTCTTTCATGATTCACAGCTGATCTCTTATGTAGATGTATGTGTGTCTGATAGCTCAGTTGGAGCCATATTACTGAAAGTGCCCAAGAGGTCCAATGGGCATTTGAGTCCACTTTGTATATGCTAGGACACTTTGGTAGTACAGAAGTGGCAATACACACTTGTCTGTCCCCTTTTTAATACTTATAGTGCTGGCACACATGTAACACCAGTGCTATCATGAGAGGGTATTCCCTCATTTGCATGAACATGAGGACATCACTGTGCCTTTGCACATATGCCCTATTATGGAGGTGTTATTGGAAACAGGGTTATACCCACTAGAGTCAAAGGGACCTGGGTAGTTATCAGTACAAAAGGAAGGGGTCCCAGACAAGAAAACAAATGATTCAAACTTATATCTTAATATACAATTAATTCAAAGAGCAAAGCTATTGAATGCAAAAGAGTTTAATTCAGATTTGCATGTATTTCCTTTCATTGGTTAGAACTCATAATACATTGTTTATACATGACAAATTTATATAAATGTGCGTGCCCACATTCACAACGGGGAAGGGGTGAAGTGAAGGAAGTGTCAAGGATAGGATAGGGTAAAGGGATAGTCTGATTCATCCAATGACAGGTATTATTCTCAATTTAGAGACTGAGTAAATGTGGTTCCTTTAGCCAAAGGCCACAACATAAGGCTCATAAAGAGTCCAAAATACAACTGATGCACAAAGCCAAACTCCGCTTCAGCCGCTAAGGTCTTGCTTGGGGTAGGAGTTGGTCGTGGTTGTGTAGTCTACGTTTTGACCCAGATTATAAGTAGGAGAGTGGTCCTTACAGAGCGGGTCTTCTTCAGGACAAAGAAGTTGTGGGTGGGCAACCTCCTAGCGCGAAGGGCGAGAGGGGCAGGGTCACCAGAAGCTGGAATCTCCCGGGCCAGATTATAGGTTTGTAACTCTAAACTCTGAAGGTTTCCAGGCGTCTCGCCGGTAGAATAAAGTGTTCTTTGCGGTTGTTGATTCAGTCACCACTATTATTCAATTCAGTAGTAGACAGGGTGGATCCTATGCATGTAGCACACTTTTAAGTGCTTCGGTAATTCGTACTATCAAGTTGAAATTAATAAAAATGAATTGTGCCTCTGATAAACGAAAGGTTCTGAGGGCATCTACCCGGTAGGATTTCTTTTGTTTTATTTCTTACATTTTGTGCCTCCAAAGTTCAAATTATCTGGAGGAAGAATGGATCCTATGTAATCGGCACAGCCCCCTTTGATGTGTTACGAATATACCGGAATCTATCCCGTAAGTTGAAGTGCTCCACGCTCTGCAGAAGTGAACGAGGCAACACGTTTGTGGCAGAGCGTGGAGCACTGGGGGGCAGTCGATTGCAGTCAGAGCAGCATCCGCCTGGAATGACCTTCCTTTGTTTCTGCGAGCTCCCCTGAATTTTGGTCCTTTTAAAAAAGCTCTGAAAACCCATTTGTTTAAGATGGCCTTTTAGCTGTTCCCCGGTTTGGTTTATTTCCTTTCTTTTCATTCCGCGCCAGGATACTCCGGTAGTAATTGAGCACGTAATAAAACAGCATATAACATAACATAACATAACATAACATAACATAACATAACATATTATGCAGCTTGACATGAGGATTCCCTGCAGAAATACTGATGGTTCTTTTACAATTGAATATTTCTAATATTTACAGAATGCAAATCCTATTTTTTCTATTGTTTTAGTGAAAGTAAATGATGCTGATGACAACAGGTCACCACTTCTCCTTGGTGTCACTGTGGAGGGTAAGCAGCCATGACAACGTGGGCTTTACCCCGCGCTGCCATTACGACGCTGCTATTACAGCGCAAGTCGTTAGAACGACTTGTGCTGGAGGGCGCTGTTGTTAAAGGAATAGTTTAATTTTCTATTCCAACACCTTCCCTACTGTAACGTGGGCTGGAGATGGAATAGAAAATTAAACTATTCCACAATCCAGCGTCTACAGCGCAAGTCGTTGTAACGACTTGCGTTGTAAAGGATGCGTCGTAATTGCAGAGCGGGGTAAAGCCTGCGTTGTCATGACATACATCCACTGTGGAGTGTGAATCAGAAATAATCCTAATTGGATTTCCAGGGTTCCAGTAACCTAGCAGTGGTTCACTTTCCCTCTTCCCTTCCTTAAGCTGTGATGACCAGTATTACCCTAACCAAAACACTTTACCGGTAGCAGAATCGTCATCGACCAATGCACTATTTCCTCAGAAATGTGGGCAAATTATACCTTTCTTTTAGCATTAGCATAACACCAACCATCTCCTCTACTTAGGTTTGAAACATTCCCTTTAATATGGCTGGATGATTCACTCAAATTGGTTTTTCTTTATTTTTTACCAAAGTCAGGAGAACTTGCTATTGTGGCTTTTGACCACAACATTTGGAGTCCTCTATGGTATCAATCAATTATTAAAAATAGACTTGTGATAAAGATCATGATGATGATATCTGGAAGGGCTTTCACCTGCACTTTGCTGTTCCTTGCTGCTCGGCTGCACTAATGCCGTGTTCACATTATCAAACACAGCCATGGTACAACATTGCTGTCACAAAAAATAACTGTGCTTAAGATAATGCAGTATGAAGAATTATCATTCATCTTCTCGTGCTCCCTGATACTACAGGCAGTTCTAAATGTCCATGAAAAAGGAGCCCTTGCCAAGGCCCTCAGCACATGCAGCTAGCATCTTATATTTATTCAAAACGTTAGTGTTGGTTATAAAACACCACTCAGAAAATGAAATCATGACATATATGGCAATGGTGCTCAATTGTTTCCTTATCATTAGTCCACCCAACATGAATTTCCTTTACGGCATCATAAGCAAAGATATTACTCAATGGTTCAGGAAGCACTGTGGGTAGGTGTAATACCTCAAAATCGATCCTATAACACAATGTGAGTTAATAATATTCAAATTGGTAAACTGCACAGTAGGTAAACTCAACTTGATGTTTATCCTTCTATTGTGTTTTTATGTAGGAACCTGAATCAATATTACCATTTTATGCCCTTGTACGGCTATAATCAATAATACCCCTATAATGGCATAAGAATCAGATCCATATTTCAGTAAATCGCCCTTGCAGTCCAAGAGCTACTTCCTTAGATTCCTAGAAAGCACAACAAGTTCTTTCAACACACCAAACCTCCAGAAACCTGGGAAATCCCCGCTTGCTTTGTTTTGATTTGTAATAGAACTCCTGCGAGCACTGTAAGAACTGCCAGTTCTTAGTGACATCTTTATTGACGTCTTATGTCCAAACCTTACGTCAAACTCGGCACCTTCGAGGTATAAATATACCAACGTTGCCTTAAGCAAACACACGGTGGTGGTTTTGGAGCAGAGCAGCTATCTACTTGCCGAGAGCCCAGCAGATGCGAAAAGCCCACGAACGCTGCCCCTCCTCTTTGACGCGCTGAAAAAGACACTGTCTTTTCTCCTGCAGAGAAAATTCAGCTCCGGCGTTTCCAGCCTACCCTTGCGGGTGACTGGGATATCGAGTCCTGAGAGAGAGATACCAGACCTCCTACATTCTATTCCCAAGGTACAGTGCTGACTAAAACCTTAGAGAGAATTCTTGAACCAGATTCTTGGCAAAACCAACTTAACTTCACCTGCTACTTACTTACTCCTTCCCACGTATTAGGCTTAGGTCAGGTACACCGTGGTAGGCGTATTTTAAAAGCACCAGTTGAGCACGTTAGCCAATGTATATATGTATGTATATATTTTATCCATTTTAAAGTGTCTTACGGCTAAGAAACCATATCAATGCTTTTACAGTATTATTTCATAATACTCCTTTTACTGTACGTACTTTGTTTTATATTAAGTATTGCAATTGTGGCAATTAATTTCTGTTGCATGAGAAGGAAGACTGCTCAATAAATAATACCTTTTATTGAAAACGCCCGTCTCTCTATTCTCTGCACTCTGGTGAAACTAAGAACGCACATCTGATTGAGTGAAATAGCTGTCTATTGTTTTCACACGACGCTAGAGATTTACTCTTATTCTGAGGGAGCAAAGTTGTCATGTTTATGCGGTTGTCGGAAGCTGAATCCCTTCTTGTCTGAGCCTGGGAAGCTGATCTCTCCCCATTCATTCAAGAAAGTTTCCAGTGACCTCTGAGCTAGCTGGCGCAAACCTAAATTAAGTCTAACATATTCAATAGAGACCTAGTCGACCTCAGTCCTACATCCACACTGCTGTTTATGTTATTCCAATGCGCAGAGCCTATTGGGAAAATAGGAACTACACTACACTTCAAATATCACTTGAGAAAATACTGAACTGTTGAGCAATCCACATTTGCTGCTGATGCTTCAGTCTAATTATCTGAGAAATTACCAGCACCTAAAACAATACTGTTCACATCTGTGCTTTACACACAGCCACATGCTCACTCACTCACTCAGTCACTCACTCACTCACTCTTATATGCACCCACTCAAAAAATGGGGTCATTTGTTGGAGGGATGTGACTCATTTACAAGTAATAGGTACAACATTGTCTTATTACTAGGAACCAAGCACCCCATTGTAGCACTGGGCTCTCTCAGGATAACAAAGAAGAGCTTTTCAAGGCCTACTGAGGGGATGTGGTGTGTTCTAGTATTTCTAATTCACTGGTGCATGACACTCAATACATTATCGCTGAGTCAGTGCTTTGTAATTACAAAAAGGAAAATTATTTGTATTATGCACACCCTACTAAATGTTACACAGTAATTTGCAAATATGTACATCGGTTAGATGGAAATATCTTTGTGGACATCCTCCTGCCACATTACACCCCTAGTGAATTATTTTCCCCATGATCACATTCAAAATGACCAATACAAAACTCAACATCACAATATATATGGGTGTAATTTTAAACAAGGTGGGTTCAATAGCTTTATCAGGGCACCCACACTAATAAAAATATTTATGTCATACATTGTCAATGTAATACATCAAAAGGGGTCAAATACTATAATGACTGTCAGTATATATAAGCAGGCTTACTGGTTTGGTTTCATTAATAGAATCAACCAATTGCCTTATTTCAAAATAACATGGTCATTTAAATCACTAGAAACAGTTCTAACAGTCATAAGCATTCATTATAAGGCTAAAAATTCACAATTCAATAGCTACATTATCAATGAAGAATTTGTATTCAGAACATCAGTGCCTGAGCCTTCCCTCCCTTGCTACAGGCCACGGAAGATAATGATAAAGACAATCACCGGGGTACCCTACATTCCAGCACCCAAGAGTAAAAGTGCCAGGACTTTTATTTAAAAGTACATGTTCTACCTTTTGATTACACAGCACCCAGCCACACGGGCGACCTAGCACCTGCCTTACCCGTGGCTTACATGTAATAAAAAGGGAAATTAAGGCTTGGCAAGGGGTTTTAAATGCCAAGCCAAAACTACAGGGTAAATTGCACACACAGGCTCTGTAGTGGCAGGCCCGAGACATGTTTACAGTGCTTGTTATGTGGGTGGCACAATGAGTGCTGCAGGCCAGCGAGCAGCATTTAATTTACAGGCCCTGGGCACATGCAGTGCACTGTACTAGGGACGTACAAGAAAATGTTGTGCTAATTGTGGCTACATCAATCAATCCATGTTTTTAGGGAGAAGCGCATGCAAGTTAGCTGGTAAGGTGCTCAGAGTCCTAAGGCCAACAAAAAGAATCAGCAAACATACGGGGTAAGCAGGCAAAAACCTTGGGGAAGGACCACCCTACGGATGTCAGGTGTAACACGCTACTACAGTGTATTTTACCCTTATTGGTGCCTGATGTAATTTACTTGTCATGTGAATTGTTTTCAACAATGGCCTATCATAAGGTGGTCCCTTATTTTTCGAAAGATTTACGTCTTTGAAATGCTAACATAAATAAAAGCTTTTTTAGGTTGTAACAACACATTTGCCCATTCAATCTCATCAGAAGGCAACTACCTCAGGGGCTTTCTTGGAAAAGTTACTGCTTTGCTTTAGTATAAATTCTGCAAATGAGTGAGAGAGCTTTGGGAAAAGACACATTTCCACTTCCCTAGTGATGTAATTCATGTGATAATTAGCAGGCTTCAGAATGTGTTAAATACCCTGCATCTCAGCTGTCCAGCTAAGGTGAACTGTCTTGTAACTGAAGGTCTGAAGGAGCATCTGTCCTCGTCCTTGACCCATCCTTCAAGCCTTGGGGAACAACTGGTCAGTATAGGTAAGGAGCCATTACCATGTGTGTAATATCTCATTAAATTCTCACAATGCTAAGTCATATTTGCAGAGCACCACTGTTATTATCAGAATCAGAAAAAAATATTTTTCCTGCAGATTTGAATTAGTTAATGAATGTCAAAAGTTAAAAGTTCTAAAGAACGGAACATTTTCTGTTCCTTATTTACGGGATCGTTTTTTAAAGATCTCTTTCCCTAATACACAGAAGGCATTCGTGCTTTAGTCCTCTTCATCTGACTACATTTCAGAGTCTATTGGAAGGCCCTGCACCAAGGTTTTATTCCTTGTTATGTGTCCTTTCCGGTTTGCATCCATTAACTTTTTTGTGCATATACTGGACCCCCTTTTGGAACTTTTGTTTTTGTTTTATTCCAGACAGCACGCTCCCTGCACTGTTCTCCTTTTCATTTATGTTTCCTTTTTTATTTCCTGAATGAATGTTTAGTTTTTTGTGCTCCAGTGTTCTTCTATCTTCTAATGTGTATCTCCTCTTCAAATTTCCATCTGAAATAAATGTAAAATTATCATTCAAAATCTCCAATTCAAGAAGTTGAAACACGAGGGATCATATTTATGAAAACGTAACACAGCGCGGGGCTGCAAGTCGCCTTGCTGCGCTGTGCTGCGTTACTGGGAAAGAGCAGGATGCACAGTATTTAAATGAATACAGCACACTCATGCCTGTTGCCCTGCACCATCACTCATTTGGCTGACTAGCGCCAATGCAGGCCCCCTGCACAATGGTACATGGGTGCATGGTGCAAGGGTGCTTGCATTGCATACAGAGTTGTTTTTCTGCAGGAAGGGACACCTTCCTGAATAGAAACAATCACCTGAGGCATATTTCTCTATCTTCTTGTGTCCTGCAGAATGCAGCACACCGAAAGTGGAAGTAACGAGGACCAAGTTGGCCCAGAGGTAGCTGTATTTTAACATGCTGGCCTACACCATTTAGACAGAGCCACCAAATATATCCCAAGCTCTCGTTTGAATCTCAACAAAGACAAATGTATGTCACTACAACAACTGTCAAGTGATAAATCCCTCACACTCAAGAACCGTGACAAGGGTGGTGGCATTGTAGTGATAGATACCGCCCAATACGAACTTAAAATGATTTCTCTACTGAGTGACAACAGTTTTTACAACAAAATCACCATAGATCCTATGGCTAAAACTATATCTAAACACCAGCGCCTGACCAATGAGTCTTTATTGGTTGGTGATATATGTGAAAAGGAGTTCGAGGTCCTCAACATCAAAGATGCCAAAATGCCTTGCATTTATGGTATCCCTGAAATTAATAAAAACTCCAAGGACCTCCCTTTCAACCGATTGTGACAACCATGGATCGGTCACTGAATCACTGTCTAAATATATAGACAATTTCTTATGACCAAACATACAGACTATTCCCTCACATATCAAAGATACCAGAAAGATCATTAACAAACTAAAAAATCTAATTTTTCTCCCTCCAAACTACACTTTGGTCACCCTTGATATTGAGGCGTTGCATAGTAATATACCCCAGATAAAGGCACACGGGCCGGAGCCTGGTTCATTGATACATATGAGATCAGTTGCCCTCGTAAATCTGTACTAGATTGCCTTAAGATTGTGCTATCTGAGAATACCTTACAATTTGGGAATACCTTACATAAGCAAGTTAAAGGGGTCAGTATGGGGGCTTCGGTTGCCCCGTCAGTAGCAAATATCTATATGGCCCTCTTTGAAAAGTAATTAATTCATAACAAATTTGCCCCTTTTTACGAATCAGAGATACACTGGACCAGATATATCAATGGTATTTTATTCATCTGTACGGATACAGCGGAGTCACTAACTGAATTCCCAGAATGGATCAACTTGTGTATAGCAATTGACATTTATGGCAATGCAGCACACGCAATGTAATTCATTTTATTTATTTATTTATTTACTTACCTCCATTCGGCTATATGCCGCAGTTTACTACCCTCTACCCTGGCTCCACCCTACCCCTCCCCACCCCCGCAGCACTCTCTCAAGGAGCTGCTACTGCCATCATAACAAGGGGATCTTAGAGATAGATCTTTATATTTAACTGACTGCAAAAACACCTTGTTGCATTTTGAGGGTTACATTCCTCGCCGTCAGAAACAAAGTATTCCATTCAGGCAGTTCCTTAGACTTTGCCGAAACTGCTAGAATTTGCAAGATTTAGATCAGCCAGCCACAAAAATGACAGACAAATTCCTTCTGAGAGGTTATCCGAAATGCCTCATAAGGTATTCGTTTAAACACGCCAGATTCTATACTAGAGACTCCCTCTTAAGATCACGTCCTGCAACACCAGTGACCCAACTTGTTTGTGTCACAAAACACTCAACGATGAACGAAACTGTGACACAAATTATACTCCAATTGCCATATTCTGAACACTCTCCTGACACAAGAAACTAAATTGCCAAAACCCCTATATGCACAGCACCGCAATAAAAACATTAAATACCTCATTGTGTATTCACGTTTTACAACAGGCCCATTAAAGGTACTTTTAAATGCAACCAATGCAAAGCCTGCAACACTGTGATTGAAGGAAATAAGCCGACCCACAATGGGTATATAGTACAAGCCAACAAATTTACTAATTGCCAAACCAGGAACTTGATTTATCTTTTACCATGTCCTTGCAATCTAGGTTATGTAGGCGAGTTTCTCTCTCTCTGTCTACACGCTTCACAGAACATCGTTCAGCGATACATATATCTAAATAACTGCACCGTTAGTTAAACATTACCTTGAGAAAAACCACCATTCTAATGAAATTAGGTGGCATGTGCTGGAAAAAATTGAGGTGATGCAAGAACCCTAAAGTATAGATATACGTAAAAGACGTCAAGTTTTTTTGATTTTTGTTTTAAATAAGCACGAAAAACTATTGAACAATAAGATTCGATGGGAGAATGAAATTACATAAAACACCTTGTCCAGTAGTACCTCCTGTCCCTAGTTGGCTTCTACCCATTCTTGTATTGTGTAATTTTTTCCAGGTAATTTGATCATAGGTGACCAGAACCTCTCAATTGTGTGATATCTGTTGAAGAGTCTCAACCTATGAGTTAATTTTCTTATTTAAGGCGCTGAGTTCCATCTGTACATATGATCTAGATGCTAGTTGTTCAGCCTCCTCCCCACTTTTTCTCACACTTATTAACATAGCCGCAGATCCTAACCTCCTTAACTAATTCAATTCAAATCTAAAATTTAATTATCTTTACCTTATAGCTACATTTAATTTTCCAATTTACTAATTAAAATTGAAAAGTAACACTTCACCTTTTTCTGTGTGAACACTCTCTTTGATTGAGAACACTTCTCTGCTGTACTCATAGGCTCCTCCCATGGAGACTATTAGCGAGTCTTTTTACAGTGTTTTTTCATCAGGCCCCCACATAGTTCTATAGGACCATGTCCCTTTAAATGGGCTTTCTCCTCCTTCTGGCTGACTTAAGCACCCTGCCTTTCCAAAAGCTCTACCCGCTGACACAGCTTTCCTTGGAAATATCCGCTGTCGGTTTCCCGTATGATCAAGGAAGTAATCTGCGGCGTTCTCATGTGTATTTCATTGCTGTTTGACACGGTGTCATGTTAAGCAGTTTTGCTGCTCATGTCATGCCATTTTCGAGCACTTGTTTTTTATTGTCGAACGTGCTTATCAGTTGCATTCCCACCGCATTGCAGGTATATCGACCCTTCCCTCCTGTGCTGTGCAGCTCCTTTGCATTGGCCAGCTTGATTCTTTATCTGGTAGCACTCCTGTGTGCACCAAAGACTGGCCACACTATTGCACTTTATGCACACTTACATTTCCATCCCCTTGTATTTTTTCATCGTAAGAAAGAGGTATCCACCCTAGCCTGATCATCTTTATACTAAACCAGCATATTTGAGGTTTGAAGACTGGGTACACCACCCCGCAACTTTGATTTTTTACGACAAATTAAAAACCTGATGTGAGGTACTCAGTCCCAATACACGCCATCCAATGTCTTAAGTTTAAGGTCTGTTCCCAATGTATTGATCTTTTAGCCTCCCTAGATCCTCTAATGATCTCGAGAACTTGCGAGAGCTTCTCCGTGATATTTATAGTATCACTTTTGTTTTTAGGGACAGGTTTCAGATTTTTTGATTTGGCCCTACATAATCCTGTTTCATGGCATATTTTCAGGTATTTGAGATTACACAGATGTCTTTCCAGGCACTTCCCAGTTTCTTTTTGTCAGTGACAACTGCACTTTTTTCACTGTTGTTTATTGTAGCATTCATTCAGACTATCATACGTCCCTGGGACAGTTTTAAGATGCAATCCATCTCTTGTGTCCTTTGCCCTGGATGAACAATTGTGTGCCATTTATTATTTATGATCTTGACTTTCCCACTTTAATCTTCAGCTTTTTATGACACTTAGATGCCTAACCAGTCTTGAACTTGAATACTACTCCCTACTTCTATATTTTTTTTAGTTTGCCTGATATTCACTAAAGCACATTTGCCCCCTTATTCTTTTCACCTTTCGCGTTGTTTCGGTATCTTATTTCTTGCTCGGAGTGTGGGTGCACCTATAATTCTTAATTTCTGAGAGAGATGTCTTTACTTAATGTACCTTTTCACCTTATTTTGTAGATGATACTAATGTTGTTTCCTGACAAAGGTGGCACGCTTGCCGAAACGCGTGTCGACACTTCCAAGAACCATCTACACATTTTCTGTATCTGATTGCATATTTATGAAATAATTGTTCTGTTTCAGTGTGGCTAAACGTCTGTATGTCTGTATTGTTTTCATGTTTTGTGACATCTGTTACACTATAATGAATGTTTTGATGTACACCATTTGCTGTCCAGACTTGTAAAAAAACTTTGAGAGCTGGAAAACTACCCATAGGCACTCATTCCATGGGAGTGGTCATTGACATATTCATTTTGTTATTGCTACTAAGTTTAAGGTATTGCTTGATGAATCCTAGCCGCCTTTTAAATATTTTGCGAAAAGAATAAAAAGAGATATCTTTCTATTACTGTCTGGTACGTTAGGTTGTTCCTTCATCAGTCCTCTGATTTAGGTCTGGTTCTATTAGTATTTGACTCAAGTGTTGCCTAGTGATTTTCTAATGAAAATTGCATTTTCCCTGTCCCAGGAATGTCTATTAGTTACAGGGGGTCCTATTTTTTTGAGTTAAGTAACAAGGATAAATAAAGATATTTCTCCTTTTACACCTCACCTGGGAAGGCGTAGTATTTTGGCACATTCCTAGGTCTACCAGTAATGGTCAATCTAAGAAAACATCAAAATCCATTTGCTGTTGCGTAGGAACACCCATGCAACGCCCATAGAACACCTCACTGGGGCAGAGAGTATGCAACGCATCGATTTGCACTGTCTTGCGTTACTCCATATTTATCAAGTGGCCTTGCGTGGCATAATAAATGTCATTTTAGGGTTGTGTCAGGCATGTACTATGTTGTGTGGTAAAAAGTGACTTAACCCTACATAAATATGGCTCTAGGTTTGAACCGTATTGTCACTCAGTCCACTCATGACGCAGGGCACCTACTGGATATTGTTTCACACACTTAAGAATCATAGATTGCAGCTGTTAGAAAGTCATTGTTTTGCCCTGTTCATCCCCATTTGTTTTGCTGAATTATACTGGTGGCAGCTGCCTCTGCTTATAACCTGGCCTCTGCTAACCAGGCCTAGGGCCAATGCTATTTTTTTAAAGATACATGTAATGGGGCAGACTTAGAATTGACAATGACAGACTCTATAAGTCCCCGGTATATAATGGGGGTAGGGGATTCAATCAACATATAATCCTCCAGTATAGAATAGGGGATAGAGGATTGGAGGCCCAGCAGATTTCCTACACCTGTTGTGTGCCTGGTGTCCTTTAAAAGGCAGTCCTGCCTTGCAGCCTGTGTTTAAAAGTAAAATCTAACAATTGGCATTGACAGACCCTATAAATCCCTAGTATATAATAGGGCTAGGGGGTTCAAATTACCTATAAGTCCCAAGTATATAATAGTGCATGAAGGTTCAGAGGCCCATCGGATTTCCTGCACTTGCATGTGTGCAGTGCTCCGTGCCTGCTTTCATGTTAAAGGCAGCCTTTGTTTGCAGACTGTCTTTAACAGTAAATTGTATTCAAATCTGACTTTGGTGGTTTGGGCACTTTAAAAGTGATAATCTACCTTATTATTAGCCCCAATGTCTACCCTGAGTGTCCCTGTGTGTAGGGCCATATAACTATAAGCAGGAACCTTATAAAAGATGTTATATGTGCCATGTTGAGGGAAATTGTATTATTTCCCCATTGTAGATACTTATCTCCATAGGCTAACATTGCAATATTTTATTTAGGTATAACTATTGCTACTATCATTCAAAGACGTAAAAGATTGGTATTGATAAATACAACAATGTGTCACTGTTAAATTTATCATAACTAGTACCGAAGAGAAGATACAGAGATTTCTCTACTGTATGCCAAATTCCATCCAGCTTTTCTAGTGGTCTCTGGTCATTGGTCACCCTTAAACGGCTTAGCCAGGTTGCTTTGATTAGGTGATATGCGACCTGGCTGGAGCATAGGTTATCTGATGGAGAGAGCTCTGAAGCTGTGGAGGATAGGTCATGAAGAGGGAGCTGGGTAAATAAAACTGAGTTCAAAGAGAGAGAAGATCAGGAAGGAATGCCAGGTGTACCTACTTCCACATCATGTTCCTCTAGCCAGATTGCTGGCTTAGGACAGGGTTTTGCAGAGATCAGGGGAGGAGAGCTAATGGATATGAGCCACACTGTGGGGGGATTTAGCCAGCTCTTACCCCTTTTGGGAGAAATCATCCATGTTGGATTTTGCAAGAGCAGTGCTTTGTCGGACAATAATATGCCACACTTTGGAGGTAGTTGTCATGCTTTTGGGTGGCACCCAGCATCTCATTGGACAGAGGTTCCCCCTGCTTGTTGCCCCAGTACACTGAATAAAGCCCTTGGTAGCGCCCAATTTCTCCTCTAGATGGTACCCAGTCAGGTTTCCATGCTAATCTTGGTTACTGTTCTAGTTGCACCTCCGTATAATTTGCAAACAACAATGGACCAGGGAGGCTTTGCCACTGTAGCCCTTGTAGATCTTTTTGCAGCATTTGCCATAGTTTCTCATCACATTGTACCAGAGTGTTTATTCAAGATCAGTGTCTGCCAAGGAGCCTTTTTTTGTCTTTGAGAGAATATCGCATATGGACGATACCCAGATTATTATTACCATCTCTAAAAAACATTCTGTTTGCATGAGATTGGTTGCTTTGTGGATGTATTCGAGTTGACTAGAGCTCATCTTCACTAGAACAGAAGTGTGTTTGTTTGGGAAACAAGCTAATTTTTGGTCAACTAATTGGTAGCCTTCAACCAAGTGCCTAAAGTAGCAACCATCTTCTTTGGTATCCTAAAAAATCTTTTAAGGATCTCCAGGATCCTTCCCCTTAAAACACACAAATCTGTTACCCATGCATACTTTGTGTTGAGATCCGATTATAGTAGCTCACTCTACTTTGGACATAGGCTGCCTTACAGACTGAATTACAAATGATTAAAAACACTGCAGCTAAATTGGAGCTTCATCTATACAGAAAGGCCCATGTGCCCCTGTGTTTAAAGGACTTGATCAGGTAGCTGGTCTATGAGAGAGCTGTGTCTAAGACTTTGGGGTTTATTTAGAGAGGATTGTGTCAAATAAGTGACACTCTGGCAACACAAGCCTCTCAATTGTATCTATGAGGTGACGCAAAGCCACTCTGCCTGGCTTTGCAAGGGCTCATAGATATCGAGTAACACAAAGCAACGCAAGTTACTGCCTTGCCTTAGACTGCGTCAAAGGAGGCATTCTTTGACAGATAGGTTTTTCCACACAATACTCATGTAGTTTGAAGCTGCCCCACATTTCCTTAATCACTTAAACCTGAGCAAGAGCCAAAACCTTATGCCTCCCAAGAGCAGGTGTAACAGGGAGAATTATTTTTATTTCTCCTAATTTTTTCCTCTTTCCAATTGCGCTGCATTCTGGATTTTTGTTGTGCACACAAAGTTTCCCCCTTTGCACAAAAACAATCCTGCCTACATTGGAGACACCCTTGCATCATGGTGTAAGGGGGCTTATGTTGGCGTTAGGCAGCAAATTTTGCATCTGGGCAGGGGTAAATGAAAGGAAAGAAGAATTGCCCATAAATGAGGCCCTTTGTGTCTCGTTCATAGGACCCTTAATGGTCTCGGTCCTATGTATTTCTTCATAAAAGTTCAATCTTACCCTGTGTTCTTCAAATGCAGCTGTAATCTCTATTCCACTGATCTTTTGCAGCTACTGTGGTGGCAGTGCTTTTTCACATATTGCTCCAAAAAGATTAAACAAGCTGCCTCTTTATATTCAGCAAGAGTCCTGTTTCCAGCAGTTAAAGAAATTGGTGAAAACCTGGCTTTCTTGACAGCCCTTACAGGAAGCTCTTATCTCTATTCTTTTTCGATCTCTAGTCCTTTTATTGTAGTACCCCAGCACTGGGACACCACATGTATCGGAGCATAGCATAGCATAGCATAACATAACATAACATAACAAAACATAACATAACATAACAACACAACAGATACCAGAATATAAAGTAACATAACATAAAGCCAGCCATTACATCTACTGTAATGTTTATCCAAAACTTCAGCTTCTTTCTACAAATCTAAAGAGCCATTTTTTTAGATCCATTCAGGTTTTTATACTGATTCTTGTTATATGAGTTGGTGATCACTCTTTTCAGCTGTAGTTAGTTTTTGTGATATGTTCCTTTTCTCCTGTGGGATGACTTTTAAGTAACTTTGCATTTATTTGAATTGATTTATTCTGATTTTTTTATGGAGCTCACACCATACACCTATCTAGGTGCTGACAACTACTGTTGGCACACAAAAAGAGTCAATGATGGCAGAGTCAGTATTACATGCTTTATTTAATAGTAGCAGTGCCCAATCCAAACAGATGAGAATTGGAAGGATGTCTCACAACTTTGGTCTAAGGAAGGGATGGCGGATTTCTGTTGCAGCTGTCGATGTGTCTGCAGGTTCAGCCTAGGCTAAGAATTTGATGTCACATTCAGGAGTGACATCAGTGTAAGGTTAAAGCTGATTAATAGAGTAAACTCTGGATTAAACATTTGGCTCAAGCATACTTAACCAGGACTGAACGCAGGCCTCATTTACAATATTGTGCCATAGGGCAGCGCTGCAAGCCTTACTGCTGCACTGCCCTAATGCAAAAGAAAAGGGCAGGAATGTGCCGTATCTGTCATATATGACACATTCCTGTCCACTTTCCCTGTGCTAGCGCTCAATTATTTGCCATGCACCAACGCAGACACCCTTGCACCATGGTGCAAGGATGCCTGCACTGTGTGAATATTTGGCTTTTGTGCAGGAAAGAACACCTTCCTGCACAAAAACAATAAATGCAGGTAATTTCCTCCTTCCATGTGTGCGTCTAAATGCAACACACATAGAAGGAGGAAAAAATAGTAGAAATAAAGTTTTTCCTCCTTGCGCCTCCCCTACCCCTCCCCTGGGGATACATATGCTTTTTACACATTCCCAGGTTGTGCAGACTGTTGTAAATCTGGGAATGTGTGAAATACTATGGGGATTACATTGGAATACCCACTGCAATGCCCATGGCATGCTTCCCATCGCAATATGAAGCAACACAGAGACTTGTGCTGCGTTACCTCACTTCATATCTACAAGGCCATGAAAAGCCATGCAGGGTGGCTTTACATGGCCCTGTAGATAAGGCACTGCACTATGTGCCACCAGAGTGTCATTAAAAGTGACGTTCCAGCGGAAGAGGGGCCTTGCAAATGAGGCCAGTAACCAGCCAGTGCGATAGGGATGCCCATAGAAACGCGAGGAAGATGGTTAAGTGGGAGAAAGGTGATGTGGACCACACAGCGCTTCTATGGTCTTCAGTTTTACAGAAAGTCTTTCAGACTGTGGGGTGTAAAAGGAAGGTGGGTATGAAAAATTAACATGAAATCAATAAACCTCACTGACCTTGACAGTGTGCGTTTTCTCCCTCCACTGCGCAACTGCACGTGGTAGTGGTCTGCCCTCCTGAGCCCCAGGCTCTTAGTTTGAGGCCCCACTCCACACACAGGCACCCACCTGTGCCTCATCCCTCATGGACCAGTGGTGAGCTCTTGTTCTATCAGCTGTTCTTTCTTTTTTATTTTATTGCTGTTGTTTCTTTTGCTGTATTTATTTTTGTGGCCACTTTTTATCACTGTCCACTTCTGTCCTTTATTCGTACTTCCCTTCCTACCCTCGCCCCTGCTCACTCCCCGAGGCCCTGCCCCTTCCAATTGGAACTTTCCTGCCTTCAAGCTGACCCGCCTCCCCTACACTACCTAATGGGGGCCATGCAATGGGCACGCAAAAGGTGTGCCTAAGGCAAGCCCGCCAACACCCGTCCACGCCTGGACAGGGCACAGTACAGTTGACCCTGGTTCTCACAACTTCTACTGCTCTGATTCAAGAACTCTCCTTGTACTCAACCCCAGACATTCCATCATCTGCAACTTTGTGTCACTGAAGAACACCCAAGATCCATTTATCTACTGCAACTGTGCATTCATCTGCCTCCGCACACCAGACCCACCAACTGCATGACCCTCAAGAACCAGACTCGACCACCTCAGCTACATCCTACTCAACACACGCTATCTCAAAAGACAGCCAATGGAGATATGGGACCTGCTTAACTCACAGAAACATAGATAAACCCCATATCAGCCCTGGACATCACAACAGTTATCCCCATGGCTACAAAATCATCCACAAGGACTGCATCTGCCGGCCTGGAAGAGGCATCGCCATTGTTCACAAAAACATCTGCTGATTCACAACCAGTTCTGATGACCACTCACCCCACCTGTTCACCTCCACTTACACACATTTATGACAAATGTGTACAGCTACAGGCTGCAATATTGTGCTCAGGCTGGCCTGCAGTTTGAAAGATTGTCACCTGTCAAAGAAGGTACCTCTGATGCTTCAATATTAGCTACATCAACCCTGTTGTATGCATTTTGAGCCCACAGAGCTGGGAGCTTGACATATAAAGAAGGGCATGCTAGATATTAGTAACAGTATGGTCCAACATAAATAGTTCCATAAAGCACTGTGTCACTGGTTTGTAAAGCTACAGTTTCAATGAGCGGGCCCAGTTAACAATATAAAAACTTTTTTCCTGAATTGGTTTGGGAAAAATGCTGAAGTGTTGTTTTCTACAATTGTCAAAAAGTAATTCAATGTCCCATTCCTACCAACTAATCCAGGTACTGAAAGGCCCTCATTAGGAGTTTAAATGATTTTTGGAAGGGTGGTGCAGAATCTGATTCCAGCTGGTATCCTAATGTCAAGGACTGGCAATTACATGCTTTGTCATTTGAATGGAGAGCAACCACATTAACCCATGACTACCGGGTCTTTTTCAAGTTGATACACTACCCCTGGGAACAAATCTGATGATGTTTTTTACCTACTTACAGCGGATTCAAAACGGTTGTAGGCAGGATAGTAGGGGGTGGGTAGGGGTCAGGCCATCTGAGGATTAGGGCTGACCAGGGCATCATAGACTTAGGTCACCAGGAAGCGTTGAACGCTCTGCCTGTTATGCTGTAGCAGTCAGGCGGAGTCCAGCTCTACTCCTGCCCTCAGTACCTGCTCCTGTCCATGCAGCAGTATCACTGAGTGTGCATGCCCAAATTGTAAATTGATACTTGTATAGCGCACTACTAACCCGCAAGGGTCTCAAGGCGCTTGTACGAACACCGCTGTGGAACCCATCCTGGCTTTCCCTGTGAGGCGTCCACTCCTGGGCACCCCCAAGGTGGAGGCCAGGCATCCTTAGCGTTGTGGGGGCCGTTGTGGAGATTAAGCAAGCTATTGCCCAGAGTTGCAGAGTGGGACTCCATGATTGGAATAGGCACCGAGGCGAGAATTATCAGGTCCATGGAATTTTGAGAACAAGACCCGCCGAGGCGGGGAATTGAACCCTGGTCTCGGGCCAGACCTCTGCATCAGGGTCTGCCGCTCTAACCATTGAGCCACACTTCTCCACTGCCCTGCTAATATTAGTCCAGGGCAATATTGCCTCTAAAGCTAATGCTCGTATGGATACTGCTGCTGACAATAAGGACATAAGTAAAACAAAATGGTTTAATTTAAAGTAATCTGTTTTGAGAGACAAATTTATGTTCACCAATTAACCAATCAAGAACATCATAATTAAGGGTCTCATTTACAATATTTTAATGTAGAGCAGCGCAGCAAGCCTTCCTGCTGCATTGCCCTATGGCAAAAGAAAACAGCAGGAATGCGCCATATCTTTACCTGTGCTGACGCTCAATTGGCTGCCATGCACCAATGCAGTCCCCCTTGCAACATGGTGCAAGGGTGTCTGTGTTGTGGGAATGATTGTTTTTGTGCAGGAAAGGACACTTTCCAACACAAAAACAATGGAGTATATTTCGAACATAGAAAGAGGAAAAAGCGATGACGAATAAAGGTTTTTCTCCTCATTGCGCCTTGTCTATGCCTCCCCTTGGGAGGCATAGGCTTTTAACACATTCCCAGATTTACAGAACTTTGTAAATCTAGGAATGTCTCAAATGCCATGGGTGTTATTTGGGAACACCCACCTTAATACCCATTGCATACCTCCCCACACAGTGTGAGACCACGCAGCAACTTGCAACGCGTTGTCTCACACCATATCTACAAGGCCATGAAAAGTCACACAGGGTGACTTTATGTAGCCTTGTAGATATGACACTGTAGTGTGCGCCTCTGGAGCGTCAATTAAAGTAACGTTCTGATTGGGCAGGAGCCTTGTAAATAAGTTCCTAAATTGATGTTTAATCCTATGCTGATCAGAAGTCTACAGTTTAATACATTCTTGCCCACTGAAACATATTATTAAAAACATGACTACCTCTTACAAGAACTAACTAAAATTTGCATTATATTAACTATAAAGCACTGATGAATATTAGGAGAGCTCTCCCTTTATTCAATGTACCAAGAGAGGTTCTCTGTATTGTTTTTACAAGGCTAACTAAACAGAGGAAATACATCAATGTACACATTTTCAACATGCATGTATTTATTAAAATCAGATTTTCCCTTCAATTGAAGCTTACTATTGTTTGTGGAGGTCCATAAGAGGACTCTGCCCCTCATCCAATACTTCAATGCCAGCAATGGTTGAATTTAAGCAGTTCAAATGTATTGACCACCGTTGACTTCATCTTTGATGTTGAAGTGCATGATTGTATTTCTTATTGCCACTACGAGGCAAGGTGGATGCTGGAGAGTGAAGGTGTCCGCAACCAGTGCCTAATTGGAGATGTTGGTTTGTGATTGGGGCCACCAGAACTCTTTTTTGGGAACCAGCACTTATTTTTCTTCATTAGACATTTACAAAGAACAAGAGAGGGAAAATAAACACAAAGCGAAAAGCAGGCGGAAGAGAGAAAGTGAAAAATTATAACAAAGGGTGTAGTGTGGATGAAATAATAAAATCCAGACAGGGTGAAGGAAAAATCAAGTTTTAATGTATTCCGTACACAGGACCCACGACCTCCAGCCAAAGCGGTAGAGTATCTAATGGGCTCAACCTGGCCATCTATGCCAGGCCACCAATATATTTGTTTAATTTTCTTTGTAGTTGCAGTAATACCCAGATGTCCATCATGAGCTAAAGAAATTTTTTTAGATCTAAGACTCATTGGTGGAACAAATAAATCTTGTTTGACTAAAATGTCATTGACTAAAGATAACTCTGAAGGCACTTCGGAAAAAAATCTTACGTCAATAGACCAACTCCTGTTACACGGCCCACCTTCAATGACAAACTTCTTCACTTGAGTCATGCAATTATCTTTGTCACAACTTTCAAACCATTCTCTTTCTGAAATCTTAAATTGTTAATTTATATAATTGACTGTAAAAACATATTCCAAATCAGCTATCTCATTGCTATTACCACAGTCACCTTCTACAGGTAACCGTGATAAACAATATGCTCTGACATTTTTGCCTCCTGGTATGTATTTTATGTCAAAGTTAAATTCTTGCAGCCTTGCTAATAACCTAATGAGTCTGGATGAAGCCTTATTAGAACAACTATCTCCTAACATATATATCAAGGCTTATGATCTGTATGCAATTGAAACTTAGTCCCCCAAATGTAAATTTTGAACGCAACAGTGCACTCCTGACCATTCACAATTTGGCTTAAAACTGCACCAAGACCCTTGGCGCTAGCATCAACTGTGATAATACATTTCTCACCATGAGTAAACGGTTTAATAGCAGACGCAGTTATAATTAATGTTTTGACTGAAACAAAAGCTCTCTGACATTCATCGAACCAGACATACTTAGCATTTTTTTGAAAAAGATTTCTCAATGGTTGAACAATGACATCATAGCCCTGAACAAATCTTGCATAATATTCACTTAAGCCCAGAAAGGCTATAAGCGAATCCTTATCAGTAGGAATAGGTGCATCATTAATCCCTTTCAATAACAAAAGCTTAGGTTTAATACCTTCTTTAGAAATATTATGCCGAAATAGTTGACTTCTAGAGACATAAATTTACATTTGTCAATGTTAATAGTCATTCCTTGTGATCCCAATTTACTCAGGACCTTTTCTAACAGGGTTATGTGTTGCTCTAAACTCTCCCAGTGAATTAAAATATCATCCTGGAATGCCTGTATACCCTTTCCTCACCAAATAGTTGACCCATTGATCTTTGAAAAACACTGGCAGCGGATGCCAAACCGAATGGCAAATGCTGGTACATGTATACACCGAAAGGTGTCACAAATGTAGTAAGGGGTTGAGAAGTAGTGTGGCTCACTGGTTAGAGGCGGCAGACCCGAGAGCAGAGGACGGCCCGGGACCAGGGTTCGATTCCCGGCGCGGCAGGTTTCTTGACCAGGGTCAGCGGACTCGATAATTCTCTCGCCTCGGTGCCCACTCTGATCAGCGATCACACTCTGCAACTCTGGGCATTAGCTTGCCTCATCTTCACTAACGGCCCCACCAGACCGCCGGGGATGCCTGGTCTCACCCTGGAGATACCCATTAAGGGACCATCTCTCAGGGAAGCCAGGAAGGGTTTCGCAGCGGTTGAAGCGCCTTGGGACCCTACGGGTAAATAGTGCGCTATATAAATGCCAATACATTTACATTTACATGTACAGAATCTTTACCTAAGGAAATGTGATGGTACGCCGAACGCAGACCAATGGTTGAAAAGTATTTGCTTCCTCCTAATTTGGCCAGAATCTCATGGATTCTAGGGAGGGAATGACAATCTACCAGGATATTTCTATTGCGAACCCTCAAATCCGCACATAGGCGTGTATCGCCAGAACTTTTTCGACAGCAGGACAGCAGCTGAAACCCATTCTTGCTTAATAATATCTGGGGAACACATATCATCCAATAATTTTTTAAGGTCTTCCCTAGCAGAAAGTGGAACAGGTCTCACTTGTATTACAGGAGTAGCATTGCTTTTCAATGTAATGGTATGCTGAACATTTTTAACCATTCAAATCTTTTTTGAAAAAACTTCTGTAAATTTAGAATACAGGTCCTGTACCAACCCATCATGTATATAGGTTTCTTGTACCGTTAACCCTGGCATATCACCCAGAATAACTGGCTCGGCGTGCACAGGTCTGAGTATAATTCCTAGTGTAGCCTGATCTTGCCATTGAAGAATATCACGTCCATTAACTGCAACATACATTTTTGTAAAAATATTCCTTCCTTTAAATAGGATGCTATCACCAAAATAACCCTTGATGATTCTATCATACTCGCCAAATGCTTTAGGATTCATAGTAGTAGACTTCAATAGTTTCCCCGACCAAAATTTGTTAAATGTGTTTTCAGCTAGAATGGTAATGGGAGACCCTGAATCGGCCATAATGAAAGGTTAATCACACCAATAAGAACTTCACAAATGGGGCCTTTACACCTTTATCACAATCACCTAAAGCATTAACCTTAACAGATAATGAAACATTACTGATATCTTCGGCAATAATGTCATTCTCAACATCAAGTTGACCTTTTACCTTGAGCTGGACAATTCGGATAATTGCCCCAATGAAACTTTGAACTACATCTGTAGCATGCACCTCAAACCCTCTTTTCACTAGTTTTCCTAGGTATGTTCTTATGTGAAATTAAATGAACATCAGAATCATTGACATTAGACACAGTTACTTTCGTATTATCTGAAGAAGTTGCAGTAGAAGATTCAGTTAAACTTTTGGATGATACAACAGAACGTTCAATACTCCTAGCTATATCCATGACTTCTTCAAGAGATGGATTTTTGAATGTTAAAATACGTTCTTGAATCTTCTTATTGAAACAATTAAACACTAATTGATCACGTAAAACAGTATCCAAGTAATTTCCAAATACATATTTTGAGGCTAAAACATGCAACACTGCTAAATAATCCTCAATAGACTCTTCAGCCATATGTTTACGTTTAAAAAATGTGTGTCTCCCAACCATAACAGATGGTTCATCTAAGTATTGTTTACCAATACGTGGTACAGCTTCCTTAAAAACATCCCAAGTTTCATCTCCAGAGGGTGCAGGTAAAACTGGTAAGTTGTCAAAAAAAATGTATCCAGCACTGCCTGGATGGTTAAATAAAACAGCTTATTTCCTTGCAGGTGAAAATTTGCTTGCATCAGTTGCTTCGAGATAATTTTCAAATACTCTGAACCATTTATGCTAAAGTGTTAACGGTTTAACAGTAATCTCAAGAAATGGAGGTGGTTGCAGTATTAACAGATGCCATGTCAGGGAAAGTACTATAAACACAATGTCAAAAGAATTGGAATAAATAAAATATTACTTGTGGATCTTGAAGTGAAGAACAGCAAACGTCGAGTATTTGTTCCAAAATTAGTAAATTCATGTTGAAAACGGTTGAAATAAACAGTTCCAAAGTTAAATGCACAGAAAACAACGTGAAATACAGAAACTCCAATGAAAACTTCACCTAAGAGTGAAGATGGCCGTCAAACGTGCTCATCATGCTCTTCAAGGTGAGTAGAGCTTGTTTTGAAGAAGTTAGGGGGCGTGATGACGTGCACGATTACATTCCTGCTCGCATTCGGAGAAAGGAACACATCATGCAAGTCCGGCCTTCACAAACAATGAACACAAGCGCTGATGAGGTAAGCGCGAGAATGTTGTTTGAAAGATGCAGTGTTGCGAGGAACCACACGTTACGTTTTTGAACAGCAACACGTCGGTTGAACACAAACAGTAGTGGCAAGAAATTAAATGTACATTGCCACAATACTGCACAGCAAGATGCACAGAAGGAGACTCCACGTTGATCCATAGGTCCTAATTGCCTTGGAATTTCTTTTTAAATTTGCACGGAAAATCGTTTATTCTTCCTTTGAAGTGGCAGGCAGGAAAATGCAAAATCCTGATAGATGATACCCCGGTGGTTCCGATTAATAAATACAAATCGCCCCCATAAAATGTAGTATTGATAAATAATAAAATCCAGACAGGATGATGGAAAATTCAAGTTTCAATGTAATCTGTACACAGGACCCAAGACCTCCAGCCAAAGCAGCAGAGTACCTAATGGGCTCAAGTTCTAATAGACAAGAACAGTACAGCAATCTGCATTCTAACTATGACCACATCACTTAAAGATATACACACAAATATTACAATACATTACCACATATTACAAAGGAAGAAAGCAGGGGCCAACAGGAGTGAGATAACGCGAGAGGGAGTGTCAGTCAGTAGATCAATGACGCTTGTGGTGGATTGAAGACTTTTCAGCCATGGCTTTTGGTATGCAGTATTTAGTAGCACCTGCCAAGGTTCGGAGCAGAGCTTTGGGCACTGGCACTCTTCCTTTCACAAATTAAGCACTGACTCAGATGCATCCTTTCTGCAGAACATGGTGTCCATAACTTTTCATGTGGACACAGTGGATAGTACCTTTTGAACCAGGTACTGAATTCTATGGCAGGACGGAGGCTCCGATTATGCTTTCTCTATTTCTTTACTGAATATGCAGCAGCCAATCAGTACACAGTAAAGAAGAAAACTACAATACCCATGAATACACAGTCAGTATAAATAGGGTCACAGAGGTCATAACTTCCTCTTTCTTTGCTACTTCGCAGCCAGTTAAGTGCATTTACTATTACTATTTCTATTGCCTTTGCGCTACTGTTGTGGGTTTATTTACACTTTGTGCGATGCTTTATTGCTATTGCCTTTTGTACCTTGTTGTGTTCGGCGCTTTCCGTTTTCGGCTGTGCTCCGCTTCGGTGTTCATTTTAATACTTTCAGTCGGCTTCCAGCCGCGGTGTTTGGAGAGCGTGTGTCACCGCTCATTGTGGGCGCGCTGTGCCGGCGTCTCATTTTCTCTGTGGAGCGGGAGATTTAGGGGCTGGAGAGACGCGCGTGTCTCGCGCGTCCCTTCCTATCGGCAAGTCGCAGTTCACGCATGCGCGAAGGCGTTTGTTTATCTTTGGTGACGACATGCATTCCGAAGTGCGCTCGTCCCTCACGGAGGTATTTCAGGAATTTCCATTGCTGTGCCCTGCCGTACCTTGCCGTTTGAGCCCCGTTAACGCGCTTTTTCCAAATATTTAAAGGGTTGTATAAATGGTTGCATAGGCTCTGCCTAGAGTGGCAAAAAATTTGTTTTTCTGCAAGTCCTCCCTCCACATTATTTTTTCTGGTCTGTCAGGTGGTTCCTGAACCATTGGCTTGCTTTAGGGGTACCACTCCCCCAAATTTGGCTTTGGCCATTTGAAAAAATTTGAAATCTTTGGATTTTCTTTATAACTTCTTTCAGTGGGCACTGTTAGACGATATTTTCGTCATGGCTGAGTATTATAATGATGAGGAATATGAATATTATAAAGAGGAGGAGCCCTCAGCTTCCATGAACGACTTCATGGGTCAAGTCTTAATCCAGGTGATTGCGCCTTTGAAGCGCCATTTATCGGAGTATGCTGCGCAACAGGGTTGGCTACCTCCTTCCTCGGGCTGCACAAAAAAGTCCCCCAAAAACCCTCATCGTGCCGACTTTTTGAAGTTGGCTAAGAATTTGTTTACTGCGCCTGCGGCTAAAAAACGTCCTGCTCAGGTTCATGATTCTCCTACTTCTGACTCAGATAATGGATCTTCAACTTCGTCCTAAGAGCCTGCAAGGCCTCCTCCTTCCAAGAAGGGTAGAAAAGAACATTTTGTGCACGCCCCTTCAACACCACAAGTATTGACTTTTGAACCATCGGATATTGTTCATCTAAACTCCTCCTCTTGGCTATCCTCTCCTGAGGTGGCGGTTTATGTCCAGGACCGCATTCGCACCCCTTTTGAGAAGAATATGCGGGCGCGTTTGCGCTCTGAGTGTCCACGACCAGATCTCCCCAATAAACTGGCTGTCACTCCAGAGGTGGATCCAACCATGATCACCTACATGTAAAAGTACTCGAAAGATCCCACTAAAGGTTTGGATCGCTCTTGGCGCTCTTGTCAAGATAAACGTTTGGATCTGTTTGGGCCTCTCACTAAGATTCTTGATCTGGCCTACCGAGCTAAGGAGTCTGGAGCTATGATTGACTCTGACGAACTGGTGGGGTGGGACCAACGCGCAGTTTGCATTTTAGGTAATGCGAATTGCGCCTTGTCTTCAGAACGCCATCCTATTCTCATGAAGCTGGACCCCAGGCTGACTGATTTGGCGTCTTCGGAATCGGGTTCCCAGGCGCACAGCTTACTTTTCGTAGCTCCTTTCCTTAAGGAATTGACGAAATTTGTCTCTACCTTCAGTGGATTGGATAAGGCCCAAGCCAATCTTCGTAGAGCCTTTCGTCCACTTTTTGGAAGGGCCGGACGAAGGGGACGTTCATCCGGCCGTGGCGCGGATCAGGCCTCTCAGCGAGGCAAGAAGTCCCAGAGAGGTACTCCATCGTACTCCAACTCCAACTCCAGTTTCTACCCTCCAAGAAGGGCAGCGGTAACTACGGCAAAGGTGGATACAACGGTGCCCAAGGAGGACGTCAAGATTCCGCCTCAGGTGAGCTTGATTCTCGCTTCCAATGTGGTTTTGGGGGTAGAGTGCAATCTTTTCTCCACAATTGGCAATTGCTCTCGAACGATGCCTGGGTGCTGGAGACGGTTCAAGGGTACAAGATAGAGTTTTACACTCGCCCTCACCAGCATCTTCGGCCTCCACCTCTTGTTTTTTCCCAACAATATCAGAGGTTTATCTCCGCAGAGATTGCCTCCCTTCTGACCAAAGGGGCCATCGTGTCCATGACTTCTCACCCGAGGCTTTGTCAGCAATGTTTTTCTCGTCGAGAAAAAAGGGGTTGGGGGGGTCTCTCCTGGTTCTAAACGTAAACGATTTCAACGACGGAGTGGTATACCGCCATTTCAAGATCAAGGGACCTGTTTCAGTAAGGGGACTGGATGGTTCGTCTAGATCTCAAAGATGCCTATCTCTCGGTGCCAATTTATGCCCCTCATCGCCGTTATCTTCAATTTCAATGGCTCGGCAATTGGTACGAGTACAAGGTCCTTCCTTTCGGCCTTTCTTCAGCTCCGTGGTGTTTTACAAAGCTGTGATGGAATCTCTGAGATCTCGCAGAGTTCGTCTCATAGTTTATCTTGATGATGTTCTTCTCTTGGCGCAGTGTCCGCTCCTTCTTTGTACTCATTTACAATGGTCCATAGATCTTTTACAATTTTTGGGTTTCCTGGTGAACTTCTGAAATCTGACTTTTGTCCGTCTCAGTCGATGGATTTCCTGGGCTTTCGGATAGACTCTGTCTCCTGCCAACTTCTTCTTCCCGGGCAGAAGATCAGGTCCATCAAGAGGGACTTGCGATTGCTTCTGGCCAAACAGACTGTTTCCTTGCGCTCAGTGGCTCGCATTGTGGGTCTCCTGTCCTCTTCGATCCAAGCGATCTTCCAGGGGCCACTGCATTATCGAGCGCTTCAACGTCTCAAGATCAGACATCTTCAGAAGGGTCTGAGTTATTCCGATCATGTTCCCCTTTCGGATGATGCCAGAGCGGAGATGTTGTGGTGGCTGGAGCACATGGAGGCATGGAACAGGGGGGCACTGTTCGGGAAGGCTCCCGATGTTGTGATTCTACTCCTGAGGCACAGCCGGGAGCATATTTTAACAAAAAGTTGCGCTGATTTTACTATTTTGTGTGTAATAACTGCTATTGTAATCCCCACTTTCTCACCTCGACTGCATAACGATTGGGGGCTTAATTCGCTCCTCTCCACCGCCACGCAGCAGAGCTAACGCTGCAGCTGGAACGCCCAGTTAATCGCCGCCATCAGCGAGTGAGCCGGTCCTGTGGCCATGCCCACTCGCTCGAGGCCACGCCCCCTCCGCCTACAAAAACAGAGCTGAATGCGAGCTCTGGTCAGATTCTACTCCTGAGGCACAGCCGAGAGCATATTTTAACAAAAAGTTGCGCTGATTTTACTATTTTGTGTGTAATAACTGCTATTGTAATCCTCACTTTGTCACCTCGACTGCATAACGACTGGGGGCTTAATTCGCTCCTCTCCACCGCCACGCAGCAGAGCTAACGCTGCAGCGGGAACGCCCAGTTAATCGCCGCCATCAGCGAGTGAGCCGGTCCTGTGGCCACGCCTACTCGCTCGAGGCCACGCCCCCTCCGCCTACAAAAACAGAGCTCAATGCGAGCTCTGGTCAGATTCTACTCCTGAGGCACAGCCGGGAGCATATTTTAACAAAAGGTTGCGCTGATTTTACTATTTTGTGTGTAATAACTGCTATTGTAATCCCCACTTTCTCACCTCGATTGCATAATGACTGGGGGCTTAATTCGCTCCTCTCCACCGCCACGCAGCAGAGCTAACGCTGCAGGGGGAACGCCCAGTTAATCGCCGCCATCAGCGAGTGAGCCGGTCCTGTGCCCATGCCCACTCGCTCAAGGCCACGCCCCCTCCGCCTACAAAAACAGAGCTGAATGCGAGCTCAGGTCAGATTCTACTTCTGAGGCACAGCCGGGAGCATATTTTAACAAAAAGTTGCGCTGATTTTACTATTTTGTGTTTAATAACTGCTATTGTAATCCCCACTTTCTCACCTCGACTGCATAACGACTGGGGGCTTAATTCGCTCCTCTCCACCGCCACGCAGCAGAGCTAACGCTGCAGCGGGAACGCCCAGTTAATCGCCGCCATCAGCGAGTAAGCCGGTCCTGTGGCCACGCCCACTCACTCGAGGCCACGCCCCCTCCGCCTACAAAAACATGTGCACTTCACATACGCGCAGCAGATGGGTGCAGCGGGCGCGCCTAAGGCAAGCCCGTCTGGGCCCAGCCGGACCCAGGCCCAGAGACTCTGCCGGATTTGCCTCACGACCATTTGGTGTACACGAGTGACATACTCCGGGCTCTACACCCGGAAAAAAATCAAGAGTGTCGTTACATCCATGTTCAAGGTAAACCCTACATCAACTGTACACGCTGTAACCCAGGCACTCAGACTTCGGTAAAGCCTGGATTACAGATGGGTCTCCTTAACTGCCGCTCCCTCCCCAAGCATGCGCATGAAATCAACCTGCTGATACAGGACCAAGGTCTGGACATATTGTTCCTCACAGAAACCTGGCTCTCTGCTAGCTCAGATTCTGACATTGTCAACGCCCTACCCCCAGGCTATCTTTTTCAAGCTCTGCATAGACCTAGAGGGAGAGGAGGGGGGTTGGCAATAATCCATAGATAACATCTTATCTGTAGAACCAGCAATGCCAACATTGAAGATTGCGAAAGCTGTTATTTTGCTATTCAAACTTCCCCGGTACACTCCATCTCAGGACTGTTGATTTACCGTCCTCCGGGTACACCAGGGAAATTCCTCAATGCTCTTACTGACACTGTGTCACAATTAGCTTCTTCCGCCCCTAACTTCCTCATCGTGGGCGACCTCAACCTTCACCTTACAGACCCCACAGATTTGACAGCATCCGACCTCCTTCTGGACCTTATGTCATTTAACATCCGGCTGGTCAATAACAAACCCACCCACGACAAAGGACACCTCATGGACCCCGTCCTTACTAACATCGTGGACATCACCACTGGCCCCCCCCTTCCCCTTCCATGGACAGATCACTTTCTAATCCCTATTTCCTGGGATCTACTCATAGCATCCCCTCAAACCGTCAAAATTCAGGTTACCGACCGACGTTGGCGCAAGCTTATACCAGCTGAATGGGTCACCATTCTCCCAGATTCTACCCCTGCCCTCTCCACCGATCCTGTCATTGCCGATGAACAGTTCAACTCTTGGGTCACATCCTCATTGGACTAACTCCTCCTGTTAGACCTAGGGAATCCTAGACTACATAGGGTAGCCTGACACAGAGGGGAAACAGCTAACCTCCAAGGCTTTTGTGAAGTACTTACAGAACCCACTCACGGTAACTCAATGTCTTACCACTAAAAATAAAGGACGCCACACCAATTTAGAAAAATATGAATGTTTTATAAAAGAAAGCTATGGTTTCTTGTTTTGATTCTGCAATAACGTTTCACCTTTTCACATAAAATATTTCTGCATTGGTGTACTTTCACATTCGCAATCTTTACATTACTTTCATTGAATACATTTGCCCCCACCTCTTTCCGATTGGTAGATGTATCAAAATTCCACTGTTAGCCTTACTTCTTAATATTTGATCTCAATACACAGTTGGTACATAACTAAATGACACTTTCCTATAAGAGAATCAAGTTCTACATTACCATAGGAACTGTAAGACAATAACAGCTGGAAGGATCAGTTGTGCAACAAGAGGACCTTACTGTTGTATTAGTAACTGGATGATTAGGCATCTGGATATCTGAAAGGAGACAGGGTAATTAATACCTCATTACATTTAGCTCCCTAGAATCCTCTAAGCACTCATGGGAAAGCTGGGATATTTTGTACACCTATTCTCTCTCGATGAAAGCTTTCCTCTACAGCTTAGTTCATATACTGCATCACGGCCAGTTCCTGTCCTCCTGTAATGCCTGCCCGCCCTATTGCCTCAGTTCTAAAGTCCCTTTCGGACGTCTCACCACTTGTCAGGTAATTTTTATGGGTGTCACAGTTTCAGACTAAAGCGGCACAATTTAGTTAGGGGTTCGTCGCGTGCAGCCCACCCACCGGAGGAAGCGCCACCGAAGGAGGCTCGTACTTTGTTCACGCCCGGCGCCTGGAAGCCTTTCCTTTCACCGCCCCCCACCAGAGAACTCTTCCCAGCTTACTTTAGTGAGCGTTCAGCTTCAGGGTAGTTCTCTCATCGGAGCCTTCTTCGCTGTTCCGACGGACCTCACACGGCTGCTCACTGGGGGGGAAAAGTCCGAAGAAGCTCCCGCGACGTTCTTCTGCCCGGCTTCTCTCACTCCTGACTCCGCCTCCGGCCAACCTCCTGGGCGTCCGTCGTCTTCTTCTGTTGCCGCCGCCGGCCTCCTCACACAGGGCTCCGCCTCCCCCCAGCCTCCTCCTGCACTCTCCCCGCCTCTTCCGACGCTACCTCAAATTCCTCCGGACAGCAGCACGGATCAGCTGGGCTCTTCCTCCTCTTCCGATCCCGCGACAGGGATCGCACACGGCAGCAGCGTTTCCTTCAGGTAAGGTCAACAGCTGGTTCCGCCGCTTTTCTTTACAATGTGGACACCGGACTCATGTGCTGCAGTCGCGGATGTTTTAACTCCTTGCCTCCTGATTCCTTGATCATTCAGCGCGACACTGTGTCCGGGTTCGCTCCCACTGCACACGTGCCTTCAGGGCGGGACTTACAGGTCACTTGGGAACCACGCTGCAAGAGTCACTGATAGTTATAAAACTTGCCACAGAGTCTCTGGTTTCTTGATATGGTTGCTGTGGTAGTGGGGTTTGGTCAGCCTAAGAGGGGTCGCTTCCCAGTAGAGCGACAGCCGGCCCCAAAGGTCGATCTTGTTACTACTAGTGTGCTATCATCCTCCTCAAGTCGCCTCTCTCCGCACTGGTCACTTCCAATACTGTACAAAATGGCTGCTGGTCACTGGCCTTTTATAGCCTGGCCTCAGACCCCTGGAAGCTACTAGTGGGTTCTGGAACCTTTCTCATGCTAGCCTATGGGTCTGCCACCCTTAGGTGACGGTTATGGCAGTTGGTGGACACCATTTTAGGTTTCTGAGTGTCCCTAGATTTTCAGGAGCTTGACTAGGCCTCACAGAATATGAAGGGAAAGATGGCGACATAATCAAGGAACACCTAGACCCCTGACAACACTGAAAAACCCTGGTGAACATAAAAAAATAGAAACACTAGGAGGCTAAGGGTGACAAAAATAAATAATAATGGTTAGAACACCCCCAGAGGCAGACAGGTCTAACACCTCCCCAAAACCGCCACTCTCAAACATACCAAACGAGTGACCCCCGCTCCTTGGTACACTCCAGAGCTTAAGTCTATGCAACAGGAATGTAAGAGAACGGAACGTTCCTGGAGGAGGGATGAGTCTAATGTAAAAAAGGACGCCTACCTCACCTCATTACAAACTTATAAGACCGCCTTACGCAAGACAAAAAGTATATTCTCCCAAGAAAGAATACAAAAATTCTGCTTGCTCCAGCAAGGAATCTTTTATTATTTTAAAAGAACTCCTTAAGGTCCCAGACCCCGGACCTAGAAACCCACCAGACCCCAAGGCAGATGAGGAAAAATGCCATAAGCTAGCTAACTTCTTCAAAGAGAAGATCCAGAAAATCCTCGACTCTACCCCAACCATAAACTCAAGCGAGTAAAAAGAGATCACTAATATTCCTACCTCCCCCTGTCTATCCTCGTGGGGACTAGTGACGGCCGAAGAGGTCGAAAGCACGCTAAATATCATCAAAAGCGGATCTCCCAGGGACCCCGCCCGCTACATATCCTCAAGAAAGTAGCACCCACCATCGTTCCCTCCCTTACCCATCTCCTCAACGCCTCATTGCATCAAGGAGTCGTCCCCTCCAGTTGGAAGGCAGCAGTTGTCAAGGCGCTATTAAAAAAAACATCTCTGGACCCTGTGGACCTGGCCAACTACAGGCCAATTTCCCTTCTCCCTGGAACTAGTAAGATTGCCGAAAAGCTTGTGAATAGAAAACTCTCACAATTTTTGGAAATCAATAATCGGCTTAAAAGCTCACTGACGGGATTCCGCCCAGGGCAGGGCACTGACATCGCCCTCCTCGCGGCGGTGGAGGAGGCCAGAGCACTTCTAGACACGGGAGGATCAGTGGCAGTGATCCTCCTCGACCTCAGCGCGGCCTTCGACACCGTCAACCACCAGCTCCTTATCCATCGGCTCAGGAGTGTCGGCGTGGAAGGAACCGCACTGTCTTGGCTCTCGTCCTTTCTGGGCCAACGCTCCTTTCAGATCTGGGAGAATGACACCCGCTCCTCCGAAACACCCCTCCAATGTGGCGTGCCTCAGGGCTCATCCTTGAGCCCCACATTATTCAATATCTACATGTCCCCATTGGAGGAGGTCGTCAACCCATTCGGAGTGAGTATTGTCAGCTATGCTGATGACACACAATTAGTGGTGTCCTTATCTCACCCAAGTCAACAACCTGCGGACCTATACAACTGTCTGACGCAGATACAAGGATGGATTAACAGCTCATCTTTAAAACTTAACGGTTCAAAGACTGACATTCTCCTCCTTGGTCAGAAGGGGCTCCCCCTCTCACAGAACATATGGCCACCCTGTCTGGGCTCGCCTCCAGACCCGAAACCCGAGGTCAAAAGCCTAGGTGTGTGGCTCGAAACCGATCTTTCGTTTACCACACAAGCAAAAAAAGTAGCCGGGACGTGCTTTGGGCTCCTCAAGTCGATTAGAAAGATCTTGCCCCTACTTCCTCCCACCTCTCAAAAACTGTTAATCCAAGGCCTGATACTATCTAGGCTTGATTACAGTAATTCAATTTACCTAGGCGCTCCTGAGGCAACCTTGAACAAGCTACAGAGGATCCAAAACTCCGCTGCCCGGATCCTCACCAATACTCCTGCCAGAGCTTCGGCCAAACCAGCCTTGAAGCTTCTTCATTGGCTCCCAGTGAGAGAGCGAGTGAAGTTCAAAGCCCTTTGCTTGGCCCACAGACTGCTTCAAAACAAAGGCCCCCCTATCTTAAGAAAATTCATCAGACCATATAAAGCCCCAAGACCCCTCCGGTCCGATCAGGAATATCTCATCATCATGCCCAGAGTCAAGAAGGCACGCACGGGTGGAAGGCGCTTTTCGGTCCACGCGGCACGCCTTTGGAACGCGTTACCCCGCGATTTAAGAACAGAACCAAACTATCTACGATTCAGGAAGCGGTTGAAAACCCATCTCTTCCCTTAATTTCTGACCTCCTCCCCTTGCCCCCACTGACCCGCAGGTGTATGGATCTTAGCGCTGGGATACTCACGGGTGACTACGCGCTTTATAAATTATTTTAATAATAATAATAATCAAGTCCGATGCCAGCCTCTAGGGTTTGGGGGCCCGGTGCGGTTCAGTGACGACGGGGGGTCGCTGGTCTCCGGAGGAACACTCCTTGCACATCAATTGCCTGGAACTTCTGGCGGGTTCTTTCGCAATTCGGTGTCTATCCCCTCAACAGGCGAATTGCTGCATTCTTCTCTGAATGGACAATGTTTCGGCAGTCCGTTATGTGAACAAACTGGGGGGTACCAAATCCCACCTCTTGTCAGAGATTGCAAAGGACTTTTGGCACCTGTGTCTGCAACGCGGGATCACAGTTATTGCAGAATATCTGCCGGGTTCTTGCAATCAGATTGTGGATTGGAACTATCTTCATCTTCGCGACTTCAGCGATTGGAGGCTTCATCCTCGGGTGTTTCGGAGGTTGACTCACATTTAGGGGTCCTGTCAGTTGGACCTGTTTGCCTCCCATCTCAACGCCCAGCTTCCCCAATTTTTCAGTTGGCGTCCGGATCCCGAGGCCCTGGCGACGGATGCGTTTCTCCAGCCTTGGCCTCCTCTCCTATGCTACGCGTTTCTTCCATTCATTATGATTCCCCGAGTTCTGGCCCGGGTGCGTCAGTTCTCTTCGGAACTTGTTCTGATCACCCCTCTCTGGAGGGCCCAGCCGTGGTTTCCAGTTCTTCTGGAGATGAGCTGCTTGACGCCGCTCCTTCTTCCGCACCGGTGGAACCTGCTTTTGGATCCTCTTCGCAATCCTTACCCTCTGGTATTGTCGGACCAGCTCCTGCTGGTGGCTTGGAGGATTTCGGGGGATGCTGGCAAGTCCCTGGCTTATCGGGAGACGCTACCTGATATGGCTGAGATACCCGCCACCCCCTCTCAACACAAATCCCCAAGGATGGCAAGACGGAAACAGTTCTGAGCTTTTGGAAGGCGGGAGGGAGTTACCCTTCCCGGCCGTATTTATTAAAATATGAAACAAAATTAAAACATTAAAATAACAGTTTCATATCATGTAAGATTTCATTTATACAGTACGATGTTCTTGGCTGACCTTAACACATCTCTAATACAAAGGTTCTCCTAGCCGATACTAAACATCCTGCAAATGCATTTCTAAACATTGAAATTGTACATCCTAACGTTACGGGCCAACGGCAAGGTCGTAACCGGTGTCAGATCCCCAATACCAATTCCCCCCTCACTTGTGAGGGGCGGGCGCACAGAGGACTGTACCTCTGTGCCAACTTCCAATTTCCCTTGCCTTAGCGGGGGCCCCCTGTTAACTCGACGCCATCTTAGTGGTCGTCCGAGGACTCGTGTGAGGTGTCTAGAAGGTAGCGTAGACCCCCCTCCCACCCCACACAACTTACCACACCTGCTGTCGCAGATGTCCGGGCCCCGGGAAATTCCGAGGAGGGGTCCGTATCCCCTCCTACCCAGTGAAGGGGCCTATGGCCGCCTTCCCTTTCGGCGTCCCATCCTTAGATGGGACCGCCTCCCGTTTGAGGGGCCAATGGCCGCCTCCCCCCGGGCGCTCCCATCCGTAATGGGTGACGCCCAAACCTCTAGGGATCTTCCAATTACTGCTCACCGATCATGACCTTACCGCCACAGGCCCGGATAGTTGACCGGCTATCCGGACCCCCCACAAAACTCCTACTTAAAGGTCATGGCTACAAATTCTTCAACCAAGCTATGAAGTCTCCTATGAGTAAATCATTCCCCACCCGGGACAAATGAACCCCGTCCTCCAAATACATCTGATCCCCCCTAATACACCCATGCGGAATAGAATGCAATGTATTCGTACGAAACAATCTACCAATTTGTTATTTACTTTCTTCACGGAATGATTTAAAGCAGACACAGAATTAGCCCCCCGCCACACCTTCCGTGGTATCATGTGGGACCATGCAATTGTGCACCCAGGGACCCTCTTTGCCAACCAACTTACAGTGGATAGTATTACCTCGAGAAGCACTCGCCGACCAATGGTCACCAAATCATTGCCCCCAAGATGCACTATGAGTATAGATGGCGGTGACCTCGTCCGCCCTAACAAACCCTCCATAAAAACCTGAAACTGGTCAATACAGAGCCCGCCCCTTCCGTAGAAGGTCACCCCGTACCCGTATTCCCCAGCCATGTGAATCATGTCACCTGCTTTGAATACGTCTGCGGCACGCCTCACGTATGAGTGGCCCACGACCCACACCACTCTGTCCACAGCCGGTGTCCTTTGACCGCTGGTTCCCAGGTGTCGGGTCGACTGCACAGTCTGCCCCGCCTCGTAAGCATGCGAAACTGTAAAACCAAACAAAAACAAGAAGCGTGAGTTCATGATATTAGCTTCACAACATGTGCAACCGCACGTACCGTTTATAACAATTCGAGGACCAACGCCCCAACTGTTTCACTTTGTCAACACTCAGACCCCTGGCTGTGGCCTCAGTCGCAGCCCCTATCCTGAAGGAATGGGTCCCAAACTCACACGGGTTCAACCCTGCGGCTGTAATTGCCATCGCCAGCACCCGTTGGAACTGAAACCTCGTCAGCGGGGTGGCATCGGCGTGCCTCAGTAAGCTTCCCCCCCATGTTGCCGCCCTCTGCGCAAAATATTCCTCAACGCAGGCTACCGGGCATATGGGCGACTCGGGAATCCGGCGGACTATTACACAATCGCCGTTTGCTCCTTGATCGGTCTTGGACCTGGCAAACGAGACTACTATTGTTTCCCCTGTAATGCGGATGTGCTCTCGGCACAGTCCCCCCCGTATCCTGCTTATTCCTTGCTACCAGCTCGCTTACCCTCATAGCCCCATGGAACGCTAATGAAAAAGCGGCTCTAAACAGTACTGTCTCGTATTGAGATGAACATGTTGCAGGGAGTACTGACATCAACAGGGCCAACCTTTCCAGACCTATCAGGTGCCTATCGTCCACTCTGCGACCCTCAAGGCGTTGCCACCCACGCAGCGCCTTCTGAACCACAAAAGACGCTGTGGGGTCCTGGAGACCATGAGCTCGTGCCATGAAAGAAATAGCGGCCCGGTGCCTCTGTGCCGTGGCTACTGATTTGCCTGCCTGACGTAAGGATAACAGAAACTTCAGGACATACTCTTCTTGGCCCCATAGTTCCCCCCCAGCAGAACCCAAAAAGGACCAATAGGAACGGAACGCCCCTTCGTATGCCTTCCTTGTTCTGGGAGCTAGACTCTCTCCCACGAGTTTTTGTAGTCCGGGGCACCGAGAGACCAGAGAGCTTCGGGAAAAGGTGCCGCCACCGGGTCCGCTGAGGGTAGGAAACCCCAGAAGGCCTGCATACGGGAACGAGAAAGCGCATCAGCAGCCATGTTTTGCCCTAAAGTGGACGTTTAGCCTCATACACAGTAAAACAATTTCCTTCAGCAATCTCAAGATCCATCTGCAGCGGGCAGCCTGACTATTGATACACTCAACAACGGTCATATTATCAGACCAGAACACCACAGCGCGGTCACGAAAACCCTCGGGCCATGTTTTCAAGGCCACCAGAATAGGAAAAAGCTCAAGAAATCCTATGTTACCTGTGAGCCCATTCTCGTGCCACCATGCCGGCCAGGTTTGTGCTGACCAGTGATTACCAAATATGGCGCCAAATCCAACACTCCCTGCCGAGTCTGTCCACAATCCCAACTCCTCCGAGGAGACCCCGGGTTTGCTCCACACGACCCGACCGTTGAAATCCGCCAGAAATGCCAACCATATGAGCATGTCCTGCCGGACCTCAGCCGAGAGCCTTGTGCGGTGGTGGCCTTCCTTAAGGTCAACCATGGCCTGCGCAATCGAGCGGGAAAATGGGTGCGCCATTGGGATCACCCTCAGGGCAAAATTCAGTTGACCCACGACCTGCTGTAACTGATGTAATCTCACTTTGGTCGCGCTAATACATGCTTTAAGCGATGCCTCGAATTTCGCCACTTTTTCCCTGGGCAAGCGGAAGCACCCCTCTTCGGAATCGATCTCTATTCCAAGAAACTCGAGTGAAGTAGACGGCCCCACTGTCTTACCAGGTGCCAATGGCACGCCAAAGCGCCTCATGAGATCACAAAATGCATTCAAAGCTCGTGTACACTCTATGTCCCCAGCTGCCCCCAGGAACAGAAAATCATCAAGATAATGCATCACATGAGTAAACCCTGTTATTCTTGTGAAGGCCCATTGCAAAAAACAACTGAATCCTTCAAAATAAACACAAGAGATGGAGCAACCCATTGGCATACATTTATCCATGTAATAGCGACCCTGAAACATGAAACCAAGGAGACGCTGATCGTCAGGGTGTACCGGGAGCAACCGGAACGCTGACTCGATATCTGATTTAGCCATCAGCGCTCCGGGCTCTAGGCGATTCAAAATGGCGACGGCCTCATCGAAAGATGCGTACCGCACCAAACAAACTTCAGGGTCAATCGCATCGTTCACCGAAAGACCCCTTGGAGCGGACAAATTATGTATCAACCTGAATTCCCCCGGATCTTTTTTGGGGACTACACCGAGGGGTGAACAAACAAAATTAGCAACTGGCGGGTTGTCATATGGTCCAGCAACCCGACCTCGGGCCACCTCCTTACCAATCTTTGCTTGTACCACCGCCGCATTCTGCTGCACCGATAGTTGATTCTTACATTGTGCTTCACCCTGAAAATCCCCCGCCGGGATGCGGAAACCATATGAGAAACCATCTCGCAACACCCCAGCGGAGATATGATCTGGGTATTCGTTTAGCCAGGGGATCATTGCCATGATATCAACCGGGGTCGGTAGCGGTGCCCCCTGGACTATTTCAGACCTGTTTGGCGCTACCCCTACTCCCCGTATCACTAGTCTTGGCTCTGCACGTATTCTCCGGATGGGAGGACTGACCACACCCCGAACATTCGTGCCTGAATTTACAAGAACCCTGGGGCCTAGTACATTTGCCCCTGTTAAAGCTCCAGCAGACCCCTTTTTTCCCTGTGCTGCCGCTAGTCCTTGAGTTCCGGTCATTGCTGGAACTTGCTCGAAAGGGCGTCCCTGACGAATGGCGGGAATACCCGGCCATCTCACCCCCCAATGCTGGCGACTTCCCCATTTCCATATTTTGCCATGAAATGGAGTCAAAACAATCCCATGTCAAGGATGAATCATGTTCCTTGGATTTACGAAATATATTATCATAGGCAAACCATTGATTTCCTCCATACGTTTCATAAAAACCCATGATACGTGTCTGATACACAGCCAATTCCCCCAACAAATCGGGCCTACGTTCCCCCATAATTGCAATGAACATTCCGAACGCTCTGCCCCAATTGCCTATCGATTCATCGACTCTAAAACCGGCCATCTTGGCTCGCCACACACTTGGATGCAGAAACTCTTTCTGGTTTTTTACATGCTCGATTTCGTAGTGATCGGTCAACAAGGAGAATATGTTTACATATTTATCTGTCCATATCCTCTCCTTCACCTCCTTCGGGATATGCTGCACAATTTTTTCCTTCCTCGAAGGTACCGATCCCTCCCCAACCATCGGCAATGGCTTACCTGAAGCTGCCGCTGTAACTGTCGACCCCGCCGTACCAACGCCTGATCCTGGATGACCCACGGGCGCCTGCGGGGAAACAAAAGGACATGGTGGTTTTGCGGCCTCCCGTGATTGCCGCAACTGCCTCATTAATTGCTTGGCCTCCTCGGCCGTGTCCCCTGGAGCAACGGAACCCACGCTGTTACTACCCAACCATGCCGCCAGCTGGGCGGCCAACTCCGGGGGCATGTTCCCCCCGTTCACCGGGGTAACCACCACAGGGATCGGCTGCCCCTCGACGGGAACCGGCACGGGAGCGTCCACCGGTCTGGGAGGGCTCGCCGGGGGAGCCACCGGAACTGGGACCTCGTCCTCATTTGCCCCGTTCCTGGCCCTCTTCCTTCTCCCGGCAGGGACCGCCCCTGGGATGGTTCTTTTTGGTCGTCCTGTACCATCCCTGGCCGCCATTTTCCTCTTCATCTCCGCCATGTCTTTCACCAGCATCCGGAGCATTTGGTCGGTGCTAACTTTCTTTGCGACCCTCTTGCCCGGCATTCTCCTCACGTATATAGGAAGGTCCTGGACAAGACTTGTAGCGCTAGAAGAGAAAAAAGAGAAATTACAAATTTCAAAATTGGCTCTTCGTTCCGTCTCGAGCTCACGTGCAACGCGGGGGTGCAGCTTCAGAGCACAGGAACAAGAGGATGCTTCCTTGGCTTGTCGCTCCTTTTATCCTTCGTCGGGCGGGCGTTGTCCCTCCTCCGATCCGCCCCGCGGGCGTGGCTGGCAGTGTTGGTGTCTAGGACAACCCCTTCTTGGGCGGGAAAAGGCGCGCCCCAGCTACGCCGCTTCGGGCATACCAGCCGGGACATGCCTCCCGCCCAAAACGGTTTCCCGGGGAGATCGGGGTACTCTACCATACGTTTGGGGGGACCGAGTGGTCGCCCCTTTCCATTTATCAATGAGGCTTGGGCCCCCAACACACGCAAGCGTTATGCGTACAGTCGAGAGCGCTGGTGTGCTTGGTGCTCACAACGGTCTGTGGATCCCGTATCAGCAGATCTCGCTTTGATTAGCAATTTCTTGGCTTCTATAGCATCTTCTGGTCTGGCTTCCCGGACTGTGAATAACATTCGTTCTGCCATTTCGGCAGGTCATCTTCCTATTGATGGCAAACTAGCAGGAGAGCATCCCTTGATTTCTAAACTGCTGAAAGGCATTAGGATGGTTAAACCTCCTTGTCCCAAGTACATTGCTTTGTGGGATGTGTCTGTTGTACTGCTTTTTCTTTCTTCTTGGCCTTCCAATTCTTTCTTCACCCGTAAACAACTTTCAGCCAAGCTGACTATGCTTTTGTGTTTAATATCCTGCAAACGGGTTTCTGATGTGCGGGCTTTGGACCTCGCTGGTCGCAAGTTCTCTCCTGAGGGCGTCACTTTTGTTATTTCTAAGCGGATGAAATGTAATACCTCCTCTGTTTCCTATCCTTCTTTTCCTCACAATCCTCAATTGTATGTGGTCCAGTGTATCCAGGATTACGAGGTAAGCACTGCATCTTTTCGACATGATTTGCAGGGTCAGCTTCTTATTGCTTTGCAAAAACCTTTCAATCCTGTTACTCCTTCTACGCTAACACGTTGGTTGCGTTGGCTCATGCAGGAAGCGGGCATTTATAGTTCCCTGTTTGGTGCTCATTCCGCAAGGGGAGCTATGGCTTCAAAAGCTTTTTCTATGGGTGCCAGTCTTCATGACATCATGAAGGCTGCGGATTGGTCATTGAATCTGTGTTCAAGACTTTATTTCAAACCGATTGTTGATGTTGCATCTGTCGTGGTGGATAAGCTTTAAACAAGCATAATCGGAGCCTCCGTCCTGCCATAGAATTACAAATTTGCTAACATTTGTGCCAAGAATTTTTTATTCAATTAAGGACAGGAGGCGAGGATTATCCCACCCTGGTTATTCTGATTGATACTTGCATTGTTCCATACAGTTATGATATAACTTGTTTCTGTATTTATGATGTTCTGTTTTATGCAAATGTATCCCGCCCTTTCATGTTTTTTTTTTCCCTTCATTGAGTTGTGGGCGTAGATATTACGACTATGTTTTGTTATTTCAGGTTCTGACCTCAAATGAGCTTTGTATCCGGCGTCTTCGATTGCTGCTTTGGTTCGTCCATCTGGTCCTTGGATTTGCCTGTTTTCTTGACCTGTGGATGTCCTGCGGCCAGATGTTCTTTATGGATCCTTGGTTTTTTCTCCTACGTTTCTGACTTTCATTATGACTTACCTGTTATTTACAAAGAAAGAGGAAGTTATGACCTCTGTGACCCTATTTATACTGACTGTGTATTCATGGGTATTGTAGTTTTCTTCTTTACTGTGTACTGATTGGCTGCTGTATATTAAGTAAAGAAATAGAGAAAGCATAATCCTCGCCTCCTGTCCTTAATAGAATTGAAAATTCTTGGCACGAATGTTAGCAAATTTTTAATTGGTCAGAAACATTGACTTAATTTACTAATGATTATTGCTGCAACATGTTTATTAGCTGCCTTGTTATAGTTTAAGTTGGTGTATCCTTGCATAATGTTTATATGTGTCGTTTATTTATGTTGTAAAACAGTATTGTATGAAATGTAACAATACTTCATGGTACTGAATATATTCAATTCAATTAATCTTTATTCGATTTTATACATCATAATCATAAAAAATAAATACATGTAGATAAAAGCCACATTAAAACCTCAAAAAGTCTTTTTAAACATGATACAACACAATTCATAAAAAAAGTATGAGCATTTAAGAACATAATAAAATGTTTATAAAATTTTACAACCCAGCCTAACCTAGTCAACTAGGCATACATTATTTTTTTCCAGTGTTAAATGACCTGCTGATCCGATAATAGTTGTAAATATAAAAAGGCAGGGAACAACTGTGCAAAACCCCTGCTTTTAAACATGTTAATAACTACCTTCTACGTAAAAATTTATAATATGTACAGATTAAAACCAAAAGTATCAAGGTCTGGGGAAGGGCCGGCGCTAGGCATTGTAGTGTGGGCAGCTGTGCAGGGCTCCCGGGCAGTCTAACTGTGATGGGGCTCGCCACAAGTCCCTCAACCTTTTGAAATGGGGCCATTGTTTTAGTCACAGGTGGCTAGCCCACTTCCTTGGGGTTTGCAGTCGTGGTGCATGGGCAAGGCCCAAGGCAAGGCCCCAGGCGGGCCCCCCTCACATGGCCCGGCTGTCATGGACTGAAAGGGCAATATGACACCCATCCCTTTCAGCTGTTGCAGAGCGGGCAGAGCTGGGTTTGTGGCCGTGATCAGCCTAATCGCTGCATCTACATGATAACAGCGGTTATGGTGAGGTGTGAAGTGAGCCCTGCCCCTGCATGAATGAAAGCAGATCATCCTGCAGGGCTCACAACACAAAAACATAGAGTGACCTCACATCACAAAAGGCGCTGCTCCTTCTATTGAAGGGAAAGGAAGAAGACAGAAAATGGATAAAAGGTTGTTTTTTTTCTTTTTTGACAAGTCTGTTTTTTTTCTCAAACAAGCATGTACATTCAAAACAAACATAAAAGGAGCTAAACATAAAAAATAACTCCAGTTATAAGCTCTTGGTGTTATTTTTTTTTCATGTAATTTACATGAATCGAAGGAAGGAAGAATGAGCAATTCGGTCTTTAAAAGATTAGTGGAGATGATAACATTCAGTTAGGGGGAGGGATTGTGCGGTGATCCCACATCCATTCTTATCACTCCAAGCGGAGTGCAATGAACCCTCTAAGATATACCCAGCTATATAACCCCTCAAGCCACTCACATTCCTTGCTTAACGCATCTGAAAAGTAACACAAGAGTAGTTGAGTAACACAAAATGATAGGGTCCCACTCTGCAGAATGTGATAATGGGCCCATGAGTCTCCCACATCTCACAGATATTAATTGGCCCTAGGCTGAATGGGAGCCCCCTGGCGGGTTGGGGCCCTCAGAAGTGTTGTGGGCCCATCTATGCTGCAGGGGCCTGTATTGCACCCTGTCACAAGCCGTGAAGCAAGGTAAGAGACTGGGGAGAAGAGTGGTGAATAGCAGAGCATGTAGGGGAGAGGTGGAAGCTTGAGAGGCAGAAACAGCGAATGGAGGGTAGAGGTGAGAGAGACCTAAAACATGAAGGGGAGATTTTCAAACCTTTTGCGCTGGTTATACATCACAAAAGTGACACTAACCAGCTACATTTTTTGCTTGTTGCTATTTTCTTTTCAGCGCAAAACTCGCAAGGGAAAGGGGAGGAGAGAGCCATATGTCTGGAGATATGGTGCTCTCCTGCTCCTCCCTGTCACGCACTGCAGCACAGCCTCACAGGGGGGGCTGCGCTGTGTCGTGTGACATTTTTTTTAAATCTCCCCTAAAGAGTTGAGCATGAAGGGGAGAGGTGGACATGAGGGAGGCAGAACCCGTGAGCAAAGTTGAGGTGAAGAGAAAGATTAAAGGCAGTGCTTTGATAGGAGAAGTAAGTATAAGAAAAGCAGAACCATCAGGAGAACTTAAGTGTCATAGAGAGGGAATGGTGAGTTGTGGATGTAAGAGGGCAAGACAACCAAGAGCAGGTAAGAGGCTGGGGTAGAGAGGCAGGGGAGAGGTAGAGTTCAGAATGGTTGAACCAGTAAGAGAAGGCTAGCGACTGCAGAGAGATGAGAGGTGAAGGGCTCCACAGGTAAGTAGGAGATGGGTGTAATAGAGGCAGAATTTGTGAGAAAGGTAAGAGACAGTAGTAGAGGTAAAGTGATGTGTAGAGTATGGAAGGGGGACATGGATATATGAGACAGAAACAGTTAGACAATGTAAGAGGTAAGGGGCTCAAAGAGGAGAGGTGAATGTAAAGGGGAGAGACCAGCAAAGAAATGTTAGGACGATGAAGGAAGAAATGAGAGGTGAAGGGCAGTCCATGGGTGGGGTATGTAGATGTTAGAGAGACGGAACATTCAAGAAACCTTATTCAGAGAAGAGAAAGGAAATGAGTAGAGGTGGATGTAGAAGGCCAGAATCAGTGAAAAAGGTAAGAGCCTGGGGGAGAGACGAGGCATACAGCATGAAGGAGTAAGGTGGATATAAGAGGGACATAAAGAGAAAGAGAAGCAACAAAGCTGGGGATAGCAGAACGATTGATGTAAAAGGGGCATAATCCATGAAATAAGGTTGAGGAAGAGAGGAGAATAAGACTAGAGCATGAATGGAAATAGATGGTGTAAGGGGCAAAATCTGTGAGAAGAGATTAGAGTGTTCAAGAGTATATAAATTGAGAGAAGATGTAAATGGGGCAGAACTAGTGACAAAGGTTATAAGGCTGGGAGAGAGATGAGCAGTGAAGGTAGTGTATGGATAAAAGGCCTAGCTAAGAGAGAGACAGAACCAGCAAGAGTACATAAGCAGAGTGGCAAGAGTGAGAGAGAAGTGGATGCAAGAGAAAAGACCCACAAAGAAATATTAAGAGGTTGGATGAAGAGCGAGAGAGGGGAAGATAGATGATAGATGTGCAGAACCAGCAAGAGAAAGTTAAAGGCTTTGTGAGAGATTAGATATGAAAAGTAGTTCAGGGAGGCAGAGTTCAATGTAAGAATGTAAGAAGGGCAGAATCAGCAAGAGGAGAGAGGGAATAAGGAAGGGGAGAGGTGTATGTAACGAAGCAGGAGCAGCAAGAGAAAATAAAAGGAAAGGGGAAAAGGAAAAGGCCTGGCTGGATTTAGGATGGCATGACCAGCAAAGAAGATAAAGACTAAGTGGAGAGTTGAGATTTGAAGACAAGGGCAGGGAATTGAGATCTGGATTTAAGAGGAGAGAAATCAGCAAGTGAATATGAGAGGCAAGGTGGAAAGATGAGAGGTGGAGAGTAGAGCATGGAGGTGTGAGGGTCAAGATGGATGTAAGAGTGGCAGAACCAGAGAGTAAAGGTAAAAGGCTTTGGCATTGGGGAAAGAGAGCATGCAGAACGAGGTGGATGGAAGAGCGGCTCAACCAACAATAGAAGAAAATAGGCTGAGCAAGAGGTGAGGTAAAAAGTAAAGAACAGAGGAAAGAGGTGAATGTAAGTGGGCAGAATCCGCAAAAAAGAAGGAGGCTGGAGGAGAGGTTAAAGTGTCTTTGAACTAGCATGTGCTGCTAAGTACATTGAGCCTTCTGCCAAAGTTTGCAATTACATGTCTCTTTATTTTCCTAGTAAAAAGTGTGGCTTAGATTTGCGATGTGAGTCATCCTTCACAAAAGTTTGTGATCTCGAACCATCCTCGACATGTCTGCGGAATTACAGGCTACTCTTTGTGTACTCTTACTACTCTTGTTCTTTCTAATAAATCTAGCTCCCATTTGGAACCCTTTCCTGCCGATTTAATGAATGGACATCTAAATATCATAGCCCCTGCCCTGACCTGACCTGACCTCCATTTGCAATATCGCCCTTGCGTCCTCATCTGTCTCTACCAATGTAGAAAAAAAAAACCTAAAAAGCTGCATTTGTTCCTCTGCTCAAAAATCCTTCAGCAGGCTCAAAGCATCTCAGCATCTTCTAACATCTCTTTGCTGCCTTTTTCTGAAAAATCCTTGAAAAATAAGCCAACAGACAAATCCCTTTCATAGAAACTAAATTACTTCTTGATCGCTTGCCAGTTGTATTCTGACCTCTCCATAAGTTGGAAGTTGCATTTCTAGCTGTGTCAGATAGTTTGTGCCTGATTCTTGATCAGGAAGGCAAAGCAGCCTTGATATTACTAAATTATACTGTTGAATGTATAAGTTTCCCATCCGGTGCTTTTGAATCAACTGAAACAACCTGGAATTCAAGTATTCCCCTGACGTCGCTTCAGTTCTATCCTTTCTGAGAGGCCTGTTCTCTAACCAAGGAAACATTTTGGACTTGCATGCTATCAGTTGCTTTTTGGATAACGAAAAATTCATTAAAACTAAATAGAAAAACATCAGGCATCTGCATCTTTAAGGGACCTGGTACCTTATACACTGCTCTATGGTGGCTTTTGGAACTGGGCCAATCAACCACCATGGTTGTGTCAACAACAAAATCTTGGATTTATTTTTCATTGTCTTCTCTTTTTGTCTGGACAAACGGTTTGTTATCTACATCTGCTACATCCATATGCAACACAAATTCCTGCATTTTCACCTGTAATTAAGCAAGACAGTTGTATAGTCAATTATCTTCTCACAACCATATCATGCAAGTGTTCCGGGTCTTAAACTTCCCACCTTCTGCATTTAGTGCCCTTCATCATTGAGAACAGTGATAGGATTCTAATCCGAGGCTGTTCAAGATGCTCTTTGTGCTGATTCCCGCTACCAAACTATCTATCAATTTGCCATTGTTCACTGCATAAAAGGGCACGCTCATTCTTCAGCACTATATTAGTCCTTTTGCTTATTCCTGAATCTTACGCTCTGTAACTGCCATGCTCCTGTGCCATCCTAAAATTAGGAGGAAACATAGTGGAGGTAGATCCTTCTTCCTTCTAGCTGCACATGACTGGAAATGTGTCAGTCTTAAGCTATAGTGCATCTTAAATCTTCTGGGAAAAAATTTTAAACTGGCCTTTTCAAACATTAGTATAGCCTAAACCTTTTCCTTGGAAATCCCTTAGCGCCAGGTACCCTCTTGGTGTGGTATTTTCATTAATCTCTTTCAATAAAACATTAACTAAAGACATTTGCTCATCTGAAATTTGGTGTAATTTAACAAAACACCCTGAGAAAAGGGGAAGGAGAAGAAGCCCAAATATCTTGTAAAAGTAGTTTGAAGGCCTATTAGGTATCTGCTCCAACGTGTTTTAAAGTTTATCATTTGTCAATAACTGTCCAAGAAACTAGAGCCACTAGAAAACTAGCTATCCTGTCCAAAAGAGTATTAAAATACGTTTACCAGGATGCTGCACAGGTTCAGTCTGGTCACGCTCTCAAAGATAGCCTGATCACTGTCAAGTGCGGAATGACAATGGGAAGGCCTTAGCAGCACAAGATGATGTGCGCCTCTTCTCACAACAAATTATTCCAAACCTAAAGGAGCGACGTGAGGTCTGGGGAAATTGCTGCTTTTCCGCAGTACACTTTAAATTAGCCTTGCTTTGGAAGTGAGAATAAGTGGCAGTTTACAGTAAAAGGGGGCTGCAAAGGAGAGCTGACTGAGGAGCGAGTGGCTCATTTCCATAGAGTACATCGTCACACAGAGCAATTGGCCAGTCACTGAGCCTAGGTGAGTGGGTGGCCAGTAGTTTTAGTAAGGCAAATATAGAATTGGCGATTGGAAGGACCAAAGGTTTTTGATTAGGTAGCCTGGGACATGACTGGAGTAATTTATGGAAGATGGACATGGCTTTCAAGGGTCTTGTATTCAATTGTCCCTTAAAACCAAGACCCAGTGCATTTACCTGAGGGTAAGTGCAATTTGGTTGTTACTTCTTAGGCTAAATTTGAGTCAAGGGGCATGTGTCTGCGCCCATCGCAATTTGGCAAATGTCTTCTCAGCTATTATGGATATTTGACTTAAAATGGGACTTGCAATCTTTAAAAATGCAAATGTCAGGGATTCTGAGGGATTCTGGGAGATGTATTGTGAAAGTCAAACATTACCTCCCCATCCTATTCCACACTGCTAGATTTCATTTCCTTGTAAGGGAAAACTGCATTGAGTCTGCTAAAATAAATCCCTCTTGTTTTGTTGCTTTAATTTACTACTTGTCTGTTTGGTGACTGGCTCCTATTGTAGCTTTTGGCAGTTTTTTCCCCTGGATACTCATTCTTGTCCCTATTGAGCTATCCCATCTTTATATCTTTAAGTTTGTTCCGCTCTTTTCATCTCTTAAAAATGAAGTTTGAGGGTAGTTGCTAGGTTTAGGCATTCAGTTTGTGGGAATGGTCTAGCTTTTGTTGCTCCTGCCACCCAACCCGTGTATGTTATCTGTGCCATTTCATCCTTTTATTTTCTGCAATCAGTGCTTTCTGTTGATAACTGGAGCATTTGCAGGTCACTCACCTGAACCAGCATGGATCCCTGTATGTGAATGTCCATGCCTGCCAAATCATGCAGTAATCTGGAAACATCGGTTTTGGAAAGATAGAGGCCTAGCTTTTCAACCCTGTTTGATGTGTTGCATTTCTTAATAATAGAGCTTTAAAATATTTGCACTTATTTTATTAGGGCTATTATTTGTATTTGAAGTCATCTCAGTGATGTAAATATTAGAGAGATAGCTTCTTGCAAAGCTGCTCAAACAGTGCCAGAAAATGAGTAGTCAGTGGACACTTCTTATGATGTCACTTGCTGTGATACTACATCTTATGCAAATTAGAGGGGCCTCACATGTTCCTATCCTGCCCGGGGCCCCACGAATCCTAGGACCGGCCCTGGTCTGGGGTGAACTGTCATCAAAAGGGCAGATTAAAAATAGCATGGGGATTGAAGTGGGCTGAAGGGAAACAGATCATTGTTCGTATAGAACCCAGACGAAATTTAGTAAGCAGCGTTTTGTCCCTGGGATGTTTGACTGCTGTTAGATAGGGTTCAACACAAACAACGGATTTCAGCAGTAAATAATATCGGTTGGAGTTTTTCTCCAGTACTCAGGCTTCTCTGTCATCTTTTAACTTATTTAAAATGTTTTCCTTAAAGAGACCACGATCACTCTTTGTAAGAAGATATGGTCAGTTAAATATATCCATGCAGTCTAGAGAACGTGCAAATCATTTCATATATTTAATCCACTGTATCTTATGGCGATACATGCATTCCATCCAATCCTCAATCATGCTCCTGTTGAACCCCAGTCTCCAACCTACCCAAACAGATATCCAGAGTAACAGTGAGGCAAATTTCACCTGATCCTCCACAGAGTTACAACCCAGTTCCTCATGGATTGCAAACAATGAGCTGTTTGGGCCCAGCCCGTAATGTTTTCTACAGAAAAAGGTCCTCTTCAAGCTGAATCGTCCTACCCCTACGGTACCCCCAACTGGCTGCACCGTATGTAAGGACTGGGAGACATTTCATTCTGTATATTTGCAACAGGGGCAAGATGGGTTGATGGGTTTATGACCCACTGACAGTGAAAATCCAAACAGGGCACAGCAGGCTTGTTTGAACTTGGAGCAGCGACCGGAAATGCAAGAAAGCCATTTGTTTTGATGGTCAAATGATACCCCTAGGTAGGAAAAGGTGGGAACCCTAGATATTTTTTCCCTTTAATATCCATGGTTCATCTTCTAGCGTTCTTTCTCCTGCAGACCATATCATGGGTCTTTGAGATGTTTGTATCTAGGTCCAGATCATCCATGAACTCCACAAACTTATCAACCAGAGGTTTTAACCTGTTTGCCGTTCAGGCTATCAGTACGGCATTGTCGGCGTATAGCAGGGTAGGCACACTGGCAGACTTTACCCTAGGCAGGTCAACCCTATTTTCACTCGAGTAGTTATTCATTAATATATAATGAAAACAATTTTGAAGTCAACACACATACCTGCATATCCCCCCTCTGGGAGATTAAAAGATTCAGTTGTCTCCCCTCTGTGCTGTATCTAAAGCAGGCATTTATGTCTGCATGTAAAGCTCTAAGAAAAGCAATCACGTGGTCTGACAGTCCCATTTCCTCAAGGATATCCCAGAGATTGGATGTAATCACTCGGTCGAAGGGAGTACTGAGGTCCATAAAGGCAAGAAAAATAGAACCATGCTGTGCCACAACATACTTCCCTGTGATAAGGTTAAGGTTCAGGCACTGTTACAGTGTGCTCATCCCTTCCCTGACTCCATATTGGACTGGGCAGATAATATCATTTGCTTGGGCCCAAGCTTTTACTCGCTGAAGGACAATCCGCCCAACCACCTTTTACCACTGAACTTAACAGGGAGATTGGTCCTTAGCAGGTAGGGTCATGCCTATTCCCCTTCTTAAACACTGGAACTATGGTGGCAGATTTCCAAGTCAGTGGTAGGCCTAGCTGGGTCATGGCTAACCCTAGGTGGGTAACTCCACTCCGCCAGTGGAGTTTGCAGAGATTTGCCTACTCCACGCTTTGCTGCAGACGCAGAGGTAGGCAAAACGCTGTTCGCTCCCAAATTATTTAAAAATTAAAAGAGAAGGCACTTACCTGCGTGTCTGCTGCCTGGCCGTTCTCCTTTCTACTCCTCGCATCCTTCTTCAATTAAAAAGCCAATACATTGTATGTCTTGCCTGTGCGCACGTCAAGTTTAGAGGATACCTATTATTATGTCACCAACTGATTATAGCAATTTAAAATTAGATTGTTGACTTCAACCCTCATGCCTTACCTTTTGGTGTATTGCTAGATTAAATATTGGTCTGATAGTTTTATCAACTTTCATGCTGAATAGCAGATGCCAATTTATTATATCTGAAAATACATAGCCCAAATAGCCTTCTCATATTCTGGGTAATTCCTGAAGGTGTCTTTCTCCTTCTCACTTGAATATATGTTAAATCTATGAAAGCAATACAGAATATTGGTGAGCTCCTTCCACACAGATGACTTCTTACCAGGCCTCACAATCCTCCTGAATGACTTCTATACCATGTATTGTTGCCGGTCTTCTGATGTATGTATGTATGTATGTAGGTATATTGTAATGTTATAGTAAAAACCTAGCCAAAAGGCTGTAGAGCTCTGTAAAGGGTCAAAGTCAAGTTTAAAGTCAACGTGCTATAGGAGAGTTAGCTGGGCTGCAGACAGTTAATGCATTGTGATGTAGTTTTCTTTAAAAAAGTGAGGTACAAAACTTTCCTAAATTGGAGTAGCACTGGGGAGTTCCTGATGGATACAAGGATGCTGTTCCAAATCCAGCTTGAAAAAAATGAATTCTGCCTTTTTTCAATTTGTTTACATGGTTGATGGTGTTCTGGCTGTAGATGGAGAGCTTGGCTTGTCTGCAAGATACTTTGGGTGCTGGTAGGGATGTCTTTCTAAATGATGCAGCTGGGTCTGTAGATGGTGTAGGTCAGGAAGAGGAGCAAATGGAGTTCCACTACCATAGGCATGGTGTGATAATGTATTTTCAGGCCATAGATGAGATACACTGTGGCATGTAGGATCCCATAAAAGGGTGCTATTGTGAAATCTCGTAGAGCAGGGAGCAGAGCTTCACGACCATACAGAAGCAAGAGTATACAGGCCTGAACAGAAGTTTGGATTTTTTTTTCTGGAAGAATCTGTTTATTTCTCTCTTCAGAATAGAGAACAAGTCCTAAACCATCTCTGTTTCTTGACTATGTGTTCCTGAGGGTAAGGTTGGCGCCCAGGGTAAGTTTAAATGAATACACATTTGGAGAAATGTGGGGTCAAAGCTGTGAAGCTTTATATAACTTAAGAAGGTTTGTGCAGTTTCTTGTTTTTTGTTCTTGGCTAAAAAAGGAATTTTGTTGTGGTTGGATTGAACTGAATGTACACTACCCATCTCTAAATAGTAGCCTTTGTGTGCATCCATGCTACCAAATGATCATTGTTATTCGTTCCCCTGGGTCAACAAGGTTAGTTACCAGGAGTATTCTTCACAAAATCCTGATGATACTTTTGCATTGAAAAATGCACAGAATATAACTCTTATTTTTATCTCTTTTTCAGTGAATGTAATGACTCTGATGAGAACAGGCTTACCACTTCTCTTCAATTTCACTGTGGAGCGTGACACAGAATTCATCTTGATTGGCTTTCCAGGTTTACAGCAATGGCAGCAGTGGTTTTCTATCCCTCTTACTTTTACCTTTCTTCTAGCTGTGATGGCCAATGTTACACTTATCATAACAGTTTACCGGGAGCAGAATCTCCATCAACCAATGTACTATTTCCTGTGCAAGCTCAGCCTCATAGATCTTGCTCTTAGCATAAGTTTGACCCCAAATCTTCTTGCCATCCTTTTGTTTAATGCACGCTCCATTAGTATGGCCGGATGCTTCACTCAAATGTTCTTTGGTCATTGGCTGTTTTTAACCGAGTCAGGAGTACTTGCTGCCATGGCTTCTGACCGCTATATTGCCATCTGCAGTCCTCTAAGGTATACATCAATTCTCAACAACAGACTTGTGGTAAAGATTATGGTGATAATATCTGGAAGGGCTTTTTTCTTTGCTCTGCCCGTGCCCCTCCTTGCTGCTCGTCTACACTACTGCTCTGATCGCATTATCAAACACAGCTACTGTAACAACATTGCTGTCACAAAACTTGCATGTGACGACATAAGTTTAAATAGCATTTACCAAATGACTGTGCTTAATCTAATGTTAGGCGGAGACTTTTCGTTCATCTTTCTGTCCTATTGCCTGATACTAAGTGCTGTGCTAAAGCTCCATGTAGAAGGAGCCCTTGGAAAGGCCTTAAGCACATGCAGCTCCCATATCATAATTATTCTAATTTTCTATTCAATTATAATAGTGTTGGGTATAACACATCATTCAGAAAATGAAATCACGACATGCATAGCAATAGTGCTCAATGTTTTCTTAATCATTGTGCCACCAGCGATGAATCCTATTATTTATGCAGTTAGAAACAAGGATTTTTATCACAGGTTAATAAAGCAGTTTAGCAGTAGATGCTGTGAGTAGACTACATGCCTCAAAACAAACATCTTACAATGCAACAATAACTAATAATAAACACATTGCTAAACTGTACACTAGGTAAACTAAACAAGTATAATAAATATTACTTGAACAATTACTAAAAATTTGAGAAAGACACATTTGCTCCTTATGCTTCAGTTTCCATATCTGACAAATTAACAGCACCTAAAACATCACTCACTCACTCACTTATAAAGGCACTTGCACAATAACTCACTTGCTCACTCACTCCTTCCCTTATTGACTGACACCTTCACTCATACGTTTGCTCACTCAATCCTTTTTTCACTCAATTGTTTAAGCATCACAACTGATCTACTGGGGGATACATGTGAATTTGCCTGTTGATTTGGTGTTCCTGCCTCCAGCCGAGACTAAAATATGTTCTTTTGTGTGAGCAATATCCCCCTACACTAGGGGAACAAAACTGGTGCTCAACTGTATAGAGTAGACCCATTGCAATGTAGTTTACCATATTGTGCCCTTGGTCACTGTATTTCGAAGAAATGGTTATTCCCTGTTTTGTAACCCTTAACAATAGTCGCACCTCTTATATCACTGTCTTCTCCATTGTATCTCATTGACATTATCATCAATAAACTCCTCCATGAAGAGATGTATGCGGGGTGGATGTGCTTCCGGCTGTGCTTACCGCCAGGTTTTAACTTAGGGGCCAATTTATTTTATGATGGGCAGAGTTTACCCAATCTAGACTAGGGAGTAAATTACTCTGTCAACTTGACGGAGTAATCACCTGACAAATTTAGAAATGACCACCAAGCCATCAGTCATTTCTGAAGTATTGTCAGGCACGCCGTCAATATTTGTTAAGTTTGATGCATGTATCGATCAACATGATGGACTCCTCCATCCAACATAATTGTTTTTATTTTTTAAAAAATTTAGTTTTTTTTTTAATGCCCCCCTTCATCATTGGAGTATTCTCCTATGGCAAGGGGGCCTATTTAATTTTTTACTGCCCTTTACTATCAGGGTTTGTCTGGCAGTGATGGGCAGTAAAAAATAGCTATACGTCCACCCATCTATTGCCAAACAATTGAATGCTGAATTTATATGCGGGTGGATCATTATACCCTGTCTCCGTTGCGACAAGGCATGTTTACATACAATATATAAATCAGGCCCTTTATCTGCTAGGTAGTGGAAGCTATCTAAGTAACTTTATTATGAAGGAGAAGGGTTTTGTTTATAATTCCTTGCGTTATAAACTTGTCATGTGCAGCATCCTTCTATATCTAGTTGGCAGACACAGTATGCATAACGAGCCTCTATACATCTTAAATGGTCTATGTGTGTGCCAAGACACATTTATACATTTCTTATCAGCCCTTTTTCTGCACATTTCACCAGTCCAGACATGTTTCAAGTAAACCACTTCAAAAAACTAGCTTTTTTTGTTGACAAACCCAATCCACTTCAATATGTGCAGTGTCGAATAATCCCACAAACTTCACAGTTCACTGTTTTGCAGAAGAATGCCTGTGATACAGTTTCCTTTCTGAATCATGGTTGCATGGCCTGATAAAGATGTATCATGTTATGATATGTAAAGTCAGTGTAATTTTGTGTATTATGTTGTTATCTAGTCCTATGTAAAATGTTATGTTAGCAGTGGATATTTTGTCTTATGTGATGTTGTGTACATCATGTTATTGCTAAGCTGTGCATAGGTTTTAAAGCATTTCTTTGAGAAACATCTTTGAACACAAGCCTTTGGCACACAATAACTTTTATGTCCTGCAGGATTTTAAAAAGAAGGCAATTCTACAGTCAAAATGTACTAAAAAGTCAAGATGTCATTATAAAGACATGTACAAGGATGAACACCGGGAAAAGGATTTGCAAATCATTTATCTTGTTGAGTTGCTTAAAAAAATTCAATAACATGTCTTCAAAAACAATTGCAAAATAAACATTGCAAAGCCCCTGGGCTTTTTATTTTAAACTCGCAGGGGCCTATTTATGAGAATGTCATGCAGTGTAGCGTAGCAAGTCATCTTGCTGTGTCACACTGCATGTCAAGGAAAGGACAGGAGTATGCTGTATTTAAGGCAATATTGAGCATTCCTGCCTTTTCCCCTGTGCTGGTGCCCTTTTGCCAGCCTAGCTGCAACGCAGGTACCTTTGCACCATGCAGGATTGTTTTTGTGAAGGCAGGGCCACCTTCCTGCACAAAAACAATCCTGAGAGGCATATTCCTCTTTCTGTGTGTGGTGCATAGAAATAGGGAGTAATGAGAAGAAACAATGATATTTCCCCTTGTTACACCTCTCCTGAGACGGCATATCTTTTTGGAGCATTCCCAGGTATACCGGCTTTGGTAAATTGGGGAATGCGTCAAAAACAATGGGACTTGTGGGGGAACCCCAACGCAATGCCCATGTGATGCTTTCCCAGGGCAGAGTAAGGCAACAAAGCGTTTTTCACTGCGTTATCTTACTACAGATTTATGGAGCCACTCTAAGCCATGGGAAGTGGCCTTACATGGCTTCATAAATCTGACTTAAGGTTTGCATCGCTCAGGCACCCCATTGTGTGGTGCAAGATTGATGCAAACCAGCTTGTAAATAGGACCCAAAGTGGATCACTGATTGGTACATTTATATGCTTTGTTCTCTAGGGGTCTACGTGGGTGGATGAATGTGAGAATGAGTTATCAGTTAATGGATGGACAGTACACAATATTGTCATCAATAATGTCATTTCAGATGCTCTATTGATGTTATGAATGGTGTCATAGAACATGGCATAGTGATATAATGTTTGATTAAATTAGCAGTGCATGGAGAGGAAGTGAGTTATAGTTATTTGAGATAATAATAAGTGGTGAATTTCAGTGATTTTGTTAGTTTAAAATGGAATGTTTTAATTTACATTTTCACCTACGGCATCCCATTAACCTTTGTTTTTTCCCCATGAACTTCTAAGGTTTTTTAACATTAAGTAAGATGTCCATAGCCATGCGATATCCATTGCCCAATATAGGTACCTACCTCCCGCTGCACAAGCCTTCAGCCAAGTGCAGCTAGAGTTTGGGCTCAGGGTGCTCCTGAACCCACAGGCACCCAGTCTCCGCCACCAGGCCCGGCAACCCACGCCTCAGTGCTGTGCATGGCTGACTAGGTCATGTAAAAACATAAAGGGAATCATTTTGTCCACCATAAGCGTGGAAGGGTATACTCAGATATGAGTCCCTTGCTCATTGCACCATCAGAATTCAAGCAAGCCGGGCCGACGACGGCTGAAATGCCAGAAACCGGTCCCCGGAAGCTTGTTTCCTTCCCAGTATAAGAATTGGCTTGGTAGTTTGGTTTGCCCTGTTCCCATCATGCACTGGGACAGGAACAGACTAATTTGCATGTAGCCAGGTTCTGAGCTGGGATGGTGCAGTGAGCTAAAAAACGGTGATGGATCAAGCCCTGATCTTTGGACTGGGTAAGAGTAGTCTGCTTAATTCAGACACTCTGTTCATCACCACCCCCTTTTCTGAATCATTTTGTCCACCATAAGCGTGGATGGGTATACTCAGATGTGAGTCCCTTGCTCATTGCACCATCAGGATTCAAGCAAGCCGGGCCGACGACGGCTGAAATGCCAGAAACCGGTCCCCGGTAGCTTGTTTCCTTCCCAGTATAAGAATTGGCTTGGTAGTTTGGTTTGCCCTGTTCCCATCATGCACTGGGACAGGAACAGACTAATTTGCATGTAGCCAGGTTCTGAGCTGGGATGGTGCAGTGAGCTAAAAAACGGTGATGGATCAAGCCCTGATCTTTGGACTGGGTAAGAGTGGTCTGCTTAATTAAGAAACTCTGTTCATCACCACCCCCTTTTCTGAATCATTTTGTCCACCATAAGAGTGGAAGGGTATACTCAGATGTGAGTCCCTTGCTCATTGAATGAATGAATGAATGAATGAATGAATGAATGAATTTGGGATTTGTATAGCGCATGGCTGCCCGGAAGCGTCCCAGCGCTGTGATTGCAGACAAACAACTGAGGATAGAGGTTGCGGGGGAAGGGAAAAGGTTATTGTGGAAAGAGGTGGGTTTTGAGATGCTTTCGGAATTTCATGTGATTAGGTTTAGACCGGAGTTGGGTTGGGAGAGAGTTCCAGAGGGTTGCGGCGACCACCGAGAAACGGCGTCCACCAGTGCGAGCTCTTTTAGTTCTGTGGACCTTGGCCAGGTTGCCTTGCCCTGATCGTAAGGGTCTGTTCGTTGTGTATGGGTAGAGCATAGATTTCAGCATTGGGGGTCCTTGGTTTTGCATGGCTCTATGAGTGGTACATAGGGACTTGAATTTGAGCCTTTCGCGGATCGGCAATCAGTTGAATGTTTTAAGAGCAGGTTTGGCTGAAACTCTACGGGGGGTGCCAGTGAGTATCCGTGCAGCTGCATTTTGTGTTCGCTGCAGGACATTGAGCGTAGCTTCAGGGGCACCCAAAAAAAGGGCATTGCAATAGTCTAATCTTGATCGTATTAGACCTTGCATGAGCATTTTTTGGGAGGATGCTGGGAGTAGTGGAAGAACCTTCCTAGTTGATCGGAGTAGACCAACACAGGTGCTGGCTGTTTTTTTGGCTTGTGTTGTCATGGAGAGATTCTGTTCCAGCCAGAAGCCTAGACTTTTAATTTCAGTTTTAGGCTGGGGGATGGGTCCTAGGCATGAAGGCCACATCGCAATGGGGAGGGAAGGCGGTTGGTGTCCCAGGAGCATAAGCTCGGTCTTTGAGCCATTGAGCTTAAGCCTTGAGTTGGACATCCAGGCATGTATACCTTCTAGGCAGTCATGGAGATTTTTAATTTTTTCTTCCTTGAGTGAAAATGAAACGATCATTTGGGTGTCGTCAGCGTAGGTGACGGCTTTTATCCCAAATGGGGTGACCACATCCTCCATCAGGATTCAAGCAAGCCGGGCCGACGACGGCTGAAATGCCAGAAACCGGTCCCCGGAAGCTTGTTTCCTTCCCAGTATAAGAATTGGCTTGGTAGTTTGGTTTGCCCTGTTCCCATCATGCACTGGGAAAGGAACAGACTAATTTGCATGTAGCCAGGTTCTGAGCTGGGATGGTGCAGTGAGCTAAAAAACGGTGATGGATCAAGCCCTGATCTTTGGACTGGGTAAGAGTGGTCTGCTTAATTCAGACACTCTGTTCATCACCACCCCCTTTTCTGAATCATTTTGTCCACCATAAGCGTGGAAGGGTATACTCAGATTTGAGTCCCTTGCTCATTGCACCATCAGGATTCAAGCAAGCCGGGCCGACGACAGCTGAAATGCCAGAAACCGCTCCCCGGAAGCTTTTTTCCTTCCCAGTATAAGAATTGGCTTGGTAGTTTGGTTTGCCCTGTTCCCATCATGCACTGGGACAGGAACAGACTAATTTGCATGTAGCCAGGTTTTGAGCTGGGATGGAGCAGTGAGCTAAAAAATGGTGATGGATCAAGCCCTGATCTTTGGACTGGGTAAGAGTGGTCTGCTTAATTCAGACACTCTGTTCATCACCACCCCCTTTTCTGAATCATTTTGTCCACCATAAGCGTGGAAGGGTATACTCAGATGTGAGTCCCTTGCTCATTGCACCATCAGGATTCAAGCAAGCCGGGCCGACGACGGCTGAAATGCAAGAAACCGGTCCCCGGAAGCTTGTTTCCTTCCCAGTATAAGAATTGGCTTGGTAGTTTGGTTTGCCCTGTTCCCATCATGCACTGGGACAGGAACAGACTAATTTGCATGTAGCCAGGTTCTGAGCTGGGATGGTGCAGTGAGCTAAAAAACGGTGATGGATCAAGCCCTGATCTTTGGACTGGGTAAGAGTGGTCTGCTTAATTCAGACACTCTGTTCATCACCACCCCCTTTTCTGAATCATTTTGTCCACCATAAGCGTGGAAGGGTATACTCAGATGTGAGTCCCTTGCTCATTGCACCATCAGGATTCAAGCAAGCCGGGCCGACGACGGCTGAAATGCCAGAAACCGGTCCCCGGAAGCGTGTTTCCTTCCCAGTATAAGAATTGGCTTGGTAGTTTGGTTTGCCCTGTTCCCATCATGCACTGGGACAGGAACAGACTAATTTGCATGTAGCCAGGTTCTGAGCTGGGATGGTGCAGTGAGCTAAAAAACAGTGATGGATCAAGTCCTGATCTTTGGACTGGGTAAGAGTGGTCTGCTTAATTCAGACACTCTGTTCATCACCACCCCCTTTTTTGAATCATTTTGTCCACCATAAGCGTGGAAGGGTATACTCAGATGTGAGTCCCTTGCTCATTGCACCATCAGGATTCAAGCAAGCCAGGCCGACGACGGCTGAAATGCCAGAAACCGGTCCCCGGAAGCTTGTTTCCTTCCCAGTATAAGAATTGGCTTGGTAGTTTGGTTTGACCTGTTCCCATCATGCACTGGGACAGGAACAGATTAATTTGCATGTAGCCAGGTTCTGAGCTGGGATGGTGCAGTGAGCTAAAAAACGGTGATGGATCAATCCCTGATCTTTGGACTGGGTAAGAGTTGTCTGCTTAATTCAGACACTTTGTTCATCACCACCCCCTTTTCTGAATCATTTTGTCCACCATGTGCGTGGAAGGGTATACTCAGATGTGAGTCCCTTGCTCATTGCACCAACAGGATTCAAGCAGGCCAGGCCGACGACGGCTGAAATGCCAGAAACCGGTCCCCGGAAGCTTGTTTCCTTCCCAGTATAAGAATTGGCTTGGTAGTTTGGTTTGCCCTGTTCCCATCATGCACTGGGACAGGAACAGACTAATTTGCATGTAGCCAGGTTCTGAGCTGGGATGGTGCATTGAGCTAAAAAACGGTGATGGATCAAGCCCTGATCTTTGGACTGGGTAAGAGTGGTCTGCTTAATTCAGAAACTCTGTTCATCACCACCCCCTTTTCTGAATCATTTTGTCCACCATAAGCGTGGAAGGGTATACTCAGATGTGAGTCCCTTGCTCATTGCACCATCAGGATTCAAGCAAGCCGGGCCGACGACGGCTGAAATGCCAGAAACCGATCCCCGGAAGTTTGTTTCCTTCCCAGTATAAGAATTGGCTTGGTAGTTTGGTTTGACATGTTCCCATCATGCACTGGGACAGGAACAGACTAATTTGCATGTAGCCAGGTTCTGAGCTGGGATGGTGCAGTGAGCTAAAAAACGGTGATGGATCAAGCCCTGATCTTTGGATGGGTAAGAGTGGTGTGCTTAATTCAGACACTCTGTTCATCACCACCCCCTTTTCTGAATCATTTTGTCCACCATAAGCGTGGAAGGGTATACTCAGATGTGAGTCCCTTGCTCATTGCACCAACAGGATTCAAGCAAGCCGGGCCGACGATGGCTGAAATGCCAGAAACTAGTCCCCGGAAGCTTGTTTCCTTCCCAGTATAAGAATTGGCTTGGTAGTTTGGTTTGCCCTGTTCCCATCATGCACTGGGACAGGAACAGACTAATTTGCATGTAGCCAGGTTTTGAGCTGGGATGGAGCAGTGAGCTAAAAAATGGTGATGGATCAAGCCCTGATCTTTGGACTGGGTAAGAGTGGTCTGCTTAATTCAGACACTCTGTTCATCACCACCCCCTTTTCTGAATCATTTTGTCCACCATAAGCGTGGAAGGGTATACTCAGATGTGAGTCCCTTGCTCATTGCACCATCAGGATTCAAGCAAGCCGGGCCGACGACGGCTGAAATGCCAGAAACCGGTCCCCGGAAGCTTGTTTCCTTCCCAGTATAAGAATTGGCTTGGTAGTTTGGTTTGCCCTGTTCCCATCATGCACTGGGACAGGAACAGACTAATTTGCATGTAGCCAGGTTCTGAGCTGGGATGGTGCAGTGAGCTAAAAAACGGTGATGGATCAAGCCCTGATCTTTGGACTGGGTAAGAGTGGTCTGCTTAATTCAGACACTCTGTTCATCACCACCCCCTTTTCTGAATCATTTTGTCCACCATAAGCGTGGAAGGGTATACTCAGATGTGAGTCCCTTGCTCATTGCACCATCAGGATTCAAGCAAGCCGGGCCGACGACGGCTGAAATGCCAGAAACCGGTCCCCGGAAGCGTGTTTCCTTCCCAGTATAAGAATTGGCTTGGTAGTTTGGTTTGCCCTGTTCCCATCATGCACTGGGACAGGAACAGACTAATTTGCATGTAGCCAGGTTCTGAGCTGGGATGGTGCAGTGAGCTAAAAAACAGTGATGGATCAAGTCCTGATCTTTGGACTGGGTAAGAGTGGTCTGCTTAATTCAGACACTCTGTTCATCACCACCCCCTTTTTTGAATCATTTTGTCCACCATAAGCGTGGAAGGGTATACTCAGATGTGAGTCCCTTGCTCATTGCACCATCAGGATTCAAGCAAGCCAGGCCGACGACGGCTGAAATGCCAGAAACCGGTCCCCGGAAGCTTGTTTCCTTCCCAGTAGAAGAATTGGCTTGGTAGTTTGGTTTGACCTGTTCCCATCATGCACTGGGACAGGAACAGATTAATTTGCATGTAGCCAGGTTCTGAGCTGGGATGGTGCAGTGAGCTAAAAAACGGTGATGGATCAAGCCCTGATCTTTGGACGGGGTAAGAGTTGTCTGCTTAATTCAGACACTCTGTTCATCACCACCCCCTTTTCTGAATCACTTTGTCCACCATGTGCTTGGAAGGGTATACTCAGATGTGAGTCCCTTGCTCATTGCACCAACAGGATTCAAGCAGGCCAGGCCGACGACGGCTGAAATGCCAGAAACCGGTCCCCGGAAGCTTGTTTCCTTCCCAGTATAAGAATTGGCTTGGTAGTTTGGTTTGCCCTGTTCCCATCATGCACTGGGACAGGAACAGACTAATTTGCATGTAGCCAGGTTCTGAGCTGGGATGGTGCAGTGAGCTAAAAAACAGTGATGGATCAAGTCCTGATCTTTGGACTGGGTAAGAGTGGTCTGCTTAATTCAGACACTCTGTTCATCACCACCCCCTTTTTTGAATCATTTTGTCCACCATAAGCGTGGAAGGGTATACTCAGATGTGAGTCCCTTGCTCATTGCACCATCAGGATTCAAGCAAGCCAGGCCGACGACGGCTGAAATGCCAGAAACCGGTCCCCGGAAGCTTGTTTCCTTCCCAGTAGAAGAATTGGCTTGGTAGTTTGGTTTGCCCTGTTCCCATCATGCACTGGGACAGGAACAGACTAATTTGCATGTAGCCAGGTTCTGAGCTGGGATGGTGCAGTGAGCTAAAAAACAGTGATGGATCAAGTCCTGATCTTTGGACTGGGTAAGAGTGGTCTGCTTAATTCAGACACTCTGTTCATCACCACCCCCTTTTTTGAATCATTTTGTCCACCATAAGCGTGGAAGGGTATACTCAGATGTGAGTCCCTTGCTCATTGCACCATCAGGATTCAAGCAAGCCAGGCCGACGACGGCTGAAATGCCAGAAACCGGTCCCCGGAAGCTTGTTTCCTTCCCACTATAAGAATTGGCTTGGTAGTTTGGTTTGACCTGTTCCCATCTTGCACTGGGACAGGAACAGATTAATTTGCATGTAGCCAGGTTCTGAGCTGGGATGGTGCAGTGAGCTAAAAAACGGTGATGGATCAAGCCCTGATCTTTGGACTGGGTAAGAGTTGTCTGCTTAATTCAGACACTCTGTTCATCACCACCCCCTTTTCTGAATCATTTTGTCCACCATGTGCGTGGAAGGGTATACTCAGATGTGAGTCCCTTGCTCATTGCACCAACAGGATTCAAGCAGGCCGGGCCGACGACGGCTGAAATGCCAGAAACCGGTCCCCGGAAGCTTGTTTCCTTCCCAGTATAAGAATTGGCTTGGTAGTTTGGTTTGCCCTGTTCCCATCATGCACTGGGACAGGAACAGACTAATTTGCATGTAGCCAGGTTCTGAGCTGGGATGGTGCAGTGAGCTAAAAAACGGTGATGGATCAAGCCCTGATCTTTGGACTGGGTAAGAGTGGTCTGCTTAATTCAGAAACTCTGTTCATCACCACCCCCTTTTCTGAATCATTTTGTCCACCATAAGCGTGGAAGGGTATACTCAGATTTGAGTCCCTTGCTCATTGCACCATCAGGATTCAAGCAAGCCGGGCCGACGACGGCTGAAATGCCAGAAACCGATCCCCGGAAGCTTGTTTCCTTCCCAGTATAAGAATTGGCTTGGTAGTTTGGTTTGCCCTGTTCCCATCATGCACTGGGACAGGAACAGACTAATTTGCATGTAGCCAGGTTCTGAGCTGGGATGGTGCAGTGAGCTAAAAAACGGTGATGGATCAAGCCCTGATCTTTGGACTGGGTAAGAGTGGTCTGCTTAATTCAGACACTCTGTTCATCACCACCCCCTTTTCTGAATCATTTTGTCCACCATAAGCGTGGAAGGGTATACTCAGATGTGAGTCCCTTGCTCATTGCACCATCAGGATTCAAGCAAGCCGGGCCGACGACGGCTGAAATGCCAGAAACCGGTCCCCGGAAGCTTGTTTCCTTCCCAGTATAAGAATTGGCTTGGTAGTTTGGTTTGCCCTGTTCCCATCATGCACTGGGACAGGAACAGACTAATTTGCATGTAGCCAGGTTCTGAGCTGGGATGGTGCAGTGAGCTAAAAAACAGTGATGGATCAAGTCCTGATCTTTGGACTGGGTAAGAGTGGTCTGCTTAATTCAGACACTCTGTTCATCACCACCCCCTTTTTTGAATCATTTTGTCCACCATAAGCGTGGAAGGGTATACTCAGATGTGAGTCCCTTGCTCATTGCACCAACAGGATTCAAGCAAGCCGGGCCGACGATGGCTGAAATGCCAGAAACTGGTCCCCGGAAGCTTGTTTCCTTCCCAGTATAAGAATTGGCTTGGTAGTTTGGTTTGCCCTGTTCCCATCATGCACTGGGACAGGAACAGACTAATTTGCATGTAGCCAGGTTGTGAGCTGGGATGGAGCAGTGAGCTAAAAAACGGTGATGGATCAAGCTCTGATCTTTGGACTGGGTAAGAGTGGTCTGCTTAATTCAGACACTCTGTTAATCACCACCCCCTTTTCTGAATCATTTTGTCCACCATAAGCGTGGAAGGGTATACTCAGATGTGAGTCCCTTGCTCATTGCACCATCAGGATTCCAGCAAGCCGGGTCGACGACGGCTGAAATGCCAGAAACCGGTCCCCCGAAGCTTGTTTCCTTCCCAGTATAAGAATTGGCTTGGTAGTTTGGTTTGCCCTGTTCCCATCATGCACTGGGACAGGAACAGACTAATTTGCATGTAGCCAGGTTCTGAGCTGGGATGGTGCAGTGAGCTAAAAAACGGTGATAGATCAAGCCCTGATCTTTGGACTGGGTAAGAGTGGTCTGCTTAATTCAGACACTCTGTTCATCACCACCCCCTTTTCTGAATCATTTTGTCCACCATAAGCGTGGAAGGGTATACTCAGATGTGAGTCCCTTGCTCATTGCACAAACAGGATTCAAGCAAGCCGGGCCGACGATGGCTGAAATGCCAGAAACTGGTCCCCGGAAGCTTGTTTCCTTCCCAGTATAAGAATTGGCTTGGTAGTTTGGTTTGCCCTGTTCCCATCATGCACTGGGACAGGAACAGACTAATTTGCATGTAGCCAGGTTTTGAGCTGGGATGGAGCAGTGAGCTAAAAAATGGTGATGGATCAAGCCCTGATCTTTGGACTGGGTAAGAGTGGTCTGCTTAATTCAGATACTCTGTTCATCACCACCCCCTTTTCTGAATCATTTTGTCCACCATAAGCGTGGAAGGGTATACTTAGATGTGAGTCCCTTGCTCATTGCACCATCAGGATTCAAGCAAGAAGGGCCGACGACGGCTGAAATGCCAGAAACCGGTCCCCGGAAGCTTGTTTCCTTCCCAGTATAAGAATTGGCTTGGTAGTTTGGTTTGCCCTGTTCCCATCATGCACTGGGACAGGAACAGACTAATTTGCATGTAGCCAGGTTCTGAGCTGGGATGGTGCAGTGAGCTAAAAAACGGTGATGGATCAAGCCCTGATCTTTGGACTGGGTAAGAGTGGTCTGCTTAATTCAGACACCCTGTTCATCACCACCCCCTTTTCTGAATCATTTTGTCCACCATAAGCGTGGAAGGGTATACTCAGATGTGAGTCCCTTGCTCATTGCACCATCAGGATTCAAGCAAGCCAGGCCGACGACGGCTGAAATGCCAGAAACCGGTCCCCGGAAGCTTGTTTCCTTCCCAGTATAAGAATTGGCTTGGTAGTTTGGTTTGACCTGTTCCCATCATGCACTGGGACAGGAACAGATTAATTTGCATGTAGCCAGGTTCTGAGCTGGGATGGTGCAGTGAGCTAAAAAACGGTGATGGATCAAGCCCTGATCTTTGGACTGGGTAAGAGTTGTCTGCTTAATTCAGACACTCTGTTCATCATCACCCCCTTTTCTGAATCATTTTGTCCACCATGTGCGTGGAAGGGTATACTCAGATGTGAGTCCCTTGCTCATTGCACCAACAGGATTCAAGCAGGCCAGGCCGACGACGGCTGAAATGCCAGAAACCGGTCCCCGGAAGCATGTTTCCTTTCCAGTATAAGAATTGGCTTGGTAGTTTGGTTTGCCCTGTTCCCATCATGCACTGGGACAGGAACAGACTAATTTGCATGTAGCCAGGTTCTGAGCTGGGATGGTGCAGCGAGCTAAAAAACGGTGATGGATCAAGCCCTGATCTTTGGACTGGGTAAGAGTGGTCTGCTTAATTCAGAAACTCTGTTCATCACCACCCCCTTTTCTGAATCATTTTGTCCACCATAAGCGTGGAAGGGTATACTCAGATTTGAGTCCCTTGCTCATTGCACCATCAGGATTCAAGCAAGCCGGGCCGACGACGGCTGAAATGCCAGAAACCGATCCCCGGAAGCTTGTTTCCTTCCCAGTATAAGAATTGGCTTGGTAGTTTGGTTTGCCCTGTTCCCATCATGCACTGGGACAGGAACAGACTAATTTGCATGTAGCCAGGTTCTGAGCTGGGATGGTGCAGTGAGCTAAAAAACGGTGATGGATCAAGCCCTGATCTTTGGACTGGGTAAGAGTGGTCTGCTTAATTCAGACACTCTGTTCATCACCACCCCCTTTTCTGAATCATTTTGTTCACCATAAGCGTGGAAGGGTATATTCAAATGTGAGTCCCTTGCTCATTGCACCATCAGGATTCAAGCAAGCCGGGCCGACGACGGCTGAAATGCCAGAAACCGGTCCCCGGAAGCTTGTTTCCTTCCCAGTATAAGAATTGGCTTGGTAGTTTGGTTTGCCCTGTTCCCATCATGCACTGGGACAGGAACAGACTAATTTGCATGTAGCCAGGTTCTGAGCTGGGATGGTGCAGTGAGCTAAAAAACAGTGATGGATCAAGTCCTGATCTTTAGACTGGGTAAGAGTGGTCTGCTTAATTCAGACACTCTGTTCATCACCACCCCCTTTTCTGAATCATTTTGTCCACCATAAGCGTGGAAGGGTATACTCAGATGTGAGTCCCTTGCTCATTGCACCAACAGGATTCAAGCAAGCCGGGCCGACGATGGCTGAAATGCCAGAAACTGGTCCCCGGAAGCTTGTTTCCTTCCCAGTATAAGAATTGGCTTGGTAGTTGGGTTTGCCCTGTTCCCATCATGCACTGGGACAGGAACAGACTAATTTGCATGTAGCCAGGTTCTGAGCTGGGATGGTGCAGTGAGCTAAAAAACAGTGATGGATCAAGTCCTGATCTTTGGACTGGGTAAGAGTGGTCTGCTTAATTCAGAAACTCTGTTCATCACCACCCCCTTTTCTGAATCATTTTGTCCACCATAAGCGTGGAAGGGTATACTCAGATTTGAGTCCCTTGCTCATTGCACCATCAGGATTCAAGCAAGCCCGGCCGACGACGGCTGAAATGCCAGAAACCGATCCCCGGAAGCTTGTTTCCTTCCCAGTATAAGAATTGGCTTGGTAGTTTGGTTTGCCCTGTTCCCCTCATGCACTGGGACAGGAACAGACTAATTTGCATGTAGCCAGGTTCTGAGCTGGGATGGTGCAGTGAGCTAAAAAACGGTGATGGATCAAGCCCTGATCTTTGGACTGGGTAAGAGTGGTCTGCTTAATTCAGACACTCTGTTCATCACCACCCCCTTTTCTGAATCATTTTGTCCACCATAAGCGTGGAAGGGTATACTCAGATGTGAGTCCCTTGCTCATTGCACCATCAGGATTCAAGCAAGCCGGGCCGACGACGGCTGAAATGCCAGAAACCGGTCCCCGGAAGCTTGTTTCCTTCCCAGTATAAGAATTGGCTTGGTAGTTTGGTTTGCCCTGTTCCCATCATGCACTGGGACAGGAACAGACTAATTTGCATGTAGCCAGGTTCTGAGCTGGGATGGTGCAGTGAGCTAAAAAACAGTGATGGATCAAGTCCTGATCTTTGGACTGGGTAAGAGTGGTCTGCTTAATTCAGACACTCCGTTCATCACCACCCCCTTTTCTGAATCATTTTGCCCACCATAAGCGTGGAAGTGTATACTCAGATGTGAGTCCCTTGCTCATTGCACCAACAGGATTCAAGCAAGCCGGGCCGACGATGGCTGAAATGCCAGAAACTGGTCCCCAGAAGCTTGTTTCCTTCCCAGTATAAGAATTGGCTTGGTAGTTTGGTTTGCCCTGTTCCCATCATGCACTGGGACAGGAACAGACTAATTTGCATGTAGCCAGGTTCTGAGCTGGGATGGTGCAGTGAGCTAAAAAACGTGATGGATCAAGCCCTGATCTTTGGACTGGGTAAGAGTGGTCTGCTTAATTCAGACACTCTGTTCATCACCACCCCCTTTTCTGAATCATTTTGTCCACCATAAGCGTGGAAGGGTATACTCAGATGTGAGTCCCTTGCTCATTGCACCATCAGGATTCAAGCAAGCCGGGCCGACGACGGCTGAAATGCCAGAAACCGGTCCCCGGAAGCGTGTTTCCTTCCCAGTATAAGAATTGGCTTGGTAGTTTGGTTTGCCCTGTTCCCATCATGCACTGGGACAGGAACAGACTAATTTGCATGTAGCCAGGTTCTGAGCTGGGATGGTGCAGTGAGCTAAAAAACAGTGATGGATCAAGTCCTGATCTTTGGACTGGGTAAGAGTGGTCTGCTTAATTCAGACACTCTGTTCATCACCACCCCCTTTTTTGAATCATTTTGTCCACCATAAGCGTGGAAGGGTATACTCAGATATGAGTCCCTTGCTCATTGCACCATCAGGATTCAAGCAAGCCAGGCCGACGACGGCTGAAATGCCAGAAACCGGTCCCCGGAAGCTTGTTTCCTTCCCAGTAGAAGAATTGGCTTGGTAGTTTGGTTTGACCTGTTCCCATCATGCACTGGGACAGGAACAGATTAATTTGCATGTAGCCAGGTTCTGAGCTGGGATGGTGCAGTGAGCTAAAAAACGGTGATGGATCAAGCCCTGATCTTTGGACTGGGTAAGAGTTGTCTGCTTAATTCAGACACTCTGTTCATCACCACCCCCTTTTCTGAATCATTTTGTCTACCATGTGCGTGGAAGGGTATACTCAGATGTGAGTCCCTTGCTCATTGCACCAACAGGATTCAAGCAGGCCAGGCCGACGACGGCTGAAATGCCAGAAACCGGTCCCCGGAAGCTTGTTTCCTTCCCAGTATAAGAATTGGCTTGGTAGTTTGGTTTGCCCTGTTCCCATCATGCACTGGGACAGGAACAGACTAATTTGCATGTAGCCAGGTTCTGAGCTGGGATGGTGCAGTGAGCTAAAAAACGGTGATGGATCAAGCCCTGATCTTTGGACTGGGTGAGAGTGGTCTGCTTAATTCAGAAACTCTGTTCATCACCACCCCCTTTTCTGAATCATTTTGTCCACCATAAGCGTGGAAGGGTATACTCAGATTTGAGTCCCTTGCTCATTGCACCATCAGGATTCAAGCAAGCCGGGCCGACGACGGCTGAAATGCCAGAAACCGATCCCCGGAAGCTTGTTTCCTTCCCAGTATAAGAATTGGCTTGGTAGTTTGGTTTGCCCTGTTCCCATCATGCACTGGGACAGGAACAGACTAATTTGCATGTAGCCAGGTTCTGAGCTGGGATGGTGCAGTGAGCTAAAAAACGGTGATGGATCAAGCCCTGATCTTTGGACTGGGTAAGAGTGGTCTGCTTAATTCAGACACTCTGTTCATCACCACCCCCTTTTCTGAATCATTTTGTCCACCATAAGCGTGGAAGGGTATACTCAGATGTGAGTCCCTTGCTCATTGCACCATCAGGATTCAAGCAAGCCGGGCCGACGACGGCTGAAATGCCAGAAACCGGTCCCCGGAAGCGTGTTTCCTTCCCAGTATAAGAATTGGCTTGGTAGTTTGGTTTGCCCTGTTCCCATCATGCACTGGGACAGGAACAGACTAATTTGCATGTAGCCAGGTTCTGAGCTGGGATGGTGCAGTGAGCTAAAAAACAGTGATGGATCAAGTCCTGATCTTTGGACTGGGTAAGAGTGGTCTGCTTAATTCAGACACTCTGTTCATCACCACCCCCTTTTTTGAATCATTTTGTCCACCATAAGCGTGGAAGGGTATACTCAGATGTGAGTCCCTTGCTCATTGCACCATCAGGATTCAAGCAAGCCAGGCCGACGACGGCTGAAATGCCAGAAACCGGTCCCCGGAAGCTTGTTTCCTTCCCAGTATAAGAATTGGCTTGGTAGTTTGGTTTGACCTGTTCCCATCATGCACTGGGACAGGAACAGATTAATTTGCATGTAGCCAGGTTCTGAGCTGGGATGGTGCAGTGAGCTAAAAAACGGTGATGGATCAAGCCCTGATCTTTGGACGGGGTAAGAGTTGTCTGCTTAATTCAGACACTCTGTTCACCACCACCCCCTTTTCTGAATCATTTTGTCCACCATGTGCTTGGAAGGGTATACTCAGATGTGAGTCCCTTGCTCATTGCACCAACAGGATTCAAGCAGGCCAGGCCGACGACGGCTGAAATGCCAGAAACCGGTCCCCGGAAGCTTGTTTCCTTCCCAGTATAAGAATTGGCTTGGTAGTTTGGTTTGCCCTGTTCCCATCATGCACTGGGACAGGAACAGACTAATTTGCATGTAGCCAGGTTCTGAGCTGGGATGGTGCAGTGAGCTAAAAAACGGTGATGGATCAAGCCCTGATCTTTGGACTGGGTAAGAGTGGTCTGCTTAATTCAGACACTCTGTTCATCACCACCCCCTTTTCTGAATCATTTTGTCCACCATAAGCGTGGAAGGGTATACTCAGGTGTGAGTCCCTTGCTCATTGCACCAACAGGATTCAAGCAAGCCTGGCCGACGATGGCTGAAATGCCAGAAACTGGTCCCCGGAAGCTTGTTTCCTTCCCAGTATAAGAATTGGCTTGGTAGTTTGGTTTGCCGTTTTCCCATCATGCACTGGGACAGGAACAGACTGATTTGCATGTAGCCAGGTTTTGAGCTGGGATGGAGCAGTGAGCTAAAAAATGGTGATGGATCAAGCCCTGATCTTTGGACTGGGTAAGAGTGGTCTGCTTAATTCAGACACTCTGTTCATCACCACCCCCTTTTCTGAATCATTTTGTCCACCATAAGCGTGGAAGGGTATACTCAGATGTGAGTCCCTTGCTCATTGCACCATCAGGATTCAAGCAAGCCGGGCCGACGACGGCTGAAATGCCAGAAACCGGTCCCCGGAAGCATGTTTCCTTCCCAGTATAAGAATTGGCTTGGTAGTTTGGTTTGCCCTGTTCCCATCATGCACTGGGACAGGAACAGACTAATTTGCATGTAGCCAGGTTCTGAGCTGGGATGGTGCAGTGAGCTAAAAAACGGTGATGGATCAAGCCCTGATCTTTGGACTGGGTAAGAGTGGTCTGCTTAATTCAGAAACTCTGTTCATCACCACCCCCTTTTCTGAATCATTTTGTCCACCATAAGCGTGGAAGGGTATACTCAGATTTGAGTCCCTTGCTCATTGCACCATCAGGATTCAAGCAAGCCGGGCCGACGACGGCTGAAATGCCAGAAACCGATCCCCGGAAGCTTGTTTCCTTCCCAGTATAAGAATTGGCTTGGTAGTTTGGTTTGCCCTGTTCCCATCATGCACTGGGACAGGAACAGACTAATTTGCATGTAGCCAGGTTCTGAGCTGGGATGGTGCAGTGAGCTAAAAAACGGTGATGGATCAAGCCCTGATCTTTGGACTGGGTAAGAGTGGTCTGCTTAATTCAGACACTCTGTTCATCACCACCCCCTTTTCTGAATCATTTTGTCCACCATAAGCGTGGAAGGGTATACTCGGATGTGAGTCCCTTGCTCATTGCACCATCAGGATTCAAGCAAGCCGGGCCGACGACGGCTGAAATGCCAGAAACCGGTCCCCGGAAGCGTGTTTCCTTCCCAGTATAAGAATTGGCTTGGTAGTTTGGTTTGCCCTGTTCCCATCATGCACTGGGACAGGAACAGACTAATTTGCATGTAGCCAGGTTCTGAGCTGGGATGGTGCAGTGAGCTAAAAAACAGTGATGGATCAAGTCCTGATCTTTGGACTGGGTAAGAGTGGTCTGCTTAATTCAGACACTCTGTTCATCACCACCCCCTTTTTTGAATCATTTTGTCCACCATAAGCGTGGAAGGGTATACTCAGATGTGAGTCCCTTGCTCATTGCACCATCAGGATTCAAGCAAGCCAGGCCGACGACGGCTGAAATGCCAGAAACCGGTCCCCGGAAGCTTGTTTCCTTCCCAGTATAAGAATTGGCTTGGTAGTTTGGTTTGACCTGTTCCCATCATGCACTGGGACAGGAACAGATTAATTTGCATGTAGCCAGGTTCTGAGCTGGGATGGTGCAGTGAGCTAAAAAACGGTGATGGATCAAGCCCTGATCTTTGGACGGGGTAAGAGTTGTCTGCTTAATTCAGACACTCTGTTCACCACCACCCCCTTTTCTGAATCATTTTGTCCACCATGTGCTTGGAAGGGTATACTCAGATGTGAGTCCCTTGCTCATTGCACCAACAGGATTCAAGCAGGCCAGGCCGACGACGGCTGAAATGCCAGAAACCGGTCCCCGGAAGCTTGTTTCCTTCCCAGTATAAGAATTGGCTTGGTAGTTTGGTTTGCCCTGTTCCCATCATGCACTGGGACAGGAACAGACTAATTTGCATGTAGCCAGGTTCTGAGCTGGGATGGTGCAGTGAGCTAAAAAACGGTGATGGATCAAGCCCTGATCTTTGGACTGGGTAAGAGTGGTCTGCTTAATTCAGACACTCTGTTCATCACCACCCCCTTTTCTGAATCATTTTGTCCACCATAAGCGTGGAAGGGTATACTCAGATGTGAGTCCCTTGCTCATTGCACCAACAGGATTCAAGCAAGCCTGGCCGACGATGGCTGAAATGCCAGAAACTGGTCCCCGGAAGCTTGTTTCCTTCCCAGTATAAGAATTGGCTTGGTAGTTTGGTTTGCCGTTTTCCCATCATGCACTGGGACAGGAACAGACTGATTTGCATGTAGCCAGGTTTTGAGCTGGGATGGAGCAGTGAGCTAAAAAATGGTGATGGATCAAGCCCTGATCTTTGGACTGGGTAAGAGTGGTCTGCTTAATTCAGACACTCTGTTCATCACCACCCCCTTTTCTGAATCATTTTGTCCACCATAAGCGTGGAAGGGTATACTCAGATGTGAGTCCCTTGCTCATTGCACCATCAGGATTCAAGCAAGCCGGGCCGACGACGGCTGAAATGCCAGAAACCGGTCCCCGGAAGCTTGTTTCCTTCCCAGTATAAGAATTGGCTTGGTAGTTTGGTTTGCCCTGTTCCCATCATGCACTGGGACAGGAACAGACTAATTTGCATGTAGCCAGGTTCTGAGCTGGGATGGTGCAGTGAGCTAAAAAACGGTGATGGATCAAGCCCTGATCTTTGGACTGGGTAAGAGTGGTCTGCTTAATTCAGACACTCTGTTCATCACCACCCCCTTTTCTGAATCATTTTGTCCACCATAAGCGTGGAAGGGTATACTCAGATGTGAGTCCCTTGCTCATTGCACCATCAGGATTCAAGCAAGCCAGGCCGACGACGGCTGAAATGCCAGAAACCGGTCCCCGGAAGCTTGTTTCCTTCCCACTATAAGAATTGGCTTGGTAGTTTGGTTTGACCTGTTCCCATCATGCACTGGGACAGGAACAGATTAATTTGCATGTAGCCAGGTTCTGAGCTGGGATGGTGCAGTGAGCTAAAAAACGGTGATGGATCAAGCCCTGATCTTTGGACTGGGTAAGAGTTGTCTGCTTAATTCAGACACTCTGTTCATCACCACCCCCTTTTCTGAATCATTTTGTCCACCATGTGCGTGGAAGAGTATACTCAGATGTGAGTCCCTTGCTCATTGCACCAACAGGATTCAAGCAGGCCAGGCCGACGACGGCTGAAATGCCAGAAACCGGTCCCCGGAAGCTTGTTTCCTTCCCAGTATAAGAATTGGCTTGGTAGTTTGGTTTGCCCTGTTCCCATCATGCACTGGGACAGGAACAGACTAATTTGCATGTAGCCAGGTTCTGAGCTGGGATGGTGCAGTGAGCTAAAAAACGGTGATGGATCAAGCCCTGATCTTTGGACTGGGTAAGAGTGGTCTGCTTAATTCAGAAACTCTGTTCATCACCACCCCCTTTTCTGAATCATTTTGTCCACCATAAGCGTGGAAGGGTATACTCAGATTTGAGTCCCTTGCTCATTGCACCATCAGGATTCAAGCAAGCCGGGCCGACGACGGCTGAAATGCCAGAAACCGATCCCCGGAAGCTTGTTTCCTTCCCAGTATAAGAATTGGCTTGGTAGTTTGGTTTGCCCTGTTCCCATCATGCACTGGGACAGGAACAGACTAATTTGCATGTAGCCAGGTTCTGAGCTGGGATGGTGCAGTGAGCTAAAAAACGGTGATGGATCAAGCCCTGATCTTTGGACTGGGTAAGAGTGGTCTGCTTAATTCAGACACTCTGTTCATCACCACCCCCTTTTCTGAATCATTTTGTCCACCATAAGCGTGGAAGGGTATACTCAGATGTGAGTCCCTTGCTCATTGCACCATCAGGATTCAAGCAAGCCGGGCCGACGACGGCTGAAATGCCAGAAACCGGTCCCCGGAAGCTTGTTTCCTTCCCAGTATAAGAATTGGCTTGGTAGTTTGGTTTGCCCTGTTCCCATCATGCACTGGGACAGGAACAGACTAATTTGCATGTAGCCAGGTTCTGAGCTGTGATGGTGCAGTGAGCTAAAAAACAGTGATGGATCAAGTCCTGATCTTTGGACTGGGTAAGAGTGGTCTGCTTAATTCAGACACTCTGTTCATCACCACCCCCTTTTTTGAATCATTTTGTCCACCATAAGCGTGGAAGGGTATACTCAGATGTGAGTCCCTTGCTCATTGCACCAACAGGATTCAAGCAAGCCGGGCCGACGATGGCTGAAATGCCAGAAACTGGTCCCCGGAAGCTTGTTTCCTTCCCAGTATAAGAATTGGCTTGGTAGTTTGGTTTGCCCTGTTCCCATCATGCACTGGGACAGGAACAGACTAATTTGCATGTAGCCAGGTTGTGAGCTGGGATGGAGCAGTGAGATAAAAAACGGTGATGGATCAAGCTCTGATCTTTGGACTGGGTAAGAGTGGTCAGCTTAATTCAGACACTCTGTTCATCACCACCCCCTTTTTTGAATCATTTCGTCCACCATAAGCGTGGAAGGGTATACTCAGATGTGAGTCCCTTGCTCATTGCACCATCAGGATTCAAGCAAGCCGGGCCGACGACGGCTGAAATGCCAGAAACCGGTCCCCGGAAGCGTGTTTCCTTCCCAGTATAAGAATTGGCTTGGTAGTTTGGTTTGCCCTGTTCCCATCATGCACTGGGACAGGAACAGACTAATTTGCATGTAGCCAGGTTCTGAGCTGGGATGGTGCAGTGAGCTAAAAAACAGTGATGGATCAAGTCCTGATCTTTGGACTGGGTAAGAGTGGTCTGCTTAATTCAGACACTCTGTTCATCACCACCCCCTTTTTTGAATCATTTTGTCCACCATAAGCGTGGAAGGGTATACTCAGATGTGAGTCCCTTGCTCATTGCACCATCAGGATTCAAGCAAGCCAGGCCGACGACGGCTGAAATGCCAGAAACCGGTCCCCGGAAGCTTGTTTCCTTCCCAGTATAAGAATTGGCTTGGTAGTTTGGTTTGACCTGTTCCCATCATGCACTGGGACAGGAACAGATTAATTTGCATGTAGCCAGGTTCTGAGCTGGGATGGTGCAGTGAGCTAAAAAACGGTGATGGATCAAGCCCTGATCTTTGGACGGGGTAAGAGTTGTCTGCTTAATTCAGACACTCTGTTCATCACCACCCCCTTTTCTGAATCATTTTGTCCACCATGTGCTTGGAAGGGTATACTCAGATGTGAGTTCCTTGCTCATTGCACCAACAGGATTCAAGCAGGCCAGGCCGACGACGGCTGAAATGCCAGAAACCGGTCCCCGGAAGCTTGTTTCCTTCCCAGTATAAGAATTGGCTTGGTAGTTTGGTTTGCCCTGTTCCCATCATGCACTGGGACAGGAACAGACTAATTTGCATGTAGCCAGGTTCTGAGCTGGGATGGTGCAGTGAGCTAAAAAACGGTGATGGATCAAGCCCTGATCTTTGGACTGGGTAAGAGTGGTCTGCTTAATTCAGACACTCTGTTCATCACCACCCCCTTTTCTGAATCATTTTGTCCACCATAAGCGTGGAAGGGTATACTCAGATGTGAGTCCCTTGCTCATTGCACCAACAGGATTCAAGCAAGCCTGGCCGACGATGGCTGAAATGCCAGAAACTGGTCCCCGGAAGCTTGTTTCCTTCCCAGTATAAGAATTGGCTTGGTAGTTTGGTTTGCCGTTTTCCCATCATGCACTGGGACAGGAACAGACTGATTTGCATGTAGCCAGGTTTTGAGCTGGGATGGAGCAGTGAGCTAAAAAATGGTGATGGATCAAGCCCTGATCTTTGGACTGGGTAAGAGTGGTCTGCTTAATTCAGACACTCTGTTCATCACCACCCCCTTTTCTGAATCATTTTGTCCACCATAAGCGTGGAAGGGTATACTCAGATGTGAGTCCCTTGCTCATTGCACCATCAGGATTCAAGCAAGCCGGGCCGACGACGGCTGAAATGCCAGAAACCGGTCCCCGGAAGCTTGTTTCCTTCCCAGTATAAGAATTGGCTTGGTAGTTTGGTTTGCCCTGTTCCCATCATGCACTGGGACAGGAACAGACTAATTTGCATGTAGCCAGGTTCTGAGCTGGGATGGTGCAGTGAGCTAAAAAACGGTGATGGATCAAGCCCTGATCTTTGGACTGGGTAAGAGTGGTCTGCTTAATTCAGACACTCTGTTCATCACCACCCCCTTTTCTGAATCATTTTGTCCACCATAAGCGTGGAAGGGTATACTCAGATGTGAGTCCCTTGCTCATTGCACCATCAGGATTCAAGCAAGCCGGGCCGACGACGGCTGAAATGCCAGAAACCGGTCCCCGGAAGCGTGTTTCCTTCCCAGTATAAGAATTGGCTTGGTAGTTTGGTTTGCCCTGTTCCCATCATGCACTGGGACAGGAACAGACTAATTTGCATGTAGCCAGGTTCTGAGCTGGGATGGTGCAGTGAGCTAAAAAACAGTGATGGATCAAGTCCTGATCTTTGGACTGGGTAAGAGTGGTCTGCTTAATTCAGACACTCTGTTCATCACCACCCCCTTTTTTGAATCATTTTGTCCACCATAAGCGTGGAAGGGTATACTCAGATGTGAGTCCCTTGCTCATTGCACCATCAGGATTCAAGCAAGCCAGGCCGACGACGGCTGAAATGCCAGAAACCGGTCCCCGGAAGCTTGTTTCCTTCCCACTATAAGAATTGGCTTGGTAGTTTGGTTTGACCTGTTCCCATCATGCACTGGGACAGGAACAGATTAATTTGCATGTAGCCAGGTTCTGAGCTGGGATGGTGCAGTGAGCTAAAAAACGGTGATGGATCAAGCCCTGATCTTTGGACTGGGTAAGAGTTGTCTGCTTAATTCAGACACTCTGTTCATCACCACCCCCTTTTCTGAATCATTTTGTCCACCATGTGCGTGGAAGGGTATACTCAGATGTGAGTCCCTTGCTCATTGCACCAACAGGATTCAAGCAGGCCAGGCCGACGACGGCTGAAATGCCAGAAACCGGTCCCCGGAAGCTTGTTTCCTTCCCAGTATAAGAATTGGCTTGGTAGTTTGGTTTGCCCTGTTCCCATCATGCACTGGGACAGGAACAGACTAATTTGCATGTAGCCAGGTTCTGAGCTGGGATGGTGCAGTGAGCTAAAAAACGGTGATGGATCAAGCCCTGATCTTTGGACTGGGTAAGAGTGGTCTGCTTAATTCAGAAACTCTGTTCATCACCACCCCCTTTTCTGAATCATTTTGTCCACCATAAGCGTGGAAGGGTATACTCAGATTTGAGTCCCTTGCTCATTGCACCATCAGGATTCAAGCAAGCCGGGCCGACGACGACTGAAATGCCAGAAACCGATCCCCGGAAGCTTGTTTCCTTCCCAGTATAAGAATTGGCTTGGTAGTTTGGTTTGCCCTGTTCCCATCATGCACTGGGACAGGAACAGACTAATTTGCATGTAGCCAGGTTCTGAGCTGGGATGGTGCAGTGAGCTAAAAAACGGTGATGGATCAAGCCCTGATCTTTGGACTGGGTAAGAGTGGTCTGCTTAATTCAGACACTCTGTTCATCACCACCCCCTTTTCTGAATCATTTTGTCCACTATAAGCGTGGAAGGGTATACTCGGATGTGAGTCCCTTGCTCATTGCACCATCAGGATTCAAGCAAGCCGGGCCGACGACGGCTGAAATGCCAGAAACCGGTCCCCGGAAGCTTGTTTCCTTCCCAGTATAAGAATTGGCTTGGTAGTTTGGTTTGCCCTGTTCCCATCATGCACTGGGACAGGAACAGACTAATTTGCATGTAGCCAGGTTCTGAGCTGGGATGGTGCAGTGAGCTAAAAAACAGTGATGGATCAAGTCCTGATCTTTGGACTGGGTAAGAGTGGTCTGCTTAATTCAGACACTCTGTTCATCACCACCCCCTTTTTTGAATCATTTTGTCCACCATAAGCGTGGAAGGGTATACTCAGATGTGAGTCCCTTGCTCATTGCACCAACAGGATTCAAGCAAGCCGGGCCGACGATGGCTGAAATGCCAGAAACTGGTCCCCGGAAGCTTGTTTCCTTCCCAGTATAAGAATTGGCTTGGTAGTTTGGTTTGCCCTGTTCCCATCATGCACTGGGACAGGAACAGACTAATTTGCATGTAGCCAGGTTGTGAGCTGGGATGGAGCAGTGAGCTAAAAAACGGTGATGGATCAAGCTCTGATCTTTGGACTGGGTAAGAGTGGTCTGCTTAATTCAGACACTCTGTTCATCACCACCCCCTTTTCTGAATCATTTTGTCCACCATAAGCGTGGAAGGGTATACTCTGATGTGAGTCCCTTGCTCATTGCACCATCAGGATTTCAGCAAGCCGGGCCGACGACGGCTGAAATGCCAGAAACCGGTCCCCGGAAGCTTGTTTCCTTCCCAGTATAAGAATAGGCTTGGTAGTTTGGTTTGCCCTGTTCCCATCATGCACTGGGACAGGAACAGACTAATTTGCATGTAGCCAGGTTCTGAGCTGGGATGGTGCAGTGAGCTAAAAAACGGTGATGGATCAAGCCCTGATCTTTGGACTGGGTAAGAGTGGTCTGCTTAATTCAGACACTCTGTTCATCACCACCCCCTTTTCTGAATCATTCTGTCCACCATAAGCGTGGAAGGGTATACTCAGATGTGAGTCCCTTGCTCATTGCACCATCAGGATTCAAGCAAGCCGGGCCGACGACGGCTGAAATGCCAGAAACCGGTCCCCGGAAGCTTGTTTCCTTCCCAGTATAAGAATTGGCTTGGTAGTTTGGTTTGCCCTGTTCCCATCATGCACTGGGACAGGAACAGACTAATTTGCATGTAGCCAGGTTCTGAGCTGGGATGGTGCAGTGAGCTAAAAAACGGTGATGGATCAAGCCCTGATCTTTGGACTGGGTAAGAGTGGTCTGCTTAATTCAGACACCCTGTTCATCACCACCCCCTTTTCTGAATCATTTTGTCCACCATAAGCGTGGAAGGGTATACTCAGATGTGTGTCCCTTGCTCATTGCACCATCAGGATTCAAGCAAGCCGGGCCGACTACGGCTGAAATGCCAGAAACCGGTCCCCCGAAGCTTGTTTCCTTCCCAGTATAAGAATTGGCTTGGTAGTTTGGTTTGCCCTGTTCCCATCATGCACTGGGACAGGAACAGACTAATTTGCATGTAGCCAGGTTCTGAGCTGGGATGGTGCAGTGAGCTAAATAACAGTGATGGATCAAGTCCTGATCTTTGGACTGGGTAAGAGTGGTCTGCTTAATTCAGACACTCTGTTCATCACCACCCCCTTTTTTGAATCATTTCGTCCACCATAAGCGTGGAAGGGTATACTCAGATGTGAGTCCCTTGCTCATTGCACCATCAGGATTCAAGCAAGCCGGGCCGACGACGGCTGAAATGCCAGAAACCGGTCCCCGGAAGCTTGTTTCCTTCCCAGTATAAGAATTGGCTTGGTAGTTTGGTTTGCCCTGTTCCCATCATGCACTGGGACAGGAACAGACTAATTTGCATGTAGCCAGGTTCTGAGCTGGGATGGTGCAGTGAGCTAAAAAACGGTGATGGATCAAGCCCTGATCTTTGGACTGGGTAAGAGTGGTCTGCTTAATTCAGACACCCTGTTCATCACCACCCCCTTTTCTGAATCATTTTGTCCACCATAAGCGTGGAAGGGTATACTCAGATGTGTGTCCCTTGCTCATTGCACCATCAGGATTCAAGCAAGCCGGGCCGACTACGGCTGAAATGCCAGAAACCGGTCCCCCGAAGCTTGTTTCCTTCCCAGTATAAGAATTGGCTTGGTAGTTTGGTTTGCCCTGTTCCCATCATGCACTGGGACAGGAACAGACTAATTTGCATGTAGCCAGGTTCTGAGCTGGGATGGTGCAGTGAGCTAAAAAACGGTGATAGATCAAGCCCTGATCTTTGGACTGGGTAAGAGTGGTCTGCTTAATTCAGACACTCTGTTTATCACCACCCCCTTTTCTGAATCATTTTGTCCACCATAAGCGTGGAAGGGTATACTCAGATGTGAGTCCCTTGCTCATTGCACCAACAGGATTCAAGCAAGCCGGGCCGACGATGGCTGAAATGCCAGAAACTGGTCCCCGGAAGCTTGTTTCCTTCCCAGTATAAGAATTGGCTTGGTAGTTTGGTTTGCCCTGTTCCCATCATGCACTGGGACAGGAACAGACTAATTTGCATGTAGCCAGGTTTTGAGCTGGGATGGAGCAGTGAGCTAAAAAATGGTGATGGATCAAGCCCTGATCTTTGGACTGGGTAAGAGTGGTCTGCTTAATTCAGACACTCTGTTCATCACCACCCCCTTTTCTGAATCATTTTGTCCACGATAAGCGTGGAAGGGTATACTTAGATGTGAGTCCCTTGCTCATTGCACCATCAGGATTCAAGCAAGCCGGGCCGACGACGGCTGAAATGCCAGAAACCGGTCCCCGGAAGCTTGTTTCCTTCCCAGTATAAGAATTGGCTTGGTAGTTTGGTTTGCCCTGTTCCCATCATGCACTGAGACAGGAACAGACTAATTTGCATGTAGCCAGGTTCTGAGCTGGGATGGTGCAGTGAGCTAAAAAACGGTGATGGATCAAGCCCTGATCTTTGGACTGGGTAAGAGTGGTCTGCTTAATTCAGACACCCTGTTCATCACCACCCCCTTTTCTGAATCATTTTGTCCACCATAAGCGTGGAAGGGTATACTCAGATGTGAGTCCCTTGCTCATTGCACCATCAGGATTCAAGCAAGTTGGGCCGACGACGGCTGAAATGCCAGAAACCGGTCCCCGGAAGCTTGTTTCCTTCCCAGTATAAGAATTGGCTTGGTAGTTTGGTTTGCCCTGTTCCCATCATGCACTGGGACAGGAACAGACTAATTTGCATGTAGCCAGGTTCTGAGCTGGGATGGTGCAGTGAGCTAAAAAACGGTGATGGATCAAGCCCTGATCTTTGGACTGGGTAAGAGTGGTCTGCCTAATTCAGACACCCTGTTCATCACCACCCCCTTTTCTGAATCATTTTGTCCACCATAAGCGTGGAAGGGTATACTCAGATGTGTGTCCCTTGCTCATTGCACCATCAGGATTCAAGCAAGCCGGGCCGACTACGGCTGAAATGCCAGAAACCGGTCCCCCGAAGCTTGTTTCCTTCCCAGTATAAGAATTGGCTTGGTAGTTTGGTTTGCCCTGTTCCCATCATGCACTGGGACAGGAACAGACTAATTTGCATGTAGCCAGGTTCTGAGCTGGGATGGTGCAGTGAGCTAAAAAACAGTGATGGATCAAGTCCTGATCTTTGGACTGGGTAAGAGTGGTCTGCTTAATTCAGACACTCTGTTCATCACCACCCCCTTTTTTGAATCATTTCGTCCACCATAAGCGTGGAAGGGTATACTCAGATGTGAGTCCCTTGCTCATTGCACCATCAGGATTCAAGCAAGCCGGGCCGACGACGGCTGAAATGCCAGAAACCGGTCCCCGGAAGCTTGTTTCCTTCCCAGTATAAGAATTGGCTTGGTAGTTTGGTTTGCCCTGTTCCCATCATGCACTGGGACAGGAACAGACTAATTTGCATGTAGCCAGGTTCTGAGCTGGGATGGTGCAGTGAGCTAAAAAACGGTGATGGATCAAGCCCTGATCTTTGGACTGGGTAAGAGTGGTCTGCTTAATTCAGACACCCTGTTCATCACCACCCCCTTTTCTGAATCATTTTGTCCACCATAAGCGTGGAAGGGTATACTCAGATGTGTGTCCCTTGCTCATTGCACCATCAGGATTCAAGCAAGCCGGGCCGACTACGGCTGAAATGCCAGAAACCGGTCCCCCGAAGCTTGTTTCCTTCCCAGTATAAGAATTGGCTTGGTAGTTTGGTTTGCCCTGTTCCCATCATGCACTGGGACAGGAACAGACTAATTTGCATGTAGCCAGGTTCTGAGCTGGGATGGTGCAGTGAGCTAAAAAATGGTGATAGATCAAGCCCTGATCTTTGGACTGGGTAAGAGTGGTCTGCTTAATTCAGACACTCTGTTCATCACCACCCCCTTTTCTGAATCATTTTGTCCACCATAAGCGTGGAAGGGTATACTCAGATGTGAGTCCCTTGCTCATTGCACCAACAGGATTCAAGCAAGCCGGGCCGACGATGGCTGAAATGCCAGAAACTGGTCCCCGGAAGCTTGTTTCCTTCCCAGTATAAGAATTGGCTTGGTAGTTTGGTTTGCCCTGTTCCCATCATGCACTGGGACAGGAACAGACTAATTTGCATGTAGCCAGGTTTTGAGCTGGGATGGAGCAGTGAGCTAAAAAATGGTGATGGATCAAGCCCTGATCTTTGGACTGGGTAAGAGTGGTCTGCTTAATTCAGACACTCTGTTCATCACCACCCCCTTTTCTGAATCATTTTGTCCACCATAAGCGTGGAAGGGTATACTTAGATGTGAGTCCCTTGCTCATTGCACCATCAGGATTCAAGCAAGCCGGGCCGACGACGGCTGAAATGCCAGAAACCGGTCCCCGGAAGCTTGTTTCCTTCCCAGTATAAGAATTGGCTTGGTAGTTTGGTTTGCCCTGTTCCCATCATGCACTGGGACAGGAACAGACTAATTTGCATGTAGCCAGGTTCTGAGCTGGGATGGTGCAGTGAGCTAAAAAACGGTGATGGATCAAGCCCTGATCTTTGGACTGGGTAAGAGTGGTCTGCTTAATTCAGACACCCTGTTCATCACCACCCCCTTTTCTGAATCATTTTGTCCACCATAAGCGTGGAAGGGTATACTCAGATGTGAGTCCCTTGCTCATTGCACCATCAGGATTCAAGCAAGCCAGGCCGACGACGGCTGAAATGCCAGAAACCGATGGTGCAGTGAGCTAAAAAACGGTGATGGATCAAGCCCTGATCTTTGGACTGGGTAAGAGTGGTCTGCTTAATTCAGACACTCTGTTCATCACCACCCCCTTTTCTGAATCATTTTGTCCACCATAAGCGTGGAAGGGTATACTCAGATGTGAGTCCCTTGCTCATTGCACCATCAGGATTCAAGCAAGCCAGGCCGACGACGGCTGAAATGCCAGAAACCGGTCCCCGGAAGCTTGTTTCCTTCCCAGTATAAGAATTGGCTTGGTAGTTTGGTTTGACCTGTTCCCATCATGCACTGGGACAGGAACAGATTAATTTGCATGTAGCCAGGTTCTGAGCTGGGATGGTGCAGTGAGCTAAAAACGGTGATGGATCAAGCCCTGATCTTTGGACTGGGTAAGAGTTGTCTGCTTAATTCAGACACTCTGTTCATCATCACCCCCTTTTCTGAATCATTTTGTCCACCATGTGCGTGGAAGGGTATACTCAGATGTGAGTCCCTTGCTCATTGCACCAACAGGATTCAAGCAGGCCAGGCCGACGACGGCTGAAATGCCAGAAACCGGTCCCCGGAAGCTTGTTTCCTTCCCAGTATAAGAATTGGCTTGGTAGTTTGGTTTGCCCTGTTCCCATCATGCACTGGGACAGGAACAGAATAATTTGCATGTAGCCAGGTTCTGAGCTGGGATGGTGCAGTGAGCTAAAAAACGGTGATGGATCAAGCCCTGATCTTTGGACTGGGTAAGAGTGGTCTGCTTAATTCAGAAACTCTGTTCATCACCACCCCCTTTTCTGAATCATTTTGTCCACCATAAGCGTGGAAGGGTATACTCAGATTTGAGTCCCTTGCTCATTGCACCATCAGGATTCAAGCAAGCCGGGCCGACGACGGCTGAAATGCCAGAAACCGATCCCCGGAAGCTTGTTTCCTTCCCAGTATAAGAATTGGCTTGGTAGTTTGGTTTGCCCTGTTCCCATCATGCACTGGGACAGAAACAGACTAATTTGCATGTAGCCAGGTTCTGAGCTGGGATGGTGCAGTGAGCTAAAAAACGGTGATGGATCAAGCCCTGATCTTTGGACTGGGTAAGAGTGGTCTGCTTAATTCAGACACTCTGTTCATCACCACCCCCTTTTCTGAATCATTTTGTTCACCATAAGCGTGGAAGGGTATATTCAAATGTGAGTCCCTTGCTCATTGCACCATCAGGATTCAAGCAAGCCGGGCCGACGACGGCTGAAATGCCAGAAACCGGTCCCCGGAAGCTTGTTTCCTTCCCAGTATAAGAATTGGCTTGGTAGTTTGGTTTGCCCTGTTCCCATCATGCACTGGGACAGGAACAGACTAATTTGCATGTAGCCAGGTTCTGAGCTGGGATGGTGCAGTGAGCTAAAAAACAGTGATGGATCAAGTCCTGATCTTTGGACTGGGTAAGAGTGGTCTGCTTAATTCAGACACTCTGTTCATCACCACCCCCTTTTCTGAATCATTTTGTCCACCATAAGCGTGGAAGGGTATACTCAGATGTGAGTCCCTTGCTCATTGCACCAACAGGATTCAAGCAAGCCGGGCCGACGATGGCTGAAATGCCAGAAACTGGTCCCCGGAAGCTTGTTTCCTTCCCAGTATAAGAATTGGCTTGGTAGTTGGGTTTGCCCTGTTCCCATCATGCACTGGGACAGGAACAGACTAATTTGCATGTAGCCAGGTTCTGAGCTGGGATGGTGCAGTGAGCTAAAAAACAGTGATGGATCAAGTCCTGATCTTTGGACTGGGTAAGAGTGGTCTGCTTAATTCAGAAACTCTGTTCATCACCACCCCCTTTTCTGAATCATTTTGTCCACCATAAGCGTGGAAGGGTATACTCAGATTTGAGTCCCTTGCTCATTGCACCATCAGGATTCAAGCAAGCCCGGCCGACGACGGCTGAAATGCCAGAAACCGATCCCCGGAAGCTTGTTTCCTTCCCAGTATAAGAATTGGCTTGGTAGTTTGGTTTGCCCTGTTCCCCTCATGCACTGGGACAGGAACAGACTAATTTGCATGTAGCCAGGTTCTGAGCTGGGATGGTGCAGTGAGCTAAAAAACGGTGATGGATCAAGCCCTGATCTTTGGACTGGGTAAGAGTGGTCTGCTTAATTCAGACACTCTGTTCATCACCACCCCCTTTTCTGAATCATTTTGTTCACCATAAGCGTGGAAGGGTATATTCAAATGTGAGTCCCTTGCTCATTGCACCATCAGGATTCAAGCAAGCCGGGCCGACGACGGCTGAAATGCCAGAAACCGGTCCCCGGAAGCTTGTTTCCTTCCCAGTATAAGAATTGGCTTGGTAGTTTGGTTTGCCCTGTTCCCATCATGCACTGGGACAGGAACAGACTAATTTGCATGTAGCCAGGTTCTGAGCTGGGATGGTGCAGTGAGCTAAAAAACAGTGATGGATCAAGTCCTGATCTTTGGACTGGGTAAGAGTGGTCTGCTTAATTCAGACACTCTGTTCATCACCACCCCCTTTTCTGAATCATTTTGTCCACCATAAGCGTGGAAGGGTATACTCAGATGTGAGTCCCTTGCTCATTGCACCAACAGGATTCAAGCAAGCCGGGCCGACGATGGCTGAAATGCCAGAAACTGGTCCCCGGAAGCTTGTTTCCTTCCCAGTATTTTAATTGGCTTGGTAGTTGGGTTTGCCCTGTTCCCATCATGCACTGGGACAGGAACAGACTAATTTGCATGTAGCCAGGTTCTGAGCTGGGATGGTGCAGTGAGCTAAAAAACAGTGATGGATCAAGTCCTGATCTTTGGACTGGGTAAGAGTGGTCTGCTTAATTCAGAAACTCTGTTCATCACCACCCCCTTTTCTGAATCATTTTGTCCACCATAAGCGTGGAAGGGTATACTCAGATTTGAGTCCCTTGCTCATTGCACCATCAGGATTCAAGCAAGCCCGGCCGACGACGGCTGAAATGCCAGAAACCGATCCCCGGAAGCTTGTTTCCTTCCCAGTATAAGAATTGGCTTGGTAGTTTGGTTTGCCCTGTTCCCCTCATGCACTGGGACAGGAACAGACTAATTTGCATGTAGCCAGGTTCTGAGCTGGGATGGTGCAGTGAGCTAAAAAACGGTGATGGATCAAGCCCTGATCTTTGGACTGGGTAAGAGTGGTCTGCTTAATTCAGACACTCTGTTCATCACCACCCCCTTTTCTGAATCATTTTGTCCACCATAAGCGTGGAAGGGTATACTCAGATGTGAGTCCCTTGCTCATTGCACCATCAGGATTCAAGCAAGCCGGGCCGACGACGGCTGAAATGCCAGAAACCGGTCCCCGGAAGCTTGTTTCCTTCCCAGTATAAGAATTGGCTTGGTAGTTTGGTTTGCCCTGTTCCCATCATGCACTGGGACAGGAACAGACTAATTTGCATGTAGCCAGGTTCTGAGCTGGGATGGTGCAGTGAGCTAAAAAACAGTGATGGATCAAGTCCTGATCTTTGGACTGGGTAAGAGTGGTCTGCTTAATTCAGACACTCCGTTCATCACCACCCCCTTTTCTGAATCATTTTGCCCACCATAAGCGTGGAAGGGTATACTCAGATGTGAGTCCCTTGCTCATTGCACCAACAGGATTCAAGCAAGCCGGGCCGACGATGGCTGAAATGCCAGAAACTGGTCCCCAGAAGCTTGTTTCCTTCCCAGTATAAGAATTGGCTTGGTAGTTTGGTTTGCCCTGTTCCCATCATGCACTGGGACAGGAACAGACTAATTTGCATGTAGCCAGGTTCTGAGCTGGGATGGTGCAGTGAGCTAAAAAACGGTGATGGATCAAGCCCTGATCTTTGGACTGGGTAAGAGTGGTCTGCTTAATTCAGACACTCTGTTCATCACCACCCCCTTTTCTGAATCATTTTGTCCACCATAAGCGTGGAAGGGTATACTCAGATGTGAGTCCCTTGCTCATTGCACCATCAGGATTCAAGCAAGCCGGGCCGACGACGGCTGAAATGCCAGAAACCGGTCCCCGGAAGCGTGTTTCCTTCCCAGTATAAGAATTGGCTTGGTAGTTTGGTTTGCCCTGTTCCCTTCATGCACTGGGACAGGAACAGACTAATTTGCATGTAGCCAGGTTCTGAGCTGGGATGGTGCAGTGAGCTAAAAAACGGTGATGGATCAAGCCCTGATCTTTGGACTGGGTAAGAGTGGTCTGCTTAATTCAGACACCCTGTTCATCACCACCCCCTTTTCTGAATCATTTTGTCCACCATAAGCGTGGAAGGGTATACTCAGATGTGTGTCCCTTGCTCATTGCACCATCAGGATTCAAGCAAGCCGGGCCGACTACGGCTGAAATGCCAGAAACCGGTCCCCCGAAGCTTGTTTCCTTCCCAGTATAAGAATTGGCTGGGTAATTTGGTTTGCCCTGTTCCCATCATGCACTGGGACAGGAACAGACTAATTTGCATGTAGCCAGGTTCTGAGCTGGGATGGAGCAGTGAGCTAAAAAACGGTGATGGATCAAGCCCTGATCTTTGGACCGGGTAAGAGTGGTCTGCTTAATTCAGACACTCTGTTCATCACCACCCCCTTTTCTGAATCATTTTGTCCACCATAAGCGTGGAAGGGTATACTCAGATGTGAGTCCCTTGCTCATTGCACCATCAGGATTCAAGCAAGCCGGGCCGACGACGGCTGAAATGCCAGAAACCGGTCCCCGGAAGCGTGTTTCCTTCCCAGTATAAGAATTGGCTTGGTAGTTTGGTTTGCCCTGTTCCCATCATGCACTGGGACAGGAACAGACTAATTTGCATGTAGCCAGGTTCTGAGCTGGGATGGTGCAGTGAGCTAAAAAACAGTGATGGATCAAGTCCTGATCTTTGGACTGGGTAAGAGTGGTCTGCTTAATTCAGACACTCTGTTGATCACCACCCCCTTTTTTGAATCATTTTGTCCACCATAAGTGTGGAAGGGTATACTCAGATGTGAGTCCCTTGCTCATTGCACCATCAGGATTCAAGCAAGCCAGGCCGACGACGGCTGAAATGCCAGAAACCGGTCCCCGGAAGCTTGTTTCCTTCCCAGTATAAGAATTGGCTTGGTAGTTTGGTTTGACCTGTTCCCATCATGCACTGGGACAGGAACAGATTAATTTGCATGTAGCCAGGTTCTGAGCTGGGATGGTGCAGTGAGCTAAAAAACGGTGATGGATCAAGCCCTGATCTTTGGACTGGGTAAGAGTTGTCTGCTTAATTCAGACACTCTGTTCATCACCACCCCCTTTTCTGAATCATTTTGTCCACCATGTGCGTGGAAGGGTATACTCAGATGTGAGTCCCTTGCTCATTGCACCAACAGGATTCAAGCAGGCCAGGCCGAGGACGGCTGAAATGCCAGAAACCGGTCCCCGGAAGCTTGTTTCCTTCCCAGTATAAGAATTGGCTTGGTAGTTTGGTTTGCCCTGTTCCCATCATGCACTGGGACAGGAACAGACTAATTTGCATGTAGCCAGGTTCTGAGCTGGGATGGTGCAGTGAGCTAAAAAACGGTGATGGATCAAGCCCTGATCTTTGGACTGGGTAAGAGTGGTCTGCTTAATTCAGACACTCTGTTCATCACCACCCCCTTTTCTGAATCATTTTGTTCACCATAAGCGTGGAAGGGTATATTCAGATGTGAGTCCCTTGCTCATTGCACCATCAGGATTCAAGCAAGCCGGATCGACGACGGCTGAAATGCCAGAAACCGGTCCCCGGAAGCTTGTTTCCTTCCCAGTATAAGAATTGGCTTGGTGGTTTGGTTTGCCCTGTTCCCATCATGCACTGGGACAGGAACAGACTAATTTGCATGTAGCCAGGTTCTGAGCTGGGATGGTGCAGTGAGCTAAAAAACAGTGATGGATCAAGTCCTGATCTTTGGACTGGGTAAGAGTGGTCTGCTTAATTCAGACACTCTGTTCATCACCACCCCCTTTTCTGAATCATTTTATCCACCATAAGCGTGGAAGGGTATACTCAGATGTGAGTCCCTTGCTCATTGCACCAACAGGATTCAAGCAAGCCGGGCCGACGATGGCTGAAATGCCAGAAACTGGTCCCCGGAAGCTTGTTTCCTTCCTAGTATAAGAATTGGCTTGGTAGTTTAGTTTGCCCTGTTCCCATCATGCACTGGGACAGGAACAGACTAATTTGCATGTAGCCAGGTTGTGAGCTGGGATGGAGCAGTGAGCTAAAAAAAGGTGATGGATCAAGCCCTGATCTTTGGACTGGGTAAGAGTGGTCTGCTTAATTCAGACACTCTGTTCATCACCACCCCCTTTTCTGAATCATTTTGTCCACCATAAGCGTGGAAGGGTATACTCAGATGTGAGTCCCTTGCTCATTGCACCATCAGGATTCCAGCAAGCCGGGCCGACGACGGCTGAAATGCCAGAAACCGGTCCCCGGAAGCTTGTTTCCTACCCAGTATAAGAATTGGCTTGGTAGTTTGGTTTGCCCTGTTCCCATCATGCACTGGGACAGGAACAGACTAATTTGCATGTAGCCAGGTTCTGAGCTGGGATGGTGCAGTGAGCTAAAAAACAGTGATGGATCAAGTCCTGATCTTTGGACTGGGTAAGAGTGGTCTGCTTAATTCAGAAACTCTGTTCATCACCACCCCCTTTTCTGAATCATTTTGTCCACCATAAGCGTGGAAGGGTATACTCAGATTTGAGTCCCTTGCTCATTGCACCATCAGGATTCAAGCAAGCCCGGCCGACGACGGCTGAAATGCCAGAAACCGATCCCCGGAAGCTTGTTTCCTTCCCAGTATAAGAATTGGCTTGGTAGTTTGGTTTGCCCTGTTCCCATCATGCACTGGGACAGGAACAGACTAATTTGCATGTAGCCAGGTTCTGAGCTGGGATGGTGCAGTGAGCTAAAAAACGGTGATGGATCAAGCCCTGATCTTTGGACTGGGTAAGAGTGGTCTGTTTAATTCAGACACTCTGTTCATCACCACCCCCTTTTCTGAATCATTTTGTCCACCATAAGCGTGGAAGGGTATACTCAGATGTGAGTCCCTTGCTCATTGCACCATCAGGATTCAAGCAAGCCGGGCCGACGACGGCTGAAATGCCAGAAACCGGTCCCCGGAAGCTTGTTTCCTTCCCAGTATAAGAATTGGCTTGGTAGTTTGGTTTGCCCTGTTCCCATCATGCACTGGGACAGGAACAGACTAATTTGCATGTAGCCAGGTTGTGAGCAGGGATGGAGCAGTGAGCTAAAAAACGGTGATGGATCAAGCCCTGATCTTTGGACTGGGTAAGAGTGGTCTGCTTAATTCAGACACTCTGTTCATCACCACCCCCTTTTCTGAATCATTTTGTCCACCATAAGCGTGGAAGGGTATACTCAGATGTGAGTCCCTTGCTCATTGCACCATCAGGATTCAAGCAAGCCGGGCCGACGACGGCTGAAATGCCAGAAACCGGTCCCCGGAAGCTTGTTTCCTTCCCAGTATAAGAATTGGCTTGGTAGTTTGGTTTGCCCTGTTCCCATCATGCACTGGGACAGGAACAGACTAATTTGCATGTAGCCAGGTTCTGAGCTGGGATGGTGCAGTGAGCTAAAAAACAGTGATGGATCAAGTCCTGATCTTTGGACTGGGTAAGAGTGGTCTGCTTAATTCAGACACTCTGTTCATCACCACCCCCTTTTTTGAATCATTTTGTCCACCATAAGCGTGGAAGGGTATACTCAGATGTGAGTCCCTTGCTCTTTGCACCATCAGGATTCAAGCAAGCCAGGAAGACGACGGCTGAAATGCCAGAAACCGGTCCCCGGAAGCTTGTTTCCTTCCCAGTGTAAGAATTGGCTTGGTAGTTTGGTTTGACCTGTTCCCATCATGCACTGGGACAGGAACAGATTAATTTGCATGTAGCCAGGTTCTGAGCTGGGATGGTGCAGTGAGCTAAAAAACGGTGATGGATTAAGCCCTGATCTTTGGACTGGGTAAGAGTTGTCTGCTTAATTCAGACACTCTGTTCATCACCACCCCCTTTTCTGAATCATTTTGTCCACCATGTGCGTGGAAGGGTATACTCAGATGTGAGCCCCTTGCTCATTGCACCAACAGGATTCAAGCAGGCCAGGCCGACGACGGCTGAAATGCCAGAAACCGGTCCCCGGAAGCTTGTTTCCTTCCCAGTATAAGAATTGTCTTGGTAGTTTGGTTTGCCCTGTTCCCATCATGCACTGGGACAGGAACAGACTAATTTGCATGTAGCCAGGTTCTGAGCTGGGATGGTGCAGTGAGCTAAAAAACGGTGATGGATCCAGCCCTGATCTTTGGACTGGGTAAGAGTGGTCTGCTTAATTCAGAAACTCTGTTCATCACCACCCCCTTTTCTGAATCATTCTGTCCACCATAAGCGTGGAAGGGTATACTCAGATGTGAGTCCCTTGCTCATTGCACTATCAGGATTCAAGCAAGCCGGGCCGACGACGGCTGAAATGCCAGAAACCGGTCCCCGGAAGCTTGTTTCCTTCCCAGTATAAGAATTGGCTTGGTAGTTTGGTTTGCCCTGTTCCCATCATGCACTGGGACAGGAACAGACTAATTTGCATGTAGCCAGGTTCTGAGCTGGGATGGTGCAGTGAGCTAAAAAACAGTGATGGATCAAGTCCTGATCTTTGGACTGGGTAAGAGTGGTCTGCTTAATTCAGAAACTCTGTTCATCACCACCCCCTTTTCTGAATCATTTTGTCCACCATAAGCGTGGAAGGGTATACTCAGATTTGAGTCCCTTGCTCATTGCACCATCAGGATTCAAGCAAGCCCGGCCGACGACGGCTGAAATGCCAGAAACCGATCCCCGGAAGCTTGTTTCCTTCCCAGTATAAGAATTGGCTTGGTAGTTTGGTTTGCCCTGTTCCCATCATGCACTGGGACAGGAACAGACTAATTTGCATGTAGCCAGGTTCTGAGCTGGGATGGTGCAGTGAGCTAAAAAACGGTGATGGATCAAGCCCTGATCTTTGGACTGGGTAAGAGTGGTCTGTTTAATTCAGACACTCTGTTCATCACCACCCCCTTTTCTGAATCATTTTGTCCACCATAAGCGTGGAAGGGTATACTCAGATGTGAGTCCCTTGCTCATTGCACCATCAGGATTCAAGCAAGCCGGGCCGACGACGGCTGAAATGCCAGAAACCGGTCCCCGGAAGCTTGTTTCCTTCCCAGTATAAGAATTGGCTTGGTAGTTTGGTTTGCCCTGTTCCCATCATGCACTGGGACAGGAACAGACTAATTTGCATGTAGCCAGGTTGTGAGCAGGGATGGAGCAGTGAGCTAAAAAACGGTGATGGATCAAGCCCTGATCTTTGGACTGGGTAAGAGTGGTCTGCTTAATTCAAACACTCTGTTCATCACCACCCCCTTTTCTGAATCATTTTGTCCACCATAAGCGTGGAAGGGTATACTCAGATGTGAGTCCCTTGCTCATTGCACCATCAGGATTCAAGCAAGCCGGGCCGACGACGGCTGAAATGCCAGAAACCGGTCCCCGGAAGCTTGTTTCCTTCCCAGTATAAGAATTGGCTTGGTAGTTTGGTTTGCCCTGTTCCCATCATGCACTGGGACAGGAACAGACTAATTTGCATGTAGCCAGGTTCTGAGCTGGGATGGTGCAGTGAGCTAAAAAACAGTGATGGATCAAGTCCTGATCTTTGGACTGGGTAAGAGTGGTCTGCTTAATTCAGACACTCTGTTCATCACCACCCCCTTTTTTGAATCATTTTGTCCACCATAAGCGTGGAAGGGTATACTCAGATGTGAGTCCCTTGCTCTTTGCACCATCAGGATTCAAGCAAGCCAGGAAGACGACGGCTGAAATGCCAGAAACCGGTCCCCGGAAGCTTGTTTCCTTCCCAGTGTAAGAATTGGCTTGGTAGTTTGGTTTGACCTGTTCCCATCATGCACTGGGACAGGAACAGATTAATTTGCATGTAGCCAGGTTCTGAGCTGGGATGGTGCAGTGAGCTAAAAAACGGTGATGGATTAAGCCCTGATCTTTGGACTGGGTAAGAGTTGTCTGCTTAATTCAGACACTCTGTTCATCACCACCCCCTTTTCTGAATCATTTTGTCCACCATGTGCGTGGAAGGGTATACTCAGATGTGAGCCCCTTGCTCATTGCACCAACAGGATTCAAGCAGGCCAGGCCGACGACGGCTGAAATGCCAGAAACCGGTCCCCGGAAGCTTGTTTCCTTCCCAGTATAAGAATTGTCTTGGTAGTTTGGTTTGCCCTGTTCCCATCATGCACTGGGACAGGAACAGACTAATTTGCATGTAGCCAGGTTCTGAGCTGGGATGGTGCAGTGAGCTAAAAAACGGTGATGGATCCAGCCCTGATCTTTGGACTGGGTAAGAGTGGTCTGCTTAATTCAGAAACTCTGTTCATCACCACCCCCTTTTCTGAATCATTTTGTCCACCATAAGAGTGGAAGGGTATACTCAGATGTGAGTCCCTTGCTCATTGCACCATCAGGATTCAAGCAAGCCGGGCCGACGACGGCTGAAATGCCAGAAACCGATCCCCGGAAGCTTGTTTCCTTCCCAGTATAAGAATTGGCTTGGTAGTTTGGTTTGCCCTGTTCCCATCATGCACTGGGACAGGAACAGACTAATTTGCATGTAGCCAGGTTCTGAGCTGGGATGGTGCAGTGAGCTAAAAAACGGTGATGGATCAACCCCTGATCTTTGGACTGGGTAAGAGTGGTCTGCTTATTTCAGACACTCTGTTCATCACCACCCCCTTTTCTGAATCATTTTGTCCACCATAAGCGTGGAAGGGTATACTCAGATGTGAGTCCCTTGCTCATTGCACCATCAGGATTCAAGCAAGCCGGGCCGACGACGGCTGAAATGCCAGAAACCGGTCCCCGGAAGCTTGTTTCCTTCCCAGTATAAGAATTGGCTTGGTAGTTTGCTTTGCCCTGTTCCCATCATGCACTGGGACAGGAACAGACTAATTTGCATGTAGCCAGGTTCTGAGCTGGGATGGTGCAGTGAGCTAAAAAACAGTGATGGATCAAGTCCTGATCTTTGGACTGGGTAAGAGTGGTCTGCTTAATTCAGACACTCTGTTCATCACCACCCCCTTTTTTGAATCATTTTGTCCACCATAAGCGTGGAAGGGTATACTCAGATGTGAGTCCCTTGCTCATTGCACCAACAGGATTCAAGCAAGCCGGGCCGACGATGGCTGAAATGCCAGAAACTAGTCCCCAGAAGCTTGTTTCCTTCCCAGTATAAGAATTGGCTTGGTAGTTTGGTTTGCCCTGTTCCCATCATGCACTGGGACAGGAACAGACTAATTTGCATGTAGCCAGGTTGTGAGCTGGGATGGAGCAGTGAGCTAAAAAACGGTGATGGATCAAGCCCTGATCTTTGGACTGGGTAAGAGTGGTCTGCTTAATTCAGACACTGTGTTCATCACCACCCCCTTTTCTGAATCATTTTGTCCACCATAAGCGTGGAAGGGTATACTCAGATGTGAGTCCCTTGCTCATTGCACCATCAGGATTCCAGCAAGCCGGGCCGACGACGGCTGAAATGCCAGAAACCAGTCCCCGGAAGCTTGTTTCCTTCCCAGTATAAGAATTGGCTTGGTAGTTTGGTTTGCCCTGTTCCCATCATGCACTGGGACAGGAACAGACTAATTTGCATGTAGCCAGGTTCTGAGCTGGGATGGTGCAGTGAGCTAAAAAACGGTGATGGATCAAGCCCTGATCTTTGGACTGGGTAAGAGTGGTCTGCTTAATTCAGACACTCTGTTCATCACCACCCCCTTTTCTGAATCATTCTGTCCACCATAAGCGTGGAAGGGTATACTCAGATGTGAGTCCCTTGCTCATTGCACCATCAGGATTCAAGCAAGCCGGGCCGACGACGGCTGAAATGCCAGAAACCGGTCCCCGGAAGCTTGTTTCCTTCCCAGTATAAGAATTGGCTTGGTAGTTTGGTTTGCCCTGTTCCCATCATGCACTGGGACAGGAACAGACTAATTTGCATGTAGCCAGGTTCTGAGCTGGGATGGTGCAGTGAGCTAAAAAACAGTGATGGATCAAGTCCTGATCTTTGGACTGGGTAAGAGTGGTCTGCTTAATTCAGAAACTCTGTTCATCACCACCCCCTTTTCTGAATCATTTTGTCCACCATAAGCGTGGAAGGGTATACTCAGATTTGAGTCCCTTGCTCATTGCACCATCAGGATTCAAGCAAGCCCGGCCGACGACGGCTGAAATGCCAGAAACCGATCCCCGGAAGCTTGTTTCCTTCCCAGTATAAGAATTGGCTTGGTAGTTTGGTTTGCCCTGTTCCCCTCATGCACTGGGACAGGAACAGACTAATTTGCATGTAGCCAGGTTCTGAGCTGGGATGGTGCAGTGAGCTAAAAAACGGTGATGGATCAAGCCCTGATCTTTGGACTGGGTAAGAGTGGTCTGCTTAATTCAGACACTCTGTTCATCACCACCCCCTTTTCTGAATCATTTTGTCCACCATAAGCGTGGAAGGGTATACTCAGATGTGAGTCCCTTGCTCATTGCACCATCAGGATTCAAGCAAGCCGGGCCGACGACGGCTGAAATGCCAGAAACCGGTCCCCGGAAGCTTGTTTCCTTCCCAGTATAAGAATTGGCTTGGTAGTTTGGTTTGCCCTGTTTCCATCATGCACTGGGACAGGAACAGACTAATTTGCATGTAGCCAGGTTCTGAGCTGGGATGGTGCAGTGAGCTAAAAAACAGTGATGGATCAAGTCCTGATCTTTGGACTGGGTAAGAGTGGTCTGCTTAATTCAGACACTCCGTTCATCACCACCCCCTTTTCTGAATCATTTTGCCCACCATAAGCGTGGAAGGGTATACTCAGATGTGAGTCCCTTGCTCATTGCACCAACAGGATTCAAGCAAGCCGGGCCGACGATGGCTGAAATGCCAGAAACTGGTCCCCTGAAGCTTGTTTCCTTCCCAGTATAAGAATTGGCTTGGTAGTTTGGTTTGCCCTGTTCCCATCATGCACTGGGACAGGAACAGACTAATTTGCATGTAGCCAGGTTCTGAGCTGGGATGGTGCAGTGAGCTAAAAAACGGTGATGGATCAAGCCCTGATCTTTGGACTGGGTAAGAGTGGTCTGCTTAATTCAGACACTCTGTTCATCACCACCCCCTTTTCTGAATCATTTTGTCCACCATAAGCGTGGAAGGGTATACTCAGATGTGAGTCCCTTGCTCATTGCACCATCAGGATTCAAGCAAGCCGGGCCGACGACGGATGAAATGCCAGAAACCGGTCCCCGGAAGCGTGTTTCCTTCCCAGTATAAGAATTGGCTTGGTAGTTTGGTGTGCCCTGTTCCCATCATGCACTGGGACAGGAACAGACTAATTTGCATGTAGCCAGGTTCTGAGCTGGGATGGTGCAGTGAGCTAAAAAACGGTGATGGATCAAGCCCTGATCTTTGGACTGGGTAAGAGTGGTCTGCTTAATTCAGACACCCTGTTCATCACCACCCCCTTTTCTGAATCATTTTGTCCACCATAAGCGTGGAAGGGTATACTCAGATGTGTGTCCCTTGCTCATTGCACCATCAGGATTCAAGCAAGCCGGGCCGACTACAGCTGAAATGCCAGAAACCGGTCCCCCGAAGCTTGTTTCCTTCCCAGTATAAGAATTGGCTGGGTAATTTGGTTTGCCCTGTTCCCATCATGCACTGGGACAGGAACAGACTAATTTGCATGTAGCCAGGTTCTGAGCTGGGATGGTGCAGTGAGCTAAAAAACGGTGATGGATCAAGCCCTGATCTTTGGACTGGGTAAGAGTGGTCTGCTTAATTCAGACACTCTGTTCATCACCACCCCCTTTTCTGAATCATTTTGTCCACCATAAGCGTGGAAGGGTATACTCAGATGTGAGTCCCTTGCTCATTGCACCAACAGGATTCAAGCAAGCCGGGCTGACGATGGCTGAAATGCCAGAAACTGGTCCCCGGAAGCTTGTTTCCTTCCCAGTATAAGAATTGGCTTGGTAGTTTGGTTTGCCCTGTTCCCATCATGCACTGGGACAGGAACAGACTAATTTGCATGTAGCCAGGTTTTGAGCTGGGATGGAGCAGTGAGGTAAAAAATGGTGATGGATCAAGCCCTGATCTTTGGACTGGGTAAGAGTGGTCTGCTTAATTCAGACACTCTGTTCATCACCACCCCCTTTTCTGAATCATTTTGTCCACCATAAGCGTGGAAGGGTATACTCAGATGTGAGTCCCTTGCTCATTGCACCATCAGGATTCAAGCAAGCCGGGCGGACGACGGCTGAAATGCCAGAAACCGGTCCCCGGAAGCTTGTTTCCTTCCCAGTATAAGAATTGGCTTGGTAGTTTGGTTTGCCCTGTTCCCATCATGCACTGGGACAGGAACAGACTAATTTGCATGTAGCCAGGTTCTGAGCTGGGATGGAGCAGTGAGCTAAAAAACGGTGATGGATCAAGCCCTGATCTTTGGACTGGGTAAGAGTGGTCTGCTTAATTCAGACACTCTGTTCATCACCACCCCCTTTTCTGAATCATTTTGTCCACCATAAGCGTGGAAGGGTATACTCAGATGTGAGTCCCTTGCTCATTGCACCATCAGGATTCAAGCAAGCCGGGCCGACGACGGCTGAAATGCCAGAAACCGGTCCCCGGAAGCGTGTTTCCTTCCCAGTATAAGAATTGGCTTGGTAGTTTGGTTTGCCCTGTTCCCATCATGCACTGGGACAGGAACAGACTAATTTGCATGTAGCCAGGTTCTGAGCTGGGATGGTGCAGTGAGCTAAAAAACAGTGATGGATCAAGTCCTGATCTTTGGACTGGGTAAGAGTGGTCTGCTTAATTCAGACACTCTGTTCATCACCACCCCCTTTTCTGAATCATTTTGTCCACCATGTGCGTGGAAGGGTATACTCAGATGTGAGTCCCTTGCTCATTGCACCATCAGGATTCCAGCAAGCCGGGCCGACGACGGCTGAAATGCCAGAAACCGGTTCCCGGAAGCTTGTTTCCTTCCCAGTATAAGAATTGGCTTGGTAGTTTGGTTTGCCCTGTTCCCATCATGCACTGGGACAGGAACAGACTAATTTGCATGTAGCCAGGTTCTGAGCTGGGATGGTGCAGTGAGCTAAAAAACGGTGATGGATCAAGCCCTGATCTTTGGACTGGGTAAGAGTGGTCTGCTTAATTCAGACACTCTGTTCATCACCACCCCCTTTTCTGAATCATTCTGTCCACCATAAGCGTGGAAGGGTATACTCAGATGTGAGTCCCTTGCTCATTGCACTATCAGGATTCAAGCAAGCCGGGCCGACGACGGCTGAAATGCCAGAAACCGGTCCCCGGAAGCTTGTTTCCTTCCCAGTATAAGAATTGGCTTGGTAGTTTGGTTTGCCCTGTTCCCATCATGCACTGGGACAGGAACAGACTAATTTGCATGTAGCCAGGTTCTGAGCTGGGATGGTGCAGTGAGCTAAAAAACAGTGATGGATCAAGTCCTGATCTTTGGACTGGGTAAGAGTGGTCTGCTTAATTCAGAAACTCTGTTCATCACCACCCCCTTTTCTGAATCATTTTGTCCACCATAAGCGTGGAAGGGTATACTCAGATTTGAGTCCCTTGCTCATTGCACCATCAGGATTCAAGCAAGCCCGGCCGACGACGGCTGAAATGCCAGAAACCGATCCCCGGAAGCTTGTTTCCTTCCCAGTATAAGAATTGGCTTGGTAGTTTGGTTTGCCCTGTTCCCATCATGCACTGGGACAGGAACAGACTAATTTGCATGTAGCCAGGTTCTGAGCTGGGATGGTGCAGTGAGCTAAAAAACAGTGATGGATCAAGTCCTGATCTTTGGACTGGGTAAGAGTGGTCTGCTTAATTCAGACACTCTGTTCATCACCACCCCCTTTTCTGAATCATTTTGTCCACCATAAGCGTGGAAGGGTATACTCAGATGTGAGTCCCTTGCTCATTGCACCAACAGGATTCAAGCAAGCCGGGCCGACGATGGCTGAAATGCCAGAAACTGGTCCCCGGAAGCTTGTTTCCTTCCCAGTATAAGAATTGGCTTGGTAGTTGGGTTTGCCCTGTTCCCATCATGCACTGGGACAGGAACAGACTAATTTGCATGTAGCCAGGTTCTGAGCTGGGATGGTGCAGTGAGCTAAAAAACAGTGATGGATCAAGTCCTGATCTTTGGACTGGGTAAGAGTGGTCTGCTTAATTCAGAAACTCTGTTCATCACCACCCCCTTTTCTGAATCATTTTGTCCACCATAAGCGTGGAAGGGTATACTCAGATTTGAGTCCCTTGCTCATTGCACCATCAGGATTCAAGCAAGCCCGGCCGACGACGGCTGAAATGCCAGAAACCGATCCCCGGAAGCTTGTTTCCTTCCCAGTATAAGAATTGGCTTGGTAGTTTGGTTTGCCCTGTTCCCCTCATGCACTGGGACAGGAACAGACTAATTTGCATGTAGCCAGGTTCTGAGCTGGGATGGTGCAGTGAGCTAAAAAACGGTGATGGATCAAGCCCTGATCTTTGGACTGGGTAAGAGTGGTCTGCTTAATTCAGACACTCTGTTCATCACCACCCCCTTTTCTGAATCATTTTGTTCACCATAAGCGTGGAAGGGTATATTCAAATGTGAGTCCCTTGCTCATTGCACCATCAGGATTCAAGCAAGCCGGGCCGACGACGGCTGAAATGCCAGAAACCGGTCCCCGGAAGCTTGTTTCCTTCCCAGTATAAGAATTGGCTTGGTAGTTTGGTTTGCCCTGTTCCCATCATGCACTGGGACAGGAACAGACTAATTTGCATGTAGCCAGGTTCTGAGCTGGGATGGTGCAGTGAGCTAAAAAACAGTGATGGATCAAGTCCTGATCTTTGGACTGGGTAAGAGTGGTCTGCTTAATTCAGACACTCTGTTCATCACCACCCCCTTTTCTGAATCATTTTGTCCACCATAAGCGTGGAAGGGTATACTCAGATGTGAGTCCCTTGCTCATTGCACCAACAGGATTCAAGCAAGCCGGGCCGACGATGGCTGAAATGCCAGAAACTGGTCCCCGGAAGCTTGTTTCCTTCCCAGTATAAGAATTGGCTTGGTAGTTGGGTTTGCCCTGTTCCCATCATGCACTGGGACAGGAACAGACTAATTTGCATGTAGCCAGGTTCTGAGCTGGGATGGTGCAGTGAGCTAAAAAACAGTGATGGATCAAGTCCTGATCTTTGGACTGGGTAAGAGTAGTCTGCTTAATTCAGAAACTCTGTTCATCACCACCCCCTTTTCTGAATCATTTTGTCCACCATAAGCGTGGAAGGGTATACTCAGATTTGAGTCCCTTGCTCATTGCACCATCAGGATTCAAGCAAGCCCGGCCGACGACGGCTGAAATGCCAGAAACCGATCCCCGGAAGCTTGTTTCCTTCCCAGTATAAGAATTGGCTTGGTAGTTTGGTTTGCCCTGTTCCCCTCATGCACTGGGACAGGAACAGACTAATTTGCATGTAGCCAGGTTCTGAGCTGGGATGGTGCAGTGAGCTAAAAAACGGTGATGGATCAAGCCCTGATCTTTGGACTGGGTAAGAGTGGTCTGCTTAATTCAGACACTCTGTTCATCACCACCCCCTTTTCTGAATCATTTTGTCCACCATAAGCGTGGAAGGGTATACTCAGATGTGAGTCCCTAGCTCATTGCACCATCAGGATTCAAGCAAGCCGGGCCGACGACGGCTGAAATGCCAGAAACCGGTCCCCGGAAGCTTGTTTCCTTCCCAGTATAAGAATTGGCTTGGTAGTTTGGTTTGCCCTGTTCCCATCATGCACTGGGACAGGAACAGACTAATTTGCATGTAGCCAGGTTCTGAGCTGGGATGGTGCAGTGAGCTAAAAAACAGTGATGGATCAAGTCCTGATCTTTGGACTGGGTAAGAGTGGTCTGCTTAATTCAGACACTCCGTTCATCACCACCCCCTTTTCTGAATCATTTTGCCCACCATAAGCGTGGAAGGGTATACTCAGATGTGAGTCCCTTGCTCATTGCACCAACAGGATTCAAGCAAGCCGGGCCGACGATGGCTGAAATGCCAGAAACTGGTCCCCAGAAGCTTGTTTCCTTCCCAGTATAAGAATTGGCTTGGTAGTTTGGTTTGCCCTGTTCCCATCATGCACTGGGACAGGAACAGACTAATTTGCATGTAGCCAGGTTCTGAGCTGGGATGGTGCAGTGAGCTAAAAAACGGTGATGGATCAAGCCCCGATCTTTGGACTGGGTAAGAGTGGTCTGCTTAATTCAGACACTCTGTTCATCACCACCCCCTTTTCTGAATCATTTTGTCCACCATAAGCGTGGAAGGGTATACTCAGATGTGAGTCCCTTGCTCATTGCACCATCAGGATTCAAGCAAGCCGGGCCGACGACGGCTGAAATGCCAGAAACCGGTCCCCGGAAGCGTGTTTCCTTCCCAGTATAAGAATTGGCTTGGTAGTTTGGTTTGCCCTGTTCCCATCATGCACTGGGACAGGAACAGACTAATTTGCATGTAGCCAGGTTCTGAGCTGGGATGGTGCAGTGAGCTAAAAAACGGTGATGGATCAAGCCCTGATCTTTGGACTGGGTAAGAGTGGTCTGCTTAATTCAGACACCCTGTTCATCACCACCCCCTTTTCTGAATCATTTTGTCCACCATAAGCGTGGAAGGGTATACTCAGATGTGTGTCCCTTGCTCATTGCACCATCAGGATTCAAGCAAGCCGGGCCGACTACGGCTGAAATGCCAGAAACCGGTCCCCCGAAGCTTGTTTCCTTCCCAGTATAAGAATTGGCTGGGTAATTTGGTTTGCCCTGTTCCCATCATGCACTGGGACAGGAACAGACTAATTTGCATGTAGCCAGGTTCTGAGCTGGGATGGTGCAGTGAGCTAAAAAACGGTGATAGATCAAGCCCTGATCTTTGGACTGGGTAAGAGTGGTCTGCTTAATTCAGACACTCTGTTCATCACCACCCCCTTTTCTGAATCATTTTGTCCACCATAAGCGTGGAAGGGTATACTCAGATGTGAGTCCCTTGCTCATTGCACCAACAGGATTCAAGCAAGCCGGGCTGACGATGGCTGAAATGCCAGAAACTGGTCCCCGGAAGCTTGTTTCCTTCCCAGTATAAGAATTGGCTTGGTAGTTTGGTTTGCCCTGTTCCCATCATGCACTGGGACAGGAACAGACTAATTTGCATGTAGCCAGGTTCTGGGCTGGGATGGTGCAGTGAGCTAAAAAATGGTGATAGATCAAGCCCTGATCTTTGGACTGGGTAAGAGTGGTCTGCTTAATTCAGACACTCTGTTCATCACCACCCCCTTTTCTGAATCATTTTGTCCACCATAAGCGTGGAAGGGTATACTCAGATGTGAGTCCCTTGCTCATTGCACCAACAGGATTCAAGCAATCCGGGCCGACGATGGCTGAAATGCCAGAAACTGGTCCCCGGAAGCTTGTTTCCTTCCCAGTATAAGAATTGGCTTGGTAGTTTGGTTTGCCCTGTTCCCATCATGCACTGGGACAGGAACAGACTAATTTGCATGTAGCCAGGTTTTGAGCTGGGATGGAGCAGTGAGCTAAAAAATGGTGATGGATCAAGCCCTGATCTTTGGACTGGGTAAGAGTGGCCTGCTTAATTCAGACACTCTGTTCATCACCACCCCCTTTTCTGAATCATTTTGTCCACCATAAGCGTGGAAGGGTATACTTAGATGTGAGTCCCTTGCTCATTGCACCATCAGGATTCAAGCAAGCCGGGCCGACGACGGCTGAAATGCCAGAAACCGGTCCCCGGAAGCTTGTTTCCTTCCCAGTATAAGAATTGGCTTGGTAGTTTGGTTTGCCCTGTTCCCATCATGCACTGGGACAGGAACAGACTAATTTGCATGTAGCCAGGTTCTGAGCTGGGATGGTGCAGTGAGCTAAAAAACGGTGATGGATCAAGCCCTGATCTTTGGACTGGGTAAGAGTGGTCTGCTTAATTCAGACACCCTGTTCATCACCACCCCCTTTTCTGAATCATTTTGTCCACCATAAGCGTGGAAGGGTATACTCAGATGTGAGTCCCTTGCTCATTGCACCATCAGGGTTCAAGCAAGCCAGGCCGACGACGGCTGAAATGCCAGAAACCGATGGTGCAGTGAGCTAAAAAACGGTGATGGATCAAGCCCTGATCTTTGGACTGGGTAAGAGTGGTCTGCTTAATTCAGACACTCTGTTCATCACCACCCCCTTTTCTGAATCATTTTGTCCACCATAAGCGTGGAAGGGTATACTCAGATGTGAGTCCCTTGCTCATTGCACCATCAGGATTCAAGCAAGCCAGGCCGACGACGGCTGAAATGCCAGAAACCGGTCCCCGGAAGCTTGTTTCCTTCCCAGTATAAGAATTGGCTTGGTAGTTTGGTTTGACCTGTTCCCATCATGCACTGGGACAGGAACAGATTAATTTGCATGTAGCCAGGTTCTGAGCTGGGATGGTGCAGTGAGCTAAAAAACGGTGATGGATCAAGCCCTGATCTTTGGACTGGGTAAGAGTTGTCTGCTTAATTCAGACACTCTGTTCATCATCACCCCCTTTTCTGAATCATTTTGTCCACCATGTGCGTGGAAGGGTATACTCAGATGTGAGTCCCTTGCTCATTGCACCAACAGGATTCAAGCAGGCCAGGCCGACGACAGCTGAAATGCCAGAAACCGGTCCCCGGAAGCTTGTTTCCTTCCCAGTATAAGAATTGGCTTGGTAGTTTGGTTTGCCCTGTTCCCATCATGCACTGGGACAGGAACAGACTAATTTGCATGTAGCCAGGTTCTGAGCTGGGATGGTGCAGTGAGCTAAAAAACGGTGATGGATCAAGCCCTGATCTTTGGACTGGGTAAGAGTGGTCTGCTTAATTCAGAAACTCTGTTCATCACCACCCCCTTTTCTGAATCATTTTGTCCACCATAAGCGTGGAAGGGTATACTCAGATTTGAGTCCCTTGCTCATTGCACCATCAGGATTCAAGCAAGCCGGGCCGACGACGGCTGAAATGCCAGAAACCGATCCCCGGAAGCTTGTTTCCTTCCCAGTATAAGAATTGGCTTGGTAGTTTGGTTTGCCCTGTTCCCATCATGCACTGGGACAGGAACAGACTAATTTGCATGTAGCCAGGTTCTGAGCTGGGATGGTGCAGTGAGCTAAAAAACGGTGATGGATCAAGCCCTGATCTTTGGACTGGGTAAGAGTGGTCTGCTTAATTCAGACACTCTGTTCATCACCACCCCCTTTTCTGAATCATTTTGTTCACCATAAGCGTGGAAGGGTATATTCAAATGTGAGTCCCTTGCTCATTGCACCATCAGGATTCAAGCAAGCCGGGCCGACGACGGCTGAAATGCCAGAAACCGGTCCCCGGAAGCTTGTTTCCTTCCCAGTATAAGAATTGGCTTGGTAGTTTGGTTTGCCCTGTTCCCATCATGCACTGGGACAGGAACAGACTAATTTGCATGTAGCCAGGTTCTGAGCTGGGATGGTGCAGTGAGCTAAAAAACAGTGATGGATCAAGTCCTGATCTTTGGACTGGGTAAGAGTGGTCTGCTTAATTCAGACACTCTGTTCATCACCACCCCCTTTTCTGAATCATTTTGTCCACCATAAGCGTGGAAGGGTATACTCAGATGTGAGTCCCTTGCTCATTGCACCAACAGGATTCAAGCAAGCCGGGCCGACGATGGCTGAAATGCCAGAAACTGGTCCCCGGAAGCTTGTTTCCTTCCCAGTATAAGAATTGGCTTGGTAGTTGGGTTTGCCCTGTTCCCATCATGCACTGGGACAGGAACAGACTAATTTGCATGTAGCCAGGTTCTGAGCTGGGATGGTGCAGTGAGCTAAAAAACAGTGATGGATCAAGTCCTGATCTTTGGACTGGGTAAGAGTGGTCTGCTTAATTCAGAAACTCTGTTCATCACCACCCCCTTTTCTGAATCATTTTGTCCACCATAAGCGTGGAAGGGTATACTCAGATTTGAGTCCCTTGCTCATTGCACCATCAGGATTCAAGCAAGCCCGGCCGACGACGGCTGAAATGCCAGAAACCGATCCCCGGAAGCTTGTTTCCTTCCCAGTATAAGAATTGGCTTGGTAGTTTGGTTTGCCCTGTTCCCCTCATGCACTGGGACAGGAACAGACTAATTTGCATGTAGCCAGGTTCTGAGCTGGGATGGTGCAGTGAGCTAAAAAACGGTGATGGATCAAGCCCTGATCTTTGGACTGGGTAAGAGTGGTCTGCTTAATTCAGACACTCTGTTCATCACCACCCCCTTTTCTGAATCATTTTGTTCACCATAAGCGTGGAAGGGTATATTCAAATGTGAGTCCCTTGCTCATTGCACCATCAGGATTCAAGCAAGCCGGGCCGACGACGGCTGAAATGCCAGAAACCGGTCCCCGGAAGCTTGTTTCCTTCCCAGTATAAGAATTGGCTTGGTAGTTTGGTTTGCCCTGTTCCCATCATGCACTGGGACAGGAACAGACTAATTTGCATGTAGCCAGGTTCTGAGCTGGGATGGTGCAGTGAGCTAAAAAACAGTGATGGATCAAGTCCTGATCTTTGGACTGGGTAAGAGTGGTCTGCTTAATTCAGACACTCTGTTCATCACCACCCCCTTTTCTGAATCATTTTGTCCACCATAAGCGTGGAAGGGTATACTCAGATGTGAGTCCCTTGCTCATTGCACCAACAGGATTCAAGCAAGCCGGGCCGACGATGGCTGAAATGCCAGAAACTGGTCCCCGGAAGCTTGTTTTCTTCCCAGTATAAGAATTGGCTTGGTAGTTGGGTTTGCCCTGTTCCCATCATGCACTGGGACAGGAACAGACTAATTTGCATGTAGCCAGGTTCTGAGCTGGGATGGTGCAGTGAGCTAAAAAACAGTGATGGATCAAGTCCTGATCTTTGGACTGGGTAAGAGTGGTCTGCTTAATTCAGAAACTCTGTTCATCACCACCCCCTTTTCTGAATCATTTTGTCCACCATAAGCGTGGAAGGGTATACTCAGATTTGAGTCCCTTGCTCATTGCACCATCAGGATTCAAGCAAGCCCGGCCGATGACGGCTGAAATGCCAGAAACCGATCCCCGGAAGCTTGTTTCCTTCCCAGTATAAGAATTGGCTTGGTAGTTTGGTTTGCCCTGTTCCCCTCATGCACTGGGACAGGAACAGACTAATTTGCATGTAGCCAGGTTCTGAGCTGGGATGGTGCAGTGAGCTAAAAAACGGTGATGGATCAAGCCCTGATCTTTGGACTGGGTAAGAGTGGTCTGCTTAATTCAGACACTCTGTTCATCACCACCCCCTTTTCTGAATCATTTTGTCCACCATAAGCGTGGAAGGGTATACTCAGATGTGAGTCCCTTGCTCATTGCACCATCAGGATTCAAGCAAGCCGGGCCGACGACGGCTGAAATGCCAGAAACCGGTCCCCGGAAGCTTGTTTCCTTCCCAGTATAAGAATTGGCTTGGTAGTTTGGTTTGCCCTGTTCCCATCATGCACTGGGACAGGAACAGACTAATTTGCATGTAGCCAGGTTCTGAGCTGGGATGGTGCAGTGAGCTAAAAAACAGTGATGGATCAAGTCCTGATCTTTGGACTGGGTAAGAGTGGTCTGCTTAATTCAGACACTCCGTTCATCACCACCCCCTTTTCTGAATCATTTTGCCCACCATAAGCGTGGAAGGGTATACTCAGATGTGAGTCCCTTGCTCATTGCACCAACAGGATTCAAGCAAGCCGGGCCGACGATGGCTGAAATGCCAGAAACTGGTCCCCAGAAGCTTGTTTCCTTCCCAGTATAAGAATTGGCTTGGTAGTTTGGTTTGCCCTGTTCCCATCATGCACTGGGACAGGAACAGACTAATTTGCATGTAGCCAGGTTCTGAGCTGGGATGGTGCAGTGAGCTAAAAAACGGTGATGGATCAAGCCCTGATCTTTGGACTGGGTAAGAGTGGTCTGCTTAATTCAGACACTCTGTTCATCACCACCCCCTTTTCTGAATCATTTTGTCCACCATAAGCGTGGAAGGGTATACTCAGATGTGAGTCCCTTGCTCATTGCACCATCAGGATTCAAGCAAGCCGGGCCGACGACGGCTGAAATGCCAGAAACCGGTCCCCGGAAGCGTGTTTCCTTCCCAGTATAAGAATTGGCTTGGTAGTTTGGTTTGCCCTGTTCCCATCATGCACTGGGACAGGAACAGACTAATTTGCATGTAGCCAGGTTCTGAGCTGGGATGGTGCAGTGAGCTAAAAAACGGTGATGGATCAAGCCCTGATCTTTGGACTGGGTAAGAGTGGTCTGCTTAATTCAGACACCCTGTTCATCACCACCCCCTTTTCTGAATCATTTTGTCCACCATAAGCGTGGAAGGGTATACTCAGATGTGTGTCCCTTGCTCATTGCACCATCAGGATTCAAGCAAGCCGGGCCGACTACGGCTGAAATGCCAGAAACCGGTCCCCGGAAGCTTGTTTCCTTCCCAGTATAAGAATTGGCTTGGTAGTTTGGTTTGCCCTGTTCCCATCATGCACTGGGACAGGAACAGACTAATTTGCATGTAGCCAGGTTCTGAGCTGGGATGGAGCAGTGAGCTAAAAAACGGTGATGGATCAAGCTCTGATCTTTGGACCGGGTAAGAGTGGTCTGCTTAATTCAGACACTCTGTTCATCACCACCCCCTTTTCTGAATCATTTTGTCCACCATAAGCGTGGAAGGGTATACTCAGATGTGAGTCCCTTGCTCATTGCACCATCAGGATTCAAGCAAGCCGGGCCGACGACGGCTGAAATGCCAGAAACTGGTCCCCGGAAGCGTGTTTCCTTCCCAGTATAAGAATTGGCTTGGTAGTTTGGTTTGCCCTGTTCCCATCATGCACTGGGACAGGAACAGACTAATTTGCATGTAGCCAGGTTCTGAGCTGGGATGGTGCAGTGAGCTAAAAAACAGTGATGGATCAAGTCCTGATCTTTGGACTGGGTAAGAGTGGTCTGCTTAATTCAGACACTCTGTTGATCACCACCCCCTTTTTTGAATCATTTTGTCCACCATAAGTGTGGAAGGGTATACTCAGATGTGAGTCCCTTGCTCATTGCACCATCAGGATTCAAGCAAGCCAGGCCGACGACGGCTGAAATGCCAGAAACCGGTCCCCGGAAGCTTGTTTCCTTCCCAGTATAAGAATTGGCTTGGTAGTTTGGTTTGACCTGTTCCCATCATGCACTGGGACAGGAACAGATTAATTTGCATGTAGCCAGGTTCTGAGCTGGGATGGTGCAGTGAGCTAAAAAACGGTGATGGATCAAGCCCTGATCTTTGGACTGGGTAAGAGCTGTCTGCTTAATTCAGACACTCTGTTCATCACCACCCCCTTTTCTGAATCATTTTGTCCACCATGTGCGTGGAAGGGTATACTCAGATGTGAGTCCCTTGCTCATTGCACCAACAGGATTCAAGCAGGCCAGGCCGAGGACGGCTGAAATGCCAGAAACCGGTCCCCGGAAGCTTGTTTCCTTCCCAGTATAAGAATTGGCTTGGTAGTTTGGTTTGCCCTGTTCCCATCATGCACTGGGACAGGAACAGACTAATTTGCATGTAGCCAGGTTCTGAGCTGGGATGGTGCAGTGAGCTAAAAAACGGTGATGGATCAAGCCCTGATCTTTGGACTGGGTAAGAGTGGTCTGCTTAATTCAGACACTCTGTTCATCACCACCCCCTTTTCTGAATCATTTTGTTCACCATAAGCGTGGAAGGGTATATTCAGATGTGAGTCCCTTGCTCATTGCACCATCAGGATTCAAGCAAGCCGGATCGACGACGGCTGAAATGCCAGAAACCGGTCCCCGGAAGCTTGTTTCCTTCCCAGTATAAGAATTGGCTTGGTAGTTTGGTTTGCCCTGTTCCCATCATGCACTGGGACAGGAACAGACTAATTTGCATGTAGCCAGGTTCTGAGCTGGGATGGTGCAGTGAGCTAAAAAACAGTGATGGATCAAGTCCTGATCTTTGGACTGGGTAAGAGTGGTCTGCTTAATTCAGACACTCTGTTCATCACCACCCCCTTTTCTGAATCATTTTATCCACCATAAGCGTGGAAGGGTATACTCAGATGTGAGTCCCTTGCTCATTGCACCAACAGGATTCAAGCAAGCCGGGCCGACGATGGCTGAAATGCCAGAAACTGGTCCCCGGAAGCTTGTTTCCTTCCCAGTATAAGAATTGGCTTGGTAGTTTAGTTTGCCCTGTTCCCATCATGCACTGGGACAGGAACAGACTAATTTGCATGTAGCCAGGTTGTGAGCTGGGATGGAGCAGTGAGCTAAAAAACGGTGATGGATCAAGCCCTGATCTTTGGACTGGGTAAGAGTGGTCTGCTTAATTCAGACACTCTGTTCATCACCACCCCCTTTTCTGAATCATTTTGTCCACCATAAGCGTGGAAGGGTATACTCAGATGTGAGTCCCTTGCTCATTGCACCATCAGGATTCCAGCAAGCCGGGCCGACGACGGCTGAAATGCCAGAAACCGGTTCCCGGAAGCTTGTTTCCTTCCCAGTATAAGAATTGGCTTGGTAGTTTGGTTTGCCCTGTTCCCATCATGCACTGGGACAGGAACAGACTAATTTGCATGTAGCCAGGTTCTGAGCTGGGATGGTGCAGTGAGCTAAAAAACAGTGATGGATCAAGTCCTGATCTTTGGACTGGGTAAGAGTGGTCTGCTTAATTCAGAAACTCTGTTCATCACCACCCCCTTTTCTGAATCATTTTGTCCACCATAAGCGTGGAAGGGTATACTCAGATTTGAGTCCCTTGCTCATTGCACCATCAGGATTCAAGCAAGCCCGGCCGACGACGGCTGAAATGCCAGAAACCGATCCCCGGAAGCTTGTTTCCTTCCCAGTATAAGAATTGGCTTGGTAGTTTGGTTTGCCCTGTTCCCATCATGCACTGGGACAGGAACAGACTAATTTGCATGTAGCCAGGTTCTGAGCTGGGATGGTGCAGTGAGCTAAAAAACGGTGATGGATCAAGCCCTGATCTTTGGACTGGGTAAGAGTGGTCTGTTTAATTCAGACACTCTGTTCATCACCACCCCCTTTTCTGAATCATTTTGTCCACCATAAGCGTGGAAGGGTATACTCAGATGTGAGTCCCTTGCTCATTGCACCATCAGGATTCAAGCAAGCCGGGCCGACGACGGCTGAAATGCCAGAAACCGGTCCCCGGAAGCTTGTTTCCTTCCCAGTATAAGAATTGGCTTGGTAGTTTGGTTTGCCCTGTTCCCATCATGCACTGGGACAGGAACAGACTAATTTGCATGTAGCCAGGTTGTGAGCAGGGATGGAGCAGTGAGCTGAAAAACAGTGATGGATCAAGCCCTGATCTTTGGACTGGGTAAGAGTGGTCTGCTTAATTCAGACACTCTGTTCATCACCACCCCCTTTTCTGAATCATTTTGTCCACCATAAGCGTGGAAGGGTATACTCAGATGTGAGTCCCTTGCTCATTGCACCATCAGGATTCAAGCAAGCCGGGCCGACGACGGCTGAAATGCCAGAAACCGGTCCCCGGAAGCTTGTTTCCTTCCCAGTATAAGAATTGGCTTGGTAGTTTGGTTTGCCCTGTTCCCATCATGCACTGGGACAGGAACAGACTAATTTGCATGTAGCCAGGTTCTGAGCTGGGATGGTGCAGTGAGCTAAAAAACAGTGATGGATCAAGTCCTGATCTTTGGACTGGGTAAGAGTGGTCTGCTTAATTCAGACACTCTGTTCATCACCACCCCCTTTTTTGAATCATTTTGTCCACCATAAGCGTGGAAGGGTATACTCAGATGTGAGTCCCTTGCTCTTTGCACCATCAGGATTCAAGCAAGCCAGGAAGACGACGGCTGAAATGCCAGAAACCGGTCCCCGGAAGCTTGTTTCCTTCCCAGTGTAAGAATTGGCTTGGTAGTTTGGTTTGACCTGTTCCCATCATGCACTGGGACAGGAACAGATTAATTTGCATGTAGCCAGGTTCTGAGCTGGGATGGTGCAGTGAGCTAAAAAACGGTGATGGATTAAGCCCTGATCTTTGGACTGGGTAAGAGTTGTCTGCTTAATTCAGACACTCTGTTCATCACCACCCCCTTTTCTGAATCATTTTGTCCACCATGTGCGTGGAAGGGTATACTCAGATGTGAGCCCCTTGCTCATTGCACCAACAGGATTCAAGCAGGCCAGGCCGACGACGGCTGAAATGCCAGAAACCGGTCCCCGGAAGCTTGTTTCCTTCCCAGTATAAGAATTGTCTTGGTAGTTTGGTTTGCCCTGTTCCCATCATGCACTGGGACAGGAACAGACTAATTTGCATGTAGCCAGGTTCTGAGCTGGGATGGTGCAGTGAGCTAAAAAACGGTGATGGATCCAGCCCTGATCTTTGGACTGGGTAAGAGTGGTCTGCTTAATTCAGAAACTCTGTTCATCACCACCCCCTTTTCTGAATCATTTTGTCCACCATAAGAGTGGAAGGGTATACTCAGATGTGAGTCCCTTGCTCATTGCACCATCAGGATTCAAGCAAGCCGGGCCGACGACGGCTGAAATGCCAGAAACCGATCCCCGGAAGCTTGTTTCCTTCCCAGTATAAGAATTGGCTTGGTAGTTTGGTTTGCCCTGTTCCCATCATGCACTGGGACAGGAACAGACTAATTTGCATGTAGCCAGGTTCTGAGCTGGGATGGTGCAGTGAGCTAAAAAACAGTGATGGATCAAGTCCTGATCTTTGGACTGGGTAAGAGTGGTCTGCTTAATTCAGACACTCTGTTCATCACCACCCCCTTTTCTGAATCATTTTATCCACCATAAGCGTGGAAGGGTATACTCAGATGTGAGTCCCTTGCTCATTGCACCAACAGGATTCAAGCAAGCCGGGCCGACGATGGCTGAAATGCCAGAAACTGGTCCCCGGAAGCTTGTTTCCTTCCCAGTATAAGAATTGGCTTGGTAGTTTAGTTTGCCCTGTTCCCATCATGCACTGGGACAGGAACAGACTAATTTGCATGTAGCCAGGTTGTGAGCTGGGATGGAGCAGTGAGCTAAAAAACGGTGATGGATCAAGCCCTGATCTTTGGACTGGGTAAGAGTGGTCTGCTTAATTCAGACACTCTGTTCATCACCACCCCCTTTTCTGAATCATTTTGTCCACCATAAGCGTGGAAGGGTATACTCAGATTTGAGTCCCTTGCTCATTGCACCATCAGGATTCCAGCAAGCCGGGCCGACGACGGCTGAAATGCCAGAAACCGGTTCCCGGAAGCTTGTTTCCTTCCCAGTATAAGAATTGGCTTGGTAGTTTGGTTTGCCCTGTTCCCATCATGCACTGGGACAGGAACAGACTAATTTGCATGTAGCCAGGTTCTGAGCTGGGATGGTGCAGTGAGCTAAAAAACAGTGATGGATCAAGTCCTGATCTTTGGACTGGGTAAGAGTGGTCTGCTTAATTCAGAAACTCTGTTCATCACCACCCCCTTTTCTGAATCATTTTGTCCACCATAAGCGTGGAAGGGTATACTCAGATTTGAGTCCCTTGCTCATTGCACCATCAGGATTCAAGCAAGCCCGGCCGACGACGGCTGAAATGCCAGAAACCGATCCCCGGAAGCTTGTTTCCTTCCCAGTATAAGAATTGGCTTGGTAGTTTGGTTTGCCCTGTTCCCATCATGCACTGGGACAGGAACAGACTAATTTGCATGTAGCCAGGTTCTGAGCTGGGATGGTGCAGTGAGCTAAAAAACGGTGATGGATCAAGCCCTGATCTTTGGACTGGGTAAGAGTGGTCTGTTTAATTCAGACACTCTGTTCATCACCACCCCCTTTTCTGAATCATTTTGTCCACCATAAGCGTGGAAGGGTATACTCAGATGTGAGTCCCTTGCTCATTGCACCATCAGGATTCAAGCAAGCCGGGCCGACGACGGCTGAAATGCCAGAAACCGGTCCCCGGAAGCTTGTTTCCTTCCCAGTATAAGAATTGGCTTGGTAGTTTGGTTTGCCCTGTTCCCATCATGCACTGGGACAGGAACAGACTAATTTGCATGTAGCCAGGTTGTGAGCAGGGATGGAGCAGTGAGCTAAAAAACGGTGATGGATCAAGCCCTGATCTTTGGACTGGGTAAGAGTGGTCTGCTTAATTCAGACACTCTGTTCATCACCACCCCCTTTTCTGAATCATTTTGTCCACCATAAGCGTGGAAGGGTATACTCAGATGTGAGTCCCTTGCTCATTGCACCATCAGGATTCAAGCAAGCCGGGCCGACGACGGCTGAAATGCCAGAAACCGGTCCCCGGAAGCTTGTTTCCTTCCCAGTATAAGAATTGGCTTGGTAGTTTGGTTTGCCCTGTTCCCATCATGCACTGGGACAGGAACAGACTAATTTGCATGTAGCCAGGTTCTGAGCTGGGATGGTGCAGTGAGCTAAAAAACAGTGATGGATCAAGTCCTGATCTTTGGACTGGGTAAGAGTGGTCTGCTTAATTCAGACACTCTGTTCATCACCACCCCCTTTTTTGAATCATTTTGTCCACCATAAGCGTGGAAGGGTATACTCAGATGTGAGTCCCTTGCTCTTTGCACCATCAGGATTCAAGCAAGCCAGGAAGACGACGGCTGAAATGCCAGAAACCGGTCCCCGGAAGCTTGTTTCCTTCCCAGTGTAAGAATTGGCTTGGTAGTTTGGTTTGACCTGTTCCCATCATGCACTGGGACAGGAACAGATTAATTTGCATGTAGCCAGGTTCTGAGCTGGGATGGTGCAGTGAGCTAAAAAACGGTGATGGATTAAGCCCTGATCTTTGGACTGGGTAAGAGTTGTCTGCTTAATTCAGACACTCTGTTCATCACCACCCCCTTTTCTGAATCATTTTGTCCACCATGTGCGTGGAAGGGTATACTCAGATGTGAGCCCCTTGCTCATTGCACCAACAGGATTCAAGCAGGCCAGGCCGACGACGGCTGAAATGCCAGAAACCGGTCCCCGGAAGCTTGTTTCCTTCCCAGTATAAGAATTGTCTTGGTAGTTTGGTTTGCCCTGTTCCCATCATGCACTGGGACAGGAACAGACTAATTTGCATGTAGCCAGGTTCTGAGCTGGGATGGTGCAGTGAGCTAAAAAACGGTGATGGATCCAGCCCTGATCTTTGGACTGGGTAAGAGTGGTCTGCTTAATTCAGAAACTCTGTTCATCACCACCCCCTTTTCTGAATCATTTTGTCCACCATAAGAGTGGAAGGGTATACTCAGATGTGAGTCCCTTGCTCATTGCACCATCAGGATTCAAGCAAGCCGGGCCGACGACGGCTGAAATGCCAGAAACCGATCCCCGGAAGCTTGTTTCCTTCCCAGTATAAGAATTGGCTTGGTAGTTTGGTTTGCCCTGTTCCCATCATGCACTGGGACAGGAACAGACTAATTTGCATGTAGCCAGGTTCTGAGCTGGGATGGTGCAGTGAGCTAAAAAACGGTGATGGATCAAGCCCTGATCTTTGGACTGGGTAAGAGTGGTCTGCTTATTTCAGACACTCTGTTCATCACCACCCCCTTTTCTGAATCATTTTGTCCACCATAAGCGCGGAAGGGTATACTCAGATGTGAGTCCCTTGCTCATTGCACCATCAGGATTCAAGCAAGCCGGGCCGACGACGGCTGAAATGCCAGAAACCGGTCCCCGGAAGCTTGTTTCCTTCCCAGTATAAGAATTGGCTTGGTAGTTTGCTTAGCCCTGTTCCCATCATGCACTGGGACAGGAACAGACTAATTTGCATGTAGCCAGGTTCTGAGCTGGGATGGTGCAGTGAGCTAAAAAACAGTGATGGATCAAGTCCTGATCTTTGGACTGGGTAAGAGTGGTCTGCTTAATTCAGACACTCTGTTCATCACCACCCCCTTTTTTGAATCATTTTGTCCACCATAAGCGTGGAAGGGTATACTCAGATGTGAGTCCCTTGCTCATTGCACCAACAGGATTCAAGCAAGCCGGGCCGACGATGGCTGAAATGCCAGAAACTAGTCCCCGGAAGCTTGTTTCCTTCCCAGTATAAGAATTGGCTTGGTAGTTTGATTTGCCCTGTTCCCATCATGCACTGGGACAGGAACAGACTAATTTGCATGTAGCCAGGTTGTGAGCTGGGATGGAGCAGTGAGCTAAAAAACGGTGATGGATCAAGCCCTGATCTTTGGACTGGGTAAGAGTGGTCTGCTTAATTCAGACACTCTGTTCATCACCACCCCCTTTTCTGAATCATTTTGTCCACCATAAGCGTGGAAGGGTATACTCAGATGTGAGTCCCTTGCTCATTGCACCATCAGGATTCCAGCAAGCCGGGCCGACGACGGCTGAAATGCCAGAAACCAGTCCCCGGAAGCTTGTTTCCTTCCCAGTATAAGAATTGGCTTGGTAGTTTGGTTTGCCCTGTTCCCATCATGCACTGGGACAGGAACAGACTAATTTGCATGTAGCCAGGTTCTGAGCTGGGATGGTGCAGTGAGCTAAAAAACGGTGATGGATCAAGCCCTGATCTTTGGACTGGGTAAGAGTGGTCTGCTTAATTCAGACACTCTGTTCATCACCACCCCCTTTTCTGAATCATTCTGTCCACCATAAGCGTGGAAGGGTATACTCAGATGTGAGTCCCTTGCTCATTGCACCATCAGGATTCAAGCAAGCCGGGCCGACGACGGCTGAAATGCCAGAAACCGGTCCCCGGAAGCTTGTTTCCTTCCCAGTATAAGAATTGGCTTGGTAGTTTGGTTTGCCCTGTTCCCATCATGCACTGGGACAGGAACAGACTAATTTGCATGTAGCCAGGTTCTGAGCTGGGATGGTGCAGTGAGCTAAAAAACAGTGATGGATCAAGTCCTGATCTTTGGACTGGGTAAGAGTGGTCTGCTTAATTCAGAAACTCTGTTCATCACCACCCCCTTTTCTGAATCATTTTGTCCACCATAAGCGTGGAAGGGTATACTCAGATTTGAGTCCCTTGCTCATTGCACCATCAGGATTCAAGCAAGCCCGGCCGACGACGGCTGAAATGCCAGAAACCGATCCCCGGAAGCTTGTTTCCTTCCCAGTATAAGAATTGGCTTGGTAGTTTGGTTTGCCCTGTTCCCCTCATGCACTGGGACAGGAACAGTCTAATTTGCATGTAGCCAGGTTCTGAGCTGGGATGGTGCAGTGAGCTAAAAAACGGTGATGGATCAAGCCCTGATCTTTGGACTGGGTAAGAGTGGTCTGCTTAATTCAGACACTCTGTTCATCACCACCCCCTTTTCTGAATCATTTTGTCCACCATAAGCGTGGAAGGGTATACTCAGATGTGAGTCCCTTGCTCATTGCACCATCAGGATTCAAGCAAGCCGGGCCGACGACGGCTGAAATGCCAGAAACCGGTCCCCAGAAGCTTGTTTCCTTCCCAGTATAAGAATTGGCTTGGTAGTTTGGTTTGCCCTGTTCCCATCATGCACTGGGACAGGAACAGACTAATTTGCATGTAGCCAGGTTCTGAGCTGGGATGGTGCAGTGAGCTAAAAAACAGTGATGGATCAAGTCCTGATCTTTGGACTGGGTAAGAGTGGTGTGCTTAATTCAGACACTCCGTTCATCACCACCCCCTTTTCTGAATCATTTTGCCCACCATAAGCGTGGAAGGGTATACTCAGATGTGAGTCCCTTGCTCATTGCACCAACAGGATTCAAGCAAGCCGGGCCGACGATGGCTGAAATGCCAGAAACTGGTCCCCTGAAGCTTGTTTCCTTCCCAGTATAAGAATTGGCTTGGTAGTTTGGTTTGCCCTGTTCCCATCATGCACTGGGACAGGAACAGACTAATTTGCATGTAGCCAGGTTCTGAGCTGGGATGGTGCAGTGAGCTAAAAAACGGTGATGGATCAAGCCCTGATCTTTGGACTGGGTAAGAGTGGTCTGCTTAATTCAGACACTCTGTTCATCACCACCCCCTTTTCTGAATCATTTTGTCCACCATAAGCGTGGAAGGGTATACTCAGATGTGAGTCCCTTGCTCATTGCACCATCAGGATTCAAGCAAGCCGGGCCGACGACGGCTGAAATGCCAGAAACCGGTCCCCGGAAGCGCGTTTCCTTCCCAGTATAAGAATTGGCTTGGTAGTTTGGTGTGCCCTGTTCCCATCATGCACTGGGACAGGAACAGACTAATTTGCATGTAGCCAGGTTCTGAGCTGGGATGGTGCAGTGAGCTAAAAAACGGTGATGGATCAAGCCCTGATCTTTGGACTGGGTAAGAGTGGTCTGCTTAATTCAGACACCCTGTTCATCACCACCCCCTTTTCTGAATCATTTTGTCCACCATAAGCGTGGAAGGGTATACTCAGATGTGTGTCCCTTGCTCATTGCACCATCAGGATTCAAGCAAGCCGGGCCGACTACAGCTGAAATGCCAGAAACCGGTCCCCCGAAGCTTGTTTCCTTCCCAGTATAAGAATTGGCTGGGTAATTTGGTTTGCCCTGTTCCCATCATGCACTGGGACAGGAACAGACTAATTTGCATGTAGCCAGGTTCTGAGCTGGGATGGTGCAGTGAGCTAAAAAACGGTGATAGATCAAGCCCTGATCTTTGGACTGGGTAAGAGTGGTCTGCTTAATTCAGACACTCTGTTCATCACCACCCCCTTTTCTGAATCATTTTGTCCACCATAAGCGTGGAAGGGTTTACTCAGATCTGAGTCCCTTGCTCATTGCACCAACAGGATTCAAGCAAGCCGGGCTGACGATGGCTGAAATGCCAGAAACTGGTCCCCGGAAGCTTGTTTCCTTCCCAGTATAAGAATTGGCTTGGTAGTTTGGTTTGCCCTGTTCCCATCATGCACTGGGACAGGAACAGACTAATTTGCATGTAGCCAGGTTTTGAGCTGGGATGGAGCAGTGAGGTAAAAAATGGTGATGGATCAAGCCCTGATCTTTGGACTGGGTAAGAGTGGTCTGCTTAATTCAGACACTCTGTTCATCACCACCCCCTTTTCTGAATCATTTTGTCCACCATAAGCGTGGAAGGGTATACTCAGATGTGAGTCCCTTGCTCATTGCACCATCAGGATTCAAGCAAGCCGGGCGGACGACGGCTGAAATGCCAGAAACCGGTCCCCGGAAGCTTGTTTCCTTCCCAGTATAAGAATTGGCTTGGTAGTTTGGTTTGCCCTGTTCCCATCATGCACTGGGACAGGAACAGACTAATTTGCATGTAGCCAGGTTCTGAGCTGGGATGGAGCAGTGAGCTAAAAAACGGTGATGGATCAAGCCCTGATCTTTGGACTGGGTAAGAGTGGTCTGCTTAATTCAGACACTCTGTTCATCACCACCCCCTTTTCTGAATCATTTTGTCCACCATAAGCGTGGAAGGGTATACTCAGATGTGAGTCCCTTGCTCATTGCACCATCAGGATTCAAGCAAGCCGGGCCGACGACGGCTGAAATGCCAGAAACCGGTCCCCGGAAGCGTGTTTCCTTCCCAGTATAAGAATTGGCTTGGTAGTTTGGTTTGCCCTGTTCCCATCATGCACTGGGACAGGAACAGACTAATTTGCATGTAGCCAGGTTCTGAGCTGGGATGGTGCAGTGAGCTAAAAAACAGTGATGGATCAAGTCCTGATCTTTGGACTGGGTAAGAGTGGTCTGCTTAATTCAGACACTCTGTTGATCACCACCCCCTTTTTTGAATCATTTTGTCCACCATAAGTGTGGAAGGGTATACTCAGATGTGAGTCCCTTGCTCATTGCACCATCAGGATTCAAGCAAGCCAGGCCGACGACGGCTGAAATGCCAGAAACCGGTCCCCGGAAGCTTGTTTCCTTCCCAGTATAAGAATTGGCTTGGTAGTTTGGTTTGACCTGTTCCCATCATGCACTGGGACAGGAACAGATTAATTTGCATGTAGCCAGGTTCTGAGCTGGGATGGTGCAGTGAGCTAAAAAACGGTGATGGATCAAGCCCTGATCTTTGGACTGGGTAAGAGTTGTCTGCTTAATTCAGACACTCTGTTCATCACCACCCCCTTTTCTGAATCATTTTGTCCACCATGTGCGTGGAAGGGTATACTCAGATGTGAGTCCCTTGCTCATTGCACCATCAGGATTCCAGCAAGCCGGGCCGACGACGGCTGAAATGCCAGAAACCGGTTCCCGGAAGCTTGTTTCCTTCCCAGTATAAGAATTGGCTTGGTAGTTTGGTTTGCCCTGTTCCCATCATGCACTGGGACAGGAACAGACTAATTTGCATGTAGCCAGGTTCTGAGCTGGGATGGTGCAGTGAGCTAAAAAACGGTGATGGATCAAGCCCTGATCTTTGGACTGGGTAAGAGTGGTCTGCTTAATTCAGACACTCTGTTCATCACCACCCCCTTTTCTGAATCATTCTGTCCACCATAAGCGTGGAAGGGTATACTCAGATGTGAGTCCCTTGCTCATTGCACTATCAGGATTCAAGCAAGCCGGGCCGACGACGGCTGAAATGCCAGAAACCGGTCCCCGGAAGCTTGTTTCCTTCCCAGTATAAGAATTGGCTTGGTAGTTTGGTTTGCCCTGTTCCCATCATGCACTGGGACAGGAACAGACTAATTTGCATGTAGCCAGGTTCTGAGCTGGGATGGTGCAGTGAGCTAAAAAACAGTGATGGATCAAGTCCTGATCTTTGGACTGGGTAAGAGTGGTCTGCTTAATTCAGAAACTCTGTTCATCACCACCCCCTTTTCTGAATCATTTTGTCCACCATAAGCGTGGAAGGGTATACTCAGATTTGAGTCCCTTGCTCATTGCACCATCAGGATTCAAGCAAGCCCGGCCGACGACGGCTGAAATGCCAGAAACCGATCCCCGGAAGCTTGTTTCCTTCCCAGTATAAGAATTGGCTTGGTAGTTTGGTTTGCCCTGTTCCCATCATGCACTGGGACAGGAACAGACTAATTTGCATGTAGCCAGGTTCTGAGCTGGGATGGTGCAGTGAGCTAAAAAACGGTGATGGATCAAGCCCTGATCTTTGGACTGGGTAAGAGTGGTCTGTTTAATTCAGACACTCTGTTCATCACCACCCCCTTTTCTGAATCATTTTGTCCACCATAAGCGTGGAAGGGTATACTCAGATGTGAGTCCCTTGCTCATTGCACCATCAGGATTCAAGCAAGCCGGGCCGACGACGGCTGAAATGCCAGAAACCGGTCCCCGGAAGCTTGTTTCCTTCCCAGTATAAGAATTGGCTTGGTAGTTTGGTTTGCCCTGTTCCCATCATGCACTGGGACAGGAACAGACTAATTTGCATGTAGCCAGGTTGTGAGCAGGGATGGAGCAGTGAGCTAAAAAACGGTGATGGATCAAGCCCTGATCTTTGGACTGGGTAAGAGTGGTCTGCTTAATTCAGACACTCTGTTCATCACCACCCCCTTTTCTGAATCATTTTGTCCACCATAAGCGTGGAAGGGTATACTCAGATGTGAGTCCCTTGCTCATTGCACCATCAGGATTCAAGCAAGCCGGGCCGACGACGGCTGAAATGCCAGAAACCGGTCCCCGGAAGCTTGTTTCCTTCCCAGTATAAGAATTGGCTTGGTAGTTTAGTTTGCCCTGTTCCCATCATGCACTGGGACAGGAACAGACTAATTTGCATGTAGCCAGGTTGTGAGCTGGGATGGAGCAGTGAGCTAAAAAACGGTGATGGATCAAGCCCTGATCTTTGGACTGGGTAAGAGTGGTCTGCTTAATTCAGACACTCTGTTCATCACCACCCCCTTTTCTGAATCATTTTGTCCACCATAAGCGTGGAAGGGTATACTCAGATGTGAGTCCCTTGCTCATTGCACCATCAGGATTCAAGCAAGCCGGGCCGACGACGGCTGAAATGCCAGAAACCGGTTCCCGGAAGCTTGTTTCCTTCCCAGTATAAGAATTGGCTTGGTAGTTTGGTTTGCCCTGTTCCCATCATGCACTGGGACAGGAACAGACTAATTTGCATGTAGCCAGGTTCTGAGCTGGGATGGTGCAGTGAGCTAAAAAACGGTGATGGATCAAGCCCTGATCTTTGGACTGGGTAAGAGTGGTCTGCTTAATTCAGACACTCTGTTCATCACCACCCCCTTTTCTGAATCATTTTGTCCACCATAAGCGTGGAAGGGTATACTCAGATGTGAGTCCCTTGCTCATTGCACCATCAGGATTCAAGCAAGCCGGGCCGACGACGGCTGAAATGCCAGAAACCGGTCCCCGGAAGCGTGTTTCCTTCCCAGTATAAGAATTGGCTTGGTAGTTTGGTGTGCCCTGTTCCCATCATGCACTGGGACAGGAACAGACTAATTTGCATGTAGCCAGGTTCTGAGCTGGGATGGTGCAGTGAGCTAAAAAACGGTGATGGATCAAGCCCTGATCTTTGGACTGGGTAAGAGTGGTCTGCTTAATTCAGACACCCTGTTCATCACCACCCCCTTTTCTGAATCATTTTGTCCACCATAAGCGTGGAAGGGTATACTCAGATGTGTGTCCCTTGCTCATTGCACCATCAGGATTCAAGCAAGCCGGGCCGACTACAGCTGAAATGCCAGAAACCGGTCCCCCGAAGCTTGTTTCCTTCCCAGTATAAGAATTGGCTGGGTAATTTGGTTTGCCCTGTTCCCATCATGCACTGGGACAGGAACAGACTAATTTGCATGTAGCCAGGTTCTGAGCTGGGATGGTGCAGTGAGCTAAAAAACGGTGATAGATCAAGCCCTGATCTTTGGACTGGGTAAGAGTGGTCTGCTTAATTCAGACACTCTGTTCATCACCACCCCCTTTTCTGAATCATTTTGTCCACCATAAGCGTGGAAGGGTTTACTCAGATCTGAGTCCCTTGCTCATTGCACCAACAGGATTCAAGCAAGCCGGGCTGACGATGGCTGAAATGCCAGAAACTGGTCCCCGGAAGCTTGTTTCCTTCCCAGTATAAGAATTGGCTTGGTAGTTTGGTTTGCCCTGTTCCCATCATGCACTGGGACAGGAACAGACTAATTTGCATGTAGCCAGGTTTTGAGCTGGGATGGAGCAGTGAGGTAAAAAATGGTGATGGATCAAGCCCTGATCTTTGGACTGGGTAAGAGTGGTCTGCTTAATTCAGACACTCTGTTCATCACCACCCCCTTTTCTGAATCATTTTGTCCACCATAAGCGTGGAAGGGTATACTCAGATGTGAGTCCCTTGCTCATTGCACCATCAGGATTCAAGCAAGCCGGGCGGACGACGGCTGAAATGCCAGAAACCGGTCCCCGGAAGCTTGTTTCCTTCCCAGTATAAGAATTGGCTTGGTAGTTTGGTTTGCCCTGTTCCCATCATGCACTGGGACAGGAACAGACTAATTTGCATGTAGCCAGGTTCTGAGCTGGGATGGAGCAGTGAGCTAAAAAACGGTGATGGATCAAGCCCTGATCTTTGGACTGGGTAAGAGTGGTCTGCTTAATTCAGACACTCTGTTCATCACCACCCCCTTTTCTGAATCATTTTGTCCACCATAAGCGTGGAAGGGTATACTCAGATGTGAGTCCCTTGCTCATTGCACCATCAGGATTCAAGCAAGCCGGGCCGACGACAGCTGAAATGCCAGAAACCGGTCCCCGGAAGCGTGTTTCCTTCCCAGTATAAGAATTGGCTTGGTAGTTTGGTTTGCCCTGTTCCCATCATGCACTGGGACAGGAACAGACTAATTTGCATGTAGCCAGGTTCTGAGCTGGGATGGTGCAGTGAGCTAAAAAACAGTGATGGATCAAGTCCTGATCTTTGGACTGGGTAAGAGTGGTCTGCTTAATTCAGACACTCTGTTGATCACCACCCCCTTTTTTGAATCATTTTGTCCACCATAAGTGTGGAAGGGTATACTCAGATGTGAGTCCCTTGCTCATTGCACCATCAGGATTCAAGCAAGCCAGGCCGACGACGGCTGAAATGCCAGAAACCGGTCCCCGGAAGCTTGTTTCCTTCCCAGTATAAGAATTGGCTTGGTAGTTTGGTTTGACCTGTTCCCATCATGCACTGGGACAGGAACAGATTAATTTGCATGTAGCCAGGTTCTGAGCTGGGATGGTGCAGTGAGCTAAAAAACGGTGATGGATCAAGCCCTGATCTTTGGACTGGGTAAGAGTTGTCTGCTTAATTCAGACACTCTGTTCATCACCACCCCCTTTTCTGAATCATTTTGTCCACCATGTGCGTGGAAGGGTATACTCAGATGTGAGTCCCTTGCTCATTGCACCATCAGGATTCCAGCAAGCCGGGCCGACGACGGCTGAAATGCCAGAAACCGGTTCCCGGAAGCTTGTTTCCTTCCCAGTATAAGAATTGGCTTGGTAGTTTGGTTTGCCCTGTTCCCATCATGCACTGGGACAGGAACAGACTAATTTGCATGTAGCCAGGTTCTGAGCTGGGATGGTGCAGTGAGCTAAAAAACGGTGATGGATCAAGCCCTGATCTTTGGACTGGGTAAGAGTTGTCTGCTTAATTCAGACACTCTGTTCATCACCACCCCCTTTTCTGAATCATTCTGTCCACCATAAGCGTGGAAGGGTATACTCAGATGTGAGTCCCTTGCTCATTGCACTATCAGGATTCAAGCAAGCCGGGCCGACGACGGCTGAAATGCCAGAAACCGGTCCCCGGAAGCTTGTTTCCTTCCCAGTATAAGAATTGGCTTGGTAGTTTGGTTTGCCCTGTTCCCATCATGCACTGGGACAGGAACAGACTAATTTGCATGTAGCCAGGTTCTGAGCTGGGATGGTGCAGTGAGCTAAAAAACAGTGATGGATCAAGTCCTGATCTTTGGACTGGGTAAGAGTGGTCTGCTTAATTCAGAAACTCTGTTCATCACCACCCCCTTTTCTGAATCATTTTGTCCACCATAAGCGTGGAAGGGTATACTCAGATTTGAGTCCCTTGCTCATTGCACCATCAGGATTCAAGCAAGCCCGGCCGACGACGGCTGAAATGCCAGAAACCGATCCCCGGAAGCTTGTTTCCTTCCCAGTATAAGAATTGGCTTGGTAGTTTGGTTTGCCCTGTTCCCATCATGCACTGGGACAGGAACAGACTAATTTGCATGTAGCCAGGTTCTGAGCTGGGATGGTGCAGTGAGCTAAAAAACGGTGATGGATCAAGCCCTGATCTTTGGACTGGGTAAGAGTGGTCTGTTTAATTCAGACACTCTGTTCATCACCACCCCTTTTTCTGAATCATTTTGTCCACCATAAGCGTGGAAGGGTATACTCAGATGTGAGTCCCTTGCTCATTGCACCATCAGGATTCAAGCAAGCCGGGCCGACGACGGCTGAAATGCCAGAAACCGGTCCCCGGAAGCTTGTTTCCTTCCCAGTATAAGAATTGGCTTGGTAGTTTGGTTTGCCCTGTTCCCATCATGCACTGGGACAGGAACAGACTAATTTGCATGTAGCCAGGTTGTGAGCAGGGATGGAGCAGTGAGCTAAAAAACGGTGATGGATCAAGCCCTGATCTTTGGACTGGGTAAGAGTGGTCTGCTTAATTCAGACACTCTGTTCATCACCACCCCCTTTTCTGAATCATTTTGTCCACCATAAGCGTGGAAGGGTATACTCAGATGTGAGTCCCTTGCTCATTGCACCATCAGGATTCAAGCAAGCCGGGCCGACGACGGCTGAAATGCCAGAAACCGGTCCCCGGAAGCTTGTTTCCTTCCCAGTATAAGAATTGGCTTGGTAGTTTAGTTTGCCCTGTTCCCATCATGCACTGGGACAGGAACAGACTAATTTGCATGTAGCCAGGTTGTGAGCTGGGATGGAGCAGTGAGCTAAAAAACGGTGATGGATCAAGCCCTGATCTTTGGACTGGGTAAGAGTGGTCTGCTTAATTCAGACACTCTGTTCATCACCACCCCCTTTTCTGAATCATTTTGTCCACCATAAGCGTGGAAGGGTATACTCAGATGTGAGTCCCTTGCTCATTGCACCATCAGGATTCAAGCAAGCCGGGCCGACGACGGCTGAAATGCCAGAAACCGGTTCCCGGAAGCTTGTTTCCTTCCCAGTATAAGAATTGGCTTGGTAGTTTGGTTTGCCCTGTTCCCATCATGCACTGGGACAGGAACAGACTAATTTGCATGTAGCCAGGTTCTGAGCTGGGATGGTGCAGTGAGCTAAAAAACGGTGATGGATCAAGCCCTGATCTTTGGACTGGGTAAGAGTGGTCTGCTTAATTCAGACACTCTGTTCATCACCACCCCCTTTTCTGAATCATTTTGTCCACCATAAGCGTGGAAGGGTATACTCAGATGTGAGTCCCTTGCTCATTGCACCATCAGGATTCAAGCAAGCCGGGCCGACGACGGCTGAAATGCCAGAAACCGGTCCCCGGAAGCGTGTTTCCTTCCCAGTATAAGAATTGGCTTGGTAGTTTGGTGTGCCCTGTTCCCATCATGCACTGGGACAGGAACAGACTAATTTGCATGTAGCCAGGTTCTGAGCTGGGATGGTGCAGTGAGCTAAAAAACGGTGATGGATCAAGCCCTGATCTTTGGACTGGGTAAGAGTGGTCTGCTTAATTCAGACACCCTGTTCATCACCACCCCCTTTTCTGAATCATTTTGTCCACCATAAGCGTGGAAGGGTATACTCAGATGTGTGTCCCTTGCTCATTGCACCATCAGGATTCAAGCAAGCCGGGCCGACTACAGCTGAAATGCCAGAAACCGGTCCCCCGAAGCTTGTTTCCTTCCCAGTATAAGAATTGGCTGGGTAATTTGGTTTGCCCTGTTCCCATCATGCACTGGGACAGGAACAGACTAATTTGCATGTAGCCAGGTTCTGAGCTGGGATGGTGCAGTGAGCTAAAAAACGGTGATAGATCAAGCCCTGATCTTTGGACTGGGTAAGAGTGGTCTGCTTAATTCAGACACTCTGTTCATCACCACCCCCTTTTCTGAATCATTTTGTCCACCATAAGCGTGGAAGGGTATACTCAGATCTGAGTCCCTTGCTCATTGCACCAACAGGATTCAAGCAAGCCGGGCTGACGATGGCTGAAATGCCAGAAACTGGTCCCCGGAAGCTTGTTTCCTTCCCAGTATAAGAATTGGCTTGGTAGTTTGGTTTGCCCTGTTCCCATCATGCACTGGGACAGGAACAGACTAATTTGCATGTAGCCAGGTTTTGAGCTGGGATGGAGCAGTGAGGTAAAAAATGGTGATGGATCAAGCCCTGATCTTTGGACTGGGTAAGAGTGGTCTGCTTAATTCAGACACTCTGTTCATCACCACCCCCTTTTCTGAATCATTTTGTCCACCATAAGCGTGGAAGGGTATACTCAGATGTGAGTCCCTTGCTCATTGCACCATCAGGATTCAAGCAAGCCGGGCGGACGACGGCTGAAATGCCAGAAACCGGTCCCCGGAAGCTTGTTTCCTTCCCAGTATAAGAATTGGCTTGGTAGTTTGGTTTGCCCTGTTCCCATCATGCACTGGGACAGGAACAGACTAATTTGCATGTAGCCAGGTTCTGAGCTGGGATGGAGCAGTGAGCTAAAAAACGGTGATGGATCAAGCCCTGATCTTTGGACTGGGTAAGAGTGGTCTGCTTAATTCAGACACTCTGTTCATCACCACCCCCTTTTCTGAATCATTTTGTCCACCATAAGCGTGGAAGGGTATACTCAGATGTGAGTCCCTTGCTCATTGCACCATCAGGATTCAAGCAAGCCGGGCCGACGACGGCTGAAATGCCAGAAACCGGTCCCCGGAAGCGTGTTTCCTTCCCAGTATAAGAATTGGCTTGGTAGTTTGGTTTGCCCTGTTCCCATCATGCACTGGGACAGGAACAGACTAATTTGCATGTAGCCAGGTTCTGAGCTGGGATGGTGCAGTGAGCTAAAAAACAGTGATGGATCAAGTCCTGATCTTTGGACTGGGTAAGAGTGGTCTGCTTAATTCAGACACTCTGTTGATCACCACCCCCTTTTTTGAATCATTTTGTCCACCATAAGTGTGGAAGGGTTTACTCAGATGTGAGTCCCTTGCTCATTGCACCATCAGGATTCAAGCAAGCCAGGCCGACGACGGCTGAAATGCCAGAAACCGGTCCCCGGAAGCTTGTTTCCTTCCCAGTATAAGAATTGGCTTGGTAGTTTGGTTTGACCTGTTCCCATCATGCACTGGGACAGGAACAGATTAATTTGCATGTAGCCAGGTTCTGAGCTGGGATGGTGCAGTGAGCTAAAAAACGGTGATGGATCAAGCCCTGATCTTTGGACTGGGTAAGAGTTGTCTGCTTAATTCAGACACTCTGTTCATCACCACCCCCTTTTCTGAATCATTTTGTCCACCATGTGCGTGGAAGGGTATACTCAGATGTGAGTCCCTTGCTCATTGCACCATCAGGATTCCAGAAAGCCGGGCCGACGACGGCTGAAATGCCAGAAACCGGTTCCCGGAAGCTTGTTTCCTTCCCAGTATAAGAATTGGCTTGGTAGTTTGGTTTGCCCTGTTCCCATCATGCACTGGGACAGGAACAGACTAATTTGCATGTAGCCAGGTTCTGAGCTGGGATGGTGCAGTGAGCTAAAAAACGGTGATGGATCAAGCCCTGATCTTTGGACTGGGTAAGAGTGGTCTGCTTAATTCAGACACTCTGTTCATCACCACCCCCTTTTCTGAATCATTCTGTCCACCATAAGCGTGGAAGGGTATACTCAGATGTGAGTCCCTTGCTCATTGCACTATCAGGATTCAAGCAAGCCGGGCCGACGACGGCTGAAATGCCAGAAACCGGTCCCCGGAAGCTTGTTTCCTTCCCAGTATAAGAATTGGCTTGGTAGTTTGGTTTGCCCTGTTCCCATCATGCACTGGGACAGGAACAGACTAATTTGCATGTAGCCAGGTTCTGAGCTGGGATGGTGCAGTGAGCTAAAAAACAGTGATGGATCAAGTCCTGATCTTTGGACTGGGTAAGAGTGGTCTGCTTAATTCAGAAACTCTGTTCATCACCACCCCCTTTTCTGAATCATTTTGTCCACCATAAGCGTGGAAGGGTATACTCAGATTTGAGTCCCTTGCTCATTGCACCATCAGGATTCAAGCAAGCCCGGCCGACGACGGCTGAAATGCCAGAAACCGATCCCCGGAAGCTTGTTTCCTTCCCAGTATAAGAATTGGCTTGGTAGTTTGGTTTGCCCTGTTCCCATCATGCACTGGGACAGGAACAGACTAATTTGCATGTAGCCAGGTTCTGAGCTGGGATGGTGCAGTGAGCTAAAAAATGGTGATGGATCAAGCCCTGATCTTTGGACTGGGTAAGAGTGGTCTGTTTAATTCAGACACTCTGTTCATCACCACCCCCTTTTCTGAATCATTTTGTCCACCATAAGCGTGGAAGGGTATACTCAGATGTGAGTCCCTTGCTCATTGCACCATCAGGATTCAAGCAAGCCGGGCCGACGACGGCTGAAATGCCAGAAACCGGTCCCCGGAAGCTTGTTTCCTTCCCAGTATAAGAATTGGCTTGGTAGTTTGGTTTGCCCTGTTCCCATCATGCACTGGGACAGGAACAGACTAATTTGCATGTAGCCAGGTTGTGAGCAGGGATGGAGCAGTGAGCTAAAAAACGGTGATGGATCAAGCCCTGATCTTTGGACTGGGTAAGAGTGGTCTGCTTAATTCAGACACTCTGTTCATCACCACCCCCTTTTCTGAATCATTTTGTCCACCATAAGCGTGGAAGGGTATACTCAGATGTGAGTCCCTTGCTCATTGCACCATCAGGATTCAAGCAAGCCGGGCCGACGACGGCTGAAATGCCAGAAACCGGTCCCCGGAAGCTTGTTTCCTTCCCAGTATAAGAATTGGCTTGGTAGTTTAGTTTGCCCTGTTCCCATCATGCACTGGGACAGGAACAGACTAATTTGCATGTAGCCAGGTTGTGAGCTGGGATGGAGCAGTGAGCTAAAAAACGGTGATGGATCAAGCCCTGATCTTTGGACTGGGTAAGAGTGGTCTGCTTAATTCAGACACTCTGTTCATCACCACCCCCTTTTCTGAATCATTTTGTCCACCATAAGCGTGGAAGGGTATACTCAGATGTGAGTCCCTTGCTCATTGCACCATCAGGATTCCAGCAAGCCGGGCCGACGACGGCTGAAATGCCAGAAACCGGTTCCCGGAAGCTTGTTTCCTTCCCAGTATAAGAATTGGCTTGGTAGTTTGGTTTGCCCTGTTCCCATCATGCACTGGGACAGGAACAGACTAATTTGCATGTAGCCAGGTTCTGAGCTGGGATGGTGCAGTGAGCTAAAAAACGGTGATGGATCAAGCCCTGATCTTTGGACTGGGTAAGAGTGGTCTGCTTAATTCAGACACTCTGTTCATCACCACCCCCTTTTCTGAATCATTCTGTCCACCATAAGCGTGGAAGGGTATACTCAGATGTGAGTCCCTTGCTCATTGCACTATCAGGATTCAAGCAAGCCGGGCCGACGACGGCTGAAATGCCAGAAACCGGTCCCCTGAAGCTTGTTTCCTTCCCAGTATAAGAATTGGCTTGGTAGTTTGGTTTGCCCTGTTCCCATCATGCACTGGGACAGGAACAGACTAATTTGCATGTAGCCAGGTTCTGAGCTGGGATGGTGCAGTGAGCTAAAAAACAGTGATGGATCAAGTCCTGATCTTTGGACTGGGTAAGAGTGGTCTGCTTAATTCAGAAACTCTGTTCATCACCACCCCCTTTTCTGAATCATTTTGTCCACCATAAGCGTGGAAGGGTATACTCAGATTTGAGTCCCTTGCTCATTGCACCATCAGGATTCAAGCAAGCCCGGCCGACGACGGCTGAAATGCCAGAAACCGATCCCCGGAAGCTTGTTTCCTTCCCAGTATAAGAATTGGCTTGGTAGTTTGGTTTGCCCTGTTCCCATCATGCACTGGGACAGGAACAGACTAATTTGCATGTAGCCAGGTTCTGAGCTGGGATGGTGCAGTGAGCTAAAAAACGGTGATGGATCAAGCCCTGATCTTTGGACTGGGTAAGAGTGGTCTGTTTAATTCAGACACTCTGTTCATCACCACCCCCTTTTCTGAATCATTTTGTCCACCATAAGCGTGGAAGGGTATACTCAGATGTGAGTCCCTTGCTCATTGCACCATCAGGATTCAAGCAAGCCGGGCCGACGACAGCTGAAATGCCAGAAACCGGTCCCCGGAAGCTTGTTTCCTTCCCAGTATAAGAATTGGCTTGGTAGTTTGGTTTGCCCTGTTCCCATCATGCACTGGGACAGGAACAGACTAATTTGCATGTAGCCAGGTTGTGAGCAGGGATGGAGCAGTGAGCTAAAAAACGGTGATGGATCAAGCCCTGATCTTTGGACTGGGTAAGAGTGGTCTGCTTAATTCAGACACTCTGTTCATCACCACCCCCTTTTCTGAATCATTTTGTCCACCATAAGCGTGGAAGGGTATACTCAGATGTGAGTCCCTTGCTCATTGCACCATCAGGATTCAAGCAAGCCGGGCCGACGACGGCTGAAATGCCAGAAACCGGTCCCCGGAAGCTTGTTTCCTTCCCAGTATAAGAATTGGCTTGGTAGTTTGGTTTGCCCTGTTCCCATCATGCACTGGGACAGGAACAGACTAATTTGCATGTAGCCAGGTTCTGAGCTGGGATGGTGCAGTGAGCTAAAAAACAGTGATGGATCAAGTCCTGATCTTTGGACTGGGTAAGAGTGGTCTGCTTAATTCAGACACTCTGTTCATCACCACCCCCTTTTTTGAATCATTTTGTCCACCATAAGCGTGGAAGGGTATACTCAGATGTGAGTCCCTTGCTCTTTGCACCATCAGGATTCAAGCAAGCCAGGAAGACTACGGCTGAAATGCCAGAAACCGGTCCCCGGAAGCTTGTTTCCTTCCCAGTGTAAGAATTGGCTTGGTAGTTTGGTTTGACCTGTTCCCATCATGCACTGGGACAGGAACAGATTAATTTGCATGTAGCCAGGTTCTGAGCTGGGATGGTGCAGTGAGCTAAAAAACGGTGATGGATTAAGCCCTGATCTTTGGACTGGGTAAGAGTTGTCTGCATAATTCAGACACTCTGTTCATCACCACCCCCTTTTCTGAATCATTTTGTCCACCATGTGCGTGGAAGGGTATACTCAGATGTGAGCCCCTTGCTCATTGCACCAACAGGATTCAACAGGCCAGGCCGACGACGGCTGAAATGCCAGAAACCGGTCCCCGGAAGCTTGTTTCCTTCCCAGTATAAGAATTGTCTTGGTAGTTTGGTTTGCCCTGTTCCCATCATGCACTGGGACAGGAACAGACTAATTTGCATGTAGCCAGGTTCTGAGCTGGGATGGTGCAGTGAGCTAAAAAACGGTGATGGATCCAGCCCTGATCTTTGGACTGGGTAAGAGTGGTCTGCTTAATTCAGAAACTCTGTTCATCACCACCCCCTTTTCTGAATCATTTTGTCCACCATAAGAGTGGAAGGGTATACTCAGATGTGAGTCCCTTGCTCATTGCACCATCAGGATTCAAGCAAGCCGGGCCGACGACGGCTGAAATGCCAGAAACCGATCCCCGGAAGCTTGTTTCCTTCCCAGTATAAGAATTGGCTTGGTAGTTTGGTTTGCCCTGTTCCCATCATGCACTGGGACAGGAACAGACTAATTTGCATGTAGCCAGGTTCTGAGCTGGGATGGTGCAGTGAGCTAAAAAACGGTGATGGATCAAGCCCTGATCTTTGGACTGGGTAAGAGTGGTCTGCTTATTTCAGACACTCTGTTCATCACCACCCCCTTTTCTGAATCATTTTGTCCACCATAAGCGTGGAAGGGTATACTCAGATGTGAGTCCCTTGCTCATTGCACCATCAGGATTCAAGCAAGCCGGGCCGACGACGGCTGAAATGCCAGAAACCGGTCCCCGGAAGCTTGTTTCCTTCCCAGTATAAGAATTGGCTTGGTAGTTTGCTTTGCCCTGTTCCCATCATGCACTGGGACAGGAACAGACTAATTTGCATGTAGCCAGGTTCTGAGCTGGGATGGTGCAGTGAGCTAAAAAACAGTGATGGATCAAGTCCTGATCTTTGGACTGGGTAAGAGTGGTCTGCTTAATTCAGACACTCTGTTCATCACCACCCCCTTTTTTGAATCATTTTGTCCACCATAAGCGTGGAAGGGTATACTCAGATGTGAGTCCCTTGCTCATTGCACCATCAGGATTCAAGCAAGCCGGGCGGACGACGGCTGAAATGCCAGAAACCGGTCCCCGGAAGCTTGTTTCCTTCCCAGTATAAGAATTGGCTTGGTAGTTTGGTTTGCCCTGTTCCCATCATGCACTGGGACAGGAACAGACTAATTTGCATGTAGCCAGGTTCTGAGCTGGGATGGAGCAGTGAGCTAAAAAACGGTGATGGATCAAGCCCTGATCTTTGGACTGGGTAAGAGTGGTCTGCTTAATTCAGACACTCTGTTCATCACCACCCCCTTTTCTGAATCATTTTGTCCACCATAAGCGTGGAAGGGTATACTCAGATGTGAGTCCCTTGCTCATTGCACCATCAGGATTCAAGCAAGCCGGGCCGACGACGGCTGAAATGCCAGAAACCGGTCCCCGGAAGCGTGTTTCCTTCCCAGTATAAGAATTGGCTTGGTAGTTTGGTTTGCCCTGTTCCCATCATGCACTGGGACAGGAACAGACTAATTTGCATGTAGCCAGGTTCTGAGCTGGGATGGTGCAGTGAGCTAAAAAACAGTGATGGATCAAGTCCTGATCTTTGGACTGGGTAAGAGTGGTCTGCTTAATTCAGACACTCTGTTGATCACCACCCCCTTTTTTGAATCATTTTGTCCACCATAAGTGTGGAAGGGTATACTCAGATGTGAGTCCCTTGCTCATTGCACCATCAGGATTCAAGCAAGCCAGGCCGACGACGGCTGAAATGCCAGAAACCGGTCCCCGGAAGCTTGTTTCCTTCCCAGTATAAGAATTGGCTTGGTAGTTTGGTTTGACCTGTTCCCATCATGCACTGGGACAGGAACAGATTAATTTGCATGTAGCCAGGTTCTGAGCTGGGATGGTGCAGTGAGCTAAAAAACGGTGATGGATCAAGCCCTGATCTTTGGACTGGGTAAGAGTTGTCTGCTTAATTCAGACACTCTGTTCATCACCACCCCCTTTTCTGAATCATTTTGTCCACCATGTGCGTGGAAGGGTATACTCAGATGTGAGTCCCTTGCTCATTGCACCATCAGGATTCCAGCAAGCCGGGCCGACGACGGCTGAAATGCCAGAAACCGGTTCCCGGAAGCTTGTTTCCTTCCCAGTATAAGAATTGGCTTGGTAGTTTGGTTTGCCCTGTTCCCATCATGCACTGGGACAGGAACAGACTAATTTGCATGTAGCCAGGTTCTGAGCTGGGATGGTGCAGTGAGCTAAAAAACGGTGATGGATCAAGCCCTGATCTTTGGACTGGGTAAGAGTGGTCTGCTTAATTCAGACACTCTGTTCATCACCACCCCCTTTTCTGAATCATTCTGTCCACCATAAGCGTGGAAGGGTATACTCAGATGTGAGTCCCTTGCTCATTGCACTATCAGGATTCAAGCAAGCCGGGCCGACGACGGCTGAAATGCCAGAAACCGGTCCCCGGAAGCTTGTTTCCTTCCCAGTATAAGAATTGGCTTGGTAGTTTGGTTTGCCCTGTTCCCATCATGCACTGGGACAGGAACAGACTAATTTGCATGTAGCCAGGTTCTGAGCTGGGATGGTGCAGTGAGCTAAAAAACAGTGATGGATCAAGTCCTGATCTTTGGACTGGGTAAGAGTGGTCTGCTTAATTCAGAAACTCTGTTCATCACCACCCCCTTTTCTGAATCATTTTGTCCACCATAAGCGTGGAAGGGTATACTCAGATTTGAGTCCCTTGCTCATTGCACCATCAGGATTCAAGCAAGCCCGGCCGACGACGGCTGAAATGCCAGAAACCGATCCCCGGAAGCTTGTTTCCTTCCCAGTATAAGAATTGGCTTGGTAGTTTGGTTTGCCCTGTTCCCATCATGCACTGGGACAGGAACAGACTAATTTGCATGTAGCCAGGTTCTGAGCTGGGATGGTGCAGTGAGCTAAAAAACGGTGATGGATCAAGCCCTGATCTTTGGACTGGGTAAGAGTGGTCTGTTTAATTCAGACACTCTGTTCATCACCACCCCCTTTTCTGAATCATTTTGTCCACCATAAGCGTGGAAGGGTATACTCAGATGTGAGTCCCTTGCTCATTGCACCATCAGGATTCAAGCAAGCCGGGCCGACGACGGCTGAAATGCCAGAAACCGGTCCCCGGAAGCTTGTTTCCTTCCCAGTATAAGAATTGGCTTGGTAGTTTGGTTTGCCCTGTTCCCATCATGCACTGGGACAGGAACAGACTAATTTGCATGTAGCCAGGTTGTGAGCAGGGATGGAGCAGTGAGCTAAAAAACGGTGATGGATCAAGCCCTGATCTTTGGACTGGGTAAGAGTGGTCTGCTTAATTCAGACACTCTGTTCATCACCACCCCCTTTTCTGAATCATTTTGTCCACCATAAGCGTGGAAGGGTATACTCAGATGTGAGTCCCTTGCTCATTGCACCATCAGGATTCAAGCAAGCCGGGCCGACGACGGCTGAAATGCCAGAAACCGGTCCCCGGAAGCTTGTTTCCTTCCCAGTATAAGAATTGGCTTGGTAGTTTAGTTTGCCCTGTTCCCATCATGCACTGGGACAGGAACAGACTAATTTGCATGTAGCCAGGTTGTGAGCTGGGATGGAGCAGTGAGCTAAAAAACGGTGATGGATCAAGCCCTGATCTTTGGACTGGGTAAGAGTGGTCTGCTTAATTCAGACACTCTGTTCATCACCACCCCCTTTTCTGAATCATTTTGTCCACCATAAGCGTGGAAGGGTATACTCAGATGTGAGTCCCTTGCTCATTGCACCATCAGGATTCAAGCAAGCCGGGCCGACGACGGCTGAAATGCCAGAAACCGGTTCCCGGAAGCTTGTTTCCTTCCCAGTATAAGAATTGGCTTGGAAGTTTGGTTTGCCCTGTTCCCATCATGCACTGGGACAGGAACAGACTAATTTGCATGTAGCCAGGTTCTGAGCTGGGATGGTGCAGTGAGCTAAAAAACGGTGATGGATCAAGCCCTGATCTTTGGACTGGGTAAGAGTGGTCTGCTTAATTCAGACACTCTGTTCATCACCACCCCCTTTTCTGAATCATTTTGTCCACCATAAGCGTGGAAGGGTATACTCAGATGTGAGTCCCTTGCTCATTGCACCATCAGGATTCAAGCAAGCCGGGCCGACGACGGCTGAAATGCCAGAAACCGGTCCCCGGAAGCGTGTTTCCTTCCCAGTATAAGAATTGGCTTGGTAGTTTGGTGTGACCTGTTCCCATCATGCACTGGGACAGGAACAGACTAATTTGCATGTAGCCAGGTTCTGAGCTGGGATGGTGCAGTGAGCTAAAAAACAGTGATGGATCAAGCCCTGATCTTTGGACTGGGTAAGAGTGGTCTGCTTAATTCAGACACCCTGTTCATCACCACCCCCTTTTCTGAATCATTTTGTCCACCATAAGCGTGGAAGGGTATACTCAGATGTGTGTCCCTTGCTCATTGCACCATCAGGATTCAAGCAAGCCGGGCCGACTACAGCTGAAATGCCAGAAACCGGTCCCCCGAAGCTTGTTTCCTTCCCAGTATAAGAATTGGCTGGGTAATTTGGTTTGCCCTGTTCCCATCATGCACTGGGACAGGAACAGACTAATTTGCATGTAGCCAGGTTCTGAGCTGGGATGGTGCAGTGAGCTAAAAAACGGTGATAGATCAAGCCCTGATCTTTGGACTGGGTAAGAGTGGTCTGCTTAATTCAGACACTCTGTTCATCACCACCCCCTTTTCTGAATCATTTTGTCCACCATAAGCGTGGAAGGGTATACTCAGATCTGAGTCCCTTGCTCATTGCACCAACAGGATTCAAGCAAGCCGGGCTGACGATGGCTGAAATGCCAGAAACTGGTCCCCGGAAGCTTGTTTCCTTCCCAGTATAAGAATTGGCTTGGTAGTTTGGTTTGCCCTGTTCCCATCATGCACTGGGACAGGAACAGACTAATTTGCATGTAGCCAGGTTTTGAGCTGGGATGGAGCAGTGAGGTAAAAAATGGTGATGGATCAAGCCCTGATCTTTGGACTGGGTAAGAGTGGTCTGCTTAATTCAGACACTCTGTTCATCACCACCCCCTTTTCTGAATCATTTTGTCCACCATAAGCGTGGAAGGGTATACTCAGATGTGAGTCCCTTGCTCATTGCACCATCAGGATTCAAGCAAGCCGGGCGGACGACGGCTGAAATGCCAGAAACCGGTCCCCGGAAGCTTGTTTCCTTCCCAGTATAAGAATTGGCTTGGTAGTTTGGTTTGCCCTGTTCCCATCATGCACTGGGACAGGAACAGACTAATTTGCATGTAGCCAGGTTCTGAGCTGGGATGGAGCAGTGAGCTAAAAAACGGTGATGGATCAAGCCCTGATCTTTGGACTGGGTAAGAGTGGTCTGCTTAATTCAGACACTCTGTTCATCACCACCCCCTTTTCTGAATCATTTTGTCCACCATAAGCGTGGAAGGGTATACTCAGATGTGAGTCCCTTGCTCATTGCACCATCAGGATTCAAGCAAGCCGGGCCGACGACGGCTGAAATGCCAGAAACCGGTCCCCGGAAGCGTGTTTCCTTCCCAGTATAAGAATTGGCTTGGTAGTTTGGTTTGCCCTGTTCCCATCATGCACTGGGACAGGAACAGACTAATTTGCATGTAGCCAGGTTCTGAGCTGGGATGGTGCAGTGAGCTAAAAAACAGTGATGGATCAAGTCCGGATCTTTGGACTGGGTAAGAGTGGTCTGCTTAATTCAGACACTCTGTTGATCACCACCCCCTTTTTTGAATCATTTTGTCCACCATAAGTGTGGAAGGGTTTACTCAGATGTGAGTCCCTTGCTCATTGCACCATCAGGATTCAAGCAAGCCAGGCCGACGACGGCTGAAATGCCAGAAACCGGTCCCCGGAAGCTTGTTTCCTTCCCAGTATAAGAATTGGCTTGGTAGTTTGGTTTGACCTGTTCCCATCATGCACTGGGACAGGAACAGATTAATTTGCATGTAGCCAGGTTCTGAGCTGGGATGGTGCAGTGAGCTAAAAAACGGTGATGGATCAAGCCCTGATCTTTGGACTGGGTAAGAGTTGTCTGCTTAATTCAGACACTCTGTTCATCACCACCCCCTTTTCTGAATCATTTTGTCCACCATGTGCGTGGAAGGGTATACTCAGATGTGAGTCCCTTGCTCATTGCACCATCAGGATTCCAGAAAGCCGGGCCGACGACGGCTGAAATGCCAGAAACCGGTTCCCGGAAGCTTGTTTCCTTCCCAGTATAAGAATTGGCTTGGTAGTTTGGTTTGCCCTGTTCCCATCATGCACTGGGACAGGAACAGACTAATTTGCATGTAGCCAGGTTCTGAGCTGGGATGGTGCAGTGAGCTAAAAAACGGTGATGGATCAAGCCCTGATCTTTGGACTGGGTAAGAGTGGTCTGCTTAATTCAGACACTCTGTTCATCACCACCCCCTTTTCTGAATCATTCTGTCCACCATAAGCGTGGAAGGGTATACTCAGATGTGAGTCCCTTGCTCATTGCACTATCAGGATTCAAGCAAGCCGGGCCGACGACGGCTGAAATGCCAGAAACCGGTCCCCGGAAGCTTGTTTCATTCCCAGTATAAGAATTGGCTTGGTAGTTTGGTTTGCCCTGTTCCCATCATGCACTGGGACAGGAACAGACTAATTTGCATGTAGCCAGGTTCTGAGCTGGGATGGTGCAGTGAGCTAAAAAACAGTGATGGATCAAGTCCTGATCTTTGGACTGGGTAAGAGTGGTCTGCTTAATTCAGAAACTCTGTTCATCACCACCCCCTTTTCTGAATCATTTTGTCCACCATAAGCGTGGAAGGGTATACTCAGATTTGAGTCCCTTGCTCATTGCACCATCAGGATTCAAGCAAGCCCGGCCGACGACGGCTGAAATGCCAGAAACCGATCCCCGGAAGCTTGTTTCCTTCCCAGTATAAGAATTGGCTTGGTAGTTTGGTTTGCCCTGTTCCCATCATGCACTGGGACAGGAACAGACTAATTTGCATGTAGCCAGGTTCTGAGCTGGGATGGTGCAGTGAGCTAAAAAACGGTGATGGATCAAGCCCTGATCTTTGGACTGGGTAAGAGTGGTCTGTTTAATTCAGACACTCTGTTCATCACCACCCCCTTTTCTGAATCATTTTGTCCACCATAAGCGTGGAAGGGTATACTCAGATGTGAGTCCCTTGCTCATTGCACCATCAGGATTCAAGCAAGCCGGGCCGACGACGGCTGAAATGCCAGAAACCGGTCCCCGGAAGCTTGTTTCCTTCCCAGTATAAGAATTGGCTTGGTAGTTTGGTTTGCCCTGTTCCCATCATGCACTGGGACAGGAACAGACTAATTTGCATGTAGCCAGGTTCTGAGCAGGGATGGAGCAGTGAGCTAAAAAACGGTGATGGATCAAGCCCTGATCTTTGGACTGGGTAAGAGTGGTCTGCTTAATTCAGACACTCTGTTCATCACCACCCCCTTTTCTGAATCATTCTGTCCACCATAAGCGTGGAAGGGTATACTCAGATGTGAGTCCCTTGCTCATTGCACTATCAGGATTCAAGCAAGCCGGGCCGACGACGGCTGAAATGCCAGAAACCGGTCCCCGGAAGCTTGTTTCCTTCCCAGTATAAGAATTGGCTTGGTAGTTTGGTTTGCCCTGTTCCCATCATGCACTGGGACAGGAACAGACTAATTTGCATGTAGCCAGGTTCTGAGCTGGGATGGTGCAGTGAGCTAAAAAACAGTGATGGATCAAGTCCTGATCTTTGGACTGGGTAAGAGTGGTCTGCTTAATTCAGAAACTCTGTTCATCACCACCCCCTTTTCTGAATCATTTTGTCCACCATAAGCGTGGAAGGGTATACTCAGATTTGAGTCCCTTGCTCATTGCACCATCAGGATTCAAGCAAGCCCGGCCGACGACGGCTGAAATGCCAGAAACCGATCCCCGGAAGCTTGTTTCCTTCCCAGTATAAGAATTGGCTTGGTAGTTTGGTTTGCCCTGTTCCCATCATGCACTGGGACAGGAACAGACTAATTTGCATGTAGCCAGGTTCTGAGCTGGGATGGTGCAGTGAGCTAAAAAACGGTGATGGATCAAGCCCTGATCTTTGGACTGGGTAAGAGTGGTCTGTTTAATTCAGACACTCTGTTCATCACCACCCCCTTTTCTGAATCATTTTGTCCACCATAAGCGTGGAAGGGTATACTCAGATGTGAGTCCCTTGCTCATTGCACCATCAGGATTCAAGCAAGCCGGGCCGACGACGGCTGAAATGCCAGAAACCGGTCCCCGGAAGCTTGTTTCCTTCCCAGTATAAGAATTGGCTTGGTAGTTTGGTTTGCCCTGTTCCCATCATGCACTGGGACAGGAACAGACTAATTTGCATGTAGCCAGGTTGTGAGCAGGGATGGAGCAGTGAGCTAAAAAACGGTGATGGATCAAGCCCTGATCTTTGGACTGGGTAAGAGTGGTCTGCTTAATTCAGACACTCTGTTCATCACCACCCCCTTTTCTGAATCATTTTGTCCACCATAAGCGTGGAAGGGTATACTCAGATGTGAGTCCCTTGCTCATTGCACCATCAGGATTCAAGCAAGCCGGGCCGACGACGGCTGAAATGCCAGAAACCGGTCCCCGGAAGCTTGTTTCCTTCCCAGTATAAGAATTGGCTTGGTAGTTTAGTTTGCCCTGTTCCCATCATGCACTGGGACAGGAACAGACTAATTTGCATGTAGCCAGGTTGTGAGCTGGGATGGAGCAGTGAGCTAAAAAACGGTGATGGATCAAGCCCTGATCTTTGGACTGGGTAAGAGTGGTCTGCTTAATTCAGACACTCTGTTCATCACCACCCCCTTTTCTGAATCATTTTGTCCACCATAAGCGTGGAAGGGTATACTCAGATGTGAGTCCCTTGCTCATTGCACCATCAGGATTCCAGCAAGCCGGGCCGACGACGGCTGAAATGCCAGAAACCGGTTCCCGGAAGCTTGTTTCCTTCCCAGTATAAGAATTGGCTTGGTAGTTTGGTTTGCCCTGTTCCCATCATGCACTGGGACAGGAACAGACTAATTTGCATGTAGCCAGGTTCTGAGCTGGGATGGTGCAGTGAGCTAAAAAACGGTGATGGATCAAGCCCTGATCTTTGGACTGGGTAAGAGTGGTCTGCTTAATTCAGACACTCTGTTCATCACCACCCCCTTTTGTGAATCATTCTGTCCACCATAAGCGTGGAAGGGTATACTCAGATGTGAGTCCCTTGCTCATTGCACTATCAGGATTCAAGCAAGCCGGGCCGACGACGGCTGAAATGCCAGAAACCGGTCCCCGGAAGCTTGTTTCCTTCCCAGTATAAGAATTGGCTTGGTAGTTAGGTTTGCCCTGTTCCCATCATGCACTGGGACAGGAACAGACTAATTTGCATGTAGCCAGGTTCTGAGCTGGGATGGTGCAGTGAGCTAAAAAACAGTGATGGATCAAGTCCTGATCTTTGGACTGGGTAAGAGTGGTCTGCTTAATTCAGAAACTCTGTTCATCACCACCCCCTTTTCTGAATCATTTTGTCCACCATAAGCGTGGAAGGGTATACTCAGATTTGAGTCCCTTGCTCATTGCACCATCAGGATTCAAGCAAGCCCTGCCGACGACGGCTGAAATGCCAGAAACCGATCCCCGGAAGCTTGTTTCCTTCCCAGTATAAGAATTGGCTTGGTAGTTTGGTTTGCCCTGTTCCCATCATGCACTGGGACAGGAACAGACTAATTTGCATGTAGCCAGGTTCTGAGCTGGGATGGTGCAGTGAGCTAAAAAACGGTGATGGATCAAGCCCTGATCTTTGGACTGGGTAAGAGTGGTCTGTTTAATTCAGACACTCTGTTCATCACCACCCCCTTTTCTGAATCATTTTGTCCACCATAAGCGTGGAAGGGTATACTCAGATGTGAGTCCCTTGCTCACTGCACCATCAGGATTCAAGCAAGCCGGGCCGACGACAGCTGAAATGCCAGAAACCGGTCCCCGGAAGCTTGTTTCCTTCCCAGTATAAGAATTGGCTTGGTAGTTTGGTTTGCCCTGTTCCCATCATGCACTGGGACAGGAACAGACTAATTTGCATGTAGCCAGGTTGTGAGCAGGGATGGAGCAGTGAGCTAAAAAACGGTGATGGATCAAGCCCTGATCTTTGGACTGGGTAAGAGTGGTCTGCTTAATTCAGACACTCTGTTCATCACCACCCCCTTTTCTGAATCATTTTGTCCACCATAAGCGTGGAAGGGTATACTCAGATGTGAGTCCCTTGCTCATTGCACCATCAGGATTCAAGCAAGCCGGGCCGACGACGGCTGAAATGCCAGAAACCGGTCCCCGGAAGCTTGTTTCCTTCCCAGTATAAGAATTGGCTTGGTAGTTTGGTTTGCCCTGTTCCCATCATGCACTGGGACAGGAACAGACTAATTTGCATGTAGCCAGGTTCTGAGCTGGGATGGTGCAGTGAGCTAAAAAACAGTGATGGATCAAGTCCTGATCTTTGGACTGGGTAAGAGTGGTCTGCTTAATTCAGACACTCTGTTCATCACCACCCCCTTTTTTGAATCATTTTGTCCACCATAAGCGTGGAAGGGTATACTCAGATGTGAGTCCCTTGCTCTTTGCACCATCAGGATTCAAGCAAGCCAGGAAGACTACGGCTGAAATGCCAGAAACCGGTCCCCGGAAGCTTGTTTCCTTCCCAGTGTAAGAATTGGCTTGGTAGTTTGGTTTGACCTGTTCCCATCATGCACTGGGACAGGAACAGATTAATTTGCATGTAGCCAGGTTCTGAGCTGGGATGGTGCAGTGAGCTAAAAAACGGTGATGGATTAAGCCCTGATCTTTGGACTGGGTAAGAGTTGTCTGCATAATTCAGACACTCTGTTCATCACCACCCCCTTTTCTGAATCATTTTGTCCACCATGTGCGTGGAAGGGTATACTCAGATGTGAGCCCCTTGCTCATTGCACCAACAGGATTCAAGCAGGCCAGGCCGACGACGGCTGAAATGCCAGAAACCGGTCCCCGGAAGCTTGTTTCCTTCCCAGTATAAGAATTGTCTTGGTAGTTTGGTTTGCCCTGTTCCCATCATGCACTGGGACAGGAACAGACTAATTTGCATGTAGCCAGGTTCTGAGCTGGGATGGTGCAGTGAGCTAAAAAACGGTGATGGATCCAGCCCTGATCTTTGGACTGGGTAAGAGTGGTCTGCTTAATTCAGAAACTCTGTTCATCACCACCCCCTTTTCTGAATCATTTTGTCCACCATAAGAGTGGAAGGGTATACTCAGATGTGAGTCCCTTGCTCATTGCACCATCAGGATTCAAGCAAGCCGGGCCGACGACGGCTGAAATGCCAGAAACCGATCCCCGGAAGCTTGTTTCCTTCCCAGTATAAGAATTGGCTTGGTAGTTTGGTTTGCCCTCTTCCCATCATGCACTGGGACAGGAACAGACTAATTTGCATGTAGCCAGGTTCTGAGCTGGGATGGTGCAGTGAGCTAAAAAACGGTGATGGATCAAGCCCTGATCTTTGGACTGGGTAAGAGTGGTATGCTTATTTCAGACACTCTGTTCATCACCACCCCCTTTTCTGAATCATTTTGTCCACCATAAGCGTGGAAGGGTATACTCAGATGTGAGTCCCTTGCTCATTGCACCATCAGGATTCAAGCAAGCCGGGCCGACGACGGCTGAAATGCCAGAAACCGGTCCCCGGAAGCTTGTTTCCTTCCCAGTATAAGAATTGGCTTGGTAGTTTGCTTTGCCCTGTTCCCATCATGCACTGGGACAGGAACAGACTAATTTGCATGTAGCCAGGTTCTGAGCTGGGATGGTGCAGTGAGCTAAAAAACAGTGATGGATCAAGTCCTGATCTTTGGACTGGGTAAGAGTGGTCTGCTTAATTCAGACACTCTGTTCATCACCACCCCCTTTTTTGAATCATTTTGTCCACCATAAGCGTGGAAGGGTATACTCAGATGTGAGTCCCTTGCTCATTGCACCATCAGGATTCAAGCAAGCCCGGCCGACGACGGCTGAAATGCCAGAAACCGATCCCCGGAAGCTTGTTTCCTTCCCAGTATAAGAATTGGCTTGGTAGTTTGGTTTGCCCTGTTCCCATCATGCACTGGGACAGGAACAGACTAATTTGCATGTAGCCAGGTTCTGAGCTGGGATGGTGCAGTGAGCTAAAAAACGGTGATGGATCAAGCCCTGATCTTTGGACTGGGTAAGAGTGGTCTGTTTAATTCAGACACTCTGTTCATCACCACCCCCTTTTCTGAATCATTTTGTCCACCATAAGCGTGGAAGGGTATACTCAGATGTGAGTCCCTTGCTCATTGCACCATCAGGATTCAAGCAAGCCGGGCCGACGACAGCTGAAATGCCAGAAACCGGTCCCCGGAAGCTTGTTTCCTTCCCAGTATAAGAATTGGCTTGGTAGTTTGGTTTGCCCTGTTCCCATCATGCACTGGGACAGGAACAGACTAATTTGCATGTAGCCAGGTTGTGAGCAGGGATGGAGCAGTGAGCTAAAAAACGGTGATGGATCAAGCCCTGATCTTTGGACTGGGTAAGAGTGGTCTGCTTAATTCAGACACTCTGTTCATCACCACCCCCTTTTCTGAATCATTTTGTCCACCATAAGCGTGGAAGGGTATACTCAGATGTGAGTCCCTTGCTCATTGCACCATCAGGATTCAAGCAAGCCGGGCCGACGACGGCTGAAATGCCAGAAACCGGTCCCCGGAAGCTTGTTTCCTTCCCAGTATAAGAATTGGCTTGGTAGTTTGGTTTGCCCTGTTCCCATCATGCACTGGGACAGGAACAGACTAATTTGCATGTAGCCAGGTTCTGAGCTGGGATGGTGCAGTGAGCTAAAAAACAGTGATGGATCAAGTCCTGATCTTTGGACTGGGTAAGAGTGGTCTGCTTAATTCAGACACTCTGTTCATCACCACCCCCTTTTTTGAATCATTTTGTCCACCATAAGCGTGGAAGGGTATACTCAGATGTGAGTCCCTTGCTCTTTGCACCATCAGGATTCAAGCAAGCCAGGAAGACTACGGCTGAAATGCCAGAAACCGGTCCCCGGAAGCTTGTTTCCTTCCCAGTGTAAGAATTGGCTTGGTAGTTTGGTTTGACCTGTTCCCATCATGCACTGGGACAGGAACAGATTAATTTGCATGTAGCCAGGTTCTGAGCTGGGATGGTGCAGTGAGCTAAAAAACGGTGATGGATTAAGCCCTGATCTTTGGACTGGGTAAGAGTTGTCTGCATAATTCAGACACTCTGTTCATCACCACCCCCTTTTCTGAATCATTTTGTCCACCATGTGCGTGGAAGGGTATACTCAGATGTGAGCCCCTTGCTCATTGCACCAACAGGATTCAAGCAGGCCAGGCCGACGACGGCTGAAATGCCAGAAACCGGTCCCCGGAAGCTTGTTTCCTTCCCAGTATAAGAATTGTCTTGGTAGTTTGGTTTGCCCTGTTCCCATCATGCACTGGGACAGGAACAGACTAATTTGCATGTAGCCAGGTTCTGAGCTGGGATGGTGCAGTGAGCTAAAAAACGGTGATGGATCCAGCCCTGATCTTTGGACTGGGTAAGAGTGGTCTGCTTAATTCAGAAACTCTGTTCATCACCACCCCCTTTTCTGAATCATTTTGTCCACCTTAAGAGTGGAAGGGTATACTCAGATGTGAGTCCCTTGCTCATTGCACCATCAGGATTCAAGCAAGCCGGGCCGACGACGGCTGAAATGCCAGAAACCGATCCCCGGAAGCTTGTTTCCTTCCCAGTATAAGAATTGGCTTGGTAGTTTGGTTTGCCCTGTTCCCATCATGCACTGGGACAGGAACAGACTAATTTGCATGTAGCCAGGTTCTGAGCTGGGATGGTGCAGTGAGCTAAAAAACGGTGATGGATCAAGCCCTGATCTTTGGACTGGGTAAGAGTGGTCTGCTTATTTCAGACACTCTGTTCATCACCACCCCCTTTTCTGAATCATTTTGTCCACCATAAGCGTGGAAGGGTATACTCAGATGTGAGTCCCTTGCTCATTGCACCATCAGGATTCAAGCAAGCCGGGCCGACGACGGCTGAAATGCCAGAAACCGGTCCCCGGAAGCTTGTTTCCTTCCCAGTATAAGAATTGGCTTGGTAGTTTGCTTTGCCCTGTTCCCATCATGCACTGGGACAGGAACAGACTAATTTGCATGTAGCCAGGTTCTGAGCTGGGATGGTGCAGTGAGCTAAAAAACAGTGATGGATCAAGTCCTGATCTTTGGACTGGGTAAGAGTGGTCTGCTTAATTCAGACACTCTGTTCATCACCACCCCCTTTTTTGAATCATTTTGTCCACCATAAGCGTGGAAGGGTATACTCAGATGTGAGTCCCTTGCTCATTGCACCAACAGGATTCAAGCAAGCCGGGCCGACGATGGCTGAAATGCCAGAAACTAGTCCCCGGAAGCTTGTTTCCTTCCCAGTATAAGAATTGGCTTGGTAGTTTGGTTTGCCCTGTTCCCATCATGCACTGGGACAGGAACAGACTAATTTGCATGTAGCCAGGTTGTGAGCTGGGATGGAGCAGTGAGCTAAAAAACGGTGATGGATCAAGCCCTGATCTTTGGACTGGGTAAGAGTGGTCTGCTTAATTCAGACACTCTGTTCATCACCACCCCCTTTTCTGAATCATTTTGTCCACCATAAGCGTGGAAGGGTATACTCAGATGTGAGTCCCTTGCTCATTGCACCATCAGGATTCCAGCAAGCCGGGCCGACGACGGCTGAAATGCCAGAAACCAGTCCCCGGAAGCTTGTTTCCTTCCCAGTATAAGAATTGGCTTGGTAGTTTGGTTTGCCCTGTTCCCATCATGCACTGGGACAGGAACAGACTAATTTGCATGTAGCCAGGTTCTGAGCTGGGATGGTGCAGTGAGCTAAAAAACGGTGATGGATCAAGCCCTGATCTTTGGACTGGGTAAGAGTGGTCTGCTTAATTCAGACACTCTGTTCATCACCACCCCCTTTTCTGAATCATTCTGTCCACCATAAGCGTGGAAGGGTATACTCAGATGTGAGTCCCTTGCTCATTGCACCATCAGGATTCAAGCAAGCCGGGCCGACGACGGCTGAAATGCCAGAAACCGGTCCCCGGAAGCTTGTTTCCTTCCCAGTATAAGAATTGGCTTGGTAGTTTGGTTTGCCCTGTTCCCATCATGCACTGGGACAGGAACAGACTAATTTGCATGTAGCCAGGTTCTGAGCTGGGATGGTGCAGTGAGCTAAAAAACAGTGATGGATCAAGTCCTGATCTTTGGACTGGGTAAGAGTGGTCTGCTTAATTCAGACACTCTGTTCATCACCACCCCCTTTTCTGAATCATTTTGTCCACCATAAGCGTGGAAGGGTATACTCAGATGTGAGTCCCTTGCTCATTGCACCATCAGGATTCAAGCAAGCCGGGCCGACGACGGCTGAAATGCCAGAAACCGGTCCCCGGAAGCTTGTTTCCTTCCCAGTATAAGAATTGGCTTGGTAGTTTGGTTTGCCCTGTTCCCATCATGCACTGGGACAGGAACAGACTAATTTGCATGTAGCCAGGTTCTGAGCTGGGATGGTGCAGTGAGCTAAAAAACAGTGATGGATCAAGTCCTGATCTTTGGACTGGGTAAGAGTGGTCTGCTTAATTCAGACACTCCGTTCATCACCACCCCCTTTTCTGAATCATTTTGCCCACCATAAGCGTGGAAGGGTATACTCAGATGTGAGTCCCTTGCTCATTGCACCAACAGGATTCAAGCAAGCCGGGCCGACGATGGCTGAAATGCCAGAAACTGGTCCCCTGAAGCTTGTTTCCTTCCCAGTATAAGAATTGGCTTGGTAGTTTGGTTTGCCCTGTTCCCATCATGCACTGGGACAGGAACAGACTAATTTGCATGTAGCCAGGTTCTGAGCTGGGATGGTGCAGTGAGCTAAAAAACGGTGATGGATCAAGCCCTGATCTTTGGACTGGGTAAGAGTGGTCTGCTTAATTCAGACACTCTGTTCATCACCACCCCCTTTTCTGAATCATTTTGTCCACCATAAGCGTGGAAGGGTATACTCAGATGTGAGTCCCTTGCTCATTGCACCATCAGGATTCAAGCAAGCCGGGCCGACGACGGCTGAAATGCCAGAAACCGGTCCCCGGAAGCGTGTTTCCTTCCCAGTATAAGAATTGGCTTGGTAGTTTGGTGTGCCCTGTTCCCATCATGCACTGGGACAGGAACAGACTAATTTGCATGTAGCCAGGTTCTGAGCTGGGATGGTGCAGTGAGCTAAAAAACGGTGATGGATCAAGCCCTGATCTTTGGACTGGGTAAGAGTGGTCTGCTTAATTCAGACACCCTGTTCATCACCACCCCCTTTTCTGAATCATTTTGTCCACCATAAGCGTGGAAGGGTATACTCAGATGTGTGTCCCTTGCTCATTGCACCATCAGGATTCAAGCAAGCCGGGCCGACTACAGCTGAAATGCCAGAAACCGGTCCCCCGAAGCTTGTTTCCTTCCCAGTATAAGAATTGGCTGGGTAATTTGGTTTGCCCTGTTCCCATCATGCACTGGGACAGGAACAGACTAATTTGCATGTAGCCAGGTTCTGAGCTGGGATGGTGCAGTGAGCTAAAAAACGGTGATAGATCAAGCCCTGATCTTTGGACTGGGTAAGAGTGGTCTGCTTAATTCAGACACTCTGTTCATCACCACCCCCTTTTCTGAATCATTTTGTCCACCATAAGCGTGGAAGGGTATACTCAGATCTGAGTCCCTTGCTCATTGCACCAACAGGATTCAAGCAAGCCGGGCTGACGATGGCTGAAATGCCAGAAACTGGTCCCCGGAAGCTTGTTTCCTTCCCAGTATAAGAATTGGCTTGGTAGTTTGGTTTGCCCTGTTCCCATCATGCACTGGGACAGGAACAGACTAATTTGCATGTAGCCAGGTTTTGAGCTGGGATGGAGCAGTGAGGTAAAAAATGGTGATGGATCAAGCCCTGATCTTTGGACTGGGTAAGAGTGGTCTGCTTAATTCAGACACTCTGTTCATCACCACCCCCTTTTCTGAATCATTTTGTCCACCATAAGCGTGGAAGGGTATACTCAGATGTGAGTCCCTTGCTCATTGCACCATCAGGATTCAAGCAAGCCGGGCGGACGACGGCTGAAATGCCAGAAACCGGTCCCCGGAAGCTTGTTTCCTTCCCAGTATAAGAATTGGCTTGGTAGTTTGGTTTGCCCTGTTCCCATCATGCACTGGGACAGGAACAGACTAATTTGCATGTAGCCAGGTTCTGAGCTGGGATGGAGCAGTGAGCTAAAAAACGGTGATGGATCAAGCCCTGATCTTTGGACTGGGTAAGAGTGGTCTGCTTAATTCAGACACTCTGTTCATCACCACCCCCTTTTCTGAATCATTTTGTCCACCATAAGCGTGGAAGGGTATACTCAGATGTGAGTCCCTTGCTCATTGCACCATCAGGATTCAAGCAAGCCGGGCCGACGACGGCTGAAATGCCAGAAACCGGTCCCCGGAAGCGTGTTTCCTTCCCAGTATAAGAATTGGCTTGGTAGTTTGGTTTGCCCTGTTCCCATCATGCACTGGGACAGGAACAGACTAATTTGCATGTAGCCAGGTTCTGAGCTGGGATGGTGCAGTGAGCTAAAAAACAGTGATGGATCAAGTCCTGATCTTTGGACTGGGTAAGAGTGGTCTGCTTAATTCAGACACTCTGTTGATCACCACCCCCTTTTTTGAATCATTTTGTCCACCATAAGTGTGGAAGGGTTTACTCAGATGTGAGTCCCTTGCTCATTGCACCATCAGGATTCAAGCAAGCCAGGCCGACAACGGCTGAAATGCCAGAAACCGGTCCCCGGAAGCTTGTTTCCTTCCCAGTATAAGAATTGGCTTGGTAGTTTGGTTTGACCTGTTCCCATCATGCACTGGGACAGGAACAGATTAATTTGCATGTAGCCAGGTTCTGAGCTGGGATGGTGCAGTGAGCTAAAAAACGGTGATGGATCAAGCCCTGATCTTTGGACTGGGTAAGAGTTGTCTGCTTAATTCAGACACTCTGTTCATCACCACCCCCTTTTCTGAATCATTTTGTCCACCATGTGCGTGGAAGGGTATACTCAGATGTGAGTCCCTTGCTCATTGCACCATCAGGATTCCAGAAAGCCGGGCCGACGACGGCTGAAATGCCAGAAACCGGTTCCCGGAAGCTTGTTTCCTTCCCAGTATAAGAATTGGCTTGGTAGTTTGGTTTGCCCTGTTCCCATCATGCACTGGGACAGGAACAGACTAATTTGCATGTAGCCAGGTTCTGAGCTGGGATGGTGCAGTGAGCTAAAAAACGGTGATGGATCAAGCCCTGATCTTTGGACTGGGTAAGAGTGGTCTGCTTAATTCAGACACTCTGTTCATCACCACCCCCTTTTCTGAATCATTTTGTCCACCATAAGCGTGGAAGGGTATACTCAGATGTGAGTCCCTTGCTCATTGCACCATCAGGATTCAAGCAAGCCGGGCCGACGACGGCTGAAATGCCAGAAACCGGTCCCCGGAAGCTTGTTTCCTTCCCAGTATAAGAATTGGCTTGGTAGTTTAGTTTGCCCTGTTCCCATCATGCACTGGGACAGGAACAGACTAATTTGCATGTAGCCAGGTTGTGAGCTGGGATGGAGCAGTGAGCTAAAAAACGGTGATGGATCAAGCCCTGATCTTTGGACTGGGTAAGAGTGGTCTGCTTAATTCAGACACTCTGTTCATCACCACCCCCTTTTCTGAATCATTTTGTCCACCATAAGCGTGGAAGGGTATACTCAGATGTGAGTCCCTTGCTCATTGCACCATCAGGATTCCAGCAAGCCGGGCCGACGACGGCTGAAATGCCAGAAACCGGTTCCCGGAAGCTTGTTTCCTTCCCAGTATAAGAATTGGCTTGGTAGTTTGGTTTGCCCTGTTCCCATCATGCACTGGGACAGGAACAGACTAATTTGCATGTAGCCAGGTTCTGAGCTGGGATGGTGCAGTGAGCTAAAAAACGGTGATGGATCAAGCCCTGATCTTTGGACTGGGTAAGAGTGGTCTGCTTAATTCAGACACTCTGTTCATCACCACCCCCTTTTCTGAATCATTCTGTCCACCATAAGCGTGGAAGGGTATACTCAGATGTGAGTCCCTTGCTCATTGCACTATCAGGATTCAAGCAAGCCGGGCCGACGACGGCTGAAATGCCAGAAACCGGTCCCCGGAAGCTTGTTTCCTTCCCAGTATAAGAATTGGCTTGGTAGTTTGGTTTGCCCTGTTCCCATCATGCACTGGGACAGGAACAGACTAATTTGCATGTAGCCAGGTTCTGAGCTGGGATGGTGCAGTGAGCTAAAAAACAGTGATGGATCAAGTCCTGATCTTTGGACTGGGTAAGAGTGGTCTGCTTAATTCAGAAACTCTGTTCATCACCACCCCCTTTTCTGAATCATTTTGTCCACCATAAGCGTGGAAGGGTATACTCAGATTTGAGTCCCTTGCTCATTGCACCATCAGGATTCAAGCAAGCCCGGCCGACGACGGCTGAAATGCCAGAAACCGATCCCCGGAAGCTTGTTTCCTTCCCAGTATAAGAATTGGCTTGGTAGTTTGGTTTGCCCTGTTCCCATCATGCACTGGGACAGGAACAGACTAATTTGCATGTAGCCAGGTTCTGAGCTGGGATGGTGCAGTGAGCTAAAAAACGGTGATGGATCAAGCCCTGATCTTTGGACTGGGTAAGAGTGGTCTGTTTAATTCAGACACTCTGTTCATCACCACCCCCTTTTCTGAATCATTTTGTCCACCATAAGCGTGGAAGGGTATACTCAGATGTGAGTCCCTTGCTCATTGCACCATCAGGATTCAAGCAAGCCGGGCCGACGACAGCTGAAATGCCAGAAACCGGTCCCCGGAAGCTTGTTTCCTTCCCAGTATAAGAATTGGCTTGGTAGTTTGGTTTGCCCTGTTCCCATCATGCACTGGGACAGGAACAGACTAATTTGCATGTAGCCAGGTTGTGAGCAGGGATGGAGCAGTGAGCTAAAAAACGGTGATGGATCAAGCCCTGATCTTTGGACTGGGTAAGAGTGGTCTGCTTAATTCAGACACTCTGTTCATCACCACCCCCTTTTCTGAATCATTTTGTCCACCATAAGCGTGGAAGGGTATACTCAGATGTGAGTCCCTTGCTCATTGCACCATCAGGATTCAAGCAAGCCGGGCCGACGACGGCTGAAATGCCAGAAACCGGTCCCCGGAAGCTTGTTTCCTTCCCAGTATAAGAATTGGCTTGGTAGTTTGGTTTGCCCTGTTCCCATCATGCACTGGGACAGGAACAGACTAATTTGCATGTAGCCAGGTTGTGAGCAGGGATGGAGCAGTGAGCTAAAAAACGGTGATGGATCAAGCCCTGATCTTTGGACTGGGTAAGAGTGGTCTGCTTAATTCAGACACTCTGTTCATCACCACCCCCTTTTCTGAATCATTTTGTCCACCATAAGCGTGGAAGGGTATACTCAGATGTGAGTCCCTTGCTCATTGCACCATCAGGATTCAAGCAAGCCGGGCCGACGACGGCTGAAATGCCAGAAACCGGTCCCCGGAAGCTTGTTTCCTTCCCAGTATAAGAATTGGCTTGGTAGTTTAGTTTGCCCTGTTCCCATCATGCACTGGGACAGGAACAGACTAATTTGCATGTAGCCAGGTTGTGAGCTGGGATGGAGCAGTGAGCTAAAAAACGGTGATGGATCAAGCCCTGATCTTTGGACTGGGTAAGAGTGGTCTGCTTAATTCAGACACTCTGTTCATCACCACCCCCTTTTCTGAATCATTTTGTCCACCATAAGCGTGGAAGGGTATACTCAGATGTGAGTCCCTTGCTCATTGCACCATCAGGATTCCAGCAAGCCGGGCCGACGACGGCTGAAATGCCAGAAACCGGTTCCCGGAAGCTTGTTTCCTTCCCAGTATAAGAATTGGCTTGGTAGTTTGGTTTGCCCTGTTCCCATCATGCACTGGGACAGGAACAGACTAATTTGCATGTAGCCAGGTTCTGAGCTGGGATGGTGCAGTGAGCTAAAAAACGGTGATGGATCAAGCCCTGATCTTTGGACTGGGTAAGAGTGGTCTGCTTAATTCAGACACTCTGTTCATCACCACCCCCTTTTCTGAATCATTCTGTCCACCATAAGCGTGGAAGGGTATACTCAGATGTGAGTCCCTTGCTCATTGCACTATCAGGATTCAAGCAAGCCGGGCCGACGACGGCTGAAATGCCAGAAACCGGTCCCCGGAAGCTTGTTTCCTTCCCAGTATAAGAATTGGCTTGGTAGTTTGGTTTGCCCTGTTCCCATCATGCACTGGGACAGGAACAGACTAATTTGCATGTAGCCAGGTTCTGAGCTGGGATGGTGCAGTGAGCTAAAAAACAGTGATGGATCAAGTCCTGATCTTTGGACTGGGTAAGAGTGGTCTGCCTAATTCAGAAACTCTGTTCATCACCACCCCCTTTTCTGAATCATTTTGTCCACCATAAGCGTGGAAGGGTATACTCAGATTTGAGTCCCTTGCTCATTGCACCATCAGGATTCAAGCAAGCCCGGCCGACGACGGCTGAAATGCCAGAAACCGATCCCCGGAAGCTTGTTTCCTTCCCAGTATAAGAATTGGCTTGGTAGTTTGGTTTGCCCTGTTCCCATCATGCACTGGGACAGGAACAGACTAATTTGCATGTAGCCAGGTTCTGAGCTGGGATGGTGCAGTGAGCTAAAAAACGGTGATGGATCAAGCCCTGATCTTTGGACTGGGTAAGAGTGGTCTGTTTAATTCAGACACTCTGTTCATCACCACCCCCTTTTCTGAATCATTTTGTCCACCATAAGCGTGGAAGGGTATACTCAGATGTGAGTCCCTTGCTCATTGCACCATCAGGATTCAAGCAAGCCGGGCCGACGACAGCTGAAATGCCAGAAACCGGTCCCCGGAAGCTTGTTTCCTTCCCAGTATAAGAATTGGCTTGGTAGTTTGGTTTGCCCTGTTCCCATCATGCACTGGGACAGGAACAGACTAATTTGCATGTAGCCAGGTTGTGAGCAGGGATGGAGCAGTGAGCTAAAAAACGGTGATGGATCAAGCCCTGATCTTTGGACTGGGTAAGAGTGGTCTGCTTAATTCAGACACTCTGTTCATCACCACCCCCTTTTCTGAATCATTTTGTCCACCATAAGCGTGGAAGGGTATACTCAGATGTGAGTCCCTTGCTCATTGCACCATCAGGATTCAAGCAAGCCGGGCCGACGACGGCTGAAATGCCAGAAACCGGTCCCCGGAAGCTTGTTTCCTTCCCAGTATAAGAATTGGCTTGGTAGTTTGGTTTGCCCTGTTCCCATCATGCACTGGGACAGGAACAGACTAATTTGCATGTAGCCAGGTTCTGAGCTGGGATGGTGCAGTGAGCTAAAAAACAGTGATGGATCAAGTCCTGATCTTTGGACTGGGTAAGAGTGGTCTGCTTAATTCAGACACTCTGTTCATCACCACCCCCTTTTTTGAATCATTTTGTCCACCATAAGCGTGGAAGGGTATACTCAGATGTGAGTCCCTTGCTCTTTGCACCATCAGGATTCAAGCAAGCCAGGAAGACTACGGCTGAAATGCCAGAAACCGGTCCCCGGAAGCTTGTTTCCTTCCCAGTGTAAGAATTGGCTTGGTAGTTTGGTTTGACCTGTTCCCATCATGCACTGGGACAGGAACAGATTAATTTGCATGTAGCCAGGTTCTGAGCTGGGATGGTGCAGTGAGCTAAAAAACGGTGATGGATTAAGCCCTGATCTTTGGACTGGGTAAGAGTTGTCTGCATAATTCAGACACTCTGTTCATCACCACCCCCTTTTCTGAATCATTTTGTCCACCATGTGCGTGGAAGGGTATACTCAGATGTGAGCCCCTTGCTCATTGCACCAACAGGATTCAAGCAGGCCAGGCCGACGACGGCTGAAATGCCAGAAACCGGTCCCCGGAAGCATGTTTCCTTCCCAGTATAAGAATTGTCTTGGTAGTTTGGTTTGCCCTGTTCCCATCATGCACTGGGACAGGAACAGACTAATTTGCATGTAGCCAGGTTCTGAGCTGGGATGGTGCAGTGAGCTAAAAAACGGTGATGGATCCAGCCCTGATCTTTGGACTGGGTAAGAGTGGTCTGCTTAATTCAGAAACTCTGTTCATCACCACCCCCTTTTCTGAATCATTTTGTCCACCATAAGAGTGGAAGGGTATACTCAGATGTGAGTCCCTTGCTCATTGCACCATCAGGATTCAAGCAAGCCGGGCCGACGACGGCTGAAATGCCAGAAACCGGTCCCCGGAAGCTTGTTTCCTTCCCAGTATAAGAATTGGCTTGGTAGTTTGCTTTGCCCTGTTCCCATCATGCACTGGGACAGGAACAGACTAATTTGCATGTAGCCAGGTTCTGAGCTGGGATGGTGCAGTGAGCTAAAAAACAGTGATGGATCAAGTCCTGATCTTTGGACTGGGTAAGAGTGGTCTGCTTAATTCAGACACTCTGTTCATCACCACCCCCTTTTTTGAATCATTTTGTCCACCATAAGCGTGGAAGGGTATACTCAGATGTGAGTCCCTTGCTCATTGCACCAACAGGATTCAAGCAAGCCGGGCCGACGATGGCTGAAATGCCAGAAACTAGTCCCCGGAAGCTTGTTTCCTTCCCAGTATAAGAATTGGCTTGGTAGTTTGGTTTGCCCTGTTCCCATCATGCACTGGGACAGGAACAGACTAATTTGCATGTAGCCAGGTTGTGAGCTGGGATGGAGCAGTGAGCTAAAAAACGGTGATGGATCAAGCCCTGATCTTTGGACTGGGTAAGAGTGGTCTGCTTAATTCAGACACTCTGTTCATCACCACCCCCTTTTCTGAATCATTTTGTCCACCATAAGCGTGGAAGGGTATACTCAGATGTGAGTCCCTTGCTCATTGCACCATCAGGATTCCAGCAAGCCGGGCCGACGACGGCTGAAATGCCAGAAACCAGTCCCCGGAAGCTTGTTTCCTTCCCAGTATAAGAATTGGCTTGGTAGTTTGGTTTGCCCTGTTCCCATCATGCACTGGGACAGGAACAGACTAATTTGCATGTAGCCAGGTTCTGAGCTGGGATGGTGCAGTGAGCTAAAAAACGGTGATGGATCAAGCCCTGATCTTTGGACTGGGTAAGAGTGGTCTGCTTAATTCAGACACTCTGTTCATCACCACCCCCTTTTCTGAATCATTCTGTCCACCATAAGCGTGGAAGGGTATACTCAGATGTGAGTCCCTTGCTCATTGCACCATCAGGATTCAAGCAAGCCGGGCCGACGACGGCTGAAATGCCAGAAACCGGTCCCCGGAAGCTTGTTTCCTTCCCAGTATAAGAATTGGCTTGGTAGTTTGGTTTGCCCTGTTCCCATCATGCACTGGGACAGGAACAGACTAATTTGCATGTAGCCAGGTTCTGAGCTGGGATGGTGCAGTGAGCTAAAAAACAGTGATGGATCAAGTCCTGATCTTTGGACTGGGTAAGAGTGGTCTGCTTAATTCAGACACTCTGTTCATCACCACCCCCTTTTCTGAATCATTTTGTCCACCATAAGCGTGGAAGGGTATACTCAGATGTGAGTCCCTTGCTCATTGCACCATCAGGATTCAAGCAAGCCGGGCCGACGACGGCTGAAATGCCAGAAACCGGTCCCCGGAAGCTTGTTTCCTTCCCAGTATAAGAATTGGCTTGGTAGTTTGGTTTGCCCTGTTCCCATCATGCACTGGGACAGGAACAGACTAATTTGCATGTAGCCAGGTTCTGAGCTGGGATGGTGCAGTGAGCTAAAAAACAGTGATGGATCAAGTCCTGATCTTTGGACTGGGTAAGAGTGGTCTGCTTAATTCAGACACTCCGTTCATCACCACCCCCTTTTCTGAATCATTTTGCCCACCATAAGCGTGGAAGGGTATACTCAGATGTGAGTCCCTTGCTCATTGCACCAACAGGATTCAAGCAAGCCGGGCCGACGATGGCTGAAATGCCAGAAACTGGTCCCCTGAAGCTTGTTTCCTTCCCAGTATAAGAATTGGCTTGGTAGTTTGGTTTGCCCTGTTCCCATCATGCACTGGGACAGGAACAGACTAATTTGCATGTAGCCAGGTTCTGAGCTGGGATGGTGCAGTGAGCTAAAAAACGGTGATGGATCAAGCCCTGATCTTTGGACTGGGTAAGAGTGGTCTGCTTAATTCAGACACTCTGTTCATCACCACCCCCTTTTCTGAATCATTTTGTCCACCATAAGCGTGGAAGGGTATACTCAGATGTGAGTCCCTTGCTCATTGCACCATCAGGATTCAAGCAAGCCGGGCCGACGACGGCTGAAATGCCAGAAACCGGTCCCCGGAAGCGTGTTTCCTTCCCAGTATAAGAATTGGCTTGGTAGTTTGGTGTGCCCTGTTCCCATCATGCACTGGGACAGGAACAGACTAATTTGCATGTAGCCAGGTTCTGAGCTGGGATGGTGCAGTGAGCTAAAAAACGGTGATGGATCAAGCCCTGATCTTTGGACTGGGTAAGAGTGGTCTGCTTAATTCAGACACCCTGTTCATCACCACCCCCTTTTCTGAATCATTTTGTCCACCATAAGCGTGGAAGGGTATACTCAGATGTGTGTCCCTTGCTCATTGCACCATCAGGATTCAAGCAAGCCGGGCCGACTACAGCTGAAATGCCAGAAACCGGTCCCCCGAAGCTTGTTTCCTTCCCAGTATAAGAATTGGCTGGGTAATTTGGTTTGCCCTGTTCCCATCATGCACTGGGACAGGAACAGACTAATTTGCATGTAGCCAGGTTCTGAGCTGGGATGGTGCAGTGAGCTAAAAAACGGTGATAGATCAAGCCCTGATCTTTGGACTGGGTAAGAGTGGTCTGCTTAATTCAGACACTCTGTTCATCACCACCCCCTTTTCTGAATCATTTTGTCCACCATAAGCGTGGAAGGGTATACTCAGATCTGAGTCCCTTGCTCATTGCACCAACAGGATTCAAGCAAGCCGGGCTGACGATGGCTGAAATGCCAGACACTGGTCCCCGGAAGCTTGTTTCCTTCCCAGTATAAGAATTGGCTTGGTAGTTTGGTTTGCCCTGTTCCCATCATGCACTGGGACAGGAACAGACTAATTTGCATGTAGCCAGGTTCTGAGCTGGGATGGAGCAGTGAGCTAAAAAACGGTGATGGATCAAGCCCTGATCTTTGGACTGGGTAAGAGTGGTCTGCTTAATTCAGACACTCTGTTCATCACCACCCCCTTTTCTGAATCATTTTGTCCACCATAAGCGTGGAAGGGTATACTCAGATGTGAGTCCCTTGCTCATTGCACCATCAGGATTCAAGCAAGCCGGGCCGACGACGGCTGAAATGCCAGAAACCGGTCCACTCCCCGGAAGCGTGTTTCCTTCCCAGTATAAGAATTGGCTTGGTAGTTTGGTTTGCCCTGTTCCCATCATGCACTGGGACAGGAACAGACTAATTTGCATGTAGCCAGGTTCTGAGCTGGGATGGTGCAGTGAGCTAAAAAACAGTGATGGATCAAGTCCTGATCTTTGGACTGGGTAAGAGTGGTCTGCTTAATTCAGACACTCTGTTGATCACCACCCCCTTTTTTGAATCATTTTGTCCACCATAAGTGTGGAAGGGTTTACTCAGATGTGAGTCCCTTGCTCATTGCACCATCAGGATTCAAGCAAGCCAGGCCGACAACGGCTGAAATGCCAGAAACCGGTCCCCGGAAGCTTGTTTCCTTCCCAGTATAAGAATTGGCTTGGTAGTTTGGTTTGACCTGTTCCCATCATGCACTGGGACAGGAACAGATTAATTTGCATGTAGCCAGGTTCTGAGCTGGGATGGTGCAGTGAGCTAAAAAACGGTGATGGATCAAGCCCTGATCTTTGGACTGGGTAAGAGTTGTCTGCTTAATTCAGACACTCTGTTCATCACCACCCCCTTTTCTGAATCATTTTGTCCACCATGTGCGTGGAAGGGTATACTCAGATGTGAGTCCCTTGCTCATTGCACCATCAGGATTCCAGAAAGCCGGGCCGACGACGGCTGAAATGCCAGAAACCGGTTCCCGGAAGCTTGTTTCCTTCCCAGTATAAGAATTGGCTTGGTAGTTTGGTTTGCCCTGTTCCCATCATGCACTCGGACAGGAACAGACTAATTTGCATGTAGCCAGGTTCTGAGCTGGGATGGTGCAGTGAGCTAAAAAACGGTGATGGATCAAGCCCTGATCTTTGGACTGGGTAAGAGTGGTCTGCTTAATTCAGACACTCTGTTCATCACCACCCCCTTTTCTGAATCATTCTGTCCACCATAAGCGTGGAAGGGTATACTCAGATGTGAGTCCCTTGCTCATTGCACTATCAGGATTCAAGCAAGCCGGGCCGACGACGGCTGAAATGCCAGAAACCGGTCCCCGGATGCTTGTTTCCTTCCCAGTATAAGAATTGGCTTGGTAGTTTGGTTTGCCCTGTTCCCATCATGCACTGGGACAGGAACAGACTAATTTGCATGTAGCCAGGTTCTGAGCTGGGATGGTGCAGTGAGCTAAAAAACGGTGATGGATCAAGCCCTGATCTTTGGACTGGGTAAGAGTGGTCTGCTTAATTCAGACACTCTGTTCATCACCACCCCCTTTTCTGAATCATTCTGTCCACCATAAGCGTGGAAGGGTATACTCAGATGTGAGTCCCTTGCTCATTGCACTATCAGGATTCAAGCAAGCCGGGCCGACGACGGCTGAAATGCCAGAAACCGGTCCCCGGAAGCTTGTTTCCTTCCCAGTATAAGAATTGGCTTGGTAGTTTGGTTTGCCCTGTTCCCATCATGCACTGGGACAGGAACAGACTAATTTGCATGTAGCCAGGTTCTGAGCTGGGATGGTGCAGTGAGCTAAAAAACAGTGATGGATCAAGTCCTGATCTTTGGACTGGGTAAGAGTGGTCTGCCTAATTCAGAAACTCTGTTCATCACCACCCCCTTTTCTGAATCATTTTGTCCACCATAAGCGTGGAAGGGTATACTCAGATTTGAGTCCCTTGCTCATTGCACCATCAGGATTCAAGCAAGCCCGGCCGACGACGGCTGAAATGCCAGAAACCGATCCCCGGAAGCTTGTTTCCTTCCCAGTATAAGAATTGGCTTGGTAGTTTGGTTTGCCCTGTTCCCATCATGCACTGGGACAGGAACAGACTAATTTGCATGTAGCCAGGTTCTGAGCTGGGATGGTGCAGTGAGCTAAAAAACGGTGATGGATCAAGCCCTGATCTTTGGACTGGGTAAGAGTGGTCTGTTTAATTCAGACACTCTGTTCATCACCACCCCCTTTTCTGAATCATTTTGTCCACCATAAGCGTGGAAGGGTATACTCAGATGTGAGTCCCTTGCTCATTGCACCATCAGGATTCAAGCAAGCCGGGCCGACGACAGCTGAAATGCCAGAAACCGGTCCCCGGAAGCTTGTTTCCTTCCCAGTATAAGAATTGGCTTGGTAGTTTGGTTTGCCCTGTTCCCATCATGCACTGGGACAGGAACAGACTAATTTGCATGTAGCCAGGTTGTGAGCAGGGATGGAGCAGTGAGCTAAAAAACGGTGATGGATCAAGCCCTGATCTTTGGACTGGGTAAGAGTGGTCTGCTTAATTCAGACACTCTGTTCATCACCACCCCCTTTTCTGAATCATTTTGTCCACCATAAGCGTGGAAGGGTATACTCAGATGTGAGTCCCTTGCTCATTGCACCATCAGGATTCAAGCAAGCCGGGCCGACGACGGCTGAAATGCCAGAAACCGGTCCCCGGAAGCTTGTTTCCTTCCCAGTATAAGAATTGGCTTGGTAGTTTGGTTTGCCCTGTTCCCATCATGCACTGGGACAGGAACAGACTAATTTGCATGTAGCCAGGTTCTGAGCTGGGATGGTGCAGTGAGCTAAAAAACAGTGATGGATCAAGTCCTGATCTTTGGACTGGGTAAGAGTGGTCTGCTTAATTCAGACACTCTGTTCATCACCACCCCCTTTTTTGAATCATTTTGTCCACCATAAGCGTGGAAGGGTATACTCAGATGTGAGTCCCTTGCTCTTTGCACCATCAGGATTCAAGCAAGCCAGGAAGACTACGGCTGAAATGCCAGAAACCGGTCCCCGGAAGCTTGTTTCCTTCCCAGTGTAAGAATTGGCTTGGTAGTTTGGTTTGACCTGTTCCCATCATGCACTGGGACAGGAACAGATTAATTTGCATGTAGCCAGGTTCTGAGCTGGGATGGTGCAGTGAGCTAAAAAACGGTGATGGATTAAGCCCTGATCTTTGGACTGGGTAAGAGTTGTCTGCATAATTCAGACACTCTGTTCATCACCACCCCCTTTTCTGAATCATTTTGTCCACCATGTGCGTGGAAGGGTATACTCAGATGTGAGCCCCTTGCTCATTGCACCAACAGGATTCAAGCAGGCCAGGCCGACGACGGCTGAAATGCCAGAAACCGGTCCCCGGAAGCATGTTTCCTTCCCAGTATAAGAATTGTCTTGGTAGTTTGGTTTGCCCTGTTCCCATCATGCACTGGGACAGGAACAGACTAATTTGCATGTAGCCAGGTTCTGAGCTGGGATGGTGCAGTGAGCTAAAAAACGGTGATGGATCCAGCCCTGATCTTTGGACTGGGTAAGAGTGGTCTGCTTAATTCAGAAACTCTGTTCATCACCACCCCCTTTTCTGAATCATTTTGTCCACCATAAGAGTGGAAGGGTATACTCAGATGTGAGTCCCTTGCTCATTGCACCATCAGGATTCAAGCAAGCCGGGCCGACGACGGCTGAAATGCCAGAAACCGGTCCCCGGAAGCTTGTTTCCTTCCCAGTATAAGAATTGGCTTGGTAGTTTGCTTTGCCCTGTTCCCATCATGCACTGGGACAGGAACAGACTAATTTGCATGTAGCCAGGTTCTGAGCTGGGATGGTGCAGTGAGCTAAAAAACAGTGATGGATCAAGTCCTGATCTTTGGACTGGGTAAGAGTGGTCTGCTTAATTCAGACACTCTGTTCATCACCACCCCCTTTTTTGAATCATTTTGTCCACCATAAGCGTGGAAGGGTATACTCAGATGTGAGTCCCTTGCTCATTGCACCAACAGGATTCAAGCAAGCCGGGCCGACGATGGCTGAAATGCCAGAAACTAGTCCCCGGAAGCTTGTTTCCTTCCCAGTATAAGAATTGGCTTGGTAGTTTGGTTTGCCCTGTTCCCATCATGCACTGGGACAGGAACAGACTAATTTGCATGTAGCCAGGTTGTGAGCTGGGATGGAGCAGTGAGCTAAAAAACGGTGATGGATCAAGCCCTGATCTTTGGACTGGGTAAGAGTGGTCTGCTTAATTCAGACACTCTGTTCATCACCACCCCCTTTTCTGAATCATTTTGTCCACCATAAGCGTGGAAGGGTATACTCAGATGTGAGTCCCTTGCTCATTGCACCATCAGGATTCCAGCAAGCCGGGCCGACGACGGCTGAAATGCCAGAAACCAGTCCCCGGAAGCTTGTTTCCTTCCCAGTATAAGAATTGGCTTGGTAGTTTGGTTTGCCCTGTTCCCATCATGCACTGGGACAGGAACAGACTAATTTGCATGTAGCCAGGTTCTGAGCTGGGATGGTGCAGTGAGCTAAAAAACGGTGATGGATCAAGCCCTGATCTTTGGACTGGGTAAGAGTGGTCTGCTTAATTCAGACACTCTGTTCATCACCACCCCCTTTTCTGAATCATTCTGTCCACCATAAGCGTGGAAGGGTATACTCAGATGTGAGTCCCTTGCTCATTGCACCATCAGGATTCAAGCAAGCCGGGCCGACGACGGCTGAAATGCCAGAAACCGGTCCCCGGAAGCTTGTTTCCTTCCCAGTATAAGAATTGGCTTGGTAGTTTGGTTTGCCCTGTTCCCATCATGCACTGGGACAGGAACAGACTAATTTGCATGTAGCCAGGTTCTGAGCTGGGATGGTGCAGTGAGCTAAAAAACAGTGATGGATCAAGTCCTGATCTTTGGACTGGGTAAGAGTGGTCTGCTTAATTCAGACACTCTGTTCATCACCACCCCCTTTTCTGAATCATTTTGTCCACCATAAGCGTGGAAGGGTATACTCAGATGTGAGTCCCTTGCTCATTGCACCATCAGGATTCAAGCAAGCCGGGCCGACGACGGCTGAAATGCCAGAAACCGGTCCCCGGAAGCTTGTTTCCTTCCCAGTATAAGAATTGGCTTGGTAGTTTGGTTTGCCCTGTTCCCATCATGCACTGGGACAGGAACAGACTAATTTGCATGTAGCCAGGTTCTGAGCTGGGATGGTGCAGTGAGCTAAAAAACAGTGATGGATCAAGTCCTGATCTTTGGACTGGGTAAGAGTGGTCTGCTTAATTCAGACACTCCGTTCATCACCACCCCCTTTTCTGAATCATTTTGCCCACCATAAGCGTGGAAGGGTATACTCAGATGTGAGTCCCTTGCTCATTGCACCAACAGGATTCAAGCAAGCCGGGCCGACGATGGCTGAAATGCCAGAAACTGGTCCCCTGAAGCTTGTTTCCTTCCCAGTATAAGAATTGGCTTGGTAGTTTGGTTTGCCCTGTTCCCATCATGCACTGGGACAGGAACAGACTAATTTGCATGTAGCCAGGTTCTGAGCTGGGATGGTGCAGTGAGCTAAAAAACGGTGATGGATCAAGCCCTGATCTTTGGACTGGGTAAGAGTGGTCTGCTTAATTCAGACACTCTGTTCATCACCACCCCCTTTTCTGAATCATTTTGTCCACCATAAGCGTGGAAGGGTATACTCAGATGTGAGTCCCTTGCTCATTGCACCATCAGGATTCAAGCAAGCCGGGCCGACGACGGCTGAAATGCCAGAAACCGGTCCCCGGAAGCGTGTTTCCTTCCCAGTATAAGAATTGGCTTGGTAGTTTGGTGTGCCCTGTTCCCATCATGCACTGGGACAGGAACAGACTAATTTGCATGTAGCCAGGTTCTGAGCTGGGATGGTGCAGTGAGCTAAAAAACGGTGATGGATCAAGCCCTGATCTTTGGACTGGGTAAGAGTGGTCTGCTTAATTCAGACACCCTGTTCATCACCACCCCCTTTTCTGAATCATTTTGTCCACCATAAGCGTGGAAGGGTATACTCAGATGTGTGTCCCTTGCTCATTGCACCATCAGGATTCAAGCAAGCCGGGCCGACTACAGCTGAAATGCCAGAAACCGGTCCCCCGAAGCTTGTTTCCTTCCCAGTATAAGAATTGGCTGGGTAATTTGGTTTGCCCTGTTCCCATCATGCACTGGGACAGGAACAGACTAATTTGCATGTAGCCAGGTTCTGAGCTGGGATGGTGCAGTGAGCTAAAAAACGGTGATAGATCAAGCCCTGATCTTTGGACTGGGTAAGAGTGGTCTGCTTAATTCAGACACTCTGTTCATCACCACCCCCTTTTCTGAATCATTTTGTCCACCATAAGCGTGGAAGGGTATACTCAGATCTGAGTCCCTTGCTCATTGCACCAACAGGATTCAAGCAAGCCGGGCTGACGATGGCTGAAATGCCAGACACTGGTCCCCGGAAGCTTGTTTCCTTCCCAGTATAAGAATTGGCTTGGTAGTTTGGTTTGCCCTGTTCCCATCATGCACTGGGACAGGAACAGACTAATTTGCATGTAGCCAGGTTCTGAGCTGGGATGGAGCAGTGAGCTAAAAAACGGTGATGGATCAAGCCCTGATCTTTGGACTGGGTAAGAGTGGTCTGCTTAATTCAGACACTCTGTTCATCACCACCCCCTTTTCTGAATCATTTTGTCCACCATAAGCGTGGAAGGGTATACTCAGATGTGAGTCCCTTGCTCATTGCACCATCAGGATTCAAGCAAGCCGGGCCGACGACGGCTGAAATGCCAGAAACCGGTCCACTCCCCGGAAGCGTGTTTCCTTCCCAGTATAAGAATTGGCTTGGTAGTTTGGTTTGCCCTGTTCCCATCATGCACTGGGACAGGAACAGACTAATTTGCATGTAGCCAGGTTCTGAGCTGGGATGGTGCAGTGAGCTAAAAAACAGTGATGGATCAAGTCCTGATCTTTGGACTGGGTAAGAGTGGTCTGCTTAATTCAGACACTCTGTTGATCACCACCCCCTTTTTTGAATCATTTTGTCCACCATAAGTGTGGAAGGGTTTACTCAGATGTGAGTCCCTTGCTCATTGCACCATCAGGATTCAAGCAAGCCAGGCCGACAACGGCTGAAATGCCAGAAACCGGTCCCCGGAAGCTTGTTTCCTTCCCAGTATAAGAATTGGCTTGGTAGTTTGGTTTGACCTGTTCCCATCATGCACTGGGACAGGAACAGATTAATTTGCATGTAGCCAGGTTCTGAGCTGGGATGGTGCAGTGAGCTAAAAAACGGTGATGGATCAAGCCCTGATCTTTGGACTGGGTAAGAGTTGTCTGCTTAATTCAGACACTCTGTTCATCACCACCCCCTTTTCTGAATCATTTTGTCCACCATGTGCGTGGAAGGGTATACTCAGATGTGAGTCCCTTGCTCATTGCACCATCAGGATTCCAGAAAGCCGGGCCGACGACGGCTGAAATGCCAGAAACCGGTTCCCGGAAGCTTGTTTCCTTCCCAGTATAAGAATTGGCTTGGTAGTTTGGTTTGCCCTGTTCCCATCATGCACTCGGACAGGAACAGACTAATTTGCATGTAGCCAGGTTCTGAGCTGGGATGGTGCAGTGAGCTAAAAAACGGTGATGGATCAAGCCCTGATCTTTGGACTGGGTAAGAGTGGTCTGCTTAATTCAGACACTCTGTTCATCACCACCCCCTTTTCTGAATCATTCTGTCCACCATAAGCGTGGAAGGGTATACTCAGATGTGAGTCCCTTGCTCATTGCACTATCAGGATTCAAGCAAGCCGGGCCGACGACGGCTGAAATGCCAGAAACCGGTCCCCGGATGCTTGTTTCCTTCCCAGTATAAGAATTGGCTTGGTAGTTTGGTTTGCCCTGTTCCCATCATGCACTGGGACAGGAACAGACTAATTTGCATGTAGCCAGGTTCTGAGCTGGGATGGTGCAGTGAGCTAAAAAACAGTGATGGATCAAGTCCTGATCTTTGGACTGGGTAAGAGTGGTCTGCTTAATTCAGAAACTCTGTTCATCACCACCCCCTTTTCTGAATCATTTTGTCCACCATAAGCGTGGAAGGGTATACTCAGATTTGAGTCCCTTGCTCATTGCACCATCAGGATTCAAGCAAGCCCGGCCGACGACGGCTGAAATGCCAGAAACCGATCCCCGGAAGCTTGTTTCCTTCCCAGTATAAGAATTGGCTTGGTAGTTTGGTTTGCCCTGTTCCCATCATGCACTGGGACAGGAACAGACTAATTTGCATGTAGCCAGGTTCTGAGCTGGGATGGTGCAGTGAGCTAAAAAACGGTGATGGATCAAGCCCTGATCTTTGGACTGGGTAAGAGTGGTCTGTTTAATTCAGACACTCTGTTCATCACCACCCCCTTTTCTGAATCATTTTGTCCACCATAAGCGTGGAAGGGTATACTCAGATGTGAGTCCCTTGCTCATTGCACCATCAGGATTCAAGCAAGCCGGGCCGACGACGGCTGAAATGCCAGAAACCGGTCCCCGGAAGCTTGTTTCCTTCCCAGTATAAGAATTGGCTTGGTAGTTTGGTTTGCCCTGTTCCCATCATGCACTGGGACAGGAACAGACTAATTTGCATGTAGCCAGGTTGTGAGCAGGGATGGAGCAGTGAGCTAAAAAACGGTGATGGATCAAGCCCTGATCTTTGGACTGGGTAAGAGTGGTCTGCTTAATTCAGACACTCTGTTCATCACCACCCCCTTTTCTGAATCATTTTGTCCACCATAAGCGTGGAAGGGTATACTCAGATGTGAGTCCCTTGCTCATTGCACCATCAGGATTCAAGCAAGCCGGGCCGACGACGGCTGAAATGCCAGAAACCGGTCCCCGGAAGCTTGTTTCCTTCCCAGTATAAGAATTGGCTTGGTAGTTTGGTTTGCCCTGTTCCCATCATGCACTGGGACAGGAACAGACTAATTTGCATGTAGCCAGGTTCTGAGCTGGGATGGTGCAGTGAGCTAAAAAACAGTGATGGATCAAGTCCTGATCTTTGGACTGGGTAAGAGTGGTCTGCTTAATTCAGACACTCTGTTCATCACCACCCCCTTTTTTGAATCATTTTGTCCACCATAAGCGTGGAAGGGTATACTCAGATGTGAGTCCCTTGCTCTTTGCACCATCAGGATTCAAGCAAGCCAGGAAGACGACGGCTGAAATGCCAGAAACCGGTCCCCGGAAGCTTGTTTCCTTCCCAGTGTAAGAATTGGCTTGGTAGTTTGGTTTGACCTGTTCCCATCATGCACTGGGACAGGAACAGATTAATTTGCATGTAGCCAGGTTCTGAGCTGGGATGGTGCAGTGAGCTAAAAAACGGTGATGGATCAAGCCCTGATCTTTGGACTGGGTAAGAGTTGTCTGCTTAATTCCGACACTCTGTTCATCACCACCCCCTTTTCTGAATCATTTTGTCCACCATGTGCGTGGAAGGGTATACTCAGATGTGAGCCCCTTGCTCATTGCACCAACAGGATTCAAGCAGGCCAGGCCGACGACGGCTGAAATGCCAGAAACCGGTCCCCGGAAGCTTGTTTCCTTCCCAGTATAAGAATTGGCTTGGTAGTTTGGTTTGCCCTGTTCCCATCATGCACTGGGACAGGAACAGACTAATTTGCATGTAGCCAGGTTCTGAGCTGGGATGGTGCAGTGAGCTAAAAAACGGTGATGGATCCAGCCCTGATCTTTGGACTGGGTAAGAGTGGTCTGCTTAATTCAGAAACTCTGTTCATCACCACCCCCTTTTCTGAATCATTTTGTCCACCATAAGAGTGGAAGGGTATACTCAGATGTGAGTCCCTTGCTCATTGCACCATCAGGATTCAAGCAAGCCGGGCCGACGACGGCTGAAATGCCAGAAACCGATCCCCGGAAGCTTGTTTCCTTCCCAGTATAAGAATTGGCTTGGTAGTTTGGTTTGCCCTGTTCCCATCATGCACTGGGACAGGAACAGACTAATTTGCATGTAGCCAGGTTCTGAGCTGGGATGGTGCAGTGAGCTAAAAAACGGTGATGGATCAAGCCCTGATCTTTGGACTGGGTAAGAGTGGTCTGCTTATTTCAGACACTCTGTTCATCACCACCCCCTTTTCTGAATCATTTTGTCCACCATAAGCGTGGAAGGGTATACTCAGATGTGAGTCCCTTGCTCATTGCACCATCAGGATTCAAGCAAGCCGGGCCGACGACGGCTGAAATGCCAGAAACCGGTCCCCGGAAGCTTGTTTCCTTCCCAGTATAAGAATTGGCTTGGTAGTTTGCTTTGCCCTGTTCCCATCATGCACTGGGACAGGAACAGACTAATTTGCATGTAGCCAGGTTCTGAGCTGGGATGGTGCAGTGAGCTAAAAAACAGTGATGGATCAAGTCCTGATCTTTGGACTGGGTAAGAGTGGTCTGCTTAATTCAGACACTCTGTTCATCACCACCCCCTTTTTTGAATCATTTTGTCCACCATAAGCGTGGAAGGGTATACTCAGATGTGAGTCCCTTGCTCATTGCACCAACAGGATTCAAGCAAGCCGGGCCGACGATGGCTGAAATGCCAGAAACTAGTCCCCGGAAGCTTGTTTCCTTCCCAGTATAAGAATTGGCTTGGTAGTTTGGTTTGCCCTGTTCCCATCATGCACTGGGACAGGAACAGACTAATTTGCATGTAGCCAGGTTGTGAGCTGGGATGGAGCAGTGAGCTAAAAAACGGTGATGGATCAAGCCCTGATCTTTGGACTGGGTAAGAGTGGTCTGCTTAATTCAGACACTCTGTTCATCACCACCCCCTTTTCTGAATCATTTTGTCCACCATAAGCGTGGAAGGGTATACTCAGATGTGAGTCCCTTGCTCATTGCACCATCAGGATTCCAGCAAGCCGGGCCGACGACGGCTGAAATGCCAGAAACCAGTCCCCGGAAGCTTGTTTCCTTCCCAGTATAAGAATTGGCTTGGTAGTTTGGTTTGCCCTGTTCCCATCATGCACTGGGACAGGAACAGACTAATTTGCATGTAGCCAGGTTCTGAGCTGGGATGGTGCAGTGAGCTAAAAAACGGTGATGGATCAAGCCCTGATCTTTGGACTGGGTAAGAGTGGTCTGCTTAATTCAGACACTCTGTTCATCACCACCCCCTTTTCTGAATCATTCTGTCCACCATAAGCGTGGAAGGGTATACTCAGATGTGAGTCCCTTGCTCATTGCACCATCAGGATTCAAGCAAGCCGGGCCGACGACGGCTGAAATGCCAGAAACCGGTCCCCGGAAGCTTGTTTCCTTCCCAGTATAAGAATTGGCTTGGTAGTTTGGTTTGCCCTGTTCCCATCATGCACTGGGACAGGAACAGACTAATTTGCATGTAGCCAGGTTCTGAGCTGGGATGGTGCAGTGAGCTAAAAAACAGTGATGGATCAAGTCCTGATCTTTGGACTGGGTAAGAGTGGTCTGCTTAATTCAGACACTCTGTTCATCACCACCCCCTTTTCTGAATCATTTTGTCCACCATAAGCGTGGAAGGGTATACTCAGATGTGAGTCCCTTGCTCATTGCACCATCAGGATTCAAGCAAGCCGGGCCGACGACGGCTGAAATGCCAGAAACCGGTCCCCGGAAGCTTGTTTCCTTCCCAGTATAAGAATTGGCTTGGTAGTTTGGTTTGCCCTGTTCCCATCATGCACTGGGACAGGAACAGACTAATTTGCATGTAGCCAGGTTCTGAGCTGGGATGGTGCAGTGAGCTAAAAAACAGTGATGGATCAAGTCCTGATCTTTGGACTGGGTAAGAGTGGTCTGCTTAATTCAGACACTCCGTTCATCACCACCCCCTTTTCTGAATCATTTTGCCCACCATAAGCGTGGAAGGGTATACTCAGATGTGAGTCCCTTGCTCATTGCACCAACAGGATTCAAGCAAGCCGGGCCGACGATGGCTGAAATGCCAGAAACTGGTCCCCTGAAGCTTGTTTCCTTCCCAGTATAAGAATTGGCTTGGTAGTTTGGTTTGCCCTGTTCCCATCATGCACTGGGACAGGAACAGACTAATTTGCATGTAGCCAGGTTCTGAGCTGGGATGGTGCAGTGAGCTAAAAAACGGTGATGGATCAAGCCCTGATCTTTGGACTGGGTAAGAGTGGTCTGTTTAATTCAGACACTCTGTTCATCACCACCCCCTTTTCTGAATCATTTTGTCCACCATAAGCGTGGAAGGGTATACTCAGATGTGAGTCCCTTGCTCATTGCACCATCAGGATTCAAGCAAGCCGGGCCGACGACGGCTGAAATGCCAGAAACCGGTCCCCGGAAGCTTGTTTCCTTCCCAGTATAAGAATTGGCTTGGTAGTTTGGTTTGCCCTGTTCCCATCATGCACTGGGACAGGAACAGACTAATTTGCATGTAGCCAGGTTCTGAGCTGGGATGGTGCAGTGAGCTAAAAAACGGTGATGGATCAAGCCCTGATCTTTGGACTGGGTAAGAGTGGTCTGCTTAATTCAGACACCCTGTTCATCACCACCCCCTTTTCTGAATCATTTTGTCCACCATAAGCGTGGAAGGGTATACTCAGATGTGTGTCCCTTGCTCATTGCACCATCAGGATTCAAGCAAGCCGGGCCGACTACAGCTGAAATGCCAGAAACCGGTCCCCCGAAGCTTGTTTCCTTCCCAGTATAAGAATTGGCTGGGTAATTTGGTTTGCCCTGTTCCCATCATGCACTGGGACAGGAACAGACTAATTTGCATGTAGCCAGGTTCTGAGCTGGGATGGTGCAGTGAGCTAAAAAACGGTGATAGATCAAGCCCTGATCTTTGGACTGGGTAAGAGTGGTCTGCTTAATTCAGACACTCTGTTCATCACCACCCCCTTTTCTGAATCATTTTGTCCACCATAAGCGTGGAAGGGTATACTCAGATCTGAGTCCCTTGCTCATTGCACCAACAGGATTCAAGCAAGCCGGGCTGACGATGGCTGAAATGCCAGACACTGGTCCCCGGAAGCTTGTTTCCTTCCCAGTATAAGAATTGGCTTGGTAGTTTGGTTTGCCCTGTTCCCATCATGCACTGGGACAGGAACAGACTAATTTGCATGTAGCCAGGTTCTGAGCTGGGATGGAGCAGTGAGCTAAAAAACGGTGATGGATCAAGCCCTGATCTTTGGACTGGGTAAGAGTGGTCTGCTTAATTCAGACACTCTGTTCATCACCACCCCCTTTTCTGAATCATTTTGTCCACCATAAGCGTGGAAGGGTATACTCAGATGTGAGTCCCTTGCTCATTGCACCATCAGGATTCAAGCAAGCCGGGCCGACGACGGCTGAAATGCCAGAAACCGGTCCACTCCCCGGAAGCGTGTTTCCTTCCCAGTATAAGAATTGGCTTGGTAGTTTGGTTTGCCCTGTTCCCATCATGCACTGGGACAGGAACAGACTAATTTGCATGTAGCCAGGTTCTGAGCTGGGATGGTGCAGTGAGCTAAAAAACAGTGATGGATCAAGTCCTGATCTTTGGACTGGGTAAGAGTGGTCTGCTTAATTCAGACACTCTGTTGATCACCACCCCCTTTTTTGAATCATTTTGTCCACCATAAGTGTGGAAGGGTTTACTCAGATGTGAGTCCCTTGCTCATTGCACCATCAGGATTCAAGCAAGCCAGGCCGACAACGGCTGAAATGCCAGAAACCGGTCCCCGGAAGCTTGTTTCCTTCCCAGTATAAGAATTGGCTTGGTAGTTTGGTTTGACCTGTTCCCATCATGCACTGGGACAGGAACAGATTAATTTGCATGTAGCCAGGTTCTGAGCTGGGATGGTGCAGTGAGCTAAAAAACGGTGATGGATCAAGCCCTGATCTTTGGACTGGGTAAGAGTTGTCTGCTTAATTCAGACACTCTGTTCATCACCACCCCCTTTTCTGAATCATTTTGTCCACCATGTGCGTGGAAGGGTATACTCAGATGTGAGTCCCTTGCTCATTGCACCATCAGGATTCCAGAAAGCCGGGCCGACGACGGCTGAAATGCCAGAAACCGGTTCCCGGAAGCTTGTTTCCTTCCCAGTATAAGAATTGGCTTGGTAGTTTGGTTTGCCCTGTTCCCATCATGCACTCGGACAGGAACAGACTAATTTGCATGTAGCCAGGTTCTGAGCTGGGATGGTGCAGTGAGCTAAAAAACGGTGATGGATCAAGCCCTGATCTTTGGACTGGGTAAGAGTGGTCTGCTTAATTCAGACACTCTGTTCATCACCACCCCCTTTTCTGAATCATTCTGTCCACCATAAGCGTGGAAGGGTATACTCAGATGTGAGTCCCTTGCTCATTGCACTATCAGGATTCAAGCAAGCCGGGCCGACGACGGCTGAAATGCCAGAAACCGGTCCCCGGATGCTTGTTTCCTTCCCAGTATAAGAATTGGCTTGGTAGTTTGGTTTGCCCTGTTCCCATCATGCACTGGGACAGGAACAGACTAATTTGCATGTAGCCAGGTTCTGAGCTGGGATGGTGCAGTGAGCTAAAAAACAGTGATGGATCAAGTCCTGATCTTTGGACTGGGTAAGAGTGGTCTGCTTAATTCAGAAACTCTGTTCATCACCACCCCCTTTTCTGAATCATTTTGTCCACCATAAGCGTGGAAGGGTATACTCAGATTTGAGTCCCTTGCTCATTGCACCATCAGGATTCAAGCAAGCCCGGCCGACGACGGCTGAAATGCCAGAAACCGATCCCCGGAAGCTTGTTTCCTTCCCAGTATAAGAATTGGCTTGGTAGTTTGGTTTGCCCTGTTCCCATCATGCACTGGGACAGGAACAGACTAATTTGCATGTAGCCAGGTTCTGAGCTGGGATGGTGCAGTGAGCTAAAAAACGGTGATGGATCAAGCCCTGATCTTTGGACTGGGTAAGAGTGGTCTGTTTAATTCAGACACTCTGTTCATCACCACCCCCTTTTCTGAATCATTTTGTCCACCATAAGCGTGGAAGGGTATACTCAGATGTGAGTCCCTTGCTCATTGCACCATCAGGATTCAAGCAAGCCGGGCCGACGACGGCTGAAATGCCAGAAACCGGTCCCCGGAAGCTTGTTTCCTTCCCAGTATAAGAATTGGCTTGGTAGTTTGGTTTGCCCTGTTCCCATCATGCACTGGGACAGGAACAGACTAATTTGCATGTAGCCAGGTTGTGAGCAGGGATGGAGCAGTGAGCTAAAAAACGGTGATGGATCAAGCCCTGATCTTTGGACTGGGTAAGAGTGGTCTGCTTAATTCAGACACTCTGTTCATCACCACCCCCTTTTCTGAATCATTTTGTCCACCATAAGCGTGGAAGGGTATACTCAGATGTGAGTCCCTTGCTCATTGCACCATCAGGATTCAAGCAAGCCGGGCCGACGACGGCTGAAATGCCAGAAACCGGTCCCCGGAAGCTTGTTTCCTTCCCAGTATAAGAATTGGCTTGGTAGTTTGGTTTGCCCTGTTCCCATCATGCACTGGGACAGGAACAGACTAATTTGCATGTAGCCAGGTTCTGAGCTGGGATGGTGCAGTGAGCTAAAAAACAGTGATGGATCAAGTCCTGATCTTTGGACTGGGTAAGAGTGGTCTGCTTAATTCAGACACTCTGTTCATCACCACCCCCTTTTTTGAATCATTTTGTCCACCATAAGCGTGGAAGGGTATACTCAGATGTGAGTCCCTTGCTCTTTGCACCATCAGGATTCAAGCAAGCCAGGAAGACGATGGCTGAAATGCCAGAAACCGGTCCCCGGAAGCTTGTTTCCTTCCCAGTGTAAGAATTGGCTTGGTAGTTTGGTTTGACCTGTTCCCATCATGCACTGGGACAGGAACAGATTAATTTGCATGTAGCCAGGTTCTGAGCTGGGATGGTGCAGTGAGCTAAAAAACGGTGATGGATCAAGCCCTGATCTTTGGACTGGGTAAGAGTTGTCTGCTTAATTCCGACACTCTGTTCATCACCACCCCCTTTTCTGAATCATTTTGTCCACCATGTGCGTGGAAGGGTATACTCAGATGTGAGCCCCTTGCTCATTGCACCAACAGGATTCAAGCAGGCCGGGCCGACGACGGCTGAAATGCCAGAAACCGGTCCCCGGAAGCGTGTTTCCTTCCCAGTATAAGAATTGGCTTGGTAGTTTGGTGTGCCCTGTTCCCATCATGCACTGGGACAGGAACAGACTAATTTGCATGTAGCCAGGTTCTGAGCTGGGATGGTGCAGTGAGCTAAAAAACGGTGATGGATCAAGCCCTGATCTTTGGACTGGGTAAGAGTGGTCTGCTTAATTCAGACACCCTGTTCATCACCACCCCCTTTTCTGAATCATTTTGTCCACCATAAGCGTGGAAGGGTATACTCAGATGTGTGTCCCTTGCTCATTGCACCATCAGGATTCAAGCAAGCCGGGCCGACTACAGCTGAAATGCCAGAAACCGGTCCCCCGAAGCTTGTTTCCTTCCCAGTATAAGAATTGGCTGGGTAATTTGGTTTGCCCTGTTCCCATCATGCACTGGGACAGGAACAGACTAATTTGCATGTAGCCAGGTTCTGAGCTGGGATGGTGCAGTGAGCTAAAAAACGGTGATAGATCAAGCCCTGATCTTTGGACTGGGTAAGAGTGGTCTGCTTAATTCAGACACTCTGTTCATCACCACCCCCTTTTCTGAATCATTTTGTCCACCATAAGCGTGGAAGGGTATACTCAGATCTGAGTCCCTTGCTCATTGCACCAACAGGATTCAAGCAAGCCGGGCTGACGATGGCTGAAATGCCAGACACTGGTCCCCGGAAGCTTGTTTCCTTCCCAGTATAAGAATTGGCTTGGTAGTTTGGTTTGCCCTGTTCCCATCATGCACTGGGACAGGAACAGACTAATTTGCATGTAGCCAGGTTCTGAGCTGGGATGGAGCAGTGAGCTAAAAAACGGTGATGGATCAAGCCCTGATCTTTGGACTGGGTAAGAGTGGTCTGCTTAATTCAGACACTCTGTTCATCACCACCCCCTTTTCTGAATCATTTTGTCCACCATAAGCGTGGAAGGGTATACTCAGATGTGAGTCCCTTGCTCATTGCACCATCAGGATTCAAGCAAGCCGGGCCGACGACGGCTGAAATGCCAGAAACCGGTCCACTCCCCGGAAGCGTGTTTCCTTCCCAGTATAAGAATTGGCTTGGTAGTTTGGTTTGCCCTGTTCCCATCATGCACTGGGACAGGAACAGACTAATTTGCATGTAGCCAGGTTCTGAGCTGGGATGGTGCAGTGAGCTAAAAAACAGTGATGGATCAAGTCCTGATCTTTGGACTGGGTAAGAGTGGTCTGCTTAATTCAGACACTCTGTTGATCACCACCCCCTTTTTTGAATCATTTTGTCCACCATAAGTGTGGAAGGGTTTACTCAGATGTGAGTCCCTTGCTCATTGCACCATCAGGATTCAAGCAAGCCAGGCCGACAACGGCTGAAATGCCAGAAACCGGTCCCCGGAAGCTTGTTTCCTTCCCAGTATAAGAATTGGCTTGGTAGTTTGGTTTGACCTGTTCCCATCATGCACTGGGACAGGAACAGATTAATTTGCATGTAGCCAGGTTCTGAGCTGGGATGGTGCAGTGAGCTAAAAAACGGTGATGGATCAAGCCCTGATCTTTGGACTGGGTAAGAGTTGTCTGCTTAATTCAGACACTCTGTTCATCACCACCCCCTTTTCTGAATCATTTTGTCCACCATGTGCGTGGAAGGGTATACTCAGATGTGAGTCCCTTGCTCATTGCACCATCAGGATTCCAGAAAGCCGGGCCGACGACGGCTGAAATGCCAGAAACCGGTTCCCGGAAGCTTGTTTCCTTCCCAGTATAAGAATTGGCTTGGTAGTTTGGTTTGCCCTGTTCCCATCATGCACTCGGACAGGAACAGACTAATTTGCATGTAGCCAGGTTCTGAGCTGGGATGGTGCAGTGAGCTAAAAAACGGTGATGGATCAAGCCCTGATCTTTGGACTGGGTAAGAGTGGTCTGCTTAATTCAGACACTCTGTTCATCACCACCCCCTTTTCTGAATCATTCTGTCCACCATAAGCGTGGAAGGGTATACTCAGATGTGAGTCCCTTGCTCATTGCACTATCAGGATTCAAGCAAGCCGGGCCGACGACGGCTGAAATGCCAGAAACCGGTCCCCGGATGCTTGTTTCCTTCCCAGTATAAGAATTGGCTTGGTAGTTTGGTTTGCCCTGTTCCCATCATGCACTGGGACAGGAACAGACTAATTTGCATGTAGCCAGGTTCTGAGCTGGGATGGTGCAGTGAGCTAAAAAACGGTGATGGATCAAGCCCTGATCTTTGGACTGGGTAAGAGTGGTCTGCTTAATTCAGACACTCTGTTCATCACCACCCCCTTTTCTGAATCATTCTGTCCACCATAAGCGTGGAAGGGTATACTCAGATGTGAGTCCCTTGCTCATTGCACTATCAGGATTCAAGCAAGCCGGGCCGACGACGGCTGAAATGCCAGAAACCGGTCCCCGGAAGCTTGTTTCCTTCCCAGTATAAGAATTGGCTTGGTAGTTTGGTTTGCCCTGTTCCCATCATGCACTGGGACAGGAACAGACTAATTTGCATGTAGCCAGGTTCTGAGCTGGGATGGTGCAGTGAGCTAAAAAACAGTGATGGATCAAGTCCTGATCTTTGGACTGGGTAAGAGTGGTCTGCCTAATTCAGAAACTCTGTTCATCACCACCCCCTTTTCTGAATCATTTTGTCCACCATAAGCGTGGAAGGGTATACTCAGATTTGAGTCCCTTGCTCATTGCACCATCAGGATTCAAGCAAGCCCGGCCGACGACGGCTGAAATGCCAGAAACCGATCCCCGGAAGCTTGTTTCCTTCCCAGTATAAGAATTGGCTTGGTAGTTTGGTTTGCCCTGTTCCCATCATGCACTGGGACAGGAACAGACTAATTTGCATGTAGCCAGGTTCTGAGCTGGGATGGTGCAGTGAGCTAAAAAACGGTGATGGATCAAGCCCTGATCTTTGGACTGGGTAAGAGTGGTCTGTTTAATTCAGACACTCTGTTCATCACCACCCCCTTTTCTGAATCATTTTGTCCACCATAAGCGTGGAAGGGTATACTCAGATGTGAGTCCCTTGCTCATTGCACCATCAGGATTCAAGCAAGCCGGGCCGACGACAGCTGAAATGCCAGAAACCGGTCCCCGGAAGCTTGTTTCCTTCCCAGTATAAGAATTGGCTTGGTAGTTTGGTTTGCCCTGTTCCCATCATGCACTGGGACAGGAACAGACTAATTTGCATGTAGCCAGGTTGTGAGCAGGGATGGAGCAGTGAGCTAAAAAACGGTGATGGATCAAGCCCTGATCTTTGGACTGGGTAAGAGTGGTCTGCTTAATTCAGACACTCTGTTCATCACCACCCCCTTTTCTGAATCATTTTGTCCACCATAAGCGTGGAAGGGTATACTCAGATGTGAGTCCCTTGCTCATTGCACCATCAGGATTCAAGCAAGCCGGGCCGACGACGGCTGAAATGCCAGAAACCGGTCCCCGGAAGCTTGTTTCCTTCCCAGTATAAGAATTGGCTTGGTAGTTTGGTTTGCCCTGTTCCCATCATGCACTGGGACAGGAACAGACTAATTTGCATGTAGCCAGGTTCTGAGCTGGGATGGTGCAGTGAGCTAAAAAACAGTGATGGATCAAGTCCTGATCTTTGGACTGGGTAAGAGTGGTCTGCTTAATTCAGACACTCTGTTCATCACCACCCCCTTTTTTGAATCATTTTGTCCACCATAAGCGTGGAAGGGTATACTCAGATGTGAGTCCCTTGCTCTTTGCACCATCAGGATTCAAGCAAGCCAGGAAGACTACGGCTGAAATGCCAGAAACCGGTCCCCGGAAGCTTGTTTCCTTCCCAGTGTAAGAATTGGCTTGGTAGTTTGGTTTGACCTGTTCCCATCATGCACTGGGACAGGAACAGATTAATTTGCATGTAGCCAGGTTCTGAGCTGGGATGGTGCAGTGAGCTAAAAAACGGTGATGGATTAAGCCCTGATCTTTGGACTGGGTAAGAGTTGTCTGCATAATTCAGACACTCTGTTCATCACCACCCCCTTTTCTGAATCATTTTGTCCACCATGTGCGTGGAAGGGTATACTCAGATGTGAGCCCCTTGCTCATTGCACCAACAGGATTCAAGCAGGCCAGGCCGACGACGGCTGAAATGCCAGAAACCGGTCCCCGGAAGCATGTTTCCTTCCCAGTATAAGAATTGTCTTGGTAGTTTGGTTTGCCCTGTTCCCATCATGCACTGGGACAGGAACAGACTAATTTGCATGTAGCCAGGTTCTGAGCTGGGATGGTGCAGTGAGCTAAAAAACGGTGATGGATCCAGCCCTGATCTTTGGACTGGGTAAGAGTGGTCTGCTTAATTCAGAAACTCTGTTCATCACCACCCCCTTTTCTGAATCATTTTGTCCACCATAAGAGTGGAAGGGTATACTCAGATGTGAGTCCCTTGCTCATTGCACCATCAGGATTCAAGCAAGCCGGGCCGACGACGGCTGAAATGCCAGAAACCGGTCCCCGGAAGCTTGTTTCCTTCCCAGTATAAGAATTGGCTTGGTAGTTTGCTTTGCCCTGTTCCCATCATGCACTGGGACAGGAACAGACTAATTTGCATGTAGCCAGGTTCTGAGCTGGGATGGTGCAGTGAGCTAAAAAACAGTGATGGATCAAGTCCTGATCTTTGGACTGGGTAAGAGTGGTCTGCTTAATTCAGACACTCTGTTCATCACCACCCCCTTTTTTGAATCATTTTGTCCACCATAAGCGTGGAAGGGTATACTCAGATGTGAGTCCCTTGCTCATTGCACCAACAGGATTCAAGCAAGCCGGGCCGACGATGGCTGAAATGCCAGAAACTAGTCCCCGGAAGCTTGTTTCCTTCCCAGTATAAGAATTGGCTTGGTAGTTTGGTTTGCCCTGTTCCCATCATGCACTGGGACAGGAACAGACTAATTTGCATGTAGCCAGGTTGTGAGCTGGGATGGAGCAGTGAGCTAAAAAACGGTGATGGATCAAGCCCTGATCTTTGGACTGGGTAAGAGTGGTCTGCTTAATTCAGACACTCTGTTCATCACCACCCCCTTTTCTGAATCATTTTGTCCACCATAAGCGTGGAAGGGTATACTCAGATGTGAGTCCCTTGCTCATTGCACCATCAGGATTCCAGCAAGCCGGGCCGACGACGGCTGAAATGCCAGAAACCAGTCCCCGGAAGCTTGTTTCCTTCCCAGTATAAGAATTGGCTTGGTAGTTTGGTTTGCCCTGTTCCCATCATGCACTGGGACAGGAACAGACTAATTTGCATGTAGCCAGGTTCTGAGCTGGGATGGTGCAGTGAGCTAAAAAACGGTGATGGATCAAGCCCTGATCTTTGGACTGGGTAAGAGTGGTCTGCTTAATTCAGACACTCTGTTCATCACCACCCCCTTTTCTGAATCATTCTGTCCACCATAAGCGTGGAAGGGTATACTCAGATGTGAGTCCCTTGCTCATTGCACCATCAGGATTCAAGCAAGCCGGGCCGACGACGGCTGAAATGCCAGAAACCGGTCCCCGGAAGCTTGTTTCCTTCCCAGTATAAGAATTGGCTTGGTAGTTTGGTTTGCCCTGTTCCCATCATGCACTGGGACAGGAACAGACTAATTTGCATGTAGCCAGGTTCTGAGCTGGGATGGTGCAGTGAGCTAAAAAACAGTGATGGATCAAGTCCTGATCTTTGGACTGGGTAAGAGTGGTCTGCTTAATTCAGACACTCTGTTCATCACCACCCCCTTTTCTGAATCATTTTGTCCACCATAAGCGTGGAAGGGTATACTCAGATGTGAGTCCCTTGCTCATTGCACCATCAGGATTCAAGCAAGCCGGGCCGACGACGGCTGAAATGCCAGAAACCGGTCCCCGGAAGCTTGTTTCCTTCCCAGTATAAGAATTGGCTTGGTAGTTTGGTTTGCCCTGTTCCCATCATGCACTGGGACAGGAACAGACTAATTTGCATGTAGCCAGGTTCTGAGCTGGGATGGTGCAGTGAGCTAAAAAACAGTGATGGATCAAGTCCTGATCTTTGGACTGGGTAAGAGTGGTCTGCTTAATTCAGACACTCCGTTCATCACCACCCCCTTTTCTGAATCATTTTGCCCACCATAAGCGTGGAAGGGTATACTCAGATGTGAGTCCCTTGCTCATTGCACCAACAGGATTCAAGCAAGCCGGGCCGACGATGGCTGAAATGCCAGAAACTGGTCCCCTGAAGCTTGTTTCCTTCCCAGTATAAGAATTGGCTTGGTAGTTTGGTTTGCCCTGTTCCCATCATGCACTGGGACAGGAACAGACTAATTTGCATGTAGCCAGGTTCTGAGCTGGGATGGTGCAGTGAGCTAAAAAACGGTGATGGATCAAGCCCTGATCTTTGGACTGGGTAAGAGTGGTCTGCTTAATTCAGACACTCTGTTCATCACCACCCCCTTTTCTGAATCATTTTGTCCACCATAAGCGTGGAAGGGTATACTCAGATGTGAGTCCCTTGCTCATTGCACCATCAGGATTCAAGCAAGCCGGGCCGACGACGGCTGAAATGCCAGAAACCGGTCCCCGGAAGCGTGTTTCCTTCCCAGTATAAGAATTGGCTTGGTAGTTTGGTGTGCCCTGTTCCCATCATGCACTGGGACAGGAACAGACTAATTTGCATGTAGCCAGGTTCTGAGCTGGGATGGTGCAGTGAGCTAAAAAACGGTGATGGATCAAGCCCTGATCTTTGGACTGGGTAAGAGTGGTCTGCTTAATTCAGACACCCTGTTCATCACCACCCCCTTTTCTGAATCATTTTGTCCACCATAAGCGTGGAAGGGTATACTCAGATGTGTGTCCCTTGCTCATTGCACCATCAGGATTCAAGCAAGCCGGGCCGACTACAGCTGAAATGCCAGAAACCGGTCCCCCGAAGCTTGTTTCCTTCCCAGTATAAGAATTGGCTGGGTAATTTGGTTTGCCCTGTTCCCATCATGCACTGGGACAGGAACAGACTAATTTGCATGTAGCCAGGTTCTGAGCTGGGATGGTGCAGTGAGCTAAAAAACGGTGATAGATCAAGCCCTGATCTTTGGACTGGGTAAGAGTGGTCTGCTTAATTCAGACACTCTGTTCATCACCACCCCCTTTTCTGAATCATTTTGTCCACCATAAGCGTGGAAGGGTATACTCAGATCTGAGTCCCTTGCTCATTGCACCAACAGGATTCAAGCAAGCCGGGCTGACGATGGCTGAAATGCCAGACACTGGTCCCCGGAAGCTTGTTTCCTTCCCAGTATAAGAATTGGCTTGGTAGTTTGGTTTGCCCTGTTCCCATCATGCACTGGGACAGGAACAGACTAATTTGCATGTAGCCAGGTTCTGAGCTGGGATGGAGCAGTGAGCTAAAAAACGGTGATGGATCAAGCCCTGATCTTTGGACTGGGTAAGAGTGGTCTGCTTAATTCAGACACTCTGTTCATCACCACCCCCTTTTCTGAATCATTTTGTCCACCATAAGCGTGGAAGGGTATACTCAGATGTGAGTCCCTTGCTCATTGCACCATCAGGATTCAAGCAAGCCGGGCCGACGACGGCTGAAATGCCAGAAACCGGTCCACTCCCCGGAAGCGTGTTTCCTTCCCAGTATAAGAATTGGCTTGGTAGTTTGGTTTGCCCTGTTCCCATCATGCACTGGGACAGGAACAGACTAATTTGCATGTAGCCAGGTTCTGAGCTGGGATGGTGCAGTGAGCTAAAAAACAGTGATGGATCAAGTCCTGATCTTTGGACTGGGTAAGAGTGGTCTGCTTAATTCAGACACTCTGTTGATCACCACCCCCTTTTTTGAATCATTTTGTCCACCATAAGTGTGGAAGGGTTTACTCAGATGTGAGTCCCTTGCTCATTGCACCATCAGGATTCAAGCAAGCCAGGCCGACAACGGCTGAAATGCCAGAAACCGGTCCCCGGAAGCTTGTTTCCTTCCCAGTATAAGAATTGGCTTGGTAGTTTGGTTTGACCTGTTCCCATCATGCACTGGGACAGGAACAGATTAATTTGCATGTAGCCAGGTTCTGAGCTGGGATGGTGCAGTGAGCTAAAAAACGGTGATGGATCAAGCCCTGATCTTTGGACTGGGTAAGAGTTGTCTGCTTAATTCAGACACTCTGTTCATCACCACCCCCTTTTCTGAATCATTTTGTCCACCATGTGCGTGGAAGGGTATACTCAGATGTGAGTCCCTTGCTCATTGCACCATCAGGATTCCAGAAAGCCGGGCCGACGACGGCTGAAATGCCAGAAACCGGTTCCCGGAAGCTTGTTTCCTTCCCAGTATAAGAATTGGCTTGGTAGTTTGGTTTGCCCTGTTCCCATCATGCACTCGGACAGGAACAGACTAATTTGCATGTAGCCAGGTTCTGAGCTGGGATGGTGCAGTGAGCTAAAAAACGGTGATGGATCAAGCCCTGATCTTTGGACTGGGTAAGAGTGGTCTGCTTAATTCAGACACTCTGTTCATCACCACCCCCTTTTCTGAATCATTCTGTCCACCATAAGCGTGGAAGGGTATACTCAGATGTGAGTCCCTTGCTCATTGCACTATCAGGATTCAAGCAAGCCGGGCCGACGACGGCTGAAATGCCAGAAACCGGTCCCCGGATGCTTGTTTCCTTCCCAGTATAAGAATTGGCTTGGTAGTTTGGTTTGCCCTGTTCCCATCATGCACTGGGACAGGAACAGACTAATTTGCATGTAGCCAGGTTCTGAGCTGGGATGGTGCAGTGAGCTAAAAAACAGTGATGGATCAAGTCCTGATCTTTGGACTGGGTAAGAGTGGTCTGCTTAATTCAGAAACTCTGTTCATCACCACCCCCTTTTCTGAATCATTTTGTCCACCATAAGCGTGGAAGGGTATACTCAGATTTGAGTCCCTTGCTCATTGCACCATCAGGATTCAAGCAAGCCCGGCCGACGACGGCTGAAATGCCAGAAACCGATCCCCGGAAGCTTGTTTCCTTCCCAGTATAAGAATTGGCTTGGTAGTTTGGTTTGCCCTGTTCCCATCATGCACTGGGACAGGAACAGACTAATTTGCATGTAGCCAGGTTCTGAGCTGGGATGGTGCAGTGAGCTAAAAAACGGTGATGGATCAAGCCCTGATCTTTGGACTGGGTAAGAGTGGTCTGTTTAATTCAGACACTCTGTTCATCACCACCCCCTTTTCTGAATCATTTTGTCCACCATAAGCGTGGAAGGGTATACTCAGATGTGAGTCCCTTGCTCATTGCACCATCAGGATTCAAGCAAGCCGGGCCGACGACGGCTGAAATGCCAGAAACCGGTCCCCGGAAGCTTGTTTCCTTCCCAGTATAAGAATTGGCTTGGTAGTTTGGTTTGCCCTGTTCCCATCATGCACTGGGACAGGAACAGACTAATTTGCATGTAGCCAGGTTGTGAGCAGGGATGGAGCAGTGAGCTAAAAAACGGTGATGGATCAAGCCCTGATCTTTGGACTGGGTAAGAGTGGTCTGCTTAATTCAGACACTCTGTTCATCACCACCCCCTTTTCTGAATCATTTTGTCCACCATAAGCGTGGAAGGGTATACTCAGATGTGAGTCCCTTGCTCATTGCACCATCAGGATTCAAGCAAGCCGGGCCGACGACGGCTGAAATGCCAGAAACCGGTCCCCGGAAGCTTGTTTCCTTCCCAGTATAAGAATTGGCTTGGTAGTTTGGTTTGCCCTGTTCCCATCATGCACTGGGACAGGAACAGACTAATTTGCATGTAGCCAGGTTCTGAGCTGGGATGGTGCAGTGAGCTAAAAAACAGTGATGGATCAAGTCCTGATCTTTGGACTGGGTAAGAGTGGTCTGCTTAATTCAGACACTCTGTTCATCACCACCCCCTTTTTTGAATCATTTTGTCCACCATAAGCGTGGAAGGGTATACTCAGATGTGAGTCCCTTGCTCTTTGCACCATCAGGATTCAAGCAAGCCAGGAAGACGACGGCTGAAATGCCAGAAACCGGTCCCCGGAAGCTTGTTTCCTTCCCAGTGTAAGAATTGGCTTGGTAGTTTGGTTTGACCTGTTCCCATCATGCACTGGGACAGGAACAGATTAATTTGCATGTAGCCAGGTTCTGAGCTGGGATGGTGCAGTGAGCTAAAAAACGGTGATGGATCAAGCCCTGATCTTTGGACTGGGTAAGAGTTGTCTGCTTAATTCCGACACTCTGTTCATCACCACCCCCTTTTCTGAATCATTTTGTCCACCATGTGCGTGGAAGGGTATACTCAGATGTGAGCCCCTTGCTCATTGCACCAACAGGATTCAAGCAGGCCAGGCCGACGACGGCTGAAATGCCAGAAACCGGTCCCCGGAAGCTTGTTTCCTTCCCAGTATAAGAATTGGCTTGGTAGTTTGGTTTGCCCTGTTCCCATCATGCACTGGGACAGGAACAGACTAATTTGCATGTAGCCAGGTTCTGAGCTGGGATGGTGCAGTGAGCTAAAAAACGGTGATGGATCCAGCCCTGATCTTTGGACTGGGTAAGAGTGGTCTGCTTAATTCAGAAACTCTGTTCATCACCACCCCCTTTTCTGAATCATTTTGTCCACCATAAGAGTGGAAGGGTATACTCAGATGTGAGTCCCTTGCTCATTGCACCATCAGGATTCAAGCAAGCCGGGCCGACGACGGCTGAAATGCCAGAAACCGATCCCCGGAAGCTTGTTTCCTTCCCAGTATAAGAATTGGCTTGGTAGTTTGGTTTGCCCTGTTCCCATCATGCACTGGGACAGGAACAGACTAATTTGCATGTAGCCAGGTTCTGAGCTGGGATGGTGCAGTGAGCTAAAAAACGGTGATGGATCAAGCCCTGATCTTTGGACTGGGTAAGAGTGGTCTGCTTATTTCAGACACTCTGTTCATCACCACCCCCTTTTCTGAATCATTTTGTCCACCATAAGCGTGGAAGGGTATACTCAGATGTGAGTCCCTTGCTCATTGCACCATCAGGATTCAAGCAAGCCGGGCCGACGACGGCTGAAATGCCAGAAACCGGTCCCCGGAAGCTTGTTTCCTTCCCAGTATAAGAATTGGCTTGGTAGTTTGCTTTGCCCTGTTCCCATCATGCACTGGGACAGGAACAGACTAATTTGCATGTAGCCAGGTTCTGAGCTGGGATGGTGCAGTGAGCTAAAAAACAGTGATGGATCAAGTCCTGATCTTTGGACTGGGTAAGAGTGGTCTGCTTAATTCAGACACTCTGTTCATCACCACCCCCTTTTTTGAATCATTTTGTCCACCATAAGCGTGGAAGGGTATACTCAGATGTGAGTCCCTTGCTCATTGCACCAACAGGATTCAAGCAAGCCGGGCCGACGATGGCTGAAATGCCAGAAACTAGTCCCCGGAAGCTTGTTTCCTTCCCAGTATAAGAATTGGCTTGGTAGTTTGGTTTGCCCTGTTCCCATCATGCACTGGGACAGGAACAGACTAATTTGCATGTAGCCAGGTTGTGAGCTGGGATGGAGCAGTGAGCTAAAAAACGGTGATGGATCAAGCCCTGATCTTTGGACTGGGTAAGAGTGGTCTGCTTAATTCAGACACTCTGTTCATCACCACCCCCTTTTCTGAATCATTTTGTCCACCATAAGCGTGGAAGGGTATACTCAGATGTGAGTCCCTTGCTCATTGCACCATCAGGATTCCAGCAAGCCGGGCCGACGACGGCTGAAATGCCAGAAACCAGTCCCCGGAAGCTTGTTTCCTTCCCAGTATAAGAATTGGCTTGGTAGTTTGGTTTGCCCTGTTCCCATCATGCACTGGGACAGGAACAGACTAATTTGCATGTAGCCAGGTTCTGAGCTGGGATGGTGCAGTGAGCTAAAAAACGGTGATGGATCAAGCCCTGATCTTTGGACTGGGTAAGAGTGGTCTGCTTAATTCAGACACTCTGTTCATCACCACCCCCTTTTCTGAATCATTCTGTCCACCATAAGCGTGGAAGGGTATACTCAGATGTGAGTCCCTTGCTCATTGCACCATCAGGATTCAAGCAAGCCGGGCCGACGACGGCTGAAATGCCAGAAACCGGTCCCCGGAAGCTTGTTTCCTTCCCAGTATAAGAATTGGCTTGGTAGTTTGGTTTGCCCTGTTCCCATCATGCACTGGGACAGGAACAGACTAATTTGCATGTAGCCAGGTTCTGAGCTGGGATGGTGCAGTGAGCTAAAAAACAGTGATGGATCAAGTCCTGATCTTTGGACTGGGTAAGAGTGGTCTGCTTAATTCAGACACTCTGTTCATCACCACCCCCTTTTCTGAATCATTTTGTCCACCATAAGCGTGGAAGGGTATACTCAGATGTGAGTCCCTTGCTCATTGCACCATCAGGATTCAAGCAAGCCGGGCCGACGACGGCTGAAATGCCAGAAACCGGTCCCCGGAAGCTTGTTTCCTTCCCAGTATAAGAATTGGCTTGGTAGTTTGGTTTGCCCTGTTCCCATCATGCACTGGGACAGGAACAGACTAATTTGCATGTAGCCAGGTTCTGAGCTGGGATGGTGCAGTGAGCTAAAAAACAGTGATGGATCAAGTCCTGATCTTTGGACTGGGTAAGAGTGGTCTGCTTAATTCAGACACTCCGTTCATCACCACCCCCTTTTCTGAATCATTTTGCCCACCATAAGCGTGGAAGGGTATACTCAGATGTGAGTCCCTTGCTCATTGCACCAACAGGATTCAAGCAAGCCGGGCCGACGATGGCTGAAATGCCAGAAACTGGTCCCCTGAAGCTTGTTTCCTTCCCAGTATAAGAATTGGCTTGGTAGTTTGGTTTGCCCTGTTCCCATCATGCACTGGGACAGGAACAGACTAATTTGCATGTAGCCAGGTTCTGAGCTGGGATGGTGCAGTGAGCTAAAAAACGGTGATGGATCAAGCCCTGATCTTTGGACTGGGTAAGAGTGGTCTGTTTAATTCAGACACTCTGTTCATCACCACCCCCTTTTCTGAATCATTTTGTCCACCATAAGCGTGGAAGGGTATACTCAGATGTGAGTCCCTTGCTCATTGCACCATCAGGATTCAAGCAAGCCGGGCCGACGACGGCTGAAATGCCAGAAACCGGTCCCCGGAAGCTTGTTTCCTTCCCAGTATAAGAATTGGCTTGGTAGTTTGGTTTGCCCTGTTCCCATCATGCACTGGGACAGGAACAGACTAATTTGCATGTAGCCAGGTTCTGAGCTGGGATGGTGCAGTGAGCTAAAAAACGGTGATGGATCAAGCCCTGATCTTTGGACTGGGTAAGAGTGGTCTGCTTAATTCAGACACCCTGTTCATCACCACCCCCTTTTCTGAATCATTTTGTCCACCATAAGCGTGGAAGGGTATACTCAGATGTGTGTCCCTTGCTCATTGCACCATCAGGATTCAAGCAAGCCGGGCCGACTACAGCTGAAATGCCAGAAACCGGTCCCCCGAAGCTTGTTTCCTTCCCAGTATAAGAATTGGCTGGGTAATTTGGTTTGCCCTGTTCCCATCATGCACTGGGACAGGAACAGACTAATTTGCATGTAGCCAGGTTCTGAGCTGGGATGGTGCAGTGAGCTAAAAAACGGTGATAGATCAAGCCCTGATCTTTGGACTGGGTAAGAGTGGTCTGCTTAATTCAGACACTCTGTTCATCACCACCCCCTTTTCTGAATCATTTTGTCCACCATAAGCGTGGAAGGGTATACTCAGATCTGAGTCCCTTGCTCATTGCACCAACAGGATTCAAGCAAGCCGGGCTGACGATGGCTGAAATGCCAGACACTGGTCCCCGGAAGCTTGTTTCCTTCCCAGTATAAGAATTGGCTTGGTAGTTTGGTTTGCCCTGTTCCCATCATGCACTGGGACAGGAACAGACTAATTTGCATGTAGCCAGGTTCTGAGCTGGGATGGAGCAGTGAGCTAAAAAACGGTGATGGATCAAGCCCTGATCTTTGGACTGGGTAAGAGTGGTCTGCTTAATTCAGACACTCTGTTCATCACCACCCCCTTTTCTGAATCATTTTGTCCACCATAAGCGTGGAAGGGTATACTCAGATGTGAGTCCCTTGCTCATTGCACCATCAGGATTCAAGCAAGCCGGGCCGACGACGGCTGAAATGCCAGAAACCGGTCCACTCCCCGGAAGCGTGTTTCCTTCCCAGTATAAGAATTGGCTTGGTAGTTTGGTTTGCCCTGTTCCCATCATGCACTGGGACAGGAACAGACTAATTTGCATGTAGCCAGGTTCTGAGCTGGGATGGTGCAGTGAGCTAAAAAACAGTGATGGATCAAGTCCTGATCTTTGGACTGGGTAAGAGTGGTCTGCTTAATTCAGACACTCTGTTGATCACCACCCCCTTTTTTGAATCATTTTGTCCACCATAAGTGTGGAAGGGTTTACTCAGATGTGAGTCCCTTGCTCATTGCACCATCAGGATTCAAGCAAGCCAGGCCGACAACGGCTGAAATGCCAGAAACCGGTCCCCGGAAGCTTGTTTCCTTCCCAGTATAAGAATTGGCTTGGTAGTTTGGTTTGACCTGTTCCCATCATGCACTGGGACAGGAACAGATTAATTTGCATGTAGCCAGGTTCTGAGCTGGGATGGTGCAGTGAGCTAAAAAACGGTGATGGATCAAGCCCTGATCTTTGGACTGGGTAAGAGTTGTCTGCTTAATTCAGACACTCTGTTCATCACCACCCCCTTTTCTGAATCATTTTGTCCACCATGTGCGTGGAAGGGTATACTCAGATGTGAGTCCCTTGCTCATTGCACCATCAGGATTCCAGAAAGCCGGGCCGACGACGGCTGAAATGCCAGAAACCGGTTCCCGGAAGCTTGTTTCCTTCCCAGTATAAGAATTGGCTTGGTAGTTTGGTTTGCCCTGTTCCCATCATGCACTCGGACAGGAACAGACTAATTTGCATGTAGCCAGGTTCTGAGCTGGGATGGTGCAGTGAGCTAAAAAACGGTGATGGATCAAGCCCTGATCTTTGGACTGGGTAAGAGTGGTCTGCTTAATTCAGACACTCTGTTCATCACCACCCCCTTTTCTGAATCATTCTGTCCACCATAAGCGTGGAAGGGTATACTCAGATGTGAGTCCCTTGCTCATTGCACTATCAGGATTCAAGCAAGCCGGGCCGACGACGGCTGAAATGCCAGAAACCGGTCCCCGGATGCTTGTTTCCTTCCCAGTATAAGAATTGGCTTGGTAGTTTGGTTTGCCCTGTTCCCATCATGCACTGGGACAGGAACAGACTAATTTGCATGTAGCCAGGTTCTGAGCTGGGATGGTGCAGTGAGCTAAAAAACAGTGATGGATCAAGTCCTGATCTTTGGACTGGGTAAGAGTGGTCTGCTTAATTCAGAAACTCTGTTCATCACCACCCCCTTTTCTGAATCATTTTGTCCACCATAAGCGTGGAAGGGTATACTCAGATTTGAGTCCCTTGCTCATTGCACCATCAGGATTCAAGCAAGCCCGGCCGACGACGGCTGAAATGCCAGAAACCGATCCCCGGAAGCTTGTTTCCTTCCCAGTATAAGAATTGGCTTGGTAGTTTGGTTTGCCCTGTTCCCATCATGCACTGGGACAGGAACAGACTAATTTGCATGTAGCCAGGTTCTGAGCTGGGATGGTGCAGTGAGCTAAAAAACGGTGATGGATCAAGCCCTGATCTTTGGACTGGGTAAGAGTGGTCTGTTTAATTCAGACACTCTGTTCATCACCACCCCCTTTTCTGAATCATTTTGTCCACCATAAGCGTGGAAGGGTATACTCAGATGTGAGTCCCTTGCTCATTGCACCATCAGGATTCAAGCAAGCCGGGCCGACGACGGCTGAAATGCCAGAAACCGGTCCCCGGAAGCTTGTTTCCTTCCCAGTATAAGAATTGGCTTGGTAGTTTGGTTTGCCCTGTTCCCATCATGCACTGGGACAGGAACAGACTAATTTGCATGTAGCCAGGTTGTGAGCAGGGATGGAGCAGTGAGCTAAAAAACGGTGATGGATCAAGCCCTGATCTTTGGACTGGGTAAGAGTGGTCTGCTTAATTCAGACACTCTGTTCATCACCACCCCCTTTTCTGAATCATTTTGTCCACCATAAGCGTGGAAGGGTATACTCAGATGTGAGTCCCTTGCTCATTGCACCATCAGGATTCAAGCAAGCCGGGCCGACGACGGCTGAAATGCCAGAAACCGGTCCCCGGAAGCTTGTTTCCTTCCCAGTATAAGAATTGGCTTGGTAGTTTGGTTTGCCCTGTTCCCATCATGCACTGGGACAGGAACAGACTAATTTGCATGTAGCCAGGTTCTGAGCTGGGATGGTGCAGTGAGCTAAAAAACAGTGATGGATCAAGTCCTGATCTTTGGACTGGGTAAGAGTGGTCTGCTTAATTCAGACACTCTGTTCATCACCACCCCCTTTTTTGAATCATTTTGTCCACCATAAGCGTGGAAGGGTATACTCAGATGTGAGTCCCTTGCTCTTTGCACCATCAGGATTCAAGCAAGCCAGGAAGACGATGGCTGAAATGCCAGAAACCGGTCCCCGGAAGCTTGTTTCCTTCCCAGTGTAAGAATTGGCTTGGTAGTTTGGTTTGACCTGTTCCCATCATGCACTGGGACAGGAACAGATTAATTTGCATGTAGCCAGGTTCTGAGCTGGGATGGTGCAGTGAGCTAAAAAACGGTGATGGATCAAGCCCTGATCTTTGGACTGGGTAAGAGTTGTCTGCTTAATTCCGACACTCTGTTCATCACCACCCCCTTTTCTGAATCATTTTGTCCACCATGTGCGTGGAAGGGTATACTCAGATGTGAGCCCCTTGCTCATTGCACCAACAGGATTCAAGCAGGCCAGGCCGACGACGGCTGAAATGCCAGAAACCGGTCCCCGGAAGCTTGTTTCCTTCCCAGTATAAGAATTGGCTTGGTAGTTTGGTTTGCCCTGTTCCCATCATGCACTGGGACAGGAACAGACTAATTTGCATGTAGCCAGGTTCTGAGCTGGGATGGTGCAGTGAGCTAAAAAACGGTGATGGATCCAGCCCTGATCTTTGGACTGGGTAAGAGTGGTCTGCTTAATTCAGAAACTCTGTTCATCACCACCCCCTTTTCTGAATCATTTTGTCCACCATAAGAGTGGAAGGGTATACTCAGATGTGAGTCCCTTGCTCATTGCACCATCAGGATTCAAGCAAGCCGGGCCGACGACGGCTGAAATGCCAGAAACCGATCCCCGGAAGCTTGTTTCCTTCCCAGTATAAGAATTGGCTTGGTAGTTTGGTTTGCCCTGTTCCCATCATGCACTGGGACAGGAACAGACTAATTTGCATGTAGCCAGGTTCTGAGCTGGGATGGTGCAGTGAGCTAAAAAACGGTGATGGATCAAGCCCTGATCTTTGGACTGGGTAAGAGTGGTCTGCTTATTTCAGACACTCTGTTCATCACCACCCCCTTTTCTGAATCATTTTGTCCACCATAAGCGTGGAAGGGTATACTCAGATGTGAGTCCCTTGCTCATTGCACCATCAGGATTCAAGCAAGCCGGGCCGACGACGGCTGAAATGCCAGAAACCGGTCCCCGGAAGCTTGTTTCCTTCCCAGTATAAGAATTGGCTTGGTAGTTTGGTTTGCCCTGTTCCCATCATGCACTGGGACAGGAACAGACTAATTTGCATGTAGCCAGGTTGTGAGCTGGGATGGAGCAGTGAGCTAAAAAACGGTGATGGATCAAGCCCTGATCTTTGGACTGGGTAAGAGTGGTCTGCTTAATTCAGACACTCTGTTCATCACCACCCCCTTTTCTGAATCATTTTGTCCACCATAAGCGTGGAAGGGTATACTCAGATGTGAGTCCCTTGCTCATTGCACCATCAGGATTCCAGCAAGCCGGGCCGACGACGGCTGAAATGCCAGAAACCAGTCCCCGGAAGCTTGTTTCCTTCCCAGTATAAGAATTGGCTTGGTAGTTTGGTTTGCCCTGTTCCCATCATGCACTGGGACAGGAACAGACTAATTTGCATGTAGCCAGGTTCTGAGCTGGGATGGTGCAGTGAGCTAAAAAACGGTGATGGATCAAGCCCTGATCTTTGGACTGGGTAAGAGTGGTCTGCTTAATTCAGACACTCTGTTCATCACCACCCCCTTTTCTGAATCATTCTGTCCACCATAAGCGTGGAAGGGTATACTCAGATGTGAGTCCCTTGCTCATTGCACCATCAGGATTCAAGCAAGCCGGGCCGACGACGGCTGAAATGCCAGAAACCGGTCCCCGGAAGCTTGTTTCCTTCCCAGTATAAGAATTGGCTTGGTAGTTTGGTTTGCCCTGTTCCCATCATGCACTGGGACAGGAACAGACTAATTTGCATGTAGCCAGGTTCTGAGCTGGGATGGTGCAGTGAGCTAAAAAACAGTGATGGATCAAGTCCTGATCTTTGGACTGGGTAAGAGTGGTCTGCTTAATTCAGACACTCTGTTCATCACCACCCCCTTTTCTGAATCATTTTGTCCACCATAAGCGTGGAAGGGTATACTCAGATGTGAGTCCCTTGCTCATTGCACCATCAGGATTCAAGCAAGCCGGGCCGACGACGGCTGAAATGCCAGAAACCGGTCCCCGGAAGCTTGTTTCCTTCCCAGTATAAGAATTGGCTTGGTAGTTTGGTTTGCCCTGTTCCCATCATGCACTGGGACAGGAACAGACTAATTTGCATGTAGCCAGGTTCTGAGCTGGGATGGTGCAGTGAGCTAAAAAACAGTGATGGATCAAGTCCTGATCTTTGGACTGGGTAAGAGTGGTCTGCTTAATTCAGACACTCCGTTCATCACCACCCCCTTTTCTGAATCATTTTGCCCACCATAAGCGTGGAAGGGTATACTCAGATGTGAGTCCCTTGCTCATTGCACCAACAGGATTCAAGCAAGCCGGGCCGACGATGGCTGAAATGCCAGAAACTGGTCCCCTGAAGCTTGTTTCCTTCCCAGTATAAGAATTGGCTTGGTAGTTTGGTTTGCCCTGTTCCCATCATGCACTGGGACAGGAACAGACTAATTTGCATGTAGCCAGGTTCTGAGCTGGGATGGTGCAGTGAGCTAAAAAACGGTGATGGATCAAGCCCTGATCTTTGGACTGGGTAAGAGTGGTCTGTTTAATTCAGACACTCTGTTCATCACCACCCCCTTTTCTGAATCATTTTGTCCACCATAAGCGTGGAAGGGTATACTCAGATGTGAGTCCCTTGCTCATTGCACCATCAGGATTCAAGCAAGCCGGGCCGACGACGGCTGAAATGCCAGAAACCGGTCCCCGGAAGCTTGTTTCCTTCCCAGTATAAGAATTGGCTTGGTAGTTTGGTTTGCCCTGTTCCCATCATGCACTGGGACAGGAACAGACTAATTTGCATGTAGCCAGGTTCTGAGCTGGGATGGTGCAGTGAGCTAAAAAACGGTGATGGATCAAGCCCTGATCTTTGGACTGGGTAAGAGTGGTCTGCTTAATTCAGACACCCTGTTCATCACCACCCCCTTTTCTGAATCATTTTGTCCACCATAAGCGTGGAAGGGTATACTCAGATGTGTGTCCCTTGCTCATTGCACCATCAGGATTCAAGCAAGCCGGGCCGACTACAGCTGAAATGCCAGAAACCGGTCCCCCGAAGCTTGTTTCCTTCCCAGTATAAGAATTGGCTGGGTAATTTGGTTTGCCCTGTTCCCATCATGCACTGGGACAGGAACAGACTAATTTGCATGTAGCCAGGTTCTGAGCTGGGATGGTGCAGTGAGCTAAAAAACGGTGATAGATCAAGCCCTGATCTTTGGACTGGGTAAGAGTGGTCTGCTTAATTCAGACACTCTGTTCATCACCACCCCCTTTTCTGAATCATTTTGTCCACCATAAGCGTGGAAGGGTATACTCAGATCTGAGTCCCTTGCTCATTGCACCAACAGGATTCAAGCAAGCCGGGCTGACGATGGCTGAAATGCCAGACACTGGTCCCCGGAAGCTTGTTTCCTTCCCAGTATAAGAATTGGCTTGGTAGTTTGGTTTGCCCTGTTCCCATCATGCACTGGGACAGGAACAGACTAATTTGCATGTAGCCAGGTTCTGAGCTGGGATGGAGCAGTGAGCTAAAAAACGGTGATGGATCAAGCCCTGATCTTTGGACTGGGTAAGAGTGGTCTGCTTAATTCAGACACTCTGTTCATCACCACCCCCTTTTCTGAATCATTTTGTCCACCATAAGCGTGGAAGGGTATACTCAGATGTGAGTCCCTTGCTCATTGCACCATCAGGATTCAAGCAAGCCGGGCCGACGACGGCTGAAATGCCAGAAACCGGTCCACTCCCCGGAAGCGTGTTTCCTTCCCAGTATAAGAATTGGCTTGGTAGTTTGGTTTGCCCTGTTCCCATCATGCACTGGGACAGGAACAGACTAATTTGCATGTAGCCAGGTTCTGAGCTGGGATGGTGCAGTGAGCTAAAAAACAGTGATGGATCAAGTCCTGATCTTTGGACTGGGTAAGAGTGGTCTGCTTAATTCAGACACTCTGTTGATCACCACCCCCTTTTTTGAATCATTTTGTCCACCATAAGTGTGGAAGGGTTTACTCAGATGTGAGTCCCTTGCTCATTGCACCATCAGGATTCAAGCAAGCCAGGCCGACAACGGCTGAAATGCCAGAAACCGGTCCCCGGAAGCTTGTTTCCTTCCCAGTATAAGAATTGGCTTGGTAGTTTGGTTTGACCTGTTCCCATCATGCACTGGGACAGGAACAGATTAATTTGCATGTAGCCAGGTTCTGAGCTGGGATGGTGCAGTGAGCTAAAAAACGGTGATGGATCAAGCCCTGATCTTTGGACTGGGTAAGAGTTGTCTGCTTAATTCAGACACTCTGTTCATCACCACCCCCTTTTCTGAATCATTTTGTCCACCATGTGCGTGGAAGGGTATACTCAGATGTGAGTCCCTTGCTCATTGCACCATCAGGATTCCAGAAAGCCGGGCCGACGACGGCTGAAATGCCAGAAACCGGTTCCCGGAAGCTTGTTTCCTTCCCAGTATAAGAATTGGCTTGGTAGTTTGGTTTGCCCTGTTCCCATCATGCACTCGGACAGGAACAGACTAATTTGCATGTAGCCAGGTTCTGAGCTGGGATGGTGCAGTGAGCTAAAAAACGGTGATGGATCAAGCCCTGATCTTTGGACTGGGTAAGAGTGGTCTGCTTAATTCAGACACTCTGTTCATCACCACCCCCTTTTCTGAATCATTCTGTCCACCATAAGCGTGGAAGGGTATACTCAGATGTGAGTCCCTTGCTCATTGCACTATCAGGATTCAAGCAAGCCGGGCCGACGACGGCTGAAATGCCAGAAACCGGTCCCCGGATGCTTGTTTCCTTCCCAGTATAAGAATTGGCTTGGTAGTTTGGTTTGCCCTGTTCCCATCATGCACTGGGACAGGAACAGACTAATTTGCATGTAGCCAGGTTCTGAGCTGGGATGGTGCAGTGAGCTAAAAAACAGTGATGGATCAAGTCCTGATCTTTGGACTGGGTAAGAGTGGTCTGCTTAATTCAGAAACTCTGTTCATCACCACCCCCTTTTCTGAATCATTTTGTCCACCATAAGCGTGGAAGGGTATACTCAGATTTGAGTCCCTTGCTCATTGCACCATCAGGATTCAAGCAAGCCCGGCCGACGACGGCTGAAATGCCAGAAACCGATCCCCGGAAGCTTGTTTCCTTCCCAGTATAAGAATTGGCTTGGTAGTTTGGTTTGCCCTGTTCCCATCATGCACTGGGACAGGAACAGACTAATTTGCATGTAGCCAGGTTCTGAGCTGGGATGGTGCAGTGAGCTAAAAAACGGTGATGGATCAAGCCCTGATCTTTGGACTGGGTAAGAGTGGTCTGTTTAATTCAGACACTCTGTTCATCACCACCCCCTTTTCTGAATCATTTTGTCCACCATAAGCGTGGAAGGGTATACTCAGATGTGAGTCCCTTGCTCATTGCACCATCAGGATTCAAGCAAGCCGGGCCGACGACGGCTGAAATGCCAGAAACCGGTCCCCGGAAGCTTGTTTCCTTCCCAGTATAAGAATTGGCTTGGTAGTTTGGTTTGCCCTGTTCCCATCATGCACTGGGACAGGAACAGACTAATTTGCATGTAGCCAGGTTGTGAGCAGGGATGGAGCAGTGAGCTAAAAAACGGTGATGGATCAAGCCCTGATCTTTGGACTGGGTAAGAGTGGTCTGCTTAATTCAGACACTCTGTTCATCACCACCCCCTTTTCTGAATCATTTTGTCCACCATAAGCGTGGAAGGGTATACTCAGATGTGAGTCCCTTGCTCATTGCACCATCAGGATTCAAGCAAGCCGGGCCGACGACGGCTGAAATGCCAGAAACCGGTCCCCGGAAGCTTGTTTCCTTCCCAGTATAAGAATTGGCTTGGTAGTTTGGTTTGCCCTGTTCCCATCATGCACTGGGACAGGAACAGACTAATTTGCATGTAGCCAGGTTCTGAGCTGGGATGGTGCAGTGAGCTAAAAAACAGTGATGGATCAAGTCCTGATCTTTGGACTGGGTAAGAGTGGTCTGCTTAATTCAGACACTCTGTTCATCACCACCCCCTTTTTTGAATCATTTTGTCCACCATAAGCGTGGAAGGGTATACTCAGATGTGAGTCCCTTGCTCTTTGCACCATCAGGATTCAAGCAAGCCAGGAAGACGATGGCTGAAATGCCAGAAACCGGTCCCCGGAAGCTTGTTTCCTTCCCAGTGTAAGAATTGGCTTGGTAGTTTGGTTTGACCTGTTCCCATCATGCACTGGGACAGGAACAGATTAATTTGCATGTAGCCAGGTTCTGAGCTGGGATGGTGCAGTGAGCTAAAAAACGGTGATGGATCAAGCCCTGATCTTTGGACTGGGTAAGAGTTGTCTGCTTAATTCCGACACTCTGTTCATCACCACCCCCTTTTCTGAATCATTTTGTCCACCATGTGCGTGGAAGGGTATACTCAGATGTGAGCCCCTTGCTCATTGCACCAACAGGATTCAAGCAGGCCAGGCCGACGACGGCTGAAATGCCAGAAACCGGTCCCCGGAAGCTTGTTTCCTTCCCAGTATAAGAATTGGCTTGGTAGTTTGGTTTGCCCTGTTCCCATCATGCACTGGGACAGGAACAGACTAATTTGCATGTAGCCAGGTTCTGAGCTGGGATGGTGCAGTGAGCTAAAAAACGGTGATGGATCCAGCCCTGATCTTTGGACTGGGTAAGAGTGGTCTGCTTAATTCAGAAACTCTGTTCATCACCACCCCCTTTTCTGAATCATTTTGTCCACCATAAGAGTGGAAGGGTATACTCAGATGTGAGTCCCTTGCTCATTGCACCATCAGGATTCAAGCAAGCCGGGCCGACGACGGCTGAAATGCCAGAAACCGATCCCCGGAAGCTTGTTTCCTTCCCAGTATAAGAATTGGCTTGGTAGTTTGGTTTGCCCTGTTCCCATCATGCACTGGGACAGGAACAGACTAATTTGCATGTAGCCAGGTTCTGAGCTGGGATGGTGCAGTGAGCTAAAAAACGGTGATGGATCAAGCCCTGATCTTTGGACTGGGTAAGAGTGGTCTGCTTAATTCAGACACTCTGTTCATCACCACCCCCTTTTCTGAATCATTTTGTCCACCATAAGCGTGGAAGGGTATACTCAGATGTGAGTCCCTTGCTCATTGCACCATCAGGATTCAAGCAAGCCGGGCCGACGACGGCTGAAATGCCAGAAACCGGTCCCCGGAAGCTTGTTTCCTTCCCAGTATAAGAATTGGCTTGGTAGTTTGCTTTGCCCTGTTCCCATCATGCACTGGGACAGGAACAGACTAATTTGCATGTAGCCAGGTTCTGAGCTGGGATGGTGCAGTGAGCTAAAAAACAGTGATGGATCAAGTCCTGATCTTTGGACTGGGTAAGAGTGGTCTGCTTAATTCAGACACTCTGTTCATCACCACCCCCTTTTTTGAATCATTTTGTCCACCATAAGCGTGGAAGGGTATACTCAGATGTGAGTCCCTTGCTCATTGCACCAACAGGATTCAAGCAAGCCGGGCCGACGATGGCTGAAATGCCAGAAACTAGTCCCCGGAAGCTTGTTTCCTTCCCAGTATAAGAATTGGCTTGGTAGTTTGGTTTGCCCTGTTCCCATCATGCACTGGGACAGGAACAGACTAATTTGCATGTAGCCAGGTTGTGAGCTGGGATGGAGCAGTGAGCTAAAAAACGGTGATGGATCAAGCCCTGATCTTTGGACTGGGTAAGAGTGGTCTGCTTAATTCAGACACTCTGTTCATCACCACCCCCTTTTCTGAATCATTTTGTCCACCATAAGCGTGGAAGGGTATACTCAGATGTGAGTCCCTTGCTCATTGCACCATCAGGATTCCAGCAAGCCGGGCCGACGACGGCTGAAATGCCAGAAACCAGTCCCCGGAAGCTTGTTTCCTTCCCAGTATAAGAATTGGCTTTGTAGTTTGGTTTGCCCTGTTCCCATCATGCACTGGGACAAGAACAGACTAATTTGCATGTAGCCAGGTTCTGAGCTGGGATGGTGCAGTGAGCTAAAAAACGGTGATGGATCAAGCCCTGATCTTTGGACTGGGTAAGAGTGGTCTGCTTAATTCAGACACTCTGTTCATCACCACCCCCTTTTCTGAATCATTCTGTCCACCATAAGCGTGGAAGGGTATACTCAGATGTGAGTCCCTTGCTCATTGCACCATCAGGATTCAAGCAAGCCGGGCCGACGACGGCTGAAATGCCAGAAACCGGTCCCCGGAAGCTTGTTTCCTTCCCAGTATAAGAATTGGCTTGGTAGTTTGGTTTGCCCTGTTCCCATCATGCACTGGGACAGGAACAGACTAATTTGCATGTAGCCAGGTTCTGAGCTGGGATGGTGCAGTGAGCTAAAAAACAGTGATGGATCAAGTCCTGATCTTTGGACTGGGTAATAGTGGTCTGCTTAATTCAGAAACTCTGTTCATCACCACCCCCTTTTCTGAATCATTTTCTCCACCATAAGAGTGGAAGGGTATACTCAGATGTGAGTCCCTTGCTCATTGCACCATCAGGATTCAAGCAAGCCGGGCCGACGACGGCTGAAATGCCAGAAACCGATCCCCGGAAGCTTGTTTCCTTCCCAGTATAAGAATTGGCTTGGTAGTTTGGTTTGCCCTGTTCCCATCATGCACTGGGACAGGAACAGACTAATTTGCATGTAGCCAGGTTCTGAGCTGGGATGGTGCAGTGAGCTAAAAAACGGTGATGGATCAAGCCCTGATCTTTGGACTGGGTAAGAGTGGTCTGCTTAATTCAGACACTCTGTTCATCACCACCCCCTTTTCTGAATCATTTTGTCCACCATGAGCGTGGAAGGGTATACTCAGATGTGAGTCCCTTGCTCATTGCACCATCAGGATTCAAGCAAGCCGGGCCGACGACGGCTGAAATGCCAGAAACCGGTCCCCGGAAGCTTGTTTCCTTCCCAGTATAAGAATTGGCTTGGTAGTTTGGTTTGCCCTGTTCCCATCATGCACTGGGACAGGAACAGACTAATTTGCATGTAGCCAGGTTCTGAGCTGGGATGGTGCAGTGAGCTAAAAAACAGTGATTGATCAAGTCCTGATCTTTGGACTGGGTAAGAGTGGTCTGCTTAATTCAGACTATCTGTTCATCACCACCCCCTTTTTTGAATCATTTTGTCCACCATAAGCGTGGAAGGGTATACTCAGATGTGAGTCCCTTGCTCATTGCACCATCAGGATTCAAGCAAGCCAGGCCGACGACGGCTGAAATGCCAGAAACCGGTCCCCGGAAGCTTGTTTCCTTCCCAGTATAAGAATTGGCTTGGTAGTTTGGTTTGCCCTGTTCCCATCATGCACTGGGACAGGAACAGATTAATTTGCATGTAGCCAGGTTCTGAGCTGGGATGGTGCAGTGAGCTAAAAAACGGTGATGGATCAAGCCCTGATCTTTGGACTGGGTAAGAGTTGTCTGCTTAATTCAGATACTCTGTTCATCACCACCCCCTTTTCTGAATCATTTTGTCCACCATAAGCGTGGAAGGGTATACTCAGATGTGAGTCCCATGCTCATTGCACCATCAGGATTCAAGCAAGCCGGGCCGACGACAGCTGAAATGCCAGAAACCAGTCCCCGGAAGCTTGTTTCCTTCCCAGTATAAGAATTAGCTTGGTTGTTTGGTTTGCCCTGTTCCCATCATGCACTGGGAAGGGAACAGACTAATTTGCATGTAGCCAGGTTCTGAGCTGGGATGGTGCAGTGAGCTAAAAAACGGTGATGGATCAAGCCCTGATCTTTGGACTGGGTAAGAGTGGTCTGCTTAATTCAGACACTCTGTTCATCACCACCCCCTTTTCTGAATCATTTTGTCCACCATGTGCGTGAAAGGGTATACTCAGATGTGAGTCCCTTGCTCATTGCACCAACAGGATTCAAGCAGGCCAGGCCGACGACGGCTGAAATGCCAGAAACCGGTCCCCGGAAGCTTGTTTCCTTCCCAGTATAAGAATTGGCTTGGTAGTTTGGTTTGCCCTGTTCCCATCATGCAATGGGACAGGAACAGACTAATTTGCATGTATCCAGGTTCTGAGCTGGGATGGTGCAGTGAGCTAAAAAACGGTGATGGATCCAGCCCTGATCTTTGGACTGGGTAAGAGTGGTCTGCTTAATTCAGAAACTCTGTTCATCACCACCCCCTTTTCTGAATCATTTTGTCCACCATAAGAGTGGAAGGGTATACTCAGATGTGAGTCCCTTTCTTATTGAATGAATGAATGAATGAATGAATGAATGAATGAATGAATTTGGGATTTGTATAGCGCATGGCTGCCCGGAAGCGTCCCAGCGCTGTGATTGCAGACAAACAACTGAGGATAGAGGTTGCGGGGAAAGGGAAAAGGTTATTGTGGAAAGGTGTGAGTTTTGAGAAGCTTTCAGAATTTCATGTGATAAGGTTCAGACCGGAGTTGGGTTGGGAGAGAGTTCCAGAGGGTTGCGGCGACCACCGAGAAACGGCGTCCACCAGTGCGAACTCTTTTAGTTCTGTGGACCTTGGCCAGGTTGCCTTGCCCTGATCGTAAGGGTCTGTTCGGTGTGTATGGGTAGAGCATAGATTTCAGCATTGGGGGTCCTTGGTTTTGCATGGCTCTATGAGCGGTACATAGGGACTTGAATTTGACCCTTTCGCGGATCGGCAACCAGTGCAATGTTTTAAGAGCAGGTTTGGCTGAAACTCTACGGGGGGTGCTAGCTAGTATCCGTGCAGTGGCATTTTTTGTTCGCTGCAGGACATTGAGCGTAGCTTCAGGGGCACCCAAAAAAAGGGCATTGCAATAGTCTAATCTTGATAGTATTAGACCTTGCATGAGCATTTTTTGGGAGGATGCGGGGAGTAGTGGAAGAACCTTCCTAGTTGATCGGAGTAGACCAACACAGGTGCTGGCTGTTTTTTTGGCTTGTGTTGTCATGGAGAGATTCTGTTCCAGCCAGAAGCCTAGACTTTTAATTTCAGTTTTAGGCTGGGGGATGGGTCCTAGGCATGAAGGCCACATCGCAATGGGGAGGGAAGGCGGTTGGTGTCCCGGGAGCATAAGCTCAGTCTTTGAGCCATTGAGCTTAAGCCTTGAGTTGGACATCCAGGCATGTATACCTTCTAGGCAGTCATGGAGATTTTTAATTTTTTCTTCCTCGAGTGAAAATGAAACGATCATTTGGGTGTCGTCAGCGTAGGTGACGGCTTTTATCCCAAATGGGGTGACCACATCCTCCATCAGGATTCAAGCAAGCCGTGCCGACGACGGCTGAAATGCCAGAAACCGGTCCCCGGAAGCTTGTTTCCTTCCCAGTATAAGAATTGGCTTGGTAGTTTGGTTTTCCCTGTTCCCATCATGCACTGGGACAGGAACAGACTAATTTGCATGTAGCCAGGTTCTGAGCTGGGATGGTGCAGTGAGCTAAAAAACGGTGATGGATCAAGCCCTGATCTTTGGACTGGGTAAGAGTGGTCTGCTTAATTCAGACACTCTGTTCATCACCACCCCCTTTTCTGAATCATTTTGTCCACCATAAGCGTGGAAGGGTATACTCAGATTTGAGTCCCTTGCTCATTGCACCATCAGGATTCAAGCAAGCCGGGCCGACGACGGCTGAAATGCCAGAAACCGCTCCCCGGAAGCTTTTTTCCTTCCCAGTATAAGAATTGGCTTGGTAGTTTGGTTTGCCCTGTTCCCATCATGCACTTGGACAGGAACAGATTAATTTGCATGTAGCCAGGTTCTGAGCTGGGATGGTGCAGTGAGCTAAAAAACGGTGATGGATCAAGCCCTGATCTTTGGACTGGGTAAGAGTTGTCTGCTTAATTCAGATACTCTGTTCATCACCACCCCCTTTTCTGAATCATTTTGTCCACCATAAGCGTGGAAGGGTATACTCAGATGTGAGTCCCATGCTCATTGCACCATCAGGATTCAAGCAAGCCGGGCCGACGACAGCTGAAATGCCAGAAACCAGTCCCCGGAAGCTTGTTTCCTTCCCAGTATAAGAATTGGCTTGGTAGTTTGGTTTGCCCTGTTCCCATCATGCACTGGGACAGGAACAGACTAATTTGCATGTAGCCAGGTTCTGAGCTGGGATGGTGCAGTGAGCTAAAAAACGGTGATGGATCAAGCCCTGATCTTTGGACTGGGTAAGAGTGGTCTGCTTAATTCAGATACTCTGTTCATCACCACCCCCTTTTCTGAATCATTTTGTCCACCATGTGCGTGAAAGGGTATACTCAGATGTGAGTCCCTTGCTCATTGCACCAACAGGATTCAAGCAGGCCAGGCCGACGACGGCTGAAATGCCAGAAACCGGTCCCCGGAAGCTTGTTTCCTTCCCAGTATAAGAATTGGCTTGGTAGTTTGGTTTGCCCTGTTCCCATCATGCACTGGGACAGGAACAGACTAATTTGCATGTAGCCAAGTTCTGAGCTGGGATGGTGCAGTGAGCTAAAAAACGGTGATGGATCAAGCCCTGATCTTTGGACTGGGTAAGAGTGGTCTGCTTAATTCAGAAACTCTGTTCATCACCACCCCCTTTTCTGAATCATTTTGTCCACCATAAGAGTGGAAGGGTATACTCAGATGTGAGTCCTTTGCTCATTGCACCATCAGGATTCAAGCAAGCCGGGCCGACGACGGCTGAAATGCCAGAAACCAGTCCCCGGAAGCTTGTTTCCTTCCCAGTATAAGAATTGGCTTGGTAGTTTGGTTTGCCCTGTTCCCATCATGCACTGGGACAGGAACAGACTAATTTGCATGTAGCCAGGTTCTGAGCTGGGATGGTGCAGTGAGCTAAAAAACAGTGATGGATCAAGTCCTGATCTTTGGACAGGGTAAGAGTGGTCTGCTTAATTCAGACACTCTGTTCATCACCACCCCCTTTTTTGAATCATTTTGTCCACCATAAGCGTGGAAGGGTATACTCAGATGTGAGTCCCTTGCTCATTGCACCATCAGGATTCAAGCAAGCCAGGAAGACGACGGCTGAAATGCCAGAAACCGGTCCCCGGAAGCTTGTTTCCTTCCCAGTATAAGAATTGGCTTGGTAGTTTGGTTTGCCCTGTTCCCATCATGCACTGGGACAGGAACAGATTAATTTGCATGTAGCCAGGTTCTGAGCTGGGATGGTGCAGTGAGCTAAAAAGCGGTGATGGATCAAGCCCTGATCTTTGGACTGGGTAAGAGTTGTCTGCTTAATTCAGACACTCTGTTCATCACCACCCCCTTTTCTGAATCATTTTGTCCACCATGTGTGTGAAAGGGTATACTCAGATGTGAGTCCCTTGCTCATTGCACCAACAGGATTCAAGCAGGCCAGGCCGACGACGGCTGAAATGCCAGAAACCGGTCCCCGGAAGCTTGTTTCCTTCCCAGTATAAGAATTGCCTTGGTAGTTTGGTTTGCCCTGTTCCCATCATGCACAGGGACAGGAACAGACTAATTTGCATGTAGCCAGGTTCTGAGCTGGGATGGTGCAGTGAGCTAAAAACAGTGATGGGTCCAGCCCTGATCTTTGGACTGGGTAAGAGTGGTCTGCTTAATTCAGACACCCTGTTCATCACCACCCCCTTTTCTGTATCATTTTGTCCACCATAAGCGTGGAAGGGTATACTCAGATGTGAGTCCCTTGCTCATTGCACCAACAGGATTCAAGCAGGCCAGGCCGACGACGGCTGAAATGCCAGAAACCGGTCCCCGGAAGCTTGTTTCCTTCCCAGTATAAGAATTGGCTTGGTAGTTTGGTTTGCCCTGTTCCCATCATGCACTGGGACAGGAACAGACTAATTTGCATGTAGCCAGGTTCTGAGCTGGGATGGTGCAGTGAGCTAAAAAAACGGTGCTGGATCAAGCCCTGATGTTTGGACTGGGTAAGAGTGGCCTGCTTAATTCAGACACTCTGTTCATCACCACCCCCTTTTCTGAATCATTTTGTCCACCATAAGCGTGGAAGGGTATCCTAAGATGTGAGTCCCTTGCTCATTGCACCATCAGGATTCAAGCAAGCCGGGCCGACGACGGCTGAAATGCCAGAAACCGGTCCCCGGAAGCTTGTTTCCTTCCCAGTATAAGAATTGGCTTGGCAGTTTGGTTTGCCCTGTTCCCATCATGCACTGGGACAGGAACAGAATAATTTGCATGTAGCCAGGTTCTGAGCTGGGATGGTGCAGTGAGCTAAAAAAACGGTGCTGGATCAAGCCCTGATGTTTGGACTGGGTAAGAGTGGCCTGCTTAATTCAGACACTCTGTTCATCACCACCCCCTTTTCTGAATCATTTTGTCCACCATAAGCGTGGAAGGGTATCCTAAGATGTGAGTCCCTTGCTCATTGCACCATCAGGATTCAAGCAAGCCGGGCCGACGACGGCTGAAATGCCAGAAACCGGTCCCCGGAAGCTTGTTTCCTTCCCAGTAAAAGAATTGGCTTGGTAGTTTGGTTTGCCCTGTTCCCATCATGCACTGGGACAGGAACAGACTAATTTGCATGTAGCCAGGTTGTGAGCTGGGATGGAGCAGTGAGCTAAAAAACGGTGATGGATCAAGCCCTGATCTTTGGACTGGGTAAGAGTGGTCTGCTTAATTCAGACACTCTGTTCATCACCACCCCCTTTTCTGAATCATTTTGTCCACCATAAGCGTGGAAGGGTATACTCAGGTGTGAGTCCCTTGCTCATTGGACCATCAGGATTCCAGCAAGCCGGGCCGACGACGGCTGAAATGCCAGAAACCGGTCCCCGGAAGCTTGTTTCCTTCCCAGTATAAGAATTGGCTTGGTAGTTTGGTTTGCCCTGTTCCCATCATGCACTGGGACAGGAACAGACTAATTTGCATGTAGCCAAGTTCTGAGCTGGGATGGTGCAGTGAGCTAAAAAACGGTGATGGATCAAGCCCTGATCTTTGGACTGGGTAAGAGTGGTCTGCTTAATTCAGACACTCTGTTCATCACCACCCCCTTTTCTGAATCATTCTGTCCACCATAAGCGTGGAAGGGTATACTCAGATGTGAGTCCCTTGCTCATTGCACCATCAGGATTCAAGCAAGCCGGGCCGACGACGGCTGAAATGCCAGAAACCGGTCCCCGGAAGCTTGTTTCCTTCCCAGTATAAGAATTGGCTTGGTAGTTTGGTTTGCCCTGTTCCCATCATGCACTGGGACAGGAACAGACTAATTTGCATGTAGCCAGGTTCTGAGCTGGGATGGTGCAGTGAGCTAAAAAACAGTGATGGATCAAGTCCTGATCTTTGGACAGGGTAAGAGTGGTCTGCTTAATTCAGACACTCTGTTCATCACCACCCCCTTTTCTGAATCATTTTGTCCACCATAAGCGTGGAAGGGTATACTCAGATGTGAGTCCCTTGCTCATTGCACCATCAGGATTCCAGCAAGCTGGGCCGACGACGGCTGAAATGCCAGAAACCAGTCCCCGGAAGCTTGTTTCCTTCCCAGTATAAGAATTGGCTTGGTAGTTTGGTTTGCCCTGTTCCCATCATGCACTGGGACAGGAACAGACTAATTTGCATGTAGCCAGGTTCTGAGCTGGGATGGTGCAGTGAGCTAAAAAACGGTGATGGATCAAGCCCTGATCTTTGGACTGGGTAAGAGTGGTCTGCTTAATTCAGACACTCTGTTCATCACCACCCCCTTTTCTGAATCATTCTGTCCACCATAAGCGTGGAAGGGTATACTCAGATGTGAGTCCCTTGCTCATTGCACCATCAGGATTCAAGCAAGCCGGGCTGACGACGGCTGAAATGCCAGAAACCGGTCCCCGGAAGCTTGTTTCCTTCCCAGTATAAGAATTGGCTTGGTAGTTTCGTTTGCCCTGTTCCCATCATGCACTGGGACAGGAACAGACTAATTTGCATGTAGCCAGGTTCTGAGCTGGGATGGTGCAGTGAGCTAAAAAACAGTGATGGATCAAGTCCTGATCTTTGGACTGGGTAAGAGTGGTCTGCTTAATTCAGAAACTCTGTTCATCACCACCCCCTTTTCTGAATCATTTTGTCCACCATAAGAGTGGAAGGGTATACTCAGATGTGAGTCCCTTGCTCATTGCACCATCAGGATTCAAGCAAGCCGGGCCGACGACGGCTGAAATGCCAGAAACCGATCCCCGGAAGCTTGTTTCCTTCCCAGTATAAGAATTGGCTTGGTAGTTTGGTTTGCCCTGTTCCCATCATGTACTGGGACAGGAACAGACTAATTTGCATGTAGCCAGGTTCTGAGCTGGGATGGTGCAGTGAGCTAAAAAACGGTGATGGATCAAGCCCTTATCTTTGGACTGGGTAAGAGTGGTCTGCTTAATTCAGACACTCTGTTCATCACCACCCCCTTTTCTGAATCATTTTGTCCACCATAAGCGTGGAAGGGTATACTCAGATGTGAGTCCCTTGCTCATTGCACCATCAGGATTCAAGCAAGCCGGGCCGACGACGGCTGAAATGCCAGAAACCGGTCCCCGGAAGCTTGTTTCCTTCCCAGTATAAGAATTGGCTTGGTAGTTTGGTTTGCCCTGTTCCCATCATGCACTGGGACAAGAACAGACTAATTTGCATGTAGCCAGGTTCTGAGCTGGGATGGTGCAGTGAGCTAAAAAACAGTGATTGATCAAGTCCTGATCTTTGGACTGGGTAAGAGTGGTCTGCTTAATTCAGACACTCTGTTCATCACCACCCCCTTTTTTGAATCATTTTGTCCACCATAAGCGTGGAAGGGTATACTCAGATGTGAGTCCCTTGCTCATTGCACCATCAGGATTCAAGCAAGCCAGGCCGACGACGGCTGAAATGCCAGAAACCGGTCCCCGGAAGCTTGTTTCCTTCCCAGTATAATAATTGGCTTGGTAGTTTGGTTTGCCCTGTTCCCATCATGCACTGGGACAGGAACAGATTAATTTGCATGTAGCCAGGTTCTGAGCTGGGATGGTGCAGTGAGCTAAAAAACGGTGATGGATCAAGCCCTGATCTTTGGACTGGGTAAGAGTTGTCTGCTTAATTCAGATACTCTGTTCATCAACACCCCCTTTTCTGAATCATTTTGTCCACCATAAGCGTGGAAGGGTATACTCAGATGTGAGTCCCATGCTCATTGCACCATCAGGATTCAAGCAAGCCGGGCCGACGACAGCTGAAATGCCAGAAACCAGTCCCCGGAAGCTTGTTTCCTTCCCAGTATAAGAATTGGCTTGGTAGTTTGGTTTGCCCTGTTCCCATCATGCACTGGGACAGGAACAGACTAATTTGCATGTAGCCAGGTTCTGAGCTGGGATGGTGCAGTGAGCTAAAAAACGGTGATGGATCAAGCCCTGATCTTTGGACTGGGTAAGAGTGGTCTGCTTAATTCAGATACTCTGTTCATCACCACCCCCTTTTCTGAATCATTTTGTCCACCATGTGCGTGAAAGGGTATACTCAGATGTGAGTCCCTTGCTCATTGCACCAACAGGATTCAAGCAGGCCAGGCCGACGACGGCTGAAATGCCAGAAACCGGTCCCCGGAAGCTTGTTTCCTTCCCAGTATAAGAATTGGCTTGGTAGTTTGGTTTGCCCTGTTCCCATCATGTACTGGGACAGGAACAGACTAATTTGCATGTAGCCAGGTTCTGAGCTGGGATGGTGCAGTGAGCTAAAAAACGGTGATGGATCAAGCCCTGATCTTTGGACTGGGTAAGAGTGGTCTGCTTAATTCAGACACTCTGTTCATCACCACCCCCTTTTCTGAATCATTTTGTCCACCATAAGCGTGGAAGGGTATACTCAGATGTGAGTCCCTTGCTCATTGCACCATCAGGATTCAAGCAAGCCGGGCCGACGACGGCTGAAATGCCAGAAACCGGTCCCCGGAAGCTTGTTTCCTTCCCAGTATAAGAATTGGCTTGGTAGTTTGGTTTGCCCTGTTCCCATCATGCACTGGGACAAGAACAGACTAATTTGCATGTAGCCAGGTTCTGAGCTGGGATGGTGCAGTGAGCTAAAAAACAGTGATTGATCAAGTCCTGATCTTTGGACTGGGTAAGAGTGGTCTGCTTAATTCAGACACTCTGTTCATCACCACCCCCTTTTTTGAATCATTTTGTCCACCATAAGCGTGGAAGGGTATACTCAGATGTGAGTCCCTTGCTCATTGCACCATCAGGATTCAAGCAAGCCAGGCCGACGACGGCTGAAATGCCAGAAACCGGTCCCCGGAAGCTTGTTTCCTTCCCAGTATAAGAATTGGCTTGGTAGTTTGGTTTGCCCTGTTCCCATCATGCACTTGGACAGGAACAGATTAATTTGCATGTAGCCAGGTTCTGAGCTGGGATGGTGCAGTGAGCTAAAAAACGGTGATGGATCAAGCCCTGATCTTTGGACTGGGTAAGAGTTGTCTGCTTAATTCAGATACTCTGTTCATCACCACCCCCTTTTCTGAATCATTTTGTCCACCATAAGCGTGGAAGGGTATACTCAGATGTGAGTCCCATGCTCATTGCACCATCAGGATTCAAGCAAGCCGGGCCGACGACAGCTGAAATGCCAGAAACCAGTCCCCGGAAGCTTGTTTCCTTCCCAGTATAAGAATTGGCTTGGTAGTTTGGTTTGCCCTGTTCCCATCATGCACTGGGACAGGAACAGACTAATTTGCATGTAGCCAGGTTCTGAGCTGGGATGGTGCAGTGAGCTAAAAAACGGTGATGGATCAAGCCCTGATCTTTGGACTGGGTAAGAGTGGTCTGCTTAATTCAGATACTCTGTTCATCACCACCCCCTTTTCTGAATCATTTTGTCCACCATGTGCGTGAAAGGGTATACTCAGATGTGAGTCCCTTGCTCATTGCACCAACAGGATTCAAGCAGGCCAGGCCGACGACGGCTGAAATGCCAGAAACCGGTCCCCGGAAGCTTGTTTTCTTCCCAGTATAAGAATTGGCTTGGTAGTTTGGTTTCCCCTGTTCCCATCATGCACTGGGACAGGAACAGACTAATTTGCATGTAGCCAGGTTCTGAGCTGGGATGGTGCAGTGAGCTAAAAAACGGTGATGGATCCAGCCCTGATCTTTGGACTGGGTAAGAGTGGTCTGCTTAATTCAGAAACTCTGTTCATCACCACCCCCTTTTCTGAATCATTTTGTCCACCATAAGAGTGGAAGGGTATACTCAGATGTGAGTCCCTTTCTTATTGAATGAATGAATGAATTAATGAATGAATGAATGAATGAATGAATTTGGGATTTGTATAGCGCATGGCTGCCCGGAAGCGTCCCAGCGCTGTGATTGCAGACAAACAACTGAGGATAGAGGTTGCGGGGGAAGGGAAAAGGTTATTGTGGAAAGAGGTGAGTTTTGAGAAGCTATCGGAATTTCATGTGATTAGGTTCAGACCGGAGTTGGGTTGGGAGAGAGTTCCAGAGGGTTGCGGCGACCACCGAGAAACGGCGTCCACCAGTGTGAGCTCTTTTAGTTCTGTGGACCTTGGCCAGGTTGCCTTGCCCTGATCGTAAGGGTCTGTTCGGTGTGTATGGGTAGAGCATAGATTTCAGCATTGGGGGTCCTTGGTTTTGCATGGCTCTATGAGTGGTACATAGGGACTTGAATTTGACCCTTTCGCGGATCGGCAACCAGTGCAATGTTTTAAGAGCAGGTTTGGCTGAAACTCTACGGGGGGTGCCAGTGAGTATCCGTGCAGCGGCATTTTGTGTTCGCTGCAGGACATTGAGCGTAGCTTCAGGGGCACCCAAAAAAAGGGCATTGCAATAGTCTAATCTTGATAGTATTAGACCTTGCATGAGCATTTTTTGGGAGGATTCGGGGAGTAGTGGAAGAACCTTCCTAGTTGATCGGAGTAGACCAACACAGGTGCTGGCTGTTTTTTTGGCTTGTGTTGTCATGGAGAGATTCTGTTCCAGCCAGAAGCCTAGACTTTTAATTTCAGTTTTAGGCTGGGGGATGGGTCCTAGGCATAAAGGCCACATTGCAATGGGGAGGGAAGGCGGTTGGTGTCCCAGGAGCATAAGCTCGGTCTTTGAGCCATTGAGCTTAAGCCTTGAGTTGGACATCCAGGCATGTATACCTTCTAGGCAGTCATGGAGATTTTTAATTTTTTCTTCCTCGAGTGAAAATGAAACGATCATTTGGGTGTCGTCAGCATAGGTGACGGCTTTTATCCCAAATGGGGTGACCACATCCTCCATCAGGATTCAAGCAAGCCGGGCCGACGACGGCTGAAATGCCAGAAACCGGTCCCCGGAAGCTTGTTTCCTTCCCAGTATAAGAATTGGCTTGGTAGTTTGGTTTGCCCTGTTCCCATCATGCACTGGGACAGGAACAGACTAATTTGCATGTAGCCAGGTTCTGAGCTGGGATGGTGCAGTGAGTTAAAAAACGGTGATGGATCAAGCCCTGATCTTTGGACTGGGTAAGAGTGGTCTGCTTAATTCAGACACTCTGTTCATCACCACCCCCTTTTCTGAATCATTTTGTCCACCATAAGCGTGGAAGGGTATACTCAGATGTGAGTCCCTTGCTCATTGCACCATCAGGATTCAAGCAAGCCGGGCCGACGACGGCTGAAATGCCAGAAACCGGTCCCCGGAAGCTTGTTTCCTTCCCAGTATAAGAATTGGCTTGGCAGTTTGGTTTGCCCTGTTCCCATCATGCACTGGGACAGGAACAGATTAATTTGCATGTAGCCAGGTTCTGAGCTGGGATGGTGCAGTGAGCTAAAAAAACGGTGCTGGATCAAGCCCTGATGTTTGGACTGGGTAAGAGTGGCCTGCTTAATTCAGACACTCTGTTCATCACCACCCCCTTTTCTGAATCATTTTGTCCACCATAAGCGTGGAAGGGTATCCTAAGATGTGAGTCCCTTGCTCATTGCACCATCAGGATTCAAGCAAGCCGGGCCGACGACGGCTGAAATGCCAGAAACCGGTCCCTGGAAGCTTGTTTCCTTCCCAGTAAAAGAATTGGCTTGGTAGTTTGGTTTGCCCTGTTCCCATCATGCACTGGGACAGGAACAGACTAATTTGCATGTAGCCAGGTTCTGAGCTGGGATGGTGCAGTGAGCTAAAAAACGGTGATGGATCAAGCCTTGATCTTTGGACTGGGTAAGAGTGGTCTGCTTAATTCAGACACTCTGTTCATCACCACCCCCTTTTCTGAATCATTTTGTCCACCATAAGCGTGGAAGGGTATACTCAGATGTGAGTCCCTTGCTCATTGCACCAACAGGATTCAAGCAAGCCGGGCCGACGATGGCTGAAATGCCAGAAACTGGTCCCCGGAAGCTTGTTTCCTTCCCAGTATAAGAATTGGCTTGGTAGTTTGGTTTGCCCTGTTCCCATCATGCACTGGGACAGGAACAGACTAATTTGCATGTAGCCAGGTTGTGAGCTGGGATGGAGCAGTGAGCTAAAAAACGGTGATGGATCAAGCCCTGATCTTTGGACTGGGTAAGAGTGGTCTGCTTAATTCAGACACTCTGTTCATCACCACCCCCTTTTCTGAATCATTTTGTCCACCATAAGCGTGGAAGGGTATACTCAGGTGTGAGTCCCTTGCTCATTGCACCATCAGGATTCCAGCAAGCCGGGCCGACGACGGCTGAAATGCCAGAAACCGGTCCCCGGAAGCTTGTTTCCTTCCCAGTATAAGAATTGGCTTGGTAGTTTGGTTTGCCCTGTTCCCATCATGCACTGGGACAGGAACAGACTAATTTGCATGTAGCCAAGTTCTGAGCTGGGATGGTGCAGTGAGCTAAAAAACGGTGATGGATCAAGCCCTGATCTTTGGACTGGGTAAGAGTGGTCTGCTTAATTCAGACACTCTGTTCATCTCCACCCCCTTTTCTGAATCATTCTGTCCACCATAAGCGTGGAAGGGTATACTCAGATGTGAGTCCCTTGCTCATTGCACCATCAGGATTCAAGCAAGCCGGGCCGACGACGGCTGAAATGCCAGAAACCGGTCCCCGGAAGCTTGTTTCCTTCCCAGTATAAGAATTGGCTTGGTAGTTTGGTTTGCCCTGTTCCCATCATGCACTGGGACAGGAACAGACTAATTTGCATGTAGCCAGGTTCTGAGCTGGGATGGTGCAGTGAGCTAAAAAACAGTGATGGATCAAGTCCTGATCTTTGGACAGGGTAAGAGTGGTCTGCTTAATTCAGACACTCTGTTCATCACCACCCCCTTTTTTGAATCATTTTGTCCACCATAAGCGTGGAAGGGTATACTCAGATGTGAGTCCCTTGCTCATTGCACCATCAGGATTCAAGCAAGCCAGGAAGACGACGGCTGAAATGCCAGAAACCGGTCCCCGGAAGCTTGTTTCCTTCCCAGTATAAGAATTGGCTTGGTAGTTTGGTTTGCCCTGTTCCCATCATGCACTGGGACAGGAACAGATTAATTTGCATGTAGCCAGGTTCTGAGCTGGGATGGTGCAGTGAGCTAAAAAACGGTGATGGATCAAGCCCTGATCTTTGGACTGTGTAAGATTTGTCTGCTTAATTCAGACACTCTGTTCATCACCACCCCCTTTTCTGAATCATTTTGTCCACCATGTGCGTGGAAGGGTATACTCAGATGTGAGTCCCTTGCTCATTGCACCAACAGGATTCAAGCAGGCCAGGCCGAGGACGGCTGAAATGCCAGAAACCGGTCCCCGGAAGCTTGTTTCCTTCCCAGTATAAGAATTGCCTTGGTAGTTTGGTTTGCCCTGTTCCCATCATGCACAGGGACAGGAACAGACTAATTTGCATGTAGCCAGGTTCTGAGCTGGGATGGTGCAGTGAGCTAAAAAACAGTGATGGATCCAGCCCTGATCTTTGGACTGGGTAAGAGTGGTCTGCTTAATTCAGACACCCTGTTCATCACCACCCCCTTTTCTGAATCATTTTGTCCACCATAAGCGTGGAAGGGTATACTCAGATGTGAGTCCCTTGCTCATTGCACCAACAGGATTCAAGCAGGCCAGGCCGACGACGGCTGAAATGCCAGAAACCGGTCCCCGGAAGCTTGTTTCCTTCCCAGTATAAGAATTGGCTTGGTAGTTTGGTTTGCCCTGTTCCCATCATGCACTGGGACAGGAACAGACTAATTTGCATGTAGCCAGGTTCTGAGCTGGGATGGTGCAGTGAGCTAAAAAACGGTGATGGATCCAGCCCTGATCTTTGGACTGGGTAAGAGTGGTCTGCTTAATTCAGAAACTCTGTTCATCACCACCCCCTTTTCTGAATCGTTTTGTCCACCATAAGAGTGGAAGGGTATACTCAGATGTGAGTCCCTTGCTCATTGCACCATCAGGATTCAAGCAAGCCGGGACGACGACGGCTGAAATGCCAGAAACCGATCCCCGGAAGCTTGTTTCCTTCCCAGTATAAGAATTGGCTTGGTAGTTTGGTTTGGCCTGTTCCCATCATGCACTGGGACAGGAACAGACTAATTTGCATGTAGCCAGGTTCTGAGCTGGGATGGTGCAGTGAGCTAAAAAACAGTGATGGATCAAGTCCTGATCTTTGGACTGGGTAAGAGTGGTCTGCTTAATTCAGACACTCTGTTCATCACCACCCCCTTTTTTGAATCATTTTGTCCACCATAAGCGTGGAAGGGTATACTCAGATGTGAGTCCCTTGCTCATTGCACCAACAGGATTCAAGCAAGCCGGGCCGACGATGGCTGAAATGCCAGAAACTGGTCCCCGGAAGCTTGTTTCCTTCCCAGTATAAGAATTGGCTTGGTAGTTTGGTTTGCCCTGTTCCCATCATGCACTGGGACAGGAACAGACTAATTTGCATGTAGCCAGGTTGTGAGCTGGGATGGAGCAGTGAGCTAAAAAACGGTGATGGATCAAGCCCTGATCTTTGGACTGGGTAAGAGTGGTCTGCTTAATTCAGACACTCTGTTCATCACCACCCCCTTTTCTGAATCATTTTGTCCACCATAAGCGTGGAAGGGTATACTCAGATGTGAGTCCCTTGCTCATTGCACCATCAGGATTCCAGCAAGCCGGGCCGACGACGGCTGAAATGCCAGAAACCAGTCCCCGGAAGCTTGTTTCCTTCCCAGTATAAGAATTGGCTTGGTAGTTTGGTTTGCCCTGTTCCCATCATGCACTGGGACAGGAACAGACTAATTTGCATGTAGCCAGGTTCTGAGCTGGGATGGTGCAGTGAGCTAAAAAATGGTGATGGATCAAGCCCTGATCTTTGGACTGGGTAAGAGTGGTCTGCTTAATTCAGACACTCTGTTCATCACCACCCCCTTTTCTGAATCATTCTGTCCACCATAAGCGTGGAAGGGTATACTCAGATGTGAGTCCCTTGCTCATTGCACCATCAGGATTCAAGCAAGCCGGGCCGACGACGGCTGAAATGCCAGAAACCGGTCCCCGGAAGCTTGTTTCCTTCCCAGTATAAGAATTGGCTTGGTAGTTTGGTTTGCCCTGTTCCCATCATGCACTGGGACAGGAACAGACTAATTTGCATGTAGCCAGGTTCTGAGCTGGGATGGTGCAGTGAGCTAAAAAACAGTGATGGATCAAGTCCTGATCTTTGGACTGGGTAAGAGTGGTCTGCTTAATTCAGAAACTCTGTTCATCACCACCCCCTTTTCTGAATCATTTTGTCCACCATAAGAGAGGAAGGGTATACTCAGATGTGAGTCCCTTGCTCATTGCACCATCAGGATTCAAGCAAGCCGGGCCGACGACGGCTGAAATGCCAGAAACCGATCCCCGGAAGCTTGTTTCCTTCCCAGTATAAGAATTGGCTTGGTAGTTTGGTTTGCCCTGTTCCCATCATGCACTGGGACAGGAACAGACTAATTTGCATGTAGCCAGGTTCTGAGCTGGGATGGTGCAGTGAGCTAAAAAACGGTGATGGATCAAGCCCTGATCTTTGGACTGGGTAAGAGTGGTCTGCTTAATTCAGACACTCTGTTCATCACCACCCCCTTTTCTGAATCATTTTGTCCACCATAAGCGTGGAAGGGTATACTCAGATGTGAGTCCCTTGCTCATTGCACCATCAGGATTCAAGCAAGCCGGGCCGACGACGGCTGAAATGCCAGAAACCGGTCCCCGGAAGCTTGTTTCCTTCCCAGTATAAGAATTGGCTTGGTAGTTTGGTTTGCCCTGTTCCCATCATGCACTGGGACAGGAACAGACTAATTTGCATGTAGCCAGGTTCTGAGCTGGGATGGTGCAGTGAGCTAAAAAACAGTGATTGATCAAGTCCTGATCTTTGGACTGGGTAAGAGTGGTCTGCTTAATTCAGACACTCTGTTCATCACCACCCCCTTTTTTGAATCATTTTGTCCACCATAAGCGTGGAAGGGTATACTCAGATGTGAGTCCCTTGCTCATTGCACCATCAGGATTCAAGCAAGCCAGGCCCACGACGGCTGAAATGCCAGAAACCGGTCCCCGGAAGCTTGTTTCCTTCCCAGTATAAGAATTGGCTTGGTAGTTTGGTTTGCCCTGTTCCCATCATGCACTGGGACAGGAACAGATTAATTTGCATGTAGCCAGGTTCTGAGCTGGGATGGTGCAGTGAGCTAAAAAACGGTGATGGATCAAGCCCTGATCTTTGGACTGGGTAAGAGTTGTCTGCTTAATTCAGATACTCTGTTCATCACCACCCCCTTTTCTGAATCATTTTGTCCACCATAAGCGTGGAAGGGTATACTCAGATGTGAGTCCCATGCTCATTGCACCATCAGGATTCAAGCAAGCCGGGCCGACGACAGCTGAAATGCCAGAAACCAGTCCCCGGAAGCTTGTTTCCTTCCCAGTATAAGAATTAGCTTGGTTGTTTGGTTTGCCCTGTTCCCATCATGCACTGGGAAGGGAACAGACTAATTTGCATGTAGCCAGGTTCTGAGCTGGGATGGTGCAGTGAGCTAAAAAACGGTGATGGATCAAGCCCTGATCTTTGGACTGGGTAAGAGTGGTCTGCTTAATTCAGACACTCTGTTCATCACCACCCCCTTTTCTGAATCATTTTGTCCACCATGTGCGTGAAAGGGTATACTCAGATGTGAGTCCCTTGCTCATTGCACCAACAGGATTCAAGCAGGCCAGGCCGACGACGGCTGAAATGCCAGAAACCGGTCCCCGGAAGCTTGTTTCCTTCCCAGTATAAGAATTGGCTTGGTAGTTTGGTTTGCCCTGTTCCCATCATGCACTGGGACAGGAACAGACTAATTTGCATGTAGCCAGGTTCTGAGCTGGGATGGTGCAGTGAGCTAAAAAACGGTGATGGATCCAGCCCTGATCTTTGGACTGGGTAAGAGTGGTCTGCTTAATTCAGAAACTCTGTTCATCACCACCCCCTTTTCTGAATCATTTTGTCCACCATAAGAGTGGAAGGGTATACTCAGATGTGAGTCCCTTTCTTATTGAATGAATGAATGAATTAATGAATGAATGAATGAATGAATGAATGAATTTGGGATTTGTATAGCGCATAGCTGCCCGGAAGCGTCCCAGCGCTGTGATTGCAGACAAACAACTGAGGATAGAGGTTGCGGGGGAAGGGAAAAGGTTATTGTGGAAAGAGGTGAGTTTTGAGAAGCTTTCGGAATTTCATGTGATTAGGTTCAGACCGGAGTTGGGTTGGGAGAGAGTTCCAGAGGGTTGCGGCGACCACCGAGAAACGGCGTCCACCAGTGCGAGCTCTTTTAGTTCTGTGGACCTTGGCCAGGTTGCCTTGCCCTGATCGTAAGGGTCTGTTCGGTGTGTATGGGTAGAGCATAGATTTCAGCATTGGGGGTCCTTGGTTTTGCATGGCTCTATGAGTGGTACATAGGGACTTGAATTTGACCCTTTCGCGGATCGGCAACCAGTGCAATGTTTTAAGAGCAGGTTTGGCTGAAACTCTACGGGGGGTGCCAGTGAGTATCCGTGCAGCGGCATTTTGTGTTCGCTGCAGGACATTGAGCGTAGCTTCAGGGGCACCCAAAAAAAGGGCATTGCAATAGTCTAATCTTGATAGTATTAGAGCTTGCATGAGCATTTTTTGGGAGGATGCGGGGAGTAGTGGAAGAACCTTCCTAGTTGATCGGAGTAGACCAACACAGGTGCTGGCTGTTTTTTTGGCTTGTGTTGTCATGGAGAGATTCTGTTCCAGCCAGAAGCCTAGACTTTTAATTTCAGTTTTAGGCTGGGGGATGGGTCCTAGGCATGAAGGCCACATTGCAATGGGGAGGGAAGGCGGTTGGTGTCCCAGGAGCATAAGCTCGGTCTTTGAGCCATTGAGCTTAAGCCTTGAGTTGGACATCCAGGCATGTATACCTTCTAGGCAGTCATGGAGATTTTTAATTTTTTCTTCCTCGAGTGAAAATGAAACGATCATTTGGGTGTCGTCAGCATAGGTGACGGCTTTTATCCCAAATGGGGTGACCACATCCTCCATCAGGATTCAAGCAAGCCGGGCCGACGATGGCTGAAATGCCAGAAACCGGTCCCCGGAAGCTTGTTTCCATCCCAGTATAAGAATTGGCTTGGTAGTTTGGTTTGCCCTGTTCCCATCATGCACTGGGACAGGAACAGACTAATTTGCATGTAGCCAGGTTCTGAGCTGGGATGGTGCAGTGAGCTAAAAAACGGTGATGGATCAAGCCCTGATCTTTGGACTGGGTAAGAGTGGTCTGCTTAATTCAGACACTCTGTTCATCACCACCCCCTTTTCTGAATCATTTTGTCCACCATAAGCGTGGAAGGGTATACTCAGATGTGAGTCCCTTGCTCAATGCACCATCAGGATTCAAGCAAGCCGGGCCGACGACGGCTGAAATGCCAGAAACCGGTCCCCGGAAGCTTGTTTCCTTCCCAGTATAAGAATTGGCTTGGCAGTTTGGTTTGCCCTGTTCCCATCATGCACTGGGACAGGAACAGATTAATTTGCATGTAGCCAGGTTCTGAGCTGGAATGGTGCAGTGAGCTAAAAAACGGTGCTGGATCAAGCCCTGATGTTTGGACTGGGTAAGAGTGGCCTGCTTAATTCATACACTCTGTTCATCACCACCCCCTTTTCTGAATCATTTTGTCCACCATAAGCGTGGAAGGGTATCCTAAGATGTGAGTCCCTTGCTCATTGCACCATCAGGATTCAAGCAAGCCGGGCCGACGACGGCTGAAATGCTAGAAACCGGTCCCCGGAAGCTTGTTTCCTTCCCAGTAAAAGAATTGGCTTGGTAGTTTGGTTTGCCCTGTTCCCATCATGCACTGGGACAGGAACAGACTAATTTGCATGTAGCCAGGTTCTGAGCTGGGATGGTGCAGTGAGCTAAAAAACGGTGATGGATCAAGCCCTGATCTTTGGACTGGGTAAGAGTGGTCTGCTTAATTCAGACACTCTGTTCATCACCACCCCCTTTTCTGAATCATTTTGTCCACCATAAGCGTGGAAGGGTATACTCAGATGTGAGTCTCTTGCTCATTGCACCATCAGGATTCAAGCAAGCCGGGCCGACGACGGCTGAAATGCCAGAAACCGGTCCCCGGAAGCTTGTTTCCTTCCCAGTATAAGAATTGGCTTGGTAGTTTGGTTTGCCCTGTTCCCATCATGCACTGGGACAGGAACAGACTAATTTGCATGTAGCCAGGTTCTGAGCTGGGATGGTGCAGTGAGCTAAAAAACGGTGATGGATCAAGCCCTGATCTTTGGACTGGGTAAGAGTGGTCTGCTTAATTCAGACACTCTGTTCATCACCACCACCTTTTCTGAATCATTTTGTCCACCATAAGCGTGGAAGGGTATACTCAGATGTGTGTCCCTTGCTCATTGCACCATCAGGATTCATGCAAGCCGGGCCGACGACGGCTGAAATGCCAGAAACCGGTCCCCGGAAGCTTGTTTCCTTCCCAGTATAAGAATTGGCTTGGTAGTTTGGTTTGCCCTGTTCCCATCATGCACTGGGACAGGAACAGACTAATTTGCATGTAGCCAGGTTCTGAGCTGGGATGGTGCAGTGAGCTAAAAAACGGTGATGGATCAAGCCCTGATCTTTGGACTGGGTAAGAGTGGTCTGCTTAATTCAGACACTCTGTTCATCACCACCCCCTTTTCTGAATCATTTATAGTAAGGCAATTCTACTGGTTTCACAAAGTGTCGGAAAACCACAAAATACAGCTACAGGCCTGATGGCTTTATCAAGGTGCCCTATTTACTAAATATGAGTATATGCAAAGTGATCTCCTATCACCAAAAAGGCAGAACACCAAGCAATGTAAGAACATTGGAAATCCAAAAAGTGAAATCAAAAGAAGCATATGAATATTTTGGGCTTTGGATGTTGTTATACTGGTTGAGGTTTTGCATTTTTTGTAATTGAAGATCATTTGATCTATACTCCTGTTTAGTAAATAAGGCACATTTATCTGTTTTCTAGCCTGGCGGAAGACTTGGTGAAGAGGATGTTAAACATGTATTGGGAGAAGAGAAGTGATTAGAAGAAAATCATAAGAAGGAATAAACAGAAACAAGAATTCCGTATCAAGAATCACCATGTGTCTTTCAGTGGGCTTTCAAGAATTTCGGGCCTATCTGTTCTTGGGGTGCATTGTTGTGGCTACTCTACCCATGTATGTTTCACCTTTAGGACTATAATATCACTATACACTGATGATGGAGTTTGATCTGATGCTACCCTTGCCACCCACATCATGATTTTCTTTTTAACATTGATGGGGGCTCCGGCACTCGCTGTAGCCCTCCACAACAAAATAAAAGGATTGCTGATGCACCTTCCCCATCTCGGGGCATCACCTGATCAAAATATATATTAAAAAATCCCTTACAGGGCATTATGGAGCCCCCTTGCTTGTTGCAGTGAATGATTAATGAGCAGCACCTGCTGCTCATTTACTATTTTTTTTTTTTACTTTTTGAGTGTGTTTTTCTGGGTGTCCCAGTCCCACCCTGGACACCCTAACTTTATAATAAATTTGGTCCACCACTTTCCCTGCTGGCTTCCTTGCCAGCACCCAAAGTTGCTGCCAACGGGAGCTGGCCATTATTTTAAAGTTGGTGCCCTAATGCCCATCCACAACACCCACAAAATGCTACATGTTGTGGGTCACTTAGGGAGTACCAAGGCCCCCGCAGCCATTACTGGCTCCCCAGCAAACACCCATATTGGGTGCTGCTCATTATTTGCCCATGGGTTTCCCGGTGTCTACCCGGGGCACCCAATACATGGCAAATTCTGGGGCCACAGGGAGAGCCCCAAGGACCCTGTGGCCCATGAAATTACCTCAAATTAGCTGATACATTTTCCCTTCAACATTTCTCTTTCTTTAGTTCCTTGTTTGCACTTAAGCTACTCAAACTTTATAATCCTTTGTTCCAATGCTAAAGCTAGTGGCATTTTTTAAATGCCTTAATTATTGTCAAACCAAAACACGATAAGTACCCTAGATATTGTAAAATTAGAAGTCTATATCATTCATTAGTAACAATTGTAAAATGTATGCAAAAGTCATAGAATACCTTTTAGAATCTAATCATCTTCTCTTAGTAAGCCTGACCAGTCTGGTTTTAAGTAAAGGTAAACTTACTGCTGGTAGCTGGGTCTTGTGGCATAGTGGAATAACACGTCCACAGTAGAGGCCTGTATTCAAACTCATGGTCACAGGTTCAAATCATGACAGATCCACTCAGGATTTCATCCTTCTAAGGTCGATAAAAATGAGTACCACTGAGATGGGTAACAGTAAACATCTGTTATTCAGTGCCAAGATACCCTTGGATGAACAATTTACAAATATATACAATATTTTATGGTATAATGTGAGAATGTTTTCTAATATTATCAATCAAACTAATAGATGAAAGAGATCCCTTGGTGCATTGTCACTTGATGCTAGTTGGGAAAGTCTTTCATAATATTTGGCCCTAAATATATTTATTTTGTGAAGATATGATGTTGTAATCCTCGGGCAAGAATGTAAAACTCTTGAATGGTTTTAATTTGGACCTAAATGCCTTTCTTTTGTGAAGTTAATATCTTCTAATCCTAGGGAAAGTGTTTTTGTTAATGGATATTGCCCTATATTTTTATCTATATAGAGACAATAAGAACATCTGTCTTCTTTCCCCTTTATTTTTTCTGTTTAGAACCTTTTTATGGAAAGAATTAGATGCAACACTAAGATCTCTAGCTTTCCTCATTCAACAGGAAAAATTACATATCTGCATATGCATATGGACCCTGTGGTCACTGAAATGACCTCAAATGACTAAGTCTTATGGCTTAGTGGACTAAAATGTTCACGGTTTGGCATAAGCTTATGGTGCAACAGGATTATGCAAACTCTTGGAGTGGTCAAGCAGGAAGGAACCATCTCATCAGTGTTCAGATAAACTCACATAATGTTGCAATTGTATTTAGAGAATACTATTTGAGATAAATTGTATATTACTCTTAAGGTTTTGCCTTAAGAGTTGATGAAAGTAATCTCATCTGTATAGATCCAGTTTTAGTAGATGTGATATTTGGCCAATATTCCTGTTGTTTATACACCTAAGTTGATATATGTTTGACTTTTTATTTGTCAGTTATATGAGCACGGTTATAGAATGAGTGTGGGTTGTGGTTGAGCTGTGAGTGATTGGTTATGAGTGCGGAAGGGTGAGAGAGAAAACGAAGAAAAGGGATAAAAAGAAAGAAAAGTAAAAAGAATAAAGAATAAATATAATTTGTATATATATGGTTTTATAAATAATGTATGACATACTTTTGATACAACTCTTTAATGAATGTTCAATAAATTTAAATAGGACATACAGCTTTATGAGATGTATTTCTTGATTACTCAATCCATGCCCAATGTGTAAAATCCTTTATTTATAAGTGAAACATTTCCATTTTATTGATTTGTAATGACAGGTGGAAATTCCCCCTTTTTTATAGTGGTCTTTGTTGGTTTCATGTCCACAGTGGGGGCCTGTGTTCGCCCTTATGGTCACAGGTTCAAACCTTTGCTGGTCCAGTCAGGCTTTCATCCTTCTGAGGACGGTAAAAATTAGTACCATATTGTTGGGTAACAAACATCTGTTATTCAGCCGCAAGAGACCCTTGGGTGAACGTGCGCTTTACAAATATATATGTTATGCTATGGTATAATGCAAGAATGTTTTCTAATATTATTAATCAAGCAAATAGATTAAAGAGATCAAATGGTGCATTATCACTTGATGCTGAGAAAGTCTTTCATCAGGTTTGGCCCTAAATTAGTTTTTTCGGTGAAGTTATGATATTGTAACCTGAGGACAAGAATATATAACTCTTGGATGGTGTGAATTTGGCCCTAAATGTATTTCTTTTGTCAATTATTTATATTTGAATCCAAGGACAAGAATTTTGGTTAATTGTTGTTACCCCATATTTTTATCTAAGTAGAGGCACTAAGAAAGATTGTCTTTTTTCCCCTCTAATTTTTGTGTATATTTTAGAAAAAAATTCTGAAAAGAATTAGATATAACCCTAAGATCTCTAGCTTTCCTCATGCAACAGGAGAAATTAAATTATCGGCATATCCAGATGACATTTTTTTTATGTATGTCAGATCCCACTGCATCTATGAATCCCTTTTTCAGACTTTATAATCTAAAATGCAGAATTTGATTGCTATTTGCTTTCCCTTATTCCTATCATGTTGTGGGCAAACTTGACACTATTCAGATGATGATTGTGCCTCATATTTTATATAGTGTTTTTATGCTCTAATTTTAATATTTCAAAATTATTTTTTTGTTTTATTTTAAACACATTAATTCCATATGTTCACAATTTGTGTATAATATAAGATTTCCAACATTGCGATACACAAAATAAAAACACTAAAACATGAAGGTACTGTACGATTTCCCAATTTTAAATTATATCAGTCTTTCTTTAATATTAGGCAGTCAGGTGCTTTGATGGATAATTTTGATTAGAAATCTATACCCCGATAGATTGCGTATAAACCACCTCTATGTAATGATTTTATCTTCAAATATTGTTTTCATATGCATAATTGTTATATTCCTAAGTACCCTAGTTTAAAATATTAGCATTTTTTGTTATTTTGGTCAATTGCCCGCTTAACAGTGTTATGAATTTTCTAAAGAGACATAATAGGTTTGTAAACATATGCAATAAATCTTTTTACTTTAAAGGTGGAAGGAGAAATGCATTTGATATGTTTCTCAATTTTGAATTCAGAATACAATTAGATTTACCTGTGTCTTTTTTAACTAAGTATAAATCAGTAACATATATGATTCTATTCACCAGTAAATTTAAAAGCTTCCTATAACTTTAGACTCTATTTCCCAAATGTGACCATTTATAATATTTGAAATGTATCTCTCCCTAAATTTGCTCTTATATACAAAAACATATTACAATTGTTTAATCTAGACCCAAAGTACTGATGAATTCAAATAGGAAGGTGATCTGAAGATTCCATACTATGTTGCTTGCTGGGACAAGTAGCTCAAGTTTTTAAAAAACGTCTTGAGCAGTGAACATAGCCCGAATATTTGTATTTGATTTGCAATAGAGTCATTTGTATTCCAGTTCATGTTAATGTAATGTAATGTAATTTTATTTTTATAAACGCGACTTACACTCCATGGAGCATCTTGGCGCTGACCACTCGTGTCTAAGAGGTATTAGCCCAGGGAGTTAATACGTTTGACAACTCTGCTTCATCTCTTTATTTTTCTTCAACTAATGATTAGGAATTTATTTTTTACAGGTTATACAATTGTAATTGCTTTGGCAACTAGATTGGTCTAAATTTTCGAAATGTTTCAATAATAATTTGTCAATAATTTTTCTGATGTTGTTTCAAATCATGATCACCAATTAATGACAATTCTATTAATGTGCCTTATTTATTTGCTACTTTTATTCCAAATGCTTTTAAATTAAACTATCCTATTGAAAAGATGTTCACCAATTATCAGGTTTCCACTGCTAGATGTAAGATATAAATATAATTGCATTGTTGTATACATGGCAGAAATTAATGTCTTTTTTAAAACAAAATGTATGTATTGTTTTGATGTCTTGTTCAAACCACTGTTGTATATAGTTGTATATAAATGTGGTGTGAGTATTGTAATGATGTAGGTAACAGCTAACTCTTGACTAGTCTTCTGAAGCTGAAATTGTTCTCTTATTTTTGGCATTAAGGAATTCTATAGTTTAGCTATTTGCACAGGGAAAGTTAATTTACCCATGTTTTTCTTTCCTTATTGGCTGAGATTGTGAGATGGGGTGCCAGTCTAGAACATAGGTTTCTTTTTTGGATGTATTACGAGCAGTGGACTTTTGCCATGTAATTGCCTTGTGGGTCACACAAAGCAATTTAGGCTGGTTGCAGGTTTACCATCTTTCTTGCTGGATTTTGTTGCAAAAAAATGTAAAGTTAGAAGCCCAAGTTTAAGACCTGGCCCAAATGAAACACAGAGGAGATCGTCTTGGTTAAAAGTCTAAGTGAAATGGATTTTAAAAATTAAACTGGAAAAATTACTGCAAAAAGAAAAGATGAGCACTACAGCATAGGAGGGAATGAAAGTGGTGTCAGAGGGTGCGATAACCCCCTTTCTAAAACCCAACACCTATGTGCAATAGAGGAAAATCAATTGGTGGAAGTCCTTGTTTATCCATTGGGCAATCTTGATGTTTCTACCCCATTAAGGAGTAAGAAGATTAATGCGGATTATCTGAGTTCCTTATCTGAAGGTGTTGGCCAAGACATAGGGGGATTGACTTGTCAAGTCTCTCAAACTTGAAGGAGACCCAAAGGGGGGGTTTCTGGGGCAAGATTCCCTAGATGTTCATCATCAGCAATACCTACGAAGGGAGTGTAGTTAGGTGCAGTGCTAATTGAAGCAGTAGGCAATTTGCAGTGTGACTGTATCTCTATCACGAAATGGGAAGTGATTGAGGAATCCACTGTTAGTCTTATGATAGGGGCTGATGAAAACAAACAGGCCAACATGAACACGAACATGAGATTAACTCCCTGGGGAATGTTTCTGACATTGCCTAAGATATAAAAAATGTTGAATCTACTCCCCCTAATGCAAGTAACTTTCCAGGGAATGCTAAAAGCTCTAGTTTTGAATAACACCCAGAATGTTAGAATGATAAATCTGATTGAAGCTACTGGCAAGTCAAGGATAACGTTAAAGAGGTCCAGTAGGAGAAAGGACAAAGGGGGGTATTTTGAAAGCCAGTGTTCTGTCGACCCACCAAGATGAGGAAAGCCCCCATAAGGAGGCCACAAGTGGTGAGATTTTTGCCTCAAGATGTCCCCACCTAACTTTGAGAAGGGGAAGTGTTTTTGAGAAAAAAGGGTTCTATCTAGGTATAGTGTTTTTATGTGGCCAGAGGGATGAAAGAGATGCCAGGAAAGGAGGTGTGGAAGAAATTGTAAGAATGGGCTGAAGATATGTGGTATAGCCCCTCTTGGCGAACCCCTTAGTCAACCAGCCAACTCCCCGAGCCTAAGGGTTCCCCACAATAGGGAAAAAGCTAAGAAATTAAAAGAAAAACTGATATTGAGGGTCATCCGAGTGAGAAAGATTTAGATCCCAATGACAAGTCTATGGTGAATGGGAGAAGGAAAAGTAAGAAACCCATATCTGTGAAAAACAAGGCTGTTGTGAGAAAAGGTAACAACTTTTGGCCAATTAGGAACGTAAAACACATTGACTGTCTCATGGAGAGATTTTCTCTATATATGAAAGGTTGAAGTGCTGGTTCTACAAATAGAGGATCTGCTAAAAGAAAATCATTAGCTGTACCTAGTAGTATTGTTGCAGTTCATGCTGGAAAAGATCCTGAGCAGACAAGACCTCCAGTGTTAGTCATAAAGGTGCAACCTAAAAAGAATAGGAGGCAGGCAGCTAAACAGCCCCTTAATAAGTCGGAACTGCTAAAGGTAGTTTCTAATATTAAAAGACTGAGGAATGTCTCATAAAAGGATCTGGAATTTGTTGGCTTCAAGGAGGCTGTGGGGGAAGTGTTATATTCACTTCAAATGAAACAAAGAATTTAGTGGAAGCAGCTGTCAGGTCAGTACAGATTCAGCCTCTAGGTTTCCACAAGATATGCTTTTCAGGAAGAAGGAAGAATAGGAATTACCTCGCTAAACTCCAGAGGTCAATGTCCTGTAAATCAGCAGCTTTCTGGCTATCGAGTTTGTTGTTTAGGGTTTGGCGGAAATCCAAGATGGATGCCCGAAAGGATCTTGTTGGTTGCCGGTCTAGTCTTTTGGCCAAGATTCCCGCACAGCTGAGTTCGCGTTCGATAGCGCGTTGCACAATGCACTTCAACTGAAGTTTTCGGGAGAACGGTTGCGCATTTGAAATCCGCTGCCGTTTTTCACTTCAAGGAGGTTTTCTGGAGAGTTCGAGTGTAGCGGTTCACTGGTATATTCACAGTAGGTCACACTGTGATTCAGGTGAGCCTAGTTAACAGTATTCGACAGGGAAGGTTACAGTTTATCGTCAAGGAGGAAGAGTAGGTTTCCTGGGCTCCTGTTTTCCGAGGAGGTTTTCTAAGGACATAATAGTTACAAGTCAAGTCTAATTGGTTCTGGTGGGGTCCTCTCTCATTGCTTCAGAGAATTAATACCAGAGACTGAAAGAATAACAAAAAACTCTTTGTTTTCCTAACAACAAAAGACATTTCCCCAGACACTAGAAACAACTAACAGTACAATAATTTGTTCCTATGTAGATATGGTTATATATATATATATATATTCACTAATAAAAACATAGGTTTCAGGTCATATATTGTTAGGAATTAGCATTTAAAAAACCTTGCAAATTCATTGAAAAAACCATAGGTTTCAGGTCATATATAGTTAGGAATTAGCATATAAAAACTTTAATAATTCATTGAAAAAACCATAGGTTTCAGGCCTTATATAGTTAGGAATAAGCATTAAATAAACTATATTTCGCGCACCCGCAATCCACTGCTGATGATGTCACAGATTACATCATTCATGACATGGTCAGTGACATCACTGATGACATCACCATTGAAATGACATCATCCAGTGACTGTGTGTTTCTGTAAAGTTTAAATATGTTTTACATATTGAAGAATGAGTGGATGTATAAGTGTCTGGATGAAAGATTTAGTGGGTACATGACTGAATGTATGAGTGAGTGATTAAATGTGTCTTACTGAATGCATGGGTTAGTGACTAAACTATCTGAATGTATGCATCAGTATGTCTGTTGTTGTATAAGCTACTGCATGTGTTGATCAGTAGCTATATGAGTGGCTATATGTGGTATTGATTGGTTGCCCGAGTATTTGTATGGGAGACTGAGTGTGTGTGTGGGTAGCTGGCATATATAAATGACTATACATAAGAGCCACTGATTGTGCGAGTGGCTGTATGGATCATTGTGTACTTGTATCAGTAATTGTATAACAAAGTAAGTATGTGTTAGTATATGTTTCAATAAGTAAGGTGTTGTGTGTATAACTGTAGAGTTGAGGAAATGAAAGTGTGATTGATTCTTTGCATGACTGACTAGATGTGTGAGTAACTCCATGGATGAGTGGCAGAGTGTGAGTGTCTGTATAGGTGTTTGAGTGCAGATGATAGTGTTGTATTGATGAGTGACTGTATGTATGAGTGATTCTATGGGTAAATGATTGGATGTGTGTATAGACCTAGCAATCAGTGTGTGCGTATGTAGTAACTGGTATTGGTGTGTCAATGGTTTCAAGAATGGTGGTCTGTTTAACACTGGGTGTTTTAAAGGTTATATTAGAGTGTGAAGAGGTGCATCGTATTATCACATGAATGATATCATCAGTGAAGTGATCAGTGATGTTAATTGAGATGTCATCAGTGATGTCACTGACCATGTCATGAATGATGTAATATGTGACATCATCAGCAGTGGATTGCGGGTGCGTGAAATATAGTTAGTACAACTAACTATATAGGAGCAATTTCAATAGTTTTTAAATGCTAATTCCTAACTATTTAAGGCCTGAAACCTATGGTTTTTTCAATGAATTTCAAAGGTTTTCTACATGCTAATTCCTAACTATATATGACCTGAAACCTATGGTTTTTTCAGTGAATTTGCAAGGTTATTTAAATGCTAATACCTAAATATATATGACCTGAAATCTATGGTTTTTTCAATGAATTTGCAAGGTTTTTTAAATGCTAATTCCTAACTATATATGACCTGAAACCTATGGTTTGTTTAGTGAATTTGCAAGGTTTTTTTAATGCTAATACCGAACTATGTAATGCTTGAAACCTATGGTTTATTCTGTGAATATATATATTTAATATAATATATATATAATTTTTATTTTCAAGTTTTCTTTTTTATATGATTACAGGGTCCGCGCACCGTAAACGCTCCGAGCTCTTACCCCGACAAGTTTTTTAAGTTTCTAAAACATAATATCTACGTTTTTAAAATAGATTTTAAAGGTAGACAATATCTGCTTTAATGTAGAAAATGTTTTTTTTAAACTTTTAACAACAGTATATTACTTTTTAAAGTAGTAACAAATCTCGTGAGGGTAGGTCACACATGCATGCAACGTAAGAGCTCTGTCCGCGCACAGTGAAAGCTCCGAGCTCTTACCCCCGAAAGTTTTATAAACTTTAAATCGTTATATTTACGTATTCATTGCACAATATAAAGGTACACATTATCTGGGATAATAAAGAGCATGTTAGTTTAAAATTTTAAAGACCATATATAACTTTAGGCAATTATAAATCTCGCGAGGGTGCATAATACGTAAATGCATCGTAAGATGACATCTGCGCTCCGTAAATAGAGCGTAAACGCACCGTAAACTTACGTAAGCGCTCCGTAAACGCAACTTAAGTGCTCCGTAAGCTTACGTCCAACCATGTGACCTCAAAAGAAAAGATTTAATTGGTTTATAATACCTCCTACTCAAAATGTTAAAGACCCCTCCCATGTTCATCATTCTTCTTTGGCTTTCAGAGAAGCAACACCTTTTTTCTACAGCTCCTAGCTACAGAAAAATACTTCCAAATGGCTTAACATACAAACTCTGACCATTCTTCTAATGATGATTTTGTTGAGGAGGACTCTCACCCAAGTAAGAAGAAGGAGTCCGTAGTCTGGAAATTTTTCAGCATACCAGAACATCAAAAGAAGGTAAATGCACCACTGGTCACCTGCAAGATCTGTGACACAGTGTTATCAAGAGGAAATCCAAATAAAAAATATTCATTTGGAACCCACAGCATGGAACGCCATGTAAAAAATACACACCCCAACAATTGGGTAGAGCTGTGGTGGCAAGATCTCAGGAGGAGGACTCTTCTCGTAGTACATCTTCAGCAACAACCGGAGTACCACCAATGCCATCTTCAATGGGGGCGAACATTCAGGCAGAACTGAAAAATTTAATGATGCAATGCATACATTACAGTAAATTAGTATCCTTCGGACAACAGTCCATTGAAGTAATTTTACAGAAGAACAGGAACCACAGATGCAGCAAAAAAAATGTTCTTTCAATTTCATAGTTTGTTCCTGTTGAACAAATATTTTGTGTAAAAAGATCATTTTTCTATGTTTTTCAAGCAAAACCACAAAAAAAACAGTTCTTTTTAGAACTACCTCTACTGGTTAAAGAAAGAACTAAATTTCTATGTTTGTATGTAAAAGTTTGTCATAGTGAATGTCAAAGTGCAAAACTATAAGGATGTGGTACAGCATAAACCTATAAGGTGTTTACGTATAGTATACTGTACTACTTCCAAAGCACTGAAATGTAACATATGTATATAAATATGTTACAACTCAATGGGCCAGATGTACATAATCTCGATTTACCTACTCATAAATAACGAGGGCCCGATGTAGGTAATCCCAGATTACCACTTCTTAAATACCGAATCATACCTATTCGGTATTTAAGAACTGGCAATGGGGATATAGGTATTTTTACCAAATGCATTACTGATTCGGTAAAATTCGGTAATTACCGATTCTATAATTACAGAATCTGTATTTGCCATTGATTCCTATGGGCCTTGAAGCCCATAGGAATCAATGGCAAATACCAATTCGGTAGTTACCGAATCAGTAAATACTGAATCCTGCCAGGGGGAACAGGGTGTCACTTTGACACCCTGTAGCACCCCTGTTTTTGGCTTGTGTGCAATGTGATGCACATACATGCCCTTAGGGCATGTATGTGTGCCACATGGCACAGGTGTACATGCACAGATGTGCATGTACACAGGAATTCCTTATTTACGACCCAATTGTATTGGGTGGTAAATAACAAATTCTTAGACCCCTCTAGCACTGTCAACAGTGCTACCTACATTAGAATTATTCGTAGTACTAATATTACATCTCAGCGGATGGTTGATGAGACGGCTCTAGAACTCTCTGACTCCATCATTAAAGCAGTTGATGAGTTAGCGCCTGCCTCACTCAAACTTGTGGCGCGGCAGAAGCCGACAGCCCCTTGGTTCACTGAAGAATTGAGACTCCTCAGGCAAAAATGTAGAAGGAAGGAGCGATGTTGGCGCAAGTCTTGGGATCCCAGAGATCGAGAAGTCTACAAGGACCTGTTACGAGTTTACAAAAATAGGGTCATCAGGGAGAAACAGGATTATTTCACCAACTTAACCTGTTCTCTCACGTCTTCTAAAGAGCTTTTCAAGATCGTTGACTCCTTATGCACACTCCAGGTTCCCGACCCCGTGATTGCTTCACAGGAGCTATGTAATAACATCTCTGATTTCTTCTATAAAAAAATAGATGACATCTATGTGGCTCTCCAATCACAGAGGAACACTCTCAGTGAGGAAGACCTCTCTCGAGTTAAACATCTGGAATCCTGGGATGCGGGTTCTCCCCAAGTCTTGAACCAATTTCCCCTGCTCTCATTGGAGGGTCTCAACCTCCTATTAGACAAAACGAAATCTGCCTCCCCTCTGGATCCAGTCCCTCTGAGAATACTAAAGGACTGTAGGGATATCATTCTTCCTCCATTGTTGGAAATCATGAATGGAGCTCTGGAGCAAGGTATCTTCCCGGTGGCATGGAAGAGGGCCATTGTTAAACCTCTCCTTAAAAAGCCCACCCTTGACCCCGGTCTATTGAAGAACTTCAGACCTATATCCCTTTTGCCGGCCCCTGCCAAAATGTTGGAGGCCCATCTGAACTACCATCTTTCCAGCTTTCTGGACGCTTCAGGATTCTTGGACGGGTCCCAACATGGCTTTCGAAAGCTACACAGCACAGAGTCTGCATTGACGAAAGTCGCGGATAACATCCGTCGGAAAGTCGATTTGGGACAGACTACCGTGCTAGTTCTGCTGGATCTTACAGCAGCATTTGATACCCTGTCTCCCGGTACTTTAACATCTAGGTTAAGGGAGGCAGGGGTAGCAGGACCGGCCTTGAGTCTCCTGAATTCCTTTCTTCATCAGCGAGAGCAGCGAGTGATGCTTGGGGATCACCTCTCCCCTGTTAAGTCGTTGCAATGTGGGGTGCCACAGGGGTCGGCATTGAGTCCGACCCTGTTTAACATCTACGTGGCCCCCCTTGCAAGACTGGTAAGATCTCAGGGGATGGAGGTAGTGTCGTATGCCGACGACACGCAGATCATGGTGTCTCTGACCCAATCCGTGAATGTCACCGCGTCCAACTTCAAGTCCTGTATGCAACTTGTTGCAGACTGGATGATTCTCAACTCATTGAAGTTGAACGGTGACAAAACGGAGGTCCTGGTCTTTGGCAAAGACCAGGAACTGTGGTCAGATGAGTGGTGGCCCTCATCTTTAGGCATCTGCCCCACTCCCACACTATCTGCCAGGAACCTAGGCGTCATCTTCGACACTCGGCTCTCTATGGAATTGCAGGTGAACAGAACGGTGGCCACCTGTTGGGGTGTCATCAGGATTCTGAAAAGAATCGCGTACTATCTTTCACCACAGGCACGAAAACAGGTTGTGATCGCCCTCGTTGGCTCAAGGCTGGATTATTGTAATTCACTCTACGCCGGGGCCAACAAGGGCCTTCTCCAACGCCTGCAGGTTGTGCAAAATGCCGCGGCGCGCTTCGTTCTGGCCTTGCCGTGGATGTCCTCTGCGACCTCGGCAAGGAAGAATCTCCATTGGCTGCCTATCCCATTCAGAGTCTCTTTTAAACTTCTCTGCTTGACATATAATGCCTTGAAGGCAGGCCCGACTGATGCCCTAGGCTCTTTGCTCTCTAGGTATGTTCCACTCAGATGCCTTCGCTCGTCAGAGCTTAATCAATTGGTAGTCCCTCGAGCTAGGACGGCACGATGGGGAAGCAAGGCTTTCTCCATTCTTGCACCTCAACTCTGGAACACTCTTCCTTTGGAGATCAAACAACAGCCCTCACTTGATCTTTTTAAGAAAGCTCTGAAAACTTGGTGTTTTACCAAAGCCTATCAGTGAGCTCCTGTCTCTGTCTGCCCGCAGCTAAGTTTGAGTTAGGCGCCTTGACGCCCACTGGGCATAGTAGCGCGTTTATAAATTTTATTTCATTCATTTCATAAGAATTGACAGATTTGGTATTTTTTACCGAGTCTGTATTTACCGATTCGGTAATTTTACCGATTCGGTAAATACAGAATCGGTAAAAATACCAAATCTGTAAATAAATGCCTCCTACATAGGAAAAGGCATTTACTGGTCAGCAATGGCCAAATTCAGCCGTTACCGACCGGTAAATGCCTACCAACATCGCGTCCCAAATCATACCACTTCAATATTTAAGAGTAAGTAAATCGGATATAGGTAATTTGTCTTTTAAAATTACCGAATCTGTTTAATTCATTCATTTTACCGAATCGGTATTTACCAATTCAGTAGTTGCCATTGATTCCTATGGGCCTTGAGGCCAATAGGAATCAATGGCAATTACTGAATCAGTAAATACCGATTCAGTAAAATAACCAAATTGTCAAAGGGGACAGGTTATCACTTTGACAGCCTGTTGCACCCCTGATTCTGACTTGTGTGCCATGTCACACACATACATGGTCTTACGACATGTATGTCTGCTACATGGCACAAATGTACATGCACAGATGTGCATGTACACAGCAATTCATTTTTTACACCCGAAAGTTTTATCGTTATATCTCCATATTCATTGTACAATATAAAAGTACACATTATCTGGGATAATAAAGAACATGTTTATTTTAATTTTTAAAAAACATATATAACTTTATTTAAGCAACTTTTAAACAACATATATAACTTTATTTAAGCAACTTTTAAAAAACATATATAACTTTATTTAAGCAATTACAAATCTTGTAAGGGTGCGTACCAAACAGTTCTTTTTACAACTACCTCTACTGGTTAAAAAAAGAAATACATTTTTATGTTTGTATGTAAAAGTCTGTCATACTGAATGTCAAAGTGCAAAACTATAAGGATGTGGTACAGCATAAACCTATAAGCTGTAACAAGAACATGTTTATTTTAAACTTTAAAACAACATATATAACTTTATTAAAACAATTATAAATCTCATGAGGGTGGTAAATCATTATATCTACATATTCATTGTACAATATAAAGGAACATATTAACTGGGATAGTAAAGAACATGTTTATTTTAAACTTTTAAACAACATATATAACTTTATAACAAAAGATTGTATTGGTTTATAATACTTCCAACTCTAATTCTTGAAAGACCCCTCCCATGTTGATCATTCTTCTTTGGCTTTCAGAGAAGCAACACCTTTTTTCTAGTCTGGAAGTTTTTCAGCTTTCCAGAACATCAGAAGAAAGTAAATGCACCATTGGTCACCTGCAAGATCTGTGACACAGTGTTATCCAGAGGAAATCCTAATAAGAAATATTCATTCAGAACCCTCAGCATGTAAAAAGTATGCACCCCAACAATTGGAGTAGAGCTGTGGTGCAAAGATGTCAGGAGCAGGACTCTTCTCCTAGTAAATCTACAGCAAGAACCAGAGTAAAACCAATGCCATCTTCAATGGTGGCGAACATTCAGCCAGAACTGAAAAATGTAATGATGCAATGCATACATTGCATTAAATTGGTAGTCTTCAGACAACAGTCCATTGTAATTTTGCAGAAGAACAGGAACCACAGGTGCAACAATTATTTTGTGTAAAAAGTTAATTCTTCTACTTCATCTTCAGAAGAGTTTGTTCCTGAAACCCCTAGAACACAGAGAGAGTCCATAGTACCGAAATTAAAAAAAAAAACAGAAAGAGAGAAAAAGGTAAATGCGCCTTTTGTCACATGTAAAATCTGTCAGACAGTTCTTTCAAGAGGGAATCCACAGAAACAGTACAGCTTTGGAACTTATAGCATGGAATGCCATGTCCAGAATATACACCCAAACAATTGGAGTAAAGCTGTAATAAAAAGATCATCAGAGGAGCAGGGCTCTTCTCCCAGCACTTCTTCTGAAGCAACAGCACCACCAATGCAAGCATCAATGGTTGCAAATATCCCACCTGAACTTAAAAATTTGATGATGTAATGCATTTGTTGCCAGAAACTAATAACCTTTGCACAAGAGTCCATTCAAGTTATCCTGCAAAAAAACGGGAAGCACAGGTGTATTACCAGGAGCATTTTTTCTTTTCTCTGAAGATTATCTTCTGGATGAATCTTCTAATTGAGTCCTCTTGATTGATAAAATGTGCTTATAAAGTCTTTGTTTGCAGTTCTTGGTAGGCTTAATCTATTATGACTCTGTAGATATTTACAATCTGTTGAAAAGAAAAATATAACATATTATAGAACACTACCAACATAGCAATTACATTAACTATACAATATAAACACTAGTTCACATCTCTCTTTGTGTGTCTCATATCACTCTCTGCCTGCACCATCTCCGTCTTTCCATGCTTCATCTCACTCTCTCCTTCCACCATCTCTCTGTTTGTATGTGTGTATCATCTCAATCTCTGCCTACACCATCTGTCTGTGTGTGTGTGTGCCTCATCTCACTTTCTGTGTCTAAAACGATTTACCATACTAAATGTTTTTTGTTGAAATTTCTGGCTTTAGGTTTTTTGACAAGGAACACACTGAGTGTGTATGTGAATTAAGAAATTATATTTTCATCTTTTTACATAATGTTAGCTATGTGTGCTAACAATTTGTATGTTTTAGCTTAGAGGGTAGACTTCTTTTTAAAGTGTTTATCATACTTAAATTCGTGCTGGTACAGAGATAGTGCTAATAGTTTATTTTGGCTTGTAAATATGCTCCTTTTTTAAAAGTGCCTTGTGCAATTTTTTACATGGGTGGAAGCAGTGAATGTATGGAAAGGGATAGGAATAGCAGATAGAAAACCATATGAAATGGTGTGAGAGATGCGTAAAGGATTTTAGTAATGGCATCAATTGAGATACAATATACAAAAAAGAGAGGCATATTTTCAAGCCCCTTGCGCAATGTTTAACATGGATGCAAGCAGAAAATACATGCAGAGTAATAAAACTGGCACACAGACAAGAATACACATTACGCAAGGAATTTGTAAAAATGCCAATGAAACCATTACACTTTCTCTATACCAGCATTAATGTCAAACATTGCACAAGGGGCTTGTAAATATGGCAATGGAACCATTACACTATCTGTATACCAGCATTAATGTCAAACATTGCGCAAGGGGCTTGTAAATATGCCAATGAAACCATTACACTATCTGTATACCAGCATTAATGTCAAACATTGCGTACGGAGCTTGTAAATATGCCAATGAAACCCTTACACTATCTGAATACCAGCATTAATGTCAAACATTGTGCAAGGGGCTTGTAAATATGCCAATGAAACCATTACACTATCTCTATACGAGCATTATTGTCAAACATTGCGCAAGGGGCTTGTAAATATGCCAATGAAACCATTACACTATCTCTATACCAGCATTAATGTCAGAAATTGTGCAAGGGGCTTGTAAATATGCCAATGCAACCATTACAGTATCTCTATACCAGCATTAATGTCAAACATTGCGTAAGGGGCTTGTAAATATGCCAATGAAACTATTACACTATCTGTATACCAGCATTAATATCAAACATTGCACAAGGGGCTTGTAAAAATGCCAATGAAACCATTACACTATCTCTATACCAGCATTAATGTCAAACATTGCGCAAGGGCCTTGTAAATATGCCTCTCTTTTTTTGTATATTCTATCTCCATTTTTGCCATTAGAAAAACCCTTTAAGCATCTCTCAAGACATTTCATATTCTTGTCTGTGTGGCAATTTTATTACTCTGCATGCATTTTCTGCTTGCACCCATGTCAAACATTGCGCAAGGGGCTTGTAAATATGCCCCTCTTTACCTTATATTCCATCTCAAATGATGCCATTAATGAACTCCTTTATGCATCTCCCACACCATTTCATAAGGTTTTCTATCTGCTATTCCTATCCCTCTCCATACATTCACTGCTTCCACCCATATTAAAGGTTGCACAACGCTCTTGTAAAAAAGAGCATATTTACAAGTCCAATGAAACCATTACACTATCTCTATACCAGCATTGAATCCAAGCATAATAAACACTTTAAAAAGAAGTCTACCCTGTAAACTAAAAGATCCAAATTGTTAGCACACACAGCTAACATTATGGAAAAAGATGAAAATATAATTCCTTAATTTACATACACACACAGTGTGACCCTTGTCAAAAATCTTTAAGCCACACATTTTATCAAAAAACATTTAGCATGGAAAATAATTTTGCACACAGACCACAACCCATTTAAATGAGCACTTCACTACAATGCAGAAACCTGACTCATTTTCAAAATACAACAGTAATGAAGCCCAATATTCGTGTTATGCTTCCAAATACTGCAAACAGCACTCTCTCTATATTACTCACCTTTAAAATCGTTTTTGAAAATGTAGAACAGTGTGAAACACACACCAAATTTTCTTTAGCACAATCCCTGAACTGCAGCTCAGACACTGGAAACAGAAATGGCAGTTTCCCACTTATTCTTCTCACTTATTTCTGCTCATAACCAATGAAATGTCTTCCCATACTATTTCAAAACTAAACTAACATTTCAATTGGTTCTACATTGCCACACTTTCAAACTCACATAATATTCACCCATCCCCCTACTGCTCATTCAACCAGTTACCATGGTAACTCCCACCTAAGGATGAACAGAGTTTAAAAGTTCATCATACTATGTTGCAAATGAATCCATCAAGGTTGTTAGAGCTTTCAAAATAACAGCTAATCATGTTCAATGTTCCTTTCAATTACCTTTTCTGAACCATTAGAATTGCTTCTTTTAAAAAGCAAAACTATGCACCCTAATATGCTCTTTTGCATTTTCAGAAAGCACCAATCATTTCTTAAGCTTCAAGTGCAGTGAATATCCTCCTCTTTTTTTCTAAACTGCAAGCTTTCCAACTGCCATTTCATTTACAGCCCTCATCTGAGTATAACCTGACCTGCCTTGAACATGCTTTCTGTATGGTTTGTAGGACACAGCTTTGTATTCTGGTCTAAAAGGTATACAATAAACAGAGGAATTTTAAACCTTGATTTACCGAATGTGGATATTTTATGGATTGGCCAGAGAAATGAAATGAAAGTGGGTTTTGTAAAGCGCATTACTACCCAAAGGCCTTGTAGCGCTGTAAATGCATTTCTCTGAGGGTCTACTGAGTTATTTAGAAAAAAGGAAGGTTTTAAGAGTTTTGCGGAATTTTAAGAGATTGGACTCGTTACGGAGCGTGGAAGTTAAGAGTTCCAAATCATGGCCGCATTCAGGGAGAAGGAGCGTCCACCCCACCTGGCCTGTTTGATCTTGCGTGTTGTTGCCAGAAAGGCCGTGCTGGAAGAGGATTGAGATGTCACCAATTGATACCATTGGTGAAATTCTTCATGTATCTCCCACATCCTGACCTCATAATTGTGCACTGTGGTGGAAATGACTTATGCACTTTGACTGGGGTTGGTCTGGAAATGCTATTGAAGGACATCTTTGGACAATTGATGTCACTTTTTCCTCAAACTGCCTTTGTCTATTCCAATATATACCAAAGGCAAAAATGGAATTGGTCAAAGCAATTTTGTCCGCAGATTGAGAAAGCAAGGAAACATGTAAATAAATCTGTTTCTGCATACATGAGAGACTATGGAATGGGTTGTATATACCACAACAACTTGCGTTGCAACATGCAAGGCATCTATAGGACAGATGGTGTACATTACACCGATGAAGGGAACAAAGTCTTTCTCTGTAACATCAGACTCTGCATTGGTACTTACTTGTAGGTACCAAAAAAAACACAAAGAACACAACGGCTCTTTTTAGAGCCAACTAACATGTAAACACTCAAATATGATTTTTAACTTAATTTTTTTATTAATTTTTACCGAGGTCCGCGCATCGAGCACTCACTGAGCACTCCCTGTGCGCGGACCTATCGTGTTTTCTAGTATTTTTTTAAAAAATAAACATCATTTTTAACCTTAGGAGTCCTTGAAGAACCCCCTGAGAAGATCTAAGGGGTCAGGGACAGTATACCCTTCCCCCTTCCCACGTTTTTGAGTTAAATTTTTCACTCTCTTCTGAAACCACAAAATGGCGGCGAAAGGGTTCGCGCACCGTACATGCACCGAGCACTCACGGTGCGCGGACCTATTGGAATAAAAAAAAAATGGAAATCGATATTGTCTCCTCTGTAGATACCTTGAAGGTTGTAATGCAAGTTATTATGGTATGTTAAATCTATACTGTAGTCTTTCAGGAAAGCAGAAACAGATTTGTTCACATGATTCCTTCCTTTCTCAATGTGTGGTCAGAATTGGCGTAGGAGGTCATGAGTTCCTACTCTGGTGAAACACACTTGCTATTCTATATACTTACTTATGTTGTAAACTAGTGAATCAGAGACAGTCAGTAAAAGAAAGGATGCAGGACATGAAGAACACAAAATGTTATCACTTTCTACTACCTCATAAATTACATTTAAATAAGTATAAAAATTAAGACAAATGTTTCATTAATAAATGAAAATTTATTTTTCAGAATTTTCAAAATCTAAAAGAACTTGGAGCATTTCTTCATCAGAAATTTCATCCATCAAAGTGTCTTGAAATGATTCATCCAACTCAACAATGTCTACACACTCCATTAATTCCATGTCCAGTGTTTCATGTAAAAATTCTCCTTCATGTTCTTCATGGTTTGGTTCATCTATACAATCAATAAACGTTGCTGTGATTTCGATGTCAAATGACACTTCATTTTCAGCCATTATTGAAGTTGGTGTACTATTAAAAGAAAGAGAAAGACAGTGAGATGTTGCAGGGTAAGAGTGACATAGGGCAGAGAAAAACTATTAAATTCTATATAGCCGAGATACCCGCCACCCCCTCTCAACACAATCCCCAAAAGGAGTGAAACCGGAAACAGTTCTTGAAGTTTTTTGGAAGTGGGATGGAGTGACCATCCCGGCCGTATTTATTAAAACAAAATTAAAACATTAAACGTTTCATGTTATGTACAATTTCATTACCATATTGCGATGTTTGGCTAACCTTAACAGATTCTCTAATACAGAGGTTCTCCTAGCCGAACTAGCAACCTACAAAACATTTCTTGACATATTGAAATTGTACAACCTAACGTTTAAGGGCCAACGGCAAGGTCATAACCGGTGTCAAGATCCCTAACCGGACTTACCCCTCCCACTTGGGATGGGCGACAGCACGGAGGCGTACCTCAAGTGCAACTACTACCAATTTCCCTTGACTTGACGGGGGCACCTAAAACTCGACGCCAGTTAAAGGTCGTTCGAATACTCGTGTGAGGTATCTATAAGGTATCGTGGCCCTTATCCCAACCCCACACAACTTACCGCATCTGCCGTCGCAGATGTCACTGGCCCCGGGAAATTCCCCAGGAGGGGGCTGTAACCCCTCCTACAAAGGAAGGGGCCTTGACCGCCTTTCCTTTACTTCCGGCGACCCATCCTTAGAAGGGACCGCCTCCCCATTGAGGGGCCAATGGCCACCTCTCCCGAGCGCTCCCATCCGTGTTGGGTGACGCCCACTCATAGGGATCTACTAATTAGTGCTCACCGATCATGACCTTACCGCCACAGGCCCGGATAGTTGACCGGCTATCCGGGCCCCCCACCAAAACTCCTAGCTAAAGGTCATGCTCCAACGTTTTTAACCATGCTAAGAAGTCTCCTATGAGTAACTCATTTCCCACCCGAGACAAATGCACACCATCCCCCATATACATACTGTCATCATTAATACAACCGTGCGAGATAGAATGCAATGTCCTGGAACGGAACAACCTACTCATTTTGTTATTAAGTTTCCTAACCGAATGGTTCAAAGCAGGGATCGAAATAGCCCCCCGCCACACTTTTCGTGGGATCATATGAGACCACGCAATTATGCACCCCGGAACTTTCCTCGCCAACCAACTTACGGTGGAAAGCATTGCCTCCAGGAGAAGTCGTCTACCGGTGGTGACCAAATCATTGCCCCCTAAATGTACTATGACTATAGACGGCGGTGACCTCATCCGCCCTAACAAACCCTCAAAGTAAGCTTGAAACTGGTCAATACAGAGACCGCCCCTTCCGTAGAAGGACATCCTGTACCCGTATTCCCCAGCTACGTGAATCATGTCACCTGCTTTGAATACGTCTGCGGCACGCCTCACGTATGAGTGGCCCACGACCCACACCTCCTTTCTCACAGCCGGTGATGTCTGACCGCTGGCCCGGTGTTGGGTCGACTGCATAGTCCGCCCCGCCTCGAAGGCTTGCGTAACTGAAAACCAAACAAAAGACAAGAAGCGTGAGTACATTATTACAGCTTCACAACATGTGCAACCGCACATACCTCTTATAACAACTGGAGGACCAACGCCCCACTCGTTTTACTTGTTCCACATTAAGACCCCTGGCTGCAGCTTCAGTGGCAGCCCCTATCCGAAAGGAGTGGGTCCCAAACTCACCCGGGTCCAAGCCCGCTGCGGTAATTGACATCGCGAGCACCCGCTGAAACTGAAACTTTGTCAGTGGGGTGGCGTCCGCGTGTCTCAACATTGTCCCCCCCCATGATGCCACCCTTTGTGCTAGGTAATCCTCTAAACACCTCACCGGACACATGGAGGACCCTGGAATCCTGTGAATGACTATGCAGTCTCCCAACCCACTTTGATCGGTTTTTGACTTGACAAAGGATACCGTCATAGTCTCACCCCTGATCTGAACGTGTTGCCGGCACAAACCCCCCGCCACATCCCGCTTGCTCCTTGCCACCAGCTCACTTATCCTCATAGCCCCGTGAAATGCAAGCGTAAAAGCGGCTCGGAACAAACAGGCCTCGAACTGAGACGAGCATATGTCGGGGAGTGTGGCCAGCAACTGGGACAACCTATCCAGACCTATCGGGCGCCTCTCATCTACTCTGCGACCCTCAAGGCGTTGCCACCCACGCAGCGCTTTCTGTACAGCAAAAGACGCTGTCGGGTCCTGGATATTATGAGCCCTGGCAACAAAGGAGATGGCAGCACGATGCCTCTGGGCTGTAGCCACCGACTTCCCAGCCTTACGCAAGGACATCAGAAAATGTACTACCCAATCCTCATGCCCCCAAAGTCCCCCTCTCTCAGTTCCCAAAAAGGCCAAATAAGCCCGAAACGCCCCTTCGTATGCCTTCCTCGTCCTTGGTGCTAGACTCTCTCCCACGAGGTAACGAAGTTCGGGGCACCGAGAGACCAGAGAGCTTCGGGAAAGGGTGCTGGCTCGGGGTCTGCTGAGGGAAGGAAACCCGAGAAAGCCTGCATTTGAAAACGAGACAGTGCATCAGCAGCCTGATTCATCACCCCCGGGACATGTTTAGCTCTGAATACCACGTTCAGTTGCATACACAGTAAGACAATTTCTTTAAGCAGCCTCAAAATCATTTTACAACGTGCTGCCTGACTATTAATGCATTCTACAACGGTCATATTGTCAGACCAAAATATGACAGAATGATTTCTGAATCCATCGGGCCATGATCTGAGGGCCACCAAAATAGGAAACAGCTCAAGGAAAGCAATATTACTCGTCAGCCCCTCCTCGTGCCACCATGTTGGCCACTTTTGTGCCGACCATTTTGTGCCGAAGATGGCGCCGAAACCCATGCTTCCCGCTGAATCCGTCCATAGACCAAGCTCTTCAGAGGACAAGGCCGGTTTGTTCCAGACGACTCGACCATTGAAATCCGCCAAAAATGCTAACCAAATACGCATGTCTTGGCGGACCTCGGCCGATAACCTCGTGCGATGGTGACCCTCCTTCAGGCCGACCATCGCCTGTGCAATCGAACGGGAGAAGGGGCGGGCCATCGGGATCACCCTTAAGGCAAAATTCAACTTCCCCACCAATTGCTGCAGTTGATGCAGCGTAACTTTAGATGCAGTGATACACATTTGTAGGGCTATCTTGAATTTCGATACTTTGGAAGCTGGTAAACGAAAACAACCCTCACTAGAGTCCAACTCGATCCCGAGGAACTCGAGGCAAGTCGTGGGACCCACAGTTTTACCTGGTGCCAACGGCACGCCAAATTGATTCATTAAAACACAAAATTCAGTCAAGGCCCGGGCACATTCATCATCCCCAGCGGCCCCAAGGAACAGAAAGTCATCGAGGTAATGCATCACATTCCGAAAACCTGTTTTCTTCGTGTAAACCCATTGCAGAAAACTACTGAATTTCTCGAAATAAGCACAAGATATCGAGCACCCCATTGGCATACACCTGTCCATGTAATACAAACCTTGAAACATGAATCCCAACAAACGTTGGTCATCCGGGTATACCGGGAGCAAACGGAACGCTGACTCGATATCTGATTTCGCCAACAGCGTCCCGGGCCCCAGGCGATTCAAAATGGCTACGGCCTCATCGAATGATGCGTACCGCACCGAACACATTTCTGGATTAATTGCATCGTTTACCGAAAGACCATGAGGGGCTGATAAATTGTGAATCAATCGAAACTCACCCGGGTCCTTCTTGGGGACCACCCCTAAAGGAGAACAAACAAAGTTCGGTACCGGGGGGACAGGAAACGGGCCAGCAACCCGACCTCGGGTAACCTCTTTCCGGATCTTATCCTGTACTACAGTAGTATGCTGCAAGACGGAAAGTTGATTTTTGCACGTCCCGACACCCTGAAAGTTACCCACCGGGATGCGGAAACCATATGAAAAACCGTTTCGTAGCACCCCAGCAGAAGTACGATCTGGGTATTCGCTGAGCCAGGGAATCATCGCCAGGGTATCAATCGGGGTTGGTAAAGGCGCCCCTCGGACTATATTAGACCTGTTTAGCGCCTCCTCTACCCCCATTCTCACCCGATTTGGCTCTGCACGAGGACTCAGGATGGGGTGCCCCACAACCACTACATTCGTGTTTGAACTTACAAGATCCCGGGGGCCTAGTACATTTGCTTCTGTTGAAATTGTAACAGAACCCCCTCTTCCCTGTATTGCCGGCGGGTCTCGGGTAATCGTCTGTACCCGTACCCGACCGAAAGGGTGTCCCCCCATTTTGGCGGGAGGACTCACTAACAGCACTCCCCACCAATGGCACTTTCAACATTCCCGACTCTTTCATTTTATTCCATGTTAAAGAATCGTAACAGTCCCAGGTTAAACTTTTGTTATGCTCCATCGCTTTCCTGAAAAGGTTGTCGTAACAGAACCATTGGTTACCTTGGTGTGATGTCGAGTACCCCATAATTCGTGACTGATATACTGGAAATTCAGGGAGCAAATCAGGCCTACGTTCCCCCAAAATTGCCGTGAAAATTCCCCAAGCGTTACCCCAGTTGCCAATATTTTCATTCACTTTAAAGGCGGCCATTTTTGCGCGCCAAACACTCGGATGCATCAGATCCTTTTGACCCTTAACAGTTTCTACCTCATAGTGATCGACGAGCAGGGAGAAAATGTTAACGTATTCCCCCGCCCAAATCTTTTCCTTTATTGGCAAAGGAACATGTTGCCCCAATCTTTCTCTACGAGAGGGTGTTGACTCATCCCTTGCAATCGGCAATGGCCGCTTACCTGCACCGGACGCTGCTTCCGTCCCTCGTGGCTTGTCTATCGCCGCATCCGGCGTGGGCACCTTGGCTGCATCACGTTTCTCGCGCAACTGCTTTATGAGTGCTTGCGCTTCGGCAGCCATGGCGCCCCCATTACTGTCCCCCAACCATGCTGCTAACTGTGCCGCCAATTCGGGAGGCATATCTTCGGCAGACGTCGGGGTGACTATCACGGGAATCGGATTCCCCTCAACCGGTACCGGGGTCGGTACCGGGGCTGGCGCCTCGAGCGGAGAACAGGGAACCGGGACGTCTCCCCCGACCGGCCCCCTTCTCGGCCTCTTTGGCTTCCCTCCGGCCGGTGGACGCCCCGATCCCTCCTCGCCGTCTCGCTCCGCCAACCGCTTCTTAATTTCGGACATGTCCTTCATGAGTGCCCGAACCAACTGGTCAGTCGACATTCCCTTTGCTCCTTTCTTGGGCATCCTTTCGACGAAGTATCTAAAAGACAAAGAGAGAGATTAAAACGCTCAAAATTGGCTCTTCGTTCTGTCCCGAGCTCACGTGCAGCGAGGAGGTGCAGCTTCAGAGCACAAGAACAAGAGGATGTCATCTGGTCTTGCGTCCCTTTTTATCCGTCTTCAGGGCGGGCGTATACCCGCCCCTGCCTGCCCCTGAGGGCGTGGCTGGCTGCGTCGGTGTCTAGGCCAGCCCATTCTAGGGCGGGAACGAGCGCGCCCCAGCTACGCCGCTTCGGGCATACCAGCTGAGACGCGCCTCCCGCCCAAAACGGCTTCCCGGGGGGATCGAGGCACTCGGCCATAAGTTCGGGGGGACCGATTCGGTCGCCCCTTTCCATAAGAAGAGTTATGACTGTGTAAAACACACACCAGAAATTGAACACCAAAAAGTCCACACAAAAGTACCTCAGACACTATAGTCCCAAATGGTCGTATTTCCCTGGACAGTGTATAGTATCAAGCAAGAATTAGAAATATAAAGCACTGCATCTGATGTTGCCCTACTCAATCCATAAGTACAACAGAAAATCATTAAATAACTAACACAAAACATTTTTCCTATTAACTTAAAGTGAACAACAGAGATCTCCTTACAAATTAACAACTCGCCTTCTAGAAAACTGTTGTACAGTAAAATCTGTCTCAATCTCACACCTCAGAAGTATACCTCAAACACTAAAATCTCAAAATGGCTGTGTTTCCCTCTCATTTTTCATACATATTCAAATACCCAGCCAATCACATTTCATCACACACAAAATCAAAACCAAAGTAAAATTTTAATTGGTTCAAATTATCAACACATTCAAACTCACATAATCTTCAACCTACCCCCAATGCGCTCTACCAATTACCATACTAATTCTCCACAAAACACCTACCAAAACCCAAAGGTGAAAGAGTCATCAGTCAATGTTGAACTCAACCAACATCTAAACACTGAAACTTGGTATTTTAATGTATTTCTTTTTTGTCTTTTTGAGCCACGTTGAGCGGACCCCGTGATTTTTTAATTGTTTTAAAAAAAATTTCAACCTTCGGGGTCCTTTACAGACCCCATGACCAAACCTAGGGGGGCTAAGGAATCTCTACCCTGCCTCCTTGTCAACTATTACACTTCTGTTTACAACCACTCTCATCTGCCACAAAAACAAGATGGCGGACAACACTTCCTCATTTCGACTGACTGGAATGTTGATAGACATCCAACAGCCAATCAGAAATCCGCGCTCGCACGCAAAGGTCCGCGCACGTGCAAAGACAGTGTAAGGGTGGAGCATGCCCGTGCGCGCACCGTGTCCCTCCCATAGATGTATAATTTGAAAAAAGTCGATTTTCTCAACAATTACTGGAGGGATTTTCACCAACTATACAAAAGGCACTTCTGCATACCAGGCTCTACAATTTTGCCAAATTTGCAGTAATTCCATTCAGCCATTCGGGCTGTAGCTGTGTCTAGAGGTCCAATGGAAAATTGCATTGGACTCAAATTCACATTCAATTTTCTCATAAACTACTGGAGGGATTTACACCAAACATACAAAAGGCACTGCTCCATACCAGTCCCTACCATTTTGCCAAATCTGGTGTAATTCCGTTCAGCCGTTCGAGCTGTAGCCTTGTCAGAATGTCCCTATGGAAATTAACATGGGGAAAACAAGTTTTGGGACCCCCCATTTTTTTGGCCCCCGCTTGATGAATCCCCCCAAAACTTTCAGGGAAGGAGCGGAGCACAGCGAGGCAAATTTGAGGAAAATTACAGGCAGATCCCTCAATCGGCGCCAAAGTAATTCACAATAGAATGTTCGGCATTTCCTATGGTAACTAGGTCCTAACTATATACACCTACTGGCTACCGCCAGTAGGTTATATATATATATATATATATATATATAAATATATATATATATATATATATTACCTACTGGCGGTCACCAGTAGGTAGTTATAGTTAGGATCTACTTTCCATAGGAAATCCGCAACATTCTATTGGGAATAACTTTGGCGCCGGTGGACGAATCTTCGCGAATTTCTCCAAGAAAATGGCCCGCTCCGCTCCTTCCCTGAAAGTTTGGGGGGGATTCGTCAAGTGGGGGCCGAGATAAAAGGGGGGTCCCAAAACGTGTCTTCCCCATGTTAATTTCCATAGGGCGGTCGGTTTCACTTTTAGCCCGAACGGCTGAATGGATTTCCACCAAACTTGGCAAAATTGTAGGGACTGGTAGCCCGATGTGTCTTTGCTTTGTCTCAAGACATGTGCTCCAGTGGATTTTGAGTAATTTAGGTTAAAAAAAATATATATATCTATAGCAGCGCCCCGGTACGCGCTCCGGGGAGCGCTCCGGGCGCGCCACGCGACTTGCGCACAGAAAGCTGATTGACTCTCCGGTGTCTGTAAACATTCGAAACAGTCCGGAGCGGCCGCCATCTTGTGTCTCGGTAAAATCGAGACATAAGAGGTGGAAAAATCAAATGGGGAAATGAACATAAGGGGACAGGGATAGACCCCCCCTGATCCCCTAGGTTTGATGTGGGGGCCATAAAAGGGCCCTGCGGGGCAAATTTTATTTTTATTTTTTTTGATTTGCGCGGGGGGGGCGGGCGCCCGGTACGCGCACCGGGGAGCGGACCGGGCAGCGTACCATGGGGAAAAAAAGAATGACAGACTTTTCCAAAAATGAAGCCTTTTTTTATAAATTGGAGGTAGTTCTAAAAAGAACTGTTTTTTTCTTCTTTTTGTCGTTTTATATTTTTTTATTGTTTTTTGGAACATTTTGTACTTTTTGGGGGTTTTCTGAATAGTTTTATATTTTGTTGTATTTTTCATGGGGAGAAACGAAAAAACAGTTAATTAAAAATGGCTCAACTGGAGCAAAAAAAAAGAAAATAAATAATTAGGGTTGATTGGGGCATTTGTGGTTGTCCCCAGCAAGGACGATGAGCTTTACGCTCTGTTCTCTGTAGGAGATGGTTTTCCCACAATATTTACAGATAATTCTGAAATCTGCAAATCGTGGCTGGATGCAAGGCATCGTCTCATTTTCCTCTGTTGCCGACGGAGTGGGTTGCTTCCTTTTTTAGGTGGTGCTTGTGGATTGGGGAGTGTTACTGGCCAGTTCCCTCATCTCTGCAGCAGAATAATTTATTGGATGCTTGCGCTGCATGTGGCGTATCATCATGTTGTTCCCAAATGAATATTTCTTATTCGGGTTTCCCCTGGAAAGTTCCACGCCACTTATTCGGCAAGTCACCTTGGCTGCATTTACTGTTTTCTTCCCCTCTGGGATAGAAAAAAAATCCCAAATAATGTGTGGTCTTGGCTGGTATGGGGAATTTTGTTCTTCAAGCCATCTTGTACTCCCCTCCTCCTCCTCCTCCTCCTCTACCTCCTCTTGTTGACCACCAATGATATCTTGAGGTGGTCCTCTTGGTGGTTGTGGTGGTGGTGGTGGTGCAGATGCACCAGCTGCTGCTACTACTGAAGCCATTATATTGATCAAAAAGGTACAGAGAGGTACAAACAGGTCTTCCTAAGTCAAAGGACAAAGTCAGATTAAGGAAAAAAGGTTCGGTCTTTCATCCTTTTGAAAAAAAAAATGTATTGAACCAATGAAAAGTGTTATTTTTAGGTCACATGACCAGGGACTTCACCATTATGAAACCAAAACTGTTATGAACCAATGAAAAGTGTTATTTTCAGGTCACATGACCCGACGCGCTTACGCTACGTGCCCCGGGGCGTGCCCCGGGGCGCGCCCAGGGGCGCGTCGTGTAAGTGCGTCGGACGCCTACGTTGCGCGATCGTATTCACACGAGTGCTTCCGGGTGCGCTTACGCCGTGCGTATCACGCAGACGCGGCTACGCGATACGTCACGATCATGTTTTAATTTGTGATATTGGCGCTTACGGGACGCTCCCCGGGGCGCTTCATAAAACTACGCTTTCCGGGGGCGCTCACCGGGGCGCGCACCGGGAGCGCTCCAAAGCAACAAAAAAAAACAATATTAAAAAAAAAATTGGCAAAATTGTAGGGACTGTTAGCCCGATGTGCCTTTTCTATGTCTCAAGATATATGCTCAAGTGGTTTTTACGAAAATTAACTTTGAAAAAATATATATTGGGCTACATTGGGCTATACATATGTTAGAGACCACATGTAGCCCAAATGTAGCACAATGTAGGCCAATGTAGCCCAAAGATGGCCACCAGAGACAAAAAAAAACAAATGTAGCCCAAATATCAGCCAGATGTAGCCCAACTATAGCCCAAAGACAGAATGAACCAGAGTGTTCTAAAGAACAACTAGAGCGCTAACAGTCTTACTTATAAAGTGAGACTTATAGTTAGGAATTAGCATTTAAAAAACCTTTGAAATTCACTGAAAAAACCATAGGTTTCACACCAGTTATAGTTAGGAATTAGCATTTAAAAAAACCTAAGAAATTCACTGAAAAAACCATAGGTTTCACACCAGTTATAGTTAGGAATTAGGATTTAAAAAACCTAAGAAATTCACTGAAAAAAACAAAGGTTTCACACCAGTTATAGTTAGGAATTAGCATTTAAAAAACCTATTAAATTCACTGAAAAAAACATAGGTTTCACACCAGTTATAGTTAGCTGGAAATTTTACTAACATAAAACCAATGAAATTCCACGTTATAGTTAGCTGGACTCACTATAACTTGCGCGCCTGCAATGCACTGCTGATGACGTCACATATTACATCACTCATGACATGGTCAGTGACATCACTCATGACATCACTGATGACACCATCCAGTGAATGTGTGTCTTTCTGAAAAATAAATATGTTTTATATATGTATATGTAAAGGTCAATGGAAAAATAAATGTTTAAATAGGTGTCTTAATGTATGTTTTGTAAAAAAAAATTTGATTGGTTAACTGGCTTATTAAGTGTATCTTGGTGAATACATATATTAGCGACTAATTTTTAAATATTTAAATATATGTATCAGTGTTTCACTTTGTGTATAAGTGGCTGCATGGGTTGGTGACTGACTCACTGTTTGTATGCGTTTTGAAGCCAGTATATGTGCAGGTTTGTATGGGTGGATGAGTGTGTATATGTGTGTGTTAGTGAGTAAACGACGGTCTCACTATTGTCTTTATCAGTAACGACATATGTTTTAATCTAGTATATGTGAGTATTGATATATATATAAGTGAGTACATGTGAGAGTGAGAGATTGTAGGAGTTCCTGTTTAAATAAGTATGTGTTTCTATAAGTGATTGTTTAAGAGAGTAAGTATGTGTACTTTTCCTTAGAAGTAAGGTGGTAGTGTGTGTATATCTGTATATGTAAATAAATGAATGTTTATTAGTTTATTTGCATGTGTGAGTATGTGTGTGAGTAACTTTTTGATGACTATCGGTGTGTAACATGATGTATAGGTGTATCACTATATATGATGAGTGAGTATATGTATGAGTGACTATATAGAACTGTTGGTGAATGAGTGAATGTGTATATAGATGGTGGAATTACTGAATTGGTTGTTGTAACTAGTATGGGTATATCCACTTTTTTGAAAATGTTAGTTTCTATTTTTGAATGTGTGTGTCAAGGGTTACCTTACACTGAAAGGAGGTCTGTCATTCTGTCACAAGAATGGTGTCATCAATGATGTCATGAGTGATGTCACTGACCATGTCATGAGTGAAGTAATATGTGACGTCATCAGCAGTGCATTGCAGGCGCGCAAGTTATAGTGAGTCCAACTAACTATAACGTGGAATTTCATTGGTTTTATGTCAGTAAAATTTCCAGCTAACTATAACTAGTGTGAAACCTATGGTTTTTTCAGTGAATATATATATATATATATATATACTTACTGACATTTCATTGAGTCTGCGTTTCCAGAGAAGACATTCCAATGTCATCTATTGCGGAGTATTTCCTGCAGCGGAACCTAGACACAAAGAGAGAGAGAGAGTTAATCTACAACATTCCTATGTTGAGGTGAATACAATACCAGGGCAGGTAATAAGAAGAGCATATAGAGAAGAGTCTTCCAAGTTAAGTTAGTTTAGTTGGGTTTTCTTTTCTTAGTATTCTGCAGGTAAAAACAACTAACCAGCAATTCAATACTTAAGATACCCACCACCAGTAGAATCACATAAGAGAGCAGCAAGCCACGTTATTGGGACAGGTATAAATAGGTCAATTGAGGGAAAGTTAGATAGAGTTGTATTATTGTGGTTACATGACTTCTCTGTTTCAGAAAACTACGTGAACACACGACAGTGGTTCCGGTCCAGAAGATGAGTAACTGAGGCCGTCTCTCTTTCCATCCCAATCCCCTTTTCCCCACTTTGCTAAAGTAAGTATTTACATTCGCTGTAGCGGAGTCGGGGATTGGGAAACTGTCTTCTGCTCCCTCGGATATCCTCAGTTCTGGTCAGATACTTGACAGCAGCTAGTTCAGCCCTAGTGTCAAATGGTCTTTGTAAAGAAAATGATAACATGCAGTTTGTCCCTTTTCTAAGTGAACATGGTGGGCTAAAACAGAACCAGATTTATCTTGCCAGGCCTACTGAGCAGAAGCAGAGACTGAGGGGCATATATCCAAGGGCCATTATCGCCGCTTCAGCGGGACTTTTTCCTGCTAAAGCGGCGATAATTTGATCGCCCAATTACCAAGCTGTTGCTAACACCAGTTAGCGACAGCTAGTAGGCGATAGCGATCATCTCGTGGCCCAATTTGCATGTCAGCATTAATTATCGCTAATGACATGCAAAGTGGGCGTGCCAAGATGTTAGTGACTGGAAACAGTCGCTAACATCGCTATCTCCTATTACCAACAATGGCTTAGTTTTGGAAATATTCGCGCTAAGCGAGAATATCTCCAAAAGCTAATGCCTGCCCTTACCAGTTCTTAGCCATGTTATCCAATGAGAGGTGGATAACATGGCTAAGAGCATTGTCACGGTAATGCCTGAATATCACTGTATTGACAGCGATATTCACGCATTTCGCCCGTTTTTTATCGCTTCTGAGATAAACCTTGATAATAGCAAGGTATCTCAGCGATAAAAACAGGTGAAGGGCAACAATAGGAATATTCCTGCTAAGCCAACATAGCGATAATTATCGCTAGTTATTGGTAATATGCCCCTTGGTGCTGGGAGGAGTGAGTGGGAACATGACAGCTCTCAAGAAAGGATAGTTACCATAACTATTGACAGAGCCCAGGATTTGAGGAGTCGAAATAGGTTCCACCACCGGCAAGTCGATGCGCAACAGAGGGAAAATGACCATGGTACTTGGGGGCATGTCCCATCAAGGAGAGAGAGCTGTTCTTTCAAAAATGCTCAGGATAGCTACTTTCCTCCATGGATAAGAGGAGGGGTAGAAGAGATCCATTGGTAGGAGACAGGGCATCCACAGCCAGTTCGAGTCCTACTATGGAGCATTCATGGAAGAAAAACATTTATAGATATGGAAAATCATAGAGATAATTTGAAGAGTCCCTCCATCTTGTTCCTTCAGGAGACCTGGCTATTGAAGTGCCCTGCAGTGGAGTGGTTTGTTGCCATCCCCCAAAATGCTAGTGATTCATCAAGTAGGAGATCACTGGGTGGATTACTCACCTTGCTTTCAGTTTGCTTTGAAAGAGAGATAACAAAACTGCAAACAACTTGCACATGGGTGTTTGCTTGTTTAATCGACCTGTCTGCCAATGTGAAAGGTTAAAGCAAATAATATCTTTAAGTATATATATATACTACAGATTCACCCTCTCTCTGAGTATGAGCTGCTAAGTCTTGTCAAAGCTGTAAGATAATTGTTTGAGGATTTTCCTGATTCCCTGTTAGTGGTAGGGGGATTTCTAACAATCAGCTTTTGAAGATCTCAATGAGGTTATGAAAGAATTGCGCTTAGCGTTAAATGTTCCAGTGTATTTTTCTTAAAGCCCTAGGGAAGGAGATGTGAAGATTGTGCATTTTCTAGTGGAATTGAATTTGATCAATGTAAATGGTGGGTGTCAAATTGATTTTTCGGCTGAGAAATCATTTAAGTATGGTAATAGTAAACTGCCCATTGTCTATGTAATGGTCCCAATCCACCACTTACCTTGGGTGAAAAGCTTTAGAGTTGCAGATATGGGGCCCAGCGATGATGTTGCCCTTTGTGTGGAGTTTAAAGAGGTACTTTCACCACGTCCATATGTCATAACCCGTTTGAAAGGGATTTACCACGAGAGATTCAGAGTCCAGATTACAAAATATGCATTGCAAGCACTTTCTTTAGTGGATTTTGAACCCTTCTCCTTAGAGGTAGGCCAAGATGCATTGGATTTTTGCCATAGGCTAATGAAGAAATTGCTAGCTCAATTTAAGCTGGTGAAAGGGGGTCCGTACCTCAGAAACAGTCCATGGGATAAGATGAATCTTGGTTTGATGATGAATGTCGGTAGGGTAGAAGGGTGGTAAATGAGAATTGCCGCCAATTGACGTCAAATCTTAATGATGTTAATATCAGAACAGAAATGACTGCCTCAAAAGCTGCCTATCAGAACTTATGCACTCATAAAGAGAGGTAGTTATGAAGCTTAAATTGGGAGGCAATATTAGGGACAATATGTGAGGATAGTAAACAGTTCTAGCTGCTAGTGAATTCCATAACCCTCACATCTTCATTAGAGGTTCAAATAAGTGAAGAAGTCTGGTTAACATTTATCTCCTCTTTATATAGAGGTGGAAATACAGAGAATAGGTTAGTGATGCAGGCTGGCTCTGAAGTTGATATCGAAATGATAGCTAAAGCACAGATGGCAGAAATTCTGTTGGCGATACTCTGTAATATGAAAGCCTCTAGGGAAGGAGGCCCAGATGGTCTTCAGTTGGTGATATTCCAAAAAGATCCAATGAAGTTGGGGTTCATCTAGTGCAGATTTTTCCAATGGGTAATGCTGGCGGGCTCCCTTTGAGAGGTTTAGAATGAGGCTATAATGAAGTCCATTCATAAATAGGGCAAAATGGATCAGCCGGCTACTTACCGTCTGATCTCGCTCTTAGATATCCTGTCCAAATTATATGCTCTAACTTTTTTCAAGCACTTAGCGGCCTGGGCTTTTGATACTGGTTTGATTCAAAGGGAGCAAGAAGGCTTTAGGCCGAAGCATTCCACAGTGGATCACTGTCTTACAATGGGGGAGTCAGTAGGTGTCCTTTGTTGCTGCCATGTTGACTTCCAAGCAGCTTTCAACAGGGTGAACCGAGATACGCTGTGGAGTAAATTACAGCAGTGTACGTTATCTCGGGCCTTGTTGGGCCTGGTGATGAAGCTTCATTGGGGCAATTGAGTTCAGGTAGATCTTGACGGGCTTGAGAACATGACTAGGAAATTTCCAGTGGAGAACAGCTTGTGACAGTGGTGCATTTTAGCACCCCTGCTATTCAGTCTGTTTAATGCAGACATTCCCCAGACACTGCGTGCTACCGCAGTTTTTCACCAAAGATTGGAGGTCGGCACATCAGTTGTCTCATGTACACAGACGATCTGGTGGGGATGGATCTTACACCTATCAGGCTGCAACGAAATTGAAATGCCCTAAGTGCTTAGTGCCATAAAAATAAACTTACAATGAATGTTAATAGACAAAACAATGTTTTTCAATAGGAGGAAATGGAAATTTGCATGGTTCCTTGGTAATGTAAGATTAGAGCAGGTTATAGTATAAATATCTAGGGCTAACCTTTTTGGTTGTTCTGCAGTGGCATAACCAAATGGCTACTCAGAGGCTTGCTCTGTCTGCAGTAGTGAATGGTGTGAAAAGGTTTGAATGAAAATTTGTCAGGCAAACCTTTGAGCCACTAAGCAAAGTTATTTCAAGTAGGCTAATTCCAAAGGTCGTGTAGGGAGCACAGGTGTTGGCTTTGGACAGATGAGTCATATGAGAAGGGCTAAAAGGTAATTCCCAAAAACTGCTTCTTGATATCCCTAAAAATGCAATGATCCAAGCTGTAAGGAGGGAGGTGAGAAATGTGGCCTGGAGTATGCTGGCTGATGTCAGAACCTTCTGCTTTAATTTTCCTGTTAAAGATGTGCCCCCATGCAACAAATTGTTGGAGCAAATCTTACCGGAGATAATAACCACCTTCTCTGAGAAAAGGAACCTGGTGACAATAATGCAAAAGAGCTTGAATGTTCCAAAGAGGTGTATAGAAGGAGCAGAAGTGGCTTTAATTAACTAGATAAAGAGTACACTCAGGCAAACTGCCATAGAAACTTGTTGGACAGCGGGTGTGTATCAAATTAAAATAAAGAGCTCGGCCGTTCCTTTCCTAATTTCACAGGAGGGCACAGACTTGTTCCCATATTTTAATAATATTCTTGACAAGAGCTTGTGGAATGAAGTTTTGCACTTGAGTGTGACTACTGACCCTGGGTGGTGATTAAGGAATATAAAACGGAGGTTGGTAAGAACAATAGCCAATGCCCCTGTAAGAGAGGTAAATATGGAAATGGGGCTAGAGCTGATTTATAGTCTTAGATTTCTAGATGTAGCTATCGCCGTTGGTCAATATTTGTGTAAAATCATAAAGACTCAGCTGCTATTATCTTCACCATAGGGTTTCAGAGCCAGGTCTGTATGCGTGTAATATACTCATAAAGGAAAGGTGACAAGTAGATTACTAGATCTGCTAATTGGAAGGTTGTGAAAAGCTGCTATGCATATTGCACTTTAGAATCCCGATTGGGGTGAAATGTACAGTTTGCATCGGTCAAACACACCTTACACTTAAAAATGCTATTGGAGCTGAATGAACTGTTCTTATATTAATCAATTTTACTACTATTAGTGAAAGGTTTTAAATATATGTGAGTTTCTGGGCTGTAGATTGTATTACGACAGGGCAGGGAAAATATTAATGTTTATGTAGTTGAAATTTTATAATCTACAAGTAGTCGTCGTGGAAGGTTACAACCATGAATTGTTGTTTTAGTTTATAACTTTTCTTTTCTTTCTATGAATGGGAAATGTGTGTAATATTGCTATAAAAATATGTTTCTTGGAAATAAAGTACATCTGATACAAAGCAAATTGCAATAAACTCTTCTGGAAACTAGCAAACACTGAAAGGCTCTGAAGGCAGAGGAGATATGGACTTATGACTTCACGTGTAGTAACAGTCCAGAAGCAGTGTTCTGAAATCCCTGCAATCTTCTCATTTGTGATAAACGTGAGTCATGATATAGACCATTAGCATAATCTAGTTTAAGATTATCGCTTGGGCTATGGGGAGGAATCATAAGTGAGGAAATATGCATTGCATCTTTAAAAATTTGATTTTGATATCTTATCTACTTGTGGATTCATTGAGCTGGACAGCCCAGACACAGAGAGGGTCATAACGTTAAGTTGCTACAGGTGAGCATTTCAGTTTTGGATTCATTCATTTTGAGGTGGCTCCATGTAGTACATTGTCCAACAGCCCTAAGGCAAATTAATATTTTAATAAAAACAATAATAATCCATACTTGTACAGCACAAACATATCGCCCCTTAAGGTTTCAAGGCGCTGGGGGCCATCAGGGAGATTAAGCAAGTCTGCATTCATCCAGGAGGCTAATTTTCTTTTGATACGATTGGATGTTTTGGTGAGATTATTAATATCAAACGCTTCATGGAGTCACCTATAGAGTTTTGAACTGAGTTTATTGTGTTCAGTACCATTTTGGAAGTATGCTGGGTTTCTGGGTCCTTCACATTCAGTGTGTTCCAAATTGTATATGTCGTGGTTGGTAAACTGAATTTAGCTTGGTTGAGCTGTGCTGTCTTGTGCTGCTTGGCAACCAGGTGGTTCCCTTACTATGTGACTACAGTAAGACATCATAATGCTCCTAGGTCTGGGTTGCCACAAATGACATCTAAGGTGTATACATAGCGAAGGTAAATGTATTTCTTTTTTATTTTTCATTATTTATTGTTTTGTTCACACTATTGATAATGTTGGAAGATGGTTTATTAGTAGGTGCAGGTTGGTACCTACAACTAATAACAACACCACAATCACAACTATGGTCGAGTCAAGTTCTCAATAAATTATTCCAAGCTTAACCTTTGGTAACTTGGCTGCAAGCAGACAGACTTGACTTAGGAGACAGGTGTGTGAAGCGTTTAAAAACATTAATAACAGTAAATAGGACACAACACACAATAAAAATCCAACATGAATGTATAAAAATAGGAAATATTTAATGATTAAAATGGCACCAAATCAACATAAATCCGACGTAGTGAACTGGAGATATTAATTTTTAAAGATTAAATGTAACAATTTGCTTTCTTGTGACTAAAAGCATGACTCACCAACCAGGGACATCTGGTTGCACTTGACCAGGACCAAGTCTAAGTTTCAGGCCAGCCACGATGGAGCGCGGATCGGATACCATGGGGTGGTTGCAGCCGGTCAAAATGTTACCTTCGCATGTAGTCCCTTTTTTGGTTCTTTTTCTTATGACATTGAGTGTGTCTCCTCAGCAAGCTGGGTTGCAGTTCAACAGCGGAAGCTGGCTTCGGCACAAAGCCTCAGTGATTCTGGAAGGGCACAGATTGATGTCGCCAGTTTGACTATCAACGACAGGTCGGTGTTCTTATGTAGCTTTCTACCAAAACTTCTCCAAATGATTCCAAACTTCTGTATCTTCTTACAGACTGTCCTTTTTGAGGTCTCCAAGAGTCTACAACACCAGCCAAGGGTCCAGAAGTTCTGCATTGCTCCTTGGAAAGTTGGGACTACAATTAACACAAAGCACCTGGTCAAATCCTTTAGAGTCCACTGGACACTGATCTGCTGGGCTCTTCTTGGTGGAATTGATGAATATGCTAACATTAGAAATGCAATAATATAACTTCTTTTGGAAAATTTTTACAATAAATCCAACCTTGGTAATTGTTAATTTCATTGCAAATATAAATTTGATACTTAGAATTATTATTTTAGCTCACTCCTTGCAAAAGATAGACTTTATTAATGTTAAATAAAGCCTTCCCATGTTAGCCTATGAAGCCAGTTGTTCACTCACCAGGGCATATAAAACATTGTGTATAATGTTCCTGCTTATTTTAACATGGCAACCTGCCATTTGGGCACCTAATGCTGACATTAGAAGAGACATATTTGGAATTAAAAGATAGCTTAAGACATTGGAAGTACCTTTTTTCCAACGTGAAAGTTGGACACAGTTTTATTTTAAAAGCATCCTGCAAGGCAGGGCTGGCTTTAAAAATGACAGCAGGCACCACAGCAGGGCACATTTAAGTGCATTACTGGGCATCTAAACCTACATGCCCTATCATATACTAGGGACTTATAAGAAGGTTTTGAGTACCAATTGTAATTACGCATTATTACCATATACCTTTTAAAAGAGCAGTTGCACTGGGTCTGGTTAGCTGAGCCCAGGGCACAATCAGAGTCCGCAACTACTGGTATTAGTCAAAACATCAGAGTGATCAGGGTCAAAAGGCTGACTTTCTCACAGCTGTACATTGTTATGTTGTGAGTATTGTAATCATGTATCGAAGAGCCAGCTCTTACCTAGTCTTCTGAAGCTAAGATGGTTCTCAGAGAATCATATTTTTGTAGCTTGACACTGGGTGCCAAGATTTCTTTGTTGGATGCATTTTTCTTCCTGATCATAAATGGTTGTTTGCCATGTATTGCCCTATGTCTGATGCAGAGGAGCTTGACAGTAGAAAACAGACTGCATTTTTAAAAGAAATTGCTTTATTGAAACGTAGTCACACACATGGTGGTCTACTGACCCCAACAGGCCACCATCCCTTTGATTTTTGGGATTCCCAATGGGCTGCAAACTAAGACCTACCAATACCTACCTCATGATTATTACTGAGGTAGGTCTATTTGCAATCCACTGGGAATCACAAAATGTGTTAAATACACAATTGTGCGTGGATGTTTGCTCTTTCCAAATAGTGAATTGCAAAAATTAACAGATCAACATATACAAAACAGAGTCTGCAAAGAGGTAAATTAGGGCAAAGAAAGAGGAGCAGAGCTAGTAAATGGTGGAGAGTCAGGAGGGAGTGCGGGATCACGTGAATGGTGAGTGGAGAGGCAGAGGAAAGAAGGGGCCCAGCATGGATGATAAACGAATAGAGGCTGAAAAGAGCCATGAAAGGAGAGCCAGAAGGTGCTGATGTAAAGAAGGGAAAGCTGGATGACACAGGGGGTTGGTTGAAATAGAGAGGAAAGGGGAGTGCTGAGCAAAAGAGAAACAGAAAAAACAGAAACTGCAAGACTACAGATTCAGCAAGGAAAAACGGGTTTTCTTAAAGCTACAAGATAGTGTAGTGCTAACAAGAACATAGTTTAAATGGACCTGTGAGTGTTGCCAGAAATCACAATGTACAGGTCATACCTAGGTTATATTTTAAAACCATATCTGAGTAAAGGCCATATTAAAAGAAGGAATAAATAGTGCTGCTCGAAAATGCAAGTGCTTCCCAAGGTGTCGCAGCCTGAATCTGAGTGAGGAGCCTAAAATCAAAAGGGCAGATCCAGTTGAGAATGGGGTGTCAGGTGGTACAGTTTCCCCCTTTTCCTCATCAACTTTTACCTTGATACTTGGGCTGAGATTGACTGAGATGAGGGCTAGCATAGGCTGGTGGTGAGTGGGCTTGGGTGGAAAAACAATTCCTCTTGCAAAGGTGATGGAATTCAGGAACTATGCATTGTGTTCCTGCTAAATTCCACTGTTCAATGCATGGCAAAAGGGTTTCTCCATTGGAATGCGTAGGGATTTTTTGACGCATGCGTGCTAGCGTGAAGAGATTTGCTGTTCGCTTAAGAGCGTGACCGAAATTTGCTGCTTGTCGGTTGTCTTCTAGTAACAACAGCGCCTTTTGATGCCATTTTTGTGGTGGAAACAGTCGGAACACTGCATTCTTAGCCACAAGTGTTTCTACTATGCAAGCTAAACCATGCTTGCCTTAACCATGTATGCCTTAACCACGCATATGCGTGGTGAAGGCAATGCATGGTCCAGATGCTGGTTGCTGGGACGGATGCAGGAAGACCTCACAGGAAGAGATCCGCAATGAGGTAAGAGAGGCTAGGCTGTAGTTTTCTGGGCTGGAGTGTTAAGTGTAGATTTGTGGTCTGGGGGTCAGGGAAGGTTTGTGGGCTGGGGGTCGGGGTAGTTTTGTAGACTTGGGTGAGTTGGGTTAGTGTTCTGGGCAGGGGGTGGGTTGTGGGCAGTTTTATGCATGGGGTGAGGGTAGTTTTAAGAGCTTGGGGTCAGGTTTATTTTGTCAGCTAGGGGTGGGTTAGGGTTGTTTTCTGGGCTGGGGTTCCGGGGTAGTTTTCTGGGCTGGGGGGGGGGGGGGGGTTGGAGTTAGTTTTCTGGGTTGGGTGTGGGTCTGGGGTAGTTTTCTGGGCTGGGGTGGATTGGGTACTTTTCTGGGCTGAGGGCCAGGGGTAGTTTTCTGGACTGGGGGTAGGACGGGGTAGTTTTCTGGGCTGGGTAGTTTTCTGAGCTGGGTCATCGGGGTAGTTTTTTGGGCTGGGGTTTCGGGGGTAGTTTTGTGGGCTGGGGTGCGTCTGAGATAGTTTTGTGAGCTGGGGATGGGTTGGGAAAATTTTCTGGGCTAGGGGTTGGGGTAGTTTTCTGGGTTGGGGGTTGGGGTGGTTTTCTGGGATGTGGGGTTCGGGACTAGTTTTCAGGGCTGCTAGGGTTTGACGCTAGTTTTCAGGGCGGCTGGGTTTTGGTGCTAGTTTTCAGGGCTGGGAGGTCAGGGTAGTTTTCTGTGTTGGGGGGTTCATGGGTAGTTTTCAAGGCTGAGGGGTCAGAGTCGTTTTAGGGATGGGGAGGGTTGGGCAGTTTTTGTAAATAGGGGTTAGTGTATTAGGCCTCAGCATGGCAGGGGGAGTGGAAAGGGTATTTGGAGTCATTTTTAGGGCTTAGGGTAGGGCAGGTAGTTTTCAGAGCTGGGTCAGGGTTTTAGGCCTCAGGGCAGGTGGAGGGGAATGGGTAGTTGGGGTAGCTTTAAGGACTTAGGGGAGAGCAGGGTAGTTTTTAGGGCTGGAGGAGTCGGGTAGCTTTTTAAAATAAGGATTTGCCTAAGGGCAGTGGAAGGGGTTGGGGTGGTTGTAGGGACAGCGCAATGGGGTGGGAATTGGTGGAGGTAGTGTTTAAGGGTTAGGGACAGCATGGGGTTGGGAGGGGGCAGGAGTATTTGGACCTCAGGGCAGGGTGTCAGGGGAGGAGTTTGTAGCTTAGGGCAGGGGAGGAGGGTTGTGACCTTACTCACACATACCCCTTTACTGTTCATGCCTTTACCACAAAATGACGTGATAAAGGCATGCTTAGTAAAGGAATGCATGATTAACATACATTTGTGGTTTAGGCTGCGTGGTAAAGGCATGTGTGGTTTATCCAGTTGTGCCTATATCATACCATCTTTATGTGGTGCTGACGAGTGCAAGTGGGCGCGGCTGCATCTCAATCAGATTTTCTACTTGAGAAGCAGCTAAATCTACTCCAAAATATATTTTTAGATTATATTGTACTCCAACAGACCATTCAGGTTGTTTGATAGTGTGAGAAGCATTTTTAAAATTGTACCTTTTTTTCAACAAGAAGAAAGTGCTCCATAGACTCCAACTTCCTGTTCCTGGCCAGCAGTCTCCCCAGTGCTTTGCCCATCGCCTGGTCACTTCTGATTTGGTTTTCAAGGTGGAAGGGTGGAGAGGACAAGGGCAGTTGTCTGTTTGAGTCAGTTAATGGTGCAGAGGACAAGGGCAGTTGCATGTTTGAGCCTGTTCAAGACTGGTCAGGACCAGGGCTAGAAATGCTGCCCATGTTCCCATTCAGTAATACCCACCCCACACCATCCACAGAGTAACACACTCACACCAAATGTACACCACACACAACCCTAAGTACAAACTAATGTACCAGCATACGCTACAAAACCAACCAAACCACATCTATACACCCTTCTATCCCAACTACCACACATACCCACCATCAACTACAGACAGTACACAACTCTGTCCTATACCACTGACCAATCCAATTATCACTAACACAACACCATTCAATACCATACATAACTACACACCATCCAGACACGCTCCCTGTTCTAATTACTTTTAGCAGATCACCTTTTATCACTAACAAACATAATCAGCCTTCCATCACTTGTCCAACCAACACCCTCCTCGTCCTTCTACCATAATAACACTAACACGCAACACATACAATGCACACCACCACACTTTCTAACTCTTGCAACAAACCTGTCTAAGACAAACAGTCTTACCTCTACTTCATTCCCTCCTACACACAACATACACTCTACTCATAAACACATTACCAAGCCCTCTACCTTACAACCTCCTCTCACAAACAATACTATACAACCAAATCCAATGCATGAAATAAATACACCAGCACCCCTTTTCACTACTCCTCAAAAAACAAAAAATATCACAAACACCAGCACAACAAGAGCCTCAAAGCGCAACACCTCATAATACTTAACTTGACAAAATACTTACATACACACACCTTTCAAACCACACAAAGGAAAAAACTCCAATGCCAAGCTTTCTCTCTTCCACCTCACATAACAGAGATCCAGAAACACGGAAACTCTCTTCTAACCACCTCTACTCCATTTGACAATTTAGAACCTTACCACATGATCCACATGCTGCACAAAAACCTTTGACTCATACACCTTCTGCCCTAAACACAGGCAAACAATATAAGCAACGTACCACACCTCACAACGTTGCTTCCCCATGTACACTGCACAACAATGTTACACCACGAAAACAACACAGCACACCAACTCACTCTCAAACACTATCGCCACCACATACACAAACAGACCCATTAATACGCCTTCTTAGCATGCTGGATGAGGAACATGATACAGAACAGCTATACAATTGCTATCCTAATACAGCTAATACCAGCACTAAAAACACACCTGCTACAAACCCACACAATACTGATCACTCATCTACAAAACAAAAGTCTCACTATCACCAAAGGCCATTCTCTAATCTGTCTACTGATAAACGCTCAATGCCTCTCTAAAAAACAAACATCACATCTACGACCTTCTCACAGGTGCAAAACCAGACATATTATTCATTACTGAATCATGGTTGGGAGATGATATGGCTCCAGTCCTGCATGAAGCTGTTCCTCTAGGCTATCAAACGATCACCCAAAATTGTATAGGCAAAAAAGGAGGTGGTCTAGCTGTTTTGTTCAGGCAAACATTACATATCACTAAAGTGGATGACATCTCCATGAAGAATTGTAAGGCTCTTCTAACAAGATGTAATCCTACACCGTCTTCCTCCTTTATTTTCCTGCTCCTTTACAGATCTTCTACTCGCAACCTGATATACCCAGATGCACTTCTAGACACAGTTTCAAACCTGATAACAATATACTCCAACCTATGCGTTCTGGGTGACCTCAACATTTGGTTTGACAAACCCAATATGACCCATCCAAAAACAATCACTGGCCTAGACACACTGAACCTGCATCAGATTGTCCACAAACCCACACACATTGCTGGACATATCCTAGATGTCATTTTTGCTAATACTGAACTAGTTACCTTTCAAACTATCACTCCGGCCACATGGTCAGACCACCACTTGCTTGCTTTCCAACATAAAACATCACTAAGCTACTCACCTAAAACTACCTTACATCCATCCACCTATCGGCCGTGGAATAAACTCAATTTGGAACACTTAGAAACACACTTAACATCCCGTACAAATCTCCAAACAATAAATTCTGTTCAAAATCTACATGAGAGGCTACAGGAAGCTGTTGATTTCCTGATGCCACTCAAACCCACACAACAGAACAAAAGAAAAAAGTGCCTTGGTGAAACATAGAAATAAATGACATAAAACAGCAAATTAGAAAGCTGCAACCTACCTGGCTCAAAACAAATGCCAATCAAGACAAACTTCACTTACATAAAATTAACAGATTATCCATTTCAGCTATCAAGAAAGCTAAGAAAAGGTACTATTCAGACAGAATTCAAAATTCTAAATGTGCAAATAAAGAATTCTATAAAGTACTGAATGAATTTTGCAAACCAAATTGCCTAGAAGGAACTCATCCTGTTACTCAAGATTTCACAGACAAACTGGCAAATCATTCCATGGACAAAGCAGACTCATTGGACTCGTACTTAAAACAGAAACAAATCAGCAGCACTTACCCTTGTATAAAACAATAATCCAAGAATACTCTGACCCAGCCGCTCCGTTCCTTTCAACACATCTCACACGATGAATTTATGGACCTGGTCCAAGGAAGCAGGCCTGCTGGCAGCCCTTCTGACCTCTGTCCACCACAAACTTTCAAGAGAACTCTTTCACCAACCTCTGCTGCCACTCCAGTAAGAAGAATCATCAACAATTCCTTTACTACCGAAATATTTCCAGAAGAACTCAAAAAGTCACACATACGCCCTTTACTGAAGAAAACAAACTAGGACCCGCTGAACCCTGACAACTTTAGACCCATTACAAATGGACCTTTCCTGGGCAAACTGATAGAAAGAACAGTGTTCGCCCAGATGTCACAATTCATTTAAGAAAATGACATACTTTCATACTTCCAAACAGGATTCCGTCCGGGAAGAGGAACTGAATCTGCCCTCCTTGCCATCTGCGATGACCTGAAGAATACAGTAGAGCGCAGCCCGGTTGCTGCATTACTCCTCTTGGACCTCTCGACTGCCTTTGACACGGTTGACCATGACACTCTGAAACAAGTACTCTATGAAGCCGGCATAGAGGGAACTGCTCTAGACTGGATTGCGTCCTACCTACGAAACAGAACTAATGTCATCAATACACCACCTTTCTCGTCCAAACCATACTCCACAAAAGCAGGGGGCCCTCAATGCTCTATCATCTCGTTCATGCTTTTCAACATCTACATGAAGTTATTACCGGAACTGATGAATCAATTTCACATCAGGGGCTATAACGATGCAGATGACACGCAAATACTCTTTCAACGGGAATGCCCCAAAGACATTGGAAAATCCCCAATATTCAGTTGTCTATGAGCCATGGATCAGTGGATAACTTGGAGCCATCCCACATTGAATGTTACCAAAACGAAAATACTCACGTGTGGTGATTGGAAACATTATGACCCACTTGCTGCCTGGCCTGTTGAATTGGGTTAACCGCCTACAGTAGCAAAGGAAGTAATAAACCTCGGAATGACCATGGACTCCAAGCTGTCAATGAATGCCCAAGTGGACAAACTAACAATATCAAGTTTTGTCACTAGAAAAACGCTGTAACAAATTTTCCCTCATTTAGGATTTCCACACAAAGTCCAAGCTACCAACGCCCTTGTTCTGTCCAAAAGTCGATTACTCCAATAGCCTGTACCACAGATCATCTTTAACAACCACGAAAAGACCACAACGGATTCAGAACTCGGCTGCCAGACTACTCTTGCATATGAAACCGCGAGACCACATCTCACCTGCCTTGAAACCTCTGCTTTGGTTACCGGCTGCTAGAAGATCCAAGGTTCAAGCCACTTTGAATCACCCACAAAGCAATACATGGAATGGGACCGCTCTTCATCAGGAATAAAATCACCAAACACATTCAACAAAGGAACCTCCGCTATAAAGGGACATCTCGCCTCAGAATCTCAAGATACAAGAAAAAAACATGGGTGACACATCCTTCTCTGTTCAAGCAGCCAAACTATTGAACTCTTTACCCCCAATATAAGATCCACCGACACCCACCTTATCTTCACAAAACTACTCAAGAATTGGCTCTTCCCCACATAAGCACCATACCAAATAGAAATTTACAGCATATCCCTCTGTATATAAGCATTTTCACTATAGATATCTACCTATCTTTGTGTATTGCTTTGTAAAAACATGTACAATAATGATGATAAAAAATATATTCTTTAGTCTACATGTACTTGCTTCCATTGTGCATCTATGTACCTCCATGGACTTTGATCTGTGAGTCTGTTACTTTTCTCCTGAAAAAGCATATCCAATGCACTACCCTATTTCTCATCATGTACCTCTATCAATATCTTTAATCTATATATATTACCTCCTTTATGCATTTATATACTTTTAATGTACTTATAGATCTATATATGTATCACTTTCTTCAAATTTGGCATTTCCAATGCACTACCCTTTTTCTCTGCCTATACTTCTCTCAATATATCTTCTAGCTCAACTTTCGGACTCATCCCGAACTACTTTCTTTTACTCTTTTCCAATGCATTACCATATCACTCACCCTATACATCTACTCTCTCATTTATCCCAAAGCCCATACCACTAATTTGATCCCCGAACTAACCCCTACTCCTACTCTGCCCCTCCGTGCATCATTGGCAGTGGATTAATGTTCTAGATTTCTATGGATGTGGCCCAAGCGATCGGTTTACACTTAACTGTTATAAAAAATCTGCAAGTCTTTATAAGGACACAGGCAGAAGCTGTATGCCACTTGGACCTGGGAGCAGTGTTTGCCTCTAGGGCTTACCGGGATAACATGGGAACTCTGGGTATGACTGTGCATGATTTCCCCCATCATCTTGAGGGAAATTTGAGGTTCAGATCGTAGTCTGATTTATCTCTTGTATGTAGTCCAGAGAGCTTTAAATAATCTGCCTAGAAGATCCTTAAGCAGATGGACCTCCTATGAGATCCTGCTTGGAGTCCACATGAATGTTCCAGACCTTGATATTCCTGGCACAGTGATGGCAGATACACTTTTTGACATCAATGAACATTTTGCTGTCTTATAGTATTCTGAGATGAACACTCAAATTAAACTACTAAATGTTATGTCACTGAAGAATTGAAGGTGCAACCAGCAACTCCTGTCTGGATTCCTAAAGTTGAGGATGTAGTTCGAGAGAAGATTAGCAAAAAGAAGGAGTTTGGCCCATCATACAGAGGACTGGTGCCAGTCCATTGCATCGCAGTTACTAGTACTGTGATTTTTTCACAGCTTGTTGTTTGCAGAAAGAAACAATTTGTGTTCATCTACCATATCAATCTACATCATGTGGTCAGTCATACACAGTAGTGTGTGATGGTTCATGGGTAGTTACATGTCTCCTCTCACTACCATACAGGAAATACATCTGCAAGCATTAAATAATACAGAAATTGCATGTAAATTTTCTCTTGCACTGTGCACTTTTATGGTTTCTTCAACTGAAATAAAGTAAATATGATGATGATACAAAAATGGTTACAGCCCGGCTGGGGACATCAGATACTTTGGTTCTACTACTTCCTGTTACTACTACTACCAAAGCAACACCATTCTATGTGAATTCATAGCATTTGACTGCCATCACAAACAAAAAAGTTGTTTATTATCAACCACCTTTGAAAGTACCAACTAGTTCCACTTTACCCCGTAAGGTCCCTGCTTTTGCACAGACTGCCTCTGGCTATTTTGCCAGCATTGATTACTTTTCTTCTGATTCATCACAAACTTCATTGCATGAGATACGTACATTTGTTTAGGGGCTGAAACAGACATGGTTGATTCCACCATGCTCTTACATATGGATCTGCATTTCATAGCTTTTCTTATTCATTTGGATTGGATTTGCCACAGCTTTCTTTTTGCTCCTAAATAGACATTATCTCCCAGAACACTCTGCTGTTGAACTGGTAGCTGAGGTACTGAAGCCTCATTCTTCTTCACATAAAGCCTGAAGAGATCATTTTTGTGTGAACATTTATACATTTCCTGTCCCAGATGTAATTGTTTGTGATAAGTTCCCATTTTTTATTTTGGGTGCTACAGAATTATTGCAAATTCCATAGATTACATGATCACTCCTGGCAGTATTTCTGATGGCTGGGACGTCTCTGCTCTGAAAAGCATGCTTGCTGGGCTAGAATCTTATGCATTATTTGAAACTGAGGATGTATATCTTATTTTTGCTAATTATGATGAAATGTATTGTCATCATTATGCACACCAATATTTACACAGAGCTAGTACTCCATGTGCAGTTTTCAGTTACACATAATGTAAACATTACCCAACACCATCAGTGGGGAGTTCAAAAACATACCTAAAAGGTTTGCATATTTTTCTGGCATCAACACTTTATACCCAGTTTCGTATTATTTTAAATGTGCCTCTTCCCCAGCGATGAAAAATAAGCTGCCACAAACAGAATGATTCTATTTAGATATATTCATTTCCCAGCTATTCATGCAAGGCTATGAATTTTGGAAAGACAACATTGAGTTAAAATCAATTTGGGGAACACAACATTGGCAAGTCCAGGGCAATAGGGCTTTGTTTGGAGTGTATCTAATGCCAAGACAAATGTTTTTTTTCTGAATGAGACAGTACATCTAACCACCTGCCAGGGTTTGGCTAAACTTTAAAACATAAAAACACCTATCTTTCCCTCTTTGCACATTTATGCAAATGGCAACATTTTGCGAATTACACTGAAAAACATGATAGAGAATGTTATATACAATTCTTCAATTTCAGGTTCAGGTGGGTGGTTGGTGTTGCCAATATATCCACTTATAGTTGTCATGCACATCTTTTAAACACCAAAAATGGTATCAAAGCAAGCAAACCAGACTACTAATATTTGCAGGTGCTACACTCGGAAGCAATGGTTACAACGCTGAACTTTACCTGCAGTTAAGGAACACGTATCTCTCCTTTCTGATGACATGCATTTACAAGATTTCTTGTTGGGTACTAGATCACCATGTCCTAAATGATTTCTATACGCCATACATAATGACGTTGGGACAGTTTGCCAGCAGGAAGCTGCTGAAATTTTGAGAGAAATTTACAAAGCTAATTTGGAAAAGCCTTTAGCTGTCGTGGATAATGGTATGACTAAAACTGTCAACCTTAAATATTCTCTGAATAATATCATATCATCTATATTCGAGATAATACAGAATTACTTTTCCCTCCTCCAGCGCGGACAAAGTGAGCTGAGATAGAGTATGCAATTGATTTGGACATTGTATATTTTAAAATAAAATAGCATGTTATGGAAATACCTGAGCACAACTAATTTATATTTACCTTATTATAAAGGACCGTTAGTCATAATCTAATTTTATTAGATATGTTTTATTTTTTTATTTTTATTTGTCAACATGAATTTCTTAATGCCACCCATCTGTAAGAGCTTTCCACCGTGGAGAATCACGATGTTCAACTCATCGACCTCTTATTGTTCACAGTGCAGATGGCCTATACAGCAATGCATTCTTTTCAGAAGCGTGTAGTGTATGTCTGAAGGTTAGATAGAGATTTCGCGTAAAAGGTACTTAGGGACAAATCCCTATGTGAGTCAAAAAACTACTCAATACACATTACCACTTAAACCTGCCACCAAAAGATAGACTGGATTACTGATGTTTAAGTGTAAACTCGGCCAACATATTTTGATTTGCTAAGTGGACAGACCATTTTGTAAGCATCCCAAAATAGCACAGCTTACCATAGTGGCCTGACATGATTGTAGACCTATTTAGAATAGCTTTTGAAATAAGTGAAATTAACTGAATAACTGTATTCTGGCAAAAAAAATGACATTATGTTTTTGTAGCAAGCTGGGCTCTTTTGGAGATGCACCCCATTTTTTCCCCCTCTGAACCACTCAAAGCTGTTTTTCAACCTGGAAGTGCACTGATACATGCTAACAACCCAGTGCCAGTGCTCTTTCTCCTTTAGTATTGTGAACTGATACACTCAATTGGCAAGGTACCTTATCACCCCTTATAAGTCTCTAGTATGTGGTACCAGTGATACCAAGGGGAAGGGTGTTAAGAGGGGTCATCAAGGCTGCAGCACTGTTTATGTTACTGTGTGACCCAAGTAAAAAGTATGAGCAGGTCTGCCATTGGAGCTTGCACGAGCAACCTCTCTGCTCAAGAGAGAATCTTCACACACCATGTGGAGCAGAGCCACCCCACTGCCTTAATGTAAGTAAGACACATTTAAGGTATGTCTTCTAGCCCAGGACGTATGGTACATTTTATCAATGGTGTGGATATGTATGTTTACATATAAATATTCGTATAGTAATCCTGTAAAGCAAGATTTTACTGTAACTTATCTGTAGTCTATAGGTTAACATGGACTGTCTACCAAGCAAACTCGAGATAGTCAGCTTCAATATGCTACCACTGAATTGTGTCCTGTTTGTTATCAAACACTGTGCTTTTTAACACCTGACACGATTGTCATGCTGAGTGGGGGCTGGCATGCACAGGGGTACCCCCTTAGGATACAGTAATTCAGTGACTTTGCGAGCCTCCTTGAGCCATTTGTCGCCAAGACAAGAGTCTGCCCTTCTGGCGAGTTGTGCTGGCACTTCCCCAGGACTGAGACAAAGACCTTGGCAGGAAGGAGGTCACACCTCCTCCCTCCCAGGATGGCAAGTGCTTACATTAATCAAGGCGGTGAGCCTCAAAGGCTTAGCTGCCCTTGATATGTAATTTACTTGTACCCCACTTAAGGACAAAGTCCTTCCCATGTCTGAAGCTGAATTAGCATGCAGGCAGGTGAGACGGTCAACTGGTCAGGAGGCATAAACCCCCAAAAGGCTAGCCACATTTTTAGGGTGGGCTAGGAGGTGTGTACAGCCAAGTAAGGGTTCTGACATTTTGGAAGACCCTGCAATTGAGTCTTCAGGGTAGAAAGGTACTTACACAGGAAGTTGTCACCTCAGAGAGCAGATTAGCCACAGGAACTAGCAGCCCATTGGCCATTGCCCCTCACACCCTTAACATCCTCTAAACTAGGATTTAAGGGGCACCCCTGACTCTGGAGCCTCAGCTCTGGCTTTCCATCTGAGCCAAGAAGAGGCACAAAGAAGAAGACATCAACGACAACAGGACTTTGGTCTCCGCCGTGCAAAGATAGGTCACTTATATGTCCTAAGAAGACCATATACTGGAATTGATTGACTCAGGCCCTTCAATAGTGCGCCCCCAAAAACAATTATGATGTGGGAGTCCTAGTGAGGCTCACAACGCGTTTTGAACCGCTAATCCACTCCGGTGGACCTCCAGCCTTCGAAGTACTTTTGGAGTACTTTTGCCTCAGCCAAGACTTGTTGGTCATCAGTCCGGTATCCAACCTTTTTACTGAGATCTCCAGCTCGAGAGCATGTCAAAGTGACAGGGACCAATTTCGGCAACTACCTCACTGCTGTGACCTTGCATCCTCAAGGTGGTATCATCAAGTGTGTGGTAAGGCATGTTGAGCGCAACCATTCTGTGACGCCCTCGGGTAGCTATGCGCTATACAAAAAAACAATAATAATAATTTACAGCTAATAGGCTACCTCTGCCGCTGGAGCTGTTGGGCTAAGTAGAACATATCTAGCTGTTAAGCCATGGTCCTGGGACCCCCAAGGCTTCTACTTTCCTAGGGTAGAGTGTCAGTCCATCTACAAGTGTGGTTTTGCTAATTGCTGTATTTTGGCAACTACCGTGGCTCCCGTTCAGCACCAAGAGCATCTAAGTAACCTCTGCACCCAGTCTCCCTAGGCAAGGTAACAAACTAACAACAGTTGAGTCTTGGTCTAGGGACCCGAAGAACCTTAACCACAAGAGGGTTTGTTGAACTCACCCTACGAGTAGCCTATTGCTAAGTGTGTTTTTCCCCATTGACTTTAATGTGACCCTTTAACAGCTTTCATTGCATTTATTATTTAATACTTTGAAAATCTGTAACTACGGTTATACCCTATCAAGTTCCTTTCAGTGTTCATATTTATATAAAAACACACTATTTTTTATCAATTGCCGTTACATTTCTTTCGAGTTGTGTCATTTACCTATTGCTAATGTTGGTGCATGAAATGCTTTGCACATGTTCCTCAAAGTAAGCCTGACTGCTCTTTGCTACACTACAAGGACTGTTCTAAGGATTGCTGTGAGTGAATCTATGGTCCACTTTTATGTATTGTGTAAGCATAACAGGATTGGGCCCTCCAGCCATATCACATAATACTACCACCTGCAACAGTTTTTACAACACAGTCTTCCTAGATGCTCATTGATAAGAAGCCATCAGTGTGAAGGTGTATGCTTTTTTATTTGACAGGCATGGACCTGGATAGAAGGAGGTCACTCAACCTGCCATTTTGCTCCAAATGTAGCCCTAAATTAAATGAAACCTGATGTGTCTCTTCCAGGGTTTTATGCAGTGCAGGCTTGTTGTTCATTTTTGAACAGTCATGGAGAAGGCCAGGGAAGAACACTTGATTGTGTTTGGCACATATGATCAGTACTGTTTGCGTTCACCTGGGCCCACCTTTACAAAACACATACTAATAAGAAAGCCAGTTACATATCTACAACTATAGGACCTTTCAACGTCCAAATTAACTTGCTGAGCAAGAGAGGAAATAGCTGTATTTATCTTTAAAGTTGGTAATGCAGCCTGATCAGAGGATTTATAGGCGTAACTGGATGATTAGCAGTCAGAGCACTGCCTCAGCCAACAAGCATTGGTAGAATCTAAAACAGCCCTCTTGACTGGCGAAAAAGCATTTAAGACTGGAAAAGAATACTGTGGTCAGGAGGCAGGTACTTGAGGATTTTATGCACATTTGTAAGGACATTGGTTGTAGCAGTTAACCGAATACCACTCATTGCTTCATCCATTTTGTTATGAAAGTAGACAGTGTTGGAGTTGCAGAATTGGAGACATTACATGAAAGAAAGAATGCAGTACTTGGGTAACAAAGAGCCACAGTTAGGCGAGTTGTAGCATCGCATTTGCATATCTATACACATGATTGCACGAGGAAGTTCGATCTTGGCAACTTTACATAACATGACAGCCTGGTGAGTGTACCCATGAAACATATCTCTTGAATGCAGTTATTCAGATGGAGCGGCAGTAATATGATTCCTTGGAGAGCTCTTTTTTTAATGGAGGTTCATAAGAATCTAGAAAAGTGTCTAAAGAGATCAATAATGTCATGGCTGACAATATCCATGGGGAGCTTTGTAACACTATGTTGTCAGCCCCTCTGAGATGGATGATCCAGTTTAACCAGCTCTTGTAAGATGTCTTACTTGTGTCTTTGCAGTTGGCAAGAACCATTATCACTGCCGAGGTTATCAACAGGTCACGGAGGTCTCTGTCGGATTCATTTCTCCATTTTTTTGCTCATGCAGGCCATGGGCAAGTTGAAGGAATTTCTGTCCATATCACCTTTAAAATTCCCACTTATGAAGGTAAATATTTTGTCCCAAAACGCTTTGAGTAAAGAACACTGAGAGATAAGGTGGGCTAAGTCCCCGTCTCCTGATTGCAGTTCCAACATGTTGCATCGTTTTGAAACCCTAATGCAAATAAACGGGCAGGGGTCCAGAATGCCTTGTGTAGTAACCAGTATTTGGTTTGGGATAGAACCAGGGTGGTCTTTTTAAGTGAGACAGATCTCCATAGAGAGGGCCATCCCTGCTCTTTTGGTGAATCTGAAGGCGGATGTCCCCAGTAGGCTATGACTTTATCATCAAGTTTGGATGCTTTCGGGCAGAATTATAAATCTGCTATACCTGGTGACCCATTTTGTTGATATGTGTCACAAATGAGAAGATTGTGGGTTGGCTGGTAGATAGTTTTGATTTTGTGATTGCCTCTTTAATTTTTAAGAAGTTGTTGAGTTCAATGTCAGCTAGGTTGTACTTCGCTTGGAGGTCTGAAAAAGTGAGCGGGTATATGGGGTTTCCCAATTGATAAGGGAAGAAGATTCCCTTCTTGATCCATATGTCTAGAGTTAGGCTTTTTCCTTTGTATTTAATCTTGCTATTGACCCAGAGGGATTCTATATTGAACCCTTTAAAACTGTTTTCCAGTTTTTTGTCGACCTGAAGCAGTGCAATATTTGTGTTTTTAAAAATGGATTTGGAGGTAAGTGGGTATAGTGTATTTGTTGTAAGCAGTGCAAGAGGGCTTAGGTTAATGAGGATTGTCCTTTCTACCTCTAGCCATGCCGAGGCGTAGGCGATAGGTGGTGTTATCCAGTATGAGCCTTGTTTCGCCAAGAAAGCCAGCCGATATAGCCTGAAGTTAGCTAAGTTCACCCCTCCTTGTGTTTTATCTAGTCTTAATTTCTTGGCACTGATCCTTGCTTTTTTCCTGCGCCAAAGGAATTTAGAGAGGAGGGAATCGTGGGCCTCATTTATGAAAAGTGTCGCATCGCTGCGTGAAAACAGCGATGCGTCACTTTTCACTGCGCACTTCTTATGACATTCCTGATGCGTCATATTTAATGTATGATGCATCATGTCGCAAGGAGTTACAGATAGGTCAGTATTTCTGACGTATTGGTAAGCGCAAAAGTGACGCATTGCTGGAGTGTGTCACAAAAGTGACGCAACTCCAGCAATGCGTCCTTTCACATGGGGAAAGCCCCATGTGAAAGGGCTTGCAACAGTCTTACGCCTGCTGTGAGGCAGGCGCAAGATTTTGAAGCAACAGCGTCCTAAAAGTGACGCAGTGAAATCTCATAGATTTCAATGCGTCACTATTACGAGGCTTTTTGCGGGGGAACGCCCCCTCTGCATACATTATACCTGACGCAGGTATAATGTGGCGCAGGGGTTTAAAAAGTGACGCATCTACCTAGATGCGTCACTTTTTAAATATGGCGCAACAAGGCGCATTTTTTACACCGCTGGTGCGTCACAAAACTGACGCAAGGCCTTCATAAATAAGGCCCCTAGTTTGCGGTGGAAGTCGTCAGTAAGGAGGAGCGGGAGAATATTGATAAGGTAGTTAACCATCGGGATGATTATCATTTTGCCCCACCACGAAATGAATTTTGGCAACCATGACTCCAAGAGCGTCTTTATCTTGCCTAATAAACTTTTCTCGCTCTGGTCTAGGGCATCTATCATGTAGCTGCTAAATTTGATGCCTAGGTATTTTATATATCCTGTTTCCAATGCTAGTCCAGACCCTCTCAGGACCTCCCTAGTGCAGTGGATGTTTCATGGCTTGAGTTCTGATTTCACTCTGTTGAGTTTGTACCCAGAGAGGTTGGAATATCTAGTTACTGTGTCCATCAGGGCATCAATTGATGTCTTCAGTTGTCCAGTTACGATTAGTATGTCGTCTGTGTAAGTGGCTAATTTTATTTAGGTGCGATTGATATCCACCCTCTTGATATTGCTGTTTGATTTGATGTCCCTGATAAAGGTTTCAGTGCTAGTAATAATAAGGATGGAGATAGTGGGCATTCATGTCTAGTACCTTGTTGTAACATGAAGGGATTCGGAGAGTGAGCCATTCACGACAATGCAGGCTGATGGGTTTCCATACGTATATATTCCACCCCTAGGTTGAAAGAAGCCCCAGGAAGCCCTTCAAAGGCCTTCTCGGCATCTAGGGTGATAGCTACTGAGGGTACATCCTTACTTTGCGGCATACTCCATGATGTGGCACAGAAAACGGGTGTTATCGTTAGACATGTGCGTGCGGAGGAAACCAACATGGGAACTGCTAATTAGTTGTGGTAGGGCAGATTTGAGCCTGACCGCTAGGATCTTCGCATATATTTTGCCGTCTACGTTAATCAGTGAGATAGGTCTATAATTTTTCGGTGAGAGTTGGTCCATCTCCTCCTTTGGAATGAATATTATGTTTGCTTCCGATATGGTGTGTGGCGTGGTCCCTTTAGATGCAGTATGGTTAAAAACTTGCTTCATGGTTGGTTTTAGCTGGTCTAAGAAGGTTTTGTAGAACGCAGCTGTGAACCCGTCTGGGCCCGGGGTTCTGTTATCCTTAAGGGATCTGACAGCCATTTTGATCTTTGTTTAGTTAATTTCCTGCCCTAGCCTGATTTTATCTTCAGCGTCTAGTTGCTGGAGGTTGAGTTTTTCTAGGTATCTGGTACAGTCTTCTAGATTTAGGGCCTGGTCATTCTTATAGAGTTCCTGATAGAATTCTTTGTAGGTCCTAATGATGTATTTCTGTTTGGTATGGGTTTTAGTGTTAGAGTCTTTGATGGATGAGATGACAAACTCGTTTTGTTTGTATTTGAGATAGGAAGCAAGCAGTTTCCCTGCTTTGTTAGCTTCACATAGATTAAGAGCTGTGTATGTATTGATCCATAACCCTGCCCTCTCACTTAGTATTTTGTTGTATTCATATTTGTTTTGAGTTAGAGTAGCAAGGACCTCGCTATTGTGTAAGGAAGTTGCATTGGCCTGCTCTAACTTTTTATCTCCTGTTCTAGCCGCGTTGATCTCAGGTTGGAGCTCATGTTTATTTTTGCCTTTATACCAATTATTGTACCCCTGACCGTAGCTTTCAGTGTATGCCAGAGTATATTAGTGTTAGTCTCCGGAGTGTTTTTGTGTTTAAGGTTGTCTTTCATAGTGTCTTCAATCCTTTTTATGTCCGCCGGGTCTGAGAGCACATCACTGTTAGAGCGCCATCTCCTCGGCACTGCCTCATTGTAACACCCGGCCAGTTTTAGGCTAATACACGAGTGATCGGGCAACCTTGGGGCTATGTGTGTTCGATTAGTCGATTAGTCGAGTATGGGAGCCAGAGATGAGTATATAGTCTATCCTGGTGTATGAGTTATGGGGGGTAGAATAAAAGGTGTAATCTCTAGTTTGTGGTTGTTCTAGGCACCACGCATCCTTAAGGATAAATTAGGAGCAGATATTTTGCATGTAAGCTCGTGGGGTGGTATTGGTAGGTGGATTGCCTATCGGTTATGTGATCCAGAGGGAGGTTAAAGTCCCCTGCTGCTACCGTGAGGTCATGTCGGGTGAAACCTTCCAACGTGCTAGACACCTCGGTCCAAAAAGCTGGGTCATCCATGTTGGGGCCGTATATGTTTGCTACGTGGATTAGCACTTCTCCCCTTCTCAGATGTGTGACCAGGAGCCTGCCTTCGTCATCGTGAGACTGTGAGACTAGTGAGATGTTGGATCTTTTTGATATTAGGGTAATTAACCCCTGTTTCTTTTTAACGACGGCCAGTGAGCAAGCCATTTGTGAGATCCAGTTAACTCTAATGAGTTTAGCATCATCCCCAGACAGCTTTGTTTCCTGTAGAAGGATTATATCCCCTTTAGATTTGGCTAGGTATTTTAGGATTTTACGGTGCTTGATTAGATGGTTAAGACCTTTAACTTTTAGGGACACTATGTTGAGGTCAGTTGCTAGGGTGAGTGTGTTATTGCTGGCAATGAGATGTGGTGTTGTGTGGTGGATACATCAGTCCTATTCCTGAAGGAGCTGGAGGTTGCTACCCGGACCGAGGAGGGGATAGGATGTGCCATGAATAAAGTCTAAGAACAACAGGTGACGGACAGAATGCAGAACAATGTCATACATTCACCCCAGTACAGAGATCTGGGCCTAAATCCATCGTTTATTTGCTCACCATGCCATTCCAGTTTGAACGCAGCCATATGCAAATCAGTCTTGACCCTGTGCCCCATGGGAACAGTCCAGCCTGAAGTGCCAAGCCAGGTCCTCCCTGGACTGGAAACAAGCATCCAAGGACAGTTTTCGGGCTTTCAGCCCTCATCAGCCTGGATAGCTTGATTCCAGTGGCATGGAGAGCATGGGACTCACTTGGTTTGGAAGTTGGGGACCCCTATATTGAAACTATACCAGCTATACATAGGGAATAAACATTCTTTGAAAAAGGTCTATAGCTAGTAATATTATTCTCAAGAATACCTTTATATATAAAAACCCATTACAAGTAGACTCAACACCTAAAAAAGATATAATGTTTAGATTTTTTATTATTTCTGAAAATCAATGATTTTTTTTTGGTGTATATTGTTTATATATACAAAAAGCAATTTTTTGGGGGGTGGGGAATTTTTTCTCTTTTTCTTATTCTATATATAATTTACACATTTATAACAAGTCATGATATAAGGTTTGAACATTCATAGCATTTCATATTGTGTCATATCACAAAAGAGGGGATAATATATAAAAAACACATCTATAAAACACACACGAGTAAATATTAGACTCAGATGATGATGAGGGCAAGGCGATAGGATAACACACACTACGCGCGTTTCGGCATGAGAGCCTTCATCAGGTGTCCCGTCTTTGAACAATGTGTAGCACTCGATATGAAGAATTATAGGGATAAGAAGAAGTTTTATATTATTTCGGTCATGCGTCAGAGCTGGATGTTTCCTTGCTGTTCCTAGTATTCCTTTATTTAAATGTGCAGCATTCTCGGCCCCAGGTGTAGCTGACAAACCGCCTTTCTACGTATGGTATTACGTCTGAGAGTCGTTAGGGGAGAACTTAAGTAGGTCTTGATAGTTGAATCTGAATACTGAAGAGCTGGTAACGTACCCAGTAGTCTGTCAGGTAGATGTAGATGGGGTTAGATCTGAATGGTGTATAGCAAGGAATACCACCAAGGGTCAAGGTGGCGCTGCGTTTGAATGGTAAGTCTGGTGTTTAAGCTGTATTGCTAGACCTCGGGCCAGATATTTCTAATTGCATGTTGGAGATCGGAGAGTGTGGATACGCAGTGCAGGATGTGGCCCTCTCTCATCTGGCGGTGCTCTGAACGCCGGCGGCAACGTCTGGAGTAGTAAAAACCTGAGACCATGGGACTCACGTCTGAGCATGCCCGTCTCACTCGGGGTGACAAATGCAAAAAACAACAGGTGATGGACGGAATGAAGAACAATGTCATACATTCACCCCAGTACAGAGATCTGGGCCTAAATCCACCGTCCATCACCACCCCCTTTTGTACCGCTTTGTTCGCCTTAGGTTGGCAGAGTATGCTAAGACGCGAGTCCCTTGCTCACTTTGCCACTGGATTCAAGCAAGCCAGGCTGAAGGCGGTTGAAAAGCCAGAAACCGGTCCTCAGAAGCTTTTTTCCGGTCCAGGGAAGGCATGGCTTGGCAGTTCGGGCTGGACTGTTCCCATGAGGCACAGGGTCAGACTGATTTGCATATGGCCATGTTTGAACTGGGGTCACAGAGTGGGCTAAAGAACGGTGACGGATCAAACCCAGATCTGTTGACTGGGTGTGAGTGTTTGATTGGTTCAGATGCTCAGTCCATCATCACCCCCTTTCGTATCGCTTTGTTCGCCATAAGTTGGCAGGGTATGCTCAGACGTGAGTCCCTTGCTCACTTTGCCACTGGATTCAAGCAAGCCAGGCTGAAGACGGCTGAAATGCCAGAAACCGTTCCTCAGAAGCTTGTTTCCGGTCCAGGGAAGGCATGGCTTGGCAGTTCGGGCTGGACTGTTCCCATTAGGCACAGGGTCAGACTGATTTGCATATGGCCATGTCTGAACTGGGGTGGCAGAGTGGGCTAAAGAACAGTGATGGATCAAACCCAGATCTGTTGACTGGGTGTGAGTGTTTCATTGGTTCAGATGCTCCGTCCACCACCAGCCCCTTGTGTACAGCTTTGTTCACCATAAGTTGGCAGGGTATACTCAGACGTGAGTCCCTTGCTCACTTTGCCACTGGATTCAAGCAAGCCGGGCTGAAGACGGCTGTAATGCCAGAAACCGGTCCTCGGAAGCTTGTTTTCGGTCCAAGGAAGGCATTGCTTGGCAGTTTGGGCTGGGCTGTTCCCATGAGGCACAGGGTCAGACTGATTTGCATATGGCCATGTCTGAACTTGGGTGGCAGAGTGGGCTAAAGAACGGTGATGGATCAAACCCAGATCTGTTGACTGGGTGTGAGTGTTTCATTGGTTCAGATGTTTGATTGGTTAAGAATCTCCGTCCATCACCACCACCCCCTTTTGTACCGCTATGAATAAAGTCTAAGCAGATTTTTAGGGTTCACTTGCGTGCCATAACTCACTTGTCATGCACACAATAAGAAGTGACCGCCACCGTATGTAGAAGAGAAAGAGGTTAGAAAGGAAAAGACACTAGAAAACAGAGAAAACTAATACTAAGAAGCCCCAAGATGGGTGCCCTGTCCCTACAGGCAACAATCTGCAACCTCGCGGTTCCCACCCCTCTTCCCTTCCCACCCCTGCAAACCTCGTATATAGGAGGTGCGATAACAGGATTCGTCATTACGTCTCACCGAGATCAGCTACTGTGATAAAACTGAGTTATGAATCTCCCTATAAGTACACTTGGCGAAGTTAAATGCGAGGCACTGAGGACGAAAGTAGGCCCTCTGCCCGTAAGGTGAAATCTATTACAGCATTTCGGCTCAAATATATTGTCCACAGCAGAGTCACATTGTAAAAATTTTAAAGGATACAAGTGTTATATCATTAGACCATAGTGGGTTTGTTAGCTTCCCTTTTTCGTGATGTCAGCATCGCAGGTTGCATCGTAGGGTGCATGATTGAATGAGGTAGCTTGAGGAAGCTAATGAGGTAGTTATTGAGGTAAATCCTGTGGTAGGTAATGAGGTTGGTATTGACTTTTTCAAGTAATATTTCTTTAAACGTTTCAGATGAGTTCTTAAGTTCAAGGAAAAACAAACCACGTAAAATATCTTGCGCTGTTTTTTTTTTTGCTTAACTGAGAAAATAGCTTATAATGTTGTTTCACTCTTCCATTCTAGAAACAGAAAGGTCAGCTTGTCAATAACTGGAGTAAGGCTGTCTTACATAATATTATATTTTATTGGGTTTCTCCTGGGAAGTGATGGGTGGTTCTATTTGAAAGACAATGCCTTGATGATTCAACCATGCTGACTGTGACAAAACTCCAACATTGTGTATTGCTTTCAACGTTCTTACCAAACAGATGTACTAAGGCCTTCCATTGTTGTACCCTCCTGCAAGACAACACAAGAGCTTAAGTGACAATTAAAAAGCCACACAAATTGATATGTGCATGGCTGTGCATCACTTTTTACCTGAAAAATGACACAACTCAACACCCTGCACTGCCTTGTGTTACCCTGCACCGGGGAGGTGTTACATGGGAAGAGTATGGTCGTTTCAGTGCATCCACCCATGGATTTTGATGTAAACCCAGATTTAGTTGGTATACCTAGGATTGTGTCAAAATGGTGCGCCTATCCAACCTTAGTATAATGAGGATGAATAACTTTATTTCTCCTTGTTGATTCTTCTTTGCATGTGGGCTCCATTCTGCAGCATACATAGAAAGGGGAATATTTTTGCACAGGAAAGTATGTCTTCCTGTACAAATACAATTCTGCCCACAATGCAGGCAACTTAGCACAATGGTGCAGGTGAGCCTGCATTGTTGACAGGCAGCCACAAGTGTGCCAGCTTAAGGAAAGAGATGAACTGTTGCATGTTTTTGTAAATATGGTGACATTTAGCACTCTCCCCTTCACAAAATGCTTCGCAGCAACTTCCTTTAATGCCTTGCGTTGCAAGATCTGGGCCTACATGTAGTGTGAGCTACAGGACATGCACGGAAAAGTCAAGCAGCTGCTGTTGAGGCATCCGTATAGATGATATAAACTCTTTTAATATTTCGTGTTCCATTAAGAATATGTTAATTGCTATTTTAAGTAGAAGACGTCAGCATGGGGGAATTAGATCTTGGGTGAACTATATGTGTTGAGTACTAGTTTAACTAATAATAAAGTCAGATCCTACATTTGAGGAAGAACTTCCCCACATGGACTTCCCAACATGCCACCTCTAATCATTTACAAATTCTTGGTTGACTCCATGCAGTTGGCATTTGATCCCTGTTTGGTGGTTGGCTCACCTCTGCTCCCAAAATGCCATTTGTGCCCGTTCATCTTAACTCTTTTCCTACATATCAATGATTCTTGACTCAAATTTGGAATGCATACATTACTTACTTTATGAATATTTTAAAATCATATCACATCAATTAGACAATAGTATTAGAGACACATAAATATTACCAGGCAGGCGACCCAATAGTCTACACTTTACCACACAAACACTGATGAATTTTCTTGAAGCATTAATTTTTAGTAATTTTGTTGACCACTTGTACGAAATGACCCACAGCCACCCATTGAATCATCCATGATCTAGTCCTTGGTCACAGTTACCAAGGTTATAAAGACAGTCATGTCTTTTATGGAGGTAATTAGCATTAAACTGCAACACACTAAGGGAGAGACTATGTTATAAGGATTTTTAAAAAGAACCAGAACATTAGGAATTATTTCCTCATGATTAGAAGGTTTATGGAAAGGGGCGACCACTCGGTCCCCCCGAACGTATGGTTGGGTGACATGATCCTCCCGGGAAACCATTTTGGGCGGGAGGCGTGTCTCGGCTGGTAGCCCCGAAGCGGCGTAGACGGGGCGCGCCTTTTCCCGCCCAAGAGGGGTTGTCCTAGACACCTACACCGATGACCACGCCCAATAGGCGTACCGGAGGAGGGTACACGCCCTCCCGAAGAAGAATAAATAGAGCGGGAATCCGAAGAAGCGTCCTCTTGTTCCTGTGCTCTGAAGGCTGCACCCACTCGTTGCTCGTGAGCCCTCGACGGAACAAGGAGCAATTTTGAGAACTTGTAATTCTTGTGTTTCTCTTTCAGTGACTTTAAAGCGAAGGATCCAGGACCGTGTTGATCGACTCGGAGCGGATAATCGAGACCATGTCTGGCAAGAAGGCAGGAAAGGGGTCCAAGACAGATAAGGTGCTACGCATGTTGGTGAACAGAATTGCGGGCATGGAACGGAAAGTCGGACAAGTCCCAGCGCTTGGTCGAGATATGGCGGTCCTCAAGAAGCAACTGGCCGCAATGAACAAGCCTGGTAACCCTAAGAAGGTAATAGGCCCGGCCTTGCCGGGAATCGTCCCCGAGGGTAGAGGGAAACGGGTCAAGAGGAGGGCGGTTGCAGGGGAGGTTCCGGTCCCTGAGGTACCCCCGGTCACCCCTGTCACACCAGCTAATGACCCGGTACCAATCCCAGACGCGGGTCAACCTTTCCCGGTTGTGATTACGCCCGCTAACGACGAGGATATGCCTCCTGAATTGACCGCCCAGTTGGCCGCATGGCTCAATAAGAAGGCAGGGGGTGCTACGGCGCCCGGAGACACGGCCGAAGAGGCCAAGTTACTAATCCAGCAGTTGCGGCAGTCGCGAGATGCCGCGAAGGCGAATCTTCCTCTTGTTTCCCCACAGGTGATACCGGAAGGACCGGCGGCTGGTCGCGAGAAAACGTCGGGAACAACGACCGAACCGGGTAAGCTCGCTTTGCCGCTGGCGGGGGAGGGCTCATTATCCTCAAGACGGGAGAGGGTGGTACAACATATCCCGATTGCCACGAAAGAATTGATATGGGCAGACAAGTATGTCAATATGTTTTCATTATTAACTGACCATCGTGAGATGGAATATGCTAAAACACAGAAAGATTTGTGGCACCCGAGCGTCTGGCGCGCCAAGATGGCTGAGTTTAGGGTGGAGGAGACGATAACGAATTGGGCGAAGGCCTTTGCAATGTTTACTGCGATTATTGGTGAACGTAAGCCCGAGGTATTGACTGAACTGTCTTGTTATCAAACTCGTATAATGGATTTTTTTGAAATGTATGAGGGGGACAAATGGAAAGGTTACAATATGAAATTCCGTAAAGCGAAAGAGTATGATTCCTCTCTGACATGGGACTGCCTCGATTCAATCTCTTGGCATAAGCAACTCCTGCCTGGGACTGCAGGGACATCCTCCCCAGGCGGGAGTGGGTCGGGGGTTTCCCGCCAAAGGCCTGTGGTGCCCTTTCGAGCAGGCGCCGGTGGTGATCACCAGCCGAAAACCGGCGGGAATGGTGGAAAGCGGGGGGTCTGTTGGGGCTTCAATCGAGGCAACTGTAACAGACCACAGGGAACATGTAGGTTCAAGCATGTGTGTGCGGGCTGTGGGAATTCCTCACACCCGGAGAGTTCATGTAGTTCAAAAAATAACGGGGGGGGAGGTAAAGGAGGGTCCAAGCAGGACTGAGGTGGATCATTGTGAACAATTGCCTACTCCCGTTGATCTCATGGCTATGACTCCTTGGTTAAACAAATACCCTGATCATGTCTACGCTGGGGTGTTGAGGAAGGGATTCTTATACGGCTTCCACATCCCGGCGGGGGATTTTCATGGGGAACCTTTTTGTAAAAACCAGCTATCAGCGCAGCATAATCCAAGTGTGGTAGAGAGAAAAATCGCGAAAGAAGTGAGTCTAGGGCGAGTGGCGGGGCCTTTTCAGCGCCCGCCAGTGGCGGATTTCATCTGTTCCCCATTAAGGGTGGTCCCGAAGAAGGACCCGGTGGAGTTTAGGCTGATCCATAATCTGTCTGCTCCAAGGGGTTCCTCGGTAAATGATGCTATTGACCCAGAAGTTTGTTCGGTGCGGTACGCATCATTCGATGATGCCGTCACCATGTTAAATCGCCTGGGCCCCGGGGCGCTGATGGGCGAAATCAGATATCGAATCAGCGTTCCGGTTGCTCCCGGTACACCCACAGGATCAGCGTTTGCTCGGTTTTGCATTCCAAGGGAATTATTACATGGATAAATGCATGCCGATGGGTTGCTCCATTTCCTGTGCCTATTTTGAAAAATTCAGCTGTTTTTTAGAGTGGGCATTCACCGAGGCCACAGGGCATAGGCATGTTATGCATTATCTAGATGACTTTCTGTTCTTGGGGGCAGCCGGCGACACGAAATGTGCGCAGGCGCTACAGGACTTTTGCATCCTCATGAGGGAGTTTGGAGTCCCATTGGCACCAGGTAAGACGGTTGGACCATCTACTTCACTGGAGTTTCTCGGAATCGAGCTCGATTCTGTGGAGGGATGTTTCCGTTTGCCGGTGGGAAAAGTAGCTAAATTTAGGGCTTCCCTGGAACTTTGCCTTAGTAAGGAGAAAGTGACCCTGCACCAGTTACAGCAAACAGTGGGTCAGCTTAACTTTGCCTTGAGAGTTATACCAATGGCCCGCCCCTTTTCATGCTCTATTGCACAAGCTATGGTTGGTCTCAAAGAAGGACACCACCGCACGAGACTGTCTGCAGAGGTTCGCCAGGATATGCGCATTTGGTTGGCATTTCTGGCGGACTTCAACGGTCGAGTAGTGTGGAACAAGCCGCCAGCGTCTTCGGACGAGCTGGGTTTGTGAACTGACTCGGTGGGGAGCGTGGGATTTGGCGCCATCTTTGGTAACCGATGGTCGGCGCAAACATGGCCGGCGTGGTGGCACTCCTGCGGTCTCACAAGTAACATTGGGTTCCTGGAGCTGTTCCCTATTTTTGTTGCTCTGATGGCATGGCCGGACGTTTTCAGAGACCGCTCAGTGGTATTTTGGTCTGATAATATGACTGTTGTCGAATGCATTAACAATCAGGCAGCACGCTGCAAATGGATCTTGAGATTGTTGAAGGAAGTTGTGCTGCTTTGCATGAGACTGAATGTACAGTTCAGGGCGAAACATGTGCCGGGCGTACTGAATCATGCAGCTGATGCACTCTCTTGTTCACATATGCAGGCGTTCAGGGGTTATCTACCTACAGCGGACCTAGTAGCGGCACCATTCCCCGAAGCGCTTTGGCTAATCGGTGCCCTGGATTACAAGACCTCGTGGCAGCAAGCTTAGCCCCCAGGACGAGGAAAGCATACGAAGGAGCGTTTCGTTCCTATTGCACATTTTTGGGTCCGACAATGAGTCAGAACTGGGGTCAGGAGGAGGCCTTCCTGGGGTTCTTGGTAGCTTTACACCGAGAAGGCCGATCAGCGGCAACGGCCAATAGGCACAGGGCGGCCATTTCATTTATGGCGCAGGTGCATGGCATAAAAGATCCAACAAGTTCCTTTTTGGCGAGGAAAGCCCTTCGTGGCTGGCAGCGCCTTGAAGGTCGCAAGCAGGATGAGAGGCGCCCGATTTGCTTAGAAAGGTTGTCCCTACTTATGGCGAAACTAGTCGAGACATGCTCTTCCCAATTCGAGGCGGTTTTGTTCCGGGCAGCTTTCGCATTAGCATTCCATGGGGCGATGCGGGTGAGCGAACTGGTCGCTAGGAATAAAAAAGATGTTGAGGGAGGCCTGTGCAGGAGTCACCTCCTAATTAGGGGTGATTCGATGGTAGTGACGATAGCCAGGTCCAAAACCGACCAGGGGGCTACGGGAAACAGTGTCATTGTGCAGCGCATGCGAGGGTCCCCCACGTGCCCAATACTGTGTATAGAGGAATACTTGGCACTGAGGACTGCTACGTGGGGAGGAAGTTTGCTGAGGCACAGGGACGGCGCCCCACTGGCGAGGTTTCAGTTTCAGAGGGTGCTGGCACTGACAATCGCTGCTGCGGGCATGGACCCCTGCGATTTTGGGACTCACTCCTTTAGGATAGGGGCTGCTACTGAGGCTACAGCCAGGGGTCAGAGTGCGGAGGAAGTGAAACAGTTGGGACGATGGTCCTCGAATTGCTTCAAAAGGTATGTGCGATTGCACATGTTGTAAGTCAATTGACATGCACTCACTCTTCTTGTCTTTTGTTTGAATTACAGTTTCGCGAGCATAACATGCGGGGCGGAATTTGCAGTCGACCCAGTAACAGGAGACCAGCGGTCATGGATCTCCGTCTGAGGAGAGAGTGGTGTGGGTCGTGGGCCACTCATACGTGAGGCGGGCCGGGGACGTATTCAAAGCAGGTGACACGACTCGCGCAGCTGGGGAATACGGGTACAGAGTGGCCTTCCACGGAAGGGGCGGGCTCTGTATTGACCAATTCGAATCTTTTATTGAGGGTCTCTTAGGGCGGCAGAGGTCACTGCCATCTGTAGTCATAGTACACCTGGGGGGCAATGACTTGGTGACTCTGGGTAGACGTGTATTGTTCGAGCAAGTTTTGTCTGCCGTTAGCTGGTTGGCAAAAACAATCCCGGGGTGCACGATTGCCTGGTCCCACATGATTCCCAGGAAAGTATGGCGGGGGGGCCTTTCGGTGTCAACACTGAACCATTCGGTGAAGAAGGTTAACAATAAAATTGGTAGATTGTTTTGCTCTGCGCAGTTGCACAGTATTCCTCATGGATGTATTCGGGGTGAACACATGTATCTGAATGATGGGGTTCACCTGTCCCGGGAGGGGAATGTTTTACTCATAGGAGACTTCATAGCATGGCTAAGGGGTTTGAGGAAGCATGACCTTTAGGAGGAGTCTGGGGGGGCCGGATAGCCGGTCAACTATCCGGCATGTGGCGGTAAGGTCATGATCGGTGAGCAGTAATTTCAAGGTCCCTAGAGAGGGGCGCCACCCACTATGGATGGGGGCGCCCGGGGGGAGGCGGCCATTGGCCCCTCCCACTGAGAGGCCGAACCCACTAAGGATGAGTCACCTAAGGGGAGACGGCCATAGGCCCCTTCCAGGGGAGGAGGCGGCTATATGCCCCTCCTACGAATTTCCCGGGGCCCGGATATCCGCGACGGCGGATAGAGAGTGTGGGGATGGGGGGGAGTCCACGCTGTCCTTCCTACAGATACCTCACACGGGAGCCCGGACGACCTTTAAGATGGCGTCGAGCGGAAAGGGGGGCCCCCAACAAGACAAGGGAAATTGCAGTTGGCAATGAGGGTACAGTCCTCTGCGCATGCGTCATTCACACCGTGAGGGCGACAGTTTTGGTAGTAGGGATCTGACACCAGTTAAGACCTTGCCGTTGGCCCTTAATGCTAGGATGTACAATTTTAATTTAGAATGTATGCATTTGCAGGATGTTAGACTCGGCTAGGAAACCTTTGTATTAGAGATTTGTTAAGGTTAGCCAAAGAACATGTCTTCATCGAAATGTAATAAATGTAAAATTGTACATGATTATGAAACTTTTATTTAATGTTTTAAATTTTGTTTCATATTTTAATAAATACGGCCGGGAGGGTGACTCCCTCCCGCCTTCCAAAAGTTCAAATCTGCGTCTGACTTCCCATCCTTGGGGATTGTGTTGGGAGGGGGTGACGGGCATCCCGGCCATATGGAAAGGGGCGACCACTCAGTTCCCCCGAACGTATGGTTGGGTGCCCCGATCCTCCCGGGAAACCATTTTGGGCGGGGGGCGGGTCTCGGCTGGTATGCCCGAAGCGGCGTAGCCGGGGCGCGCCTTTTCCCGCCCAAGGGGGGTTGTCCTAGACACCTACACCGATGACCACGCCCAATAGGCGTACCGGAGGAGGGTACACGCCCTCCCGAAGAAGAATAAATAGAGCGGGAATCCGAAGAAGCGTCCTCTTGTTCCTGTGCTCTGAAGGCTGCACCCACTCGTTCCTCGTGAGCCCTCGACGGAACAAGGAGCAATTTTGACCCACCCACCAGCCCCTTATGGCAATGTTTGTTTTTGCAATAAAGTTTTGCTGTGATAGGCATTTTTTCCTCCGTATAAAAGTAAATGAATGTTTAGGTTGAGGATGTGCCTTCTGACTGTAGGATTCTGTTTTTTCTTTTTAGGAATAAAACAGGTTTGATACAATTAGTCATGCTGATATTTGCTTCCTTAGTAGGTGAACAACTGTCGTATTTATTTTTTGGTCGGGCGGTAAGGTCATGATCGGTGAGCAGTAATTTCAAGGTCCCTAGAGAGGGGCGCCACCCACTATGGATGGGAGCGCCCGGGGGGAGGCGGCCATTGGCCCCTCCCACTGAGAGGCGGAACCCACTAAGGATGGGTCGCCTAAGGGGAGACGGCCATAGGCCCCTTCCAGGGGAGGAGGCGGCTATATGCCCCTCCTACAAATTTCCCGGGGCCCGGATATCCACGACGGCGGATAGAGAGTGTGGGGATGGGGGGGGAGTCCACGCTGTCCTTCCTACAGATACCTCACACGGGAGCTCGGACGACCTTTAAGATGGCGTCGAGCGGAAAGGGGGGCCCCCAACAAGACAAGGGAAATTGCAGTTGGCAATGAGGGTACAGTCCTCTGCGCATGCGTCATTCACACCGTGAGGGCGACAGTTTTGGTAGTAGGGATCTGACACCGGTTAAGACCTTGCCGTTGGCCCTTAATGCTAGGATGTACAATTTTAATTTAGAATGTATGCATTTGCAGGATGTTAGACTCGGCTAGGAAACCTTTGTATTAGAGATTTGTTAAGGTTAGCCAAAGAACATGTCTTCATCGAAATGTAATAAATGTAAAATTGTACATGATTATGAAACTTTTATTTAATGTTTTAAATTTTGTTTCATATTTTAATAAATACGGCCGGGAGGGTGACTCCCTCCCGCCTTCCAAAAGTTCAAATCTGCGTCCGACTTCCCATCCTTGGGGATTGTGTTGGGAGGGGGGTGACGGGCATCCCGGCCATATGAAAGTTAAAGAGAAGGTGTGTGTTGAAAATAAGCACATTCAAAGAACCTGGAACAATATATGTGGCGATAACTTCAGGAAGGCATGGAAAGAGAAGTTTCAGATTAGAAGAACTCTTTGCTACCCAAGCATTAGGCAATATAAGGTTGTTTCATATGGGAGAAACATATAGTATATGATCAAGGCCCTAGAAACTTGCAAAGTATAGTTCAACAAAGCCAGAATGCAAAACTTCAGTTTTTGGGAATGTTCTAAGTACTCGAAGTAGTGGAGGTTACAAAGTGGATGGGAGCTGTTTTGATAGACAGCACTGAAATATGTCCCATTTCTTTTCAAAATAGCCCAGGGATCCTAGGCCCTGACTCCCACCTGCACAAGCACTGGAATATCGCTCCTTGCTTTCACAAATGGCCCAGGATTCCCAGGCCTTGACTCCCAGGTCCACAAACACTGAAATATCACTCCTCTCTTTTACAAAGGTGAACAAACATTGTACCCAGTTTCACCAGCTTGGACTTCTAGCTGCTATAATGATGCCAGGTCCGGTGGCTCAGTGGACTATTTTGTCCACCGCAGGGGCCTGTGTTAAACCTCATGGTCATAGTTTCGAATCCCAGTGGGTCCACTCAGCCTTTCATTCTTCTGAGATCGATAAAATGAGTACCATCGAGTTGGGTAACATTAAACATCTGTTATTCAGCACCAAGATGGCTAAGGGTGAACGTACACATTAAAATACATATGTTATGTTATGTGTAAATTTGGGAGCCCGACCCTTGGCCTCACCTCAAAACAGACACACTCCTACCTCCGGCATGGGGGAGCACAGAGCACTCCCCATGCCAGGATCATGACACATGATAAATGAGCTTATAATTATCCCTGAAATTGGGGCCAGCATGTGGAGAATGACCCAGTAATTCTGGGTCTGCACGTTATTCCGAATTACAGGACATTAATGTGGAATATCTCAACAAGGCCACAAAGGACAAAGGACCGTCCCTCCCCCGAGGGTACAAAGGCCCGGGGGAGGCTGAACTAACCCTCTTTGTCCTCTTCCACCAGCTCCGGCGGCAGCAGACCAGCAAAAGAATTACGGTGTTAGCTGGGTTGCTGCACGTGGAGAATAGGAGAGGGCCTCACAACGTAGTCATTAGGTGATTAGGTGAGTGGTATTGAGATATTGTGTGGCTGATTAGGCCGAGCGCTCACCGAGCTCAAGCGGCGCTACATGTGCGATAGTGCGAGAGTATTAGCTTAACTGATTCTATTCATTTCCTTACTTCGAGGAAAAGCGCTGTCTAAAAGTATGCAGTCCGGGAGAATTCCAGGCCCGGAGCAGGTGCCAGCCCGGTAATTTATTAACAACAAGGGGTGGTGAGGGACAGAGCCCGGTAATTTAAGCATCGAACATAGAAGGAACACACAGAGCGGCATGAAATGGAGGAAGCTGCAGGGATAGCTTGTAATGGGTATGGAATGGTAATGGTGACCAGGGGAATGAAAATGTTATGATGGGATACGTTTCACCTCTTATGAACGAAAAATATTGATTTTTCGAACCAGGCTGTGTGCTTCAGCAGCTATTTAGTACATTGATAGCGAGAAACAATCTCGCCGTAAACAAGCTACGTTTCGAAGCGACCTGCGTCTTGTTTAAATAGATAGCATTGCTAGTTCATTTTGGATATGTTTGAAATTTCCTGAACTCTATTGCTGTTTGGAAGCATGTTCGCATTCAGCGTGTGTTCTCTTTGTTAAGCGACTTACGCCTGGTTTTATAATAGATAGCATTGCTAGTTCATTTTGGATATGTTTGAAATTTCATGAACTCTATTGCTGTTTGGAAGCATGTTCGCATTCAGCGTGTGTTCTCTTTGTTAAGCGACTTACGCCTGGTTTTATAATAGATAGCATTGCTAGTTCATTTTGGATATGTTTGAAATTTCATGAACTCTATTGCTGTTTGGAAGCATGTTCGCATTCAGCGTGTGTTCTCTTTGTTAAGCGACTTACGCCTGGTTTTATAATAGATAGCATTGCTAGTTCATTTTGGATATGTTTGAAATTTCATGAACTCTATTGCTGTTTGGAAGCATGTTCGCATTCAGCGTGTGTTCTCTTTGTTAAGCGACTTACGCCTGGTTTTATAATAGATAGCATTGCTAGTTCATTTTGGATATGTTTGAAATTTCATGAACTCTATTGCTGTTTGGAAGCATGTTCGCATTCAGCGTGTGTTCTCTTTGTTAAGCGACTTACGCCTGGTTTTAAAATAGATTGCATTGCTAGTTCATTTCGGATATGTTTGTAACTGCAGGAGCTTTATTACAGTTTCGAAGCATGTTCGCATTCAGCATGTGTTCTCTTTTAAGCGACCTGCGTTTTGTTTAAAATTGAATACCAAAGAGGTATATTGTCAATTTAGTTATGTTTAGAACTCTATGATCTTTATTACTGCTTCGAACCATGTTCGCCACCAGCGTGTGTCCTCTTTTAAGCGACCTGCGTCTTGTGTAAAATAGATTGCTTCACTAGTTTTGGGTGTTCACGTCAGTGAATTTAAAGCCGCTTAAGGCAATGTAAGAATTATCCAAATACATTCTGTGCATCTTGCCAGTCTCCGCATGTCTGGCTCAATGTAAACACAACTCTTCCGAGCCATCTAAAAGCTTTTGAACTATGTCGGGCACCAGCATTTCAGCATGAATAAACTAGAGCAGATCACAGAAGCGTGGTGCAAAGTGTTTTAGCAACTCCACGTGAACCAGTGCCTTCAAGGCTATCGGGCGCGAATATTTTAACCCCCAATGGTGCACGGGGTGATAAACATGAGGTAATTCATTTATTAAAACGTCCTGGAACTTGCCATCCGTTTACACTGGGGGCGCCACGCCTCTGGGTTCGGGGTTTTTCAAAAGACAATACACTGCCATTGCAAGGAAATAACTAGGGGGCATATTATCAAGGGGGTTTATCTCCGCTTTTTTGGCTTTAAAAGCCAAGAAAGCGGAGATAAAATTATCTCCCTATTACCAAGCTGTTGCTAACACCAGTTAGTGACAGCTAATAGGAGATAGCGGCCATCTTGGGCCCCGCTTTGCATGTCAGTGATATTTATCACTAATGACATGCAAAGTGGGCGTGCCAAGATGTTAGCGACTGGAAACAGTCCCTAACATCGCTATCTCCTATTACCAACTTTTGGAGATATTCCCGCTAAGCGCGAATATCTCCAAAAGCTAACACCTGCCCTGAGCAGTTCTTAGCCATGTTATCCAATGGGAGGTGGATAACATGGCTAAGAGCATTTGCTCGATAATGCATGAATATCACTGACTTTTCAGCGATATTCATGCATTGCGGCCGTTTTTTATCGCATTTGCGATAAACCTTGCTAATAGCAAGGTTCATCTGCGATAAAAATCGGCGATGTGCGGCGATAATTTTTGTCTCTAAACAAGTTAGAGGCAAAAATTATCGCTAGTTGTTGGTAATATGCCCCACGGTCCTCTTCAAGTTGAGAAGCAAATTCTTTGCTACCTTAGCCAACTTAATTTTGATTGTATTATCGATTTTTCACCAGTGAACCCAGGCTTATCAGAAGTTTTTATGGGACTCAGGCCACAACATGATGTGGGCCCCTTCTCTGTGAGCCAGGTCTGGTGGCTTAGCGGACTACAGCGTCCACTGTAGGTTCCTGTGTTTGACTTAATCGTCACAGGCTCCAATCCCAGCGGGTTCACTCAGCTTTCATCCTTTTGTGATTGATAAAACGAGCACCATTGAGTTGGGTAACTTTAAACATCTGTTATTCGACACCAAGATAAGCGCATCTGGGTGAACAGGTGCTTTTCAAATTGTTATGTTATGTTTTCTTGTTCTATGTCAACACCTGGTGGCAGCTAAACTTGCCTGCTTGATCGAGAAAATATCAAAAAACCAGACCAAGCCTGCTTTTGTGACTATATAGATAGATATGGAAGTGGCAGTGGGAGGCCCTGAAAAAAACGGGGCTTGGGGCATCAGCCACAGCGGCTCCCCATGGGATGTCCCTGAATGTACCTCACCTCTAGAAACCAGTCTTGTCTTCCCACATAGCGCTTTAGAAACGAAGAGTTCCATCGATGTGTGTGTATTCTTGTTAAATTATAAACAAAGGGCATTCTCCTCGCAAGGGCCTAAATTTACTAACATGGTACGACCCGCGTCTGTCCCATTAAGCAATGGTCCTAAAAAGCTCTCAGAAGATGCACTCATTCTATGCAGTCTGTCTAGACTCTTACTAAGAGTTCTCTAGGTATTATGTGCATTACAAAGGCAGATAGTCAATCTGTAATTGAATTGGCGGAATTAATTGATCTATGCACAGACTTAAGTATAAGTTACCTGCCATGTAATTATTTATCGTGAATCCACTCATGTCTCCAAATTGGCAAATTTAAATTCTGTATCTTCCGGTTATTTCTTACTAATATTAGTTAGCCTTCAAGAGTCCTGTTAAAAAATAAAACTGACTCTCATAAAGTGTAAGACACACCAGGCATTTGGAGTAAACGTTGAACATAAGTCACAGTCAGCAGATCAAACATGGCTTTGTGCCGTGAGAGTGCGTTGTGCTCTGCACTGGAACCAAGGCGAATATCGATGAGAATCACCCGTCTTGCCAGCACTTTCCTACGCAGGGCTCCAGCGCTTCTGCGGGGGGTGAAATAGAAGAAATAATTGTATGATTATCCGAGAAATCCTAATAGCCTGTGAAGGCGCGCCCATCAAAGCCATCCCCGCATCCTAATGGAAGCGATTCTCAAGCCCGGAGCCGCTTCGTGACCCCTGTCGGATCCCGCCTGCCTAGAGGAAGAATGTGAAATCAGCCCCCTTTGCTGTACTTTTAATAGAACGGCTGGTTTGCGCAGTTTTCTACAAATAAGAAACGCATCTCAAAATCACACAAATTGCATATGGCATTTATTGCCCAGTTTGGAACATAATACATGAAATGGTGGCATAATAAAGGGGTGTATTTGCAATTAAATACAATTCGAAGACAATTGCCAACCTCTCTGTCGAACGACTGTTCCCTAAAGAATTGCTTTTAAAGTGCTACTGGCGAAAAAGATACTTCTCTACAGTCTCCTCAGTCTCCCTTTGAATCGCGAAAAGGGAAAAACGCAGAAAGCAATTAATTTCTATGGAAGTAGAGGCAAAATGAATAAAAATCTTTGAACTCAGAAATCAGGAGTTTTTACGTCTGAATATGGTCAAGTGGCACGGAATATTAGTACCAACATAATTTCACCCAGGTAGTATTCACTTATCTTTTTATGAGTCATCTGGGCTCCAGGGTGGCGGGAGATTTGGGGCTGATCTGCTGGTGGTCCTGGACTCCCTACCCATACCCATACCTGGGAAGCCGTTGGGGCCACGGGTGGTGGCAGTTATTGATTATTTACCTACGGCTCGTTTAAGCGGAGGGCGGTTAATTCAAGCAGCCCGGTGGTTAAACAAAGGCCCCTTGGAGAACGGGCACTAAATAGAATGATGTCGGGGCCGATTCACAGAACTAACTTAAGACAAAATCCTAAACTTACTACTTTGGTATTCACAGAAGTTAGGATTTTGTCTTAAGATTGTCTTAAGACAAACCTAAGACAGACTTAAGACAAACTTAAGACAAAATCCTAACTTAAGTCTGTCTTAAGACAAACTTAAGACAAAATCCTAACTTCTGTGAATACCAAAAGTAGTAAGTTTAGGATTTTGTCTTAAGTTAGTTCTGTGAATCGGGCCCTACGTATTTATGTGTAAGTATTTCAATAAGTGGTGTTCTTAAGTGATAAGCAATATATTGGAGAGTTACAAATTAAGAAGGCCAATGGAGTAGTGGGGTTTCTTGTCTGGGATCTAGTCCCTTGTCAAGCAGCATCCACAATCCTAGTCAGTTAAAGGCAGGTAACTCCAAATTAACCTGCACTTACCCTATGGTAGCTCGGCACGGAGCAGTCAGGCTTACTTTGGAGACAGTGTATAGAATAGGCGTGCAATTTTCCTCAGCAAATCAGTTTATGTTGCATATCGTGACCTGATGCTTCTGCACTATTGGCTGGTCCAGAGGGACTCAAAAAATTCAGATGGCCTCCATTAACAAATAATGCTTGGTAAACATTATTCTAGACCTTTTTCTTAATATTTCAAACAAGGTTCTTAAATGCCATTATTATATGGGCGGGTTACAAGCGGGCAATGTACATTTCTGCATTTAAGTACCCATAGGCCCATGGCTATCCCGTTCACTATATGGCCAAGTACCGGGTAGTCGCCAGTTTCATGATAAGTATTGCACTGTTTTACATAATCTTTTACATCAGACATCCTTAACAAGGTATTCCTAGAAATCTTGACGTCATGAGTACAATTAATACGCAGTAAAGGTGTTGCATTTCCCCCTTTTTAAACAGGAAAATTGACATACCTGCAATGGGCCCATAGTCGTCACCTATTAGTCTCCTTAATAATCAGTGATTGCATGCACAACAAAGGTAGGTTAATCCATGTAAAGCAAATCTTGTATGGTGAAGCATTTACTTCAGGGTGTAACATTTCTGAGCTCCTCTTCGGGTGTTCCTTTACGCATCCTTCTTTTCTCCGGTGTCTGGGATAGTGAATAACTTAACTAAAATACACAAAAGTGATGGACGGAAGGCCTGAATTACTCGCAACCACGTGTTAGCATCCAGCCTGCATCCCAGTTCATTGTAAAAGCCGAACATGGTAGAAAGTTTCCACTTTCCGCCTAAACAAACGAGCCTATCTGGAAGTGTCCATGTCACACGACCGTGAAAGGTTTAGGCATGGTTTGCAAACGTCGGACTTATGTGATTATGGGCCATATGCCCTGACGGTAGAAAAAGCGCAAAAGGGCGCTGACATCATGGTTTCATGGCTCAATTACCAATAGATTAGCTCCAGGTTACCTTAGTCTTAATAACGGAGAACCTCATTTCCGGGATGTAATGCTAATTTGTGTTCCACTTTTTAAGTGGGATTGTAAGTGCCACGTTAATAAATACGTGTAACTCTTAAAAAAGTCGGTATGTCATTACAATGAATGATGGGTGTTAATCAGACAATTTGCCAAATCAGCTTGTAGGTTAATGGTTAAGGCGTTCATATGGTAAGGAGGGAAGGATGCGTTCATTTAGATATGATGTCTTTTATGATGATCACTCGCAGTTACTAAGTGTCAGATGTGGCAGTTACTGCAATACCCCATTAGCTAAGATTAGGCTCCGTCAGCCGTGGGGTATGCTTCACATTATTCATTCCCAGCATCATCCTTCCTTAGGCATCATATTCGATAATGGAGTAAAGTAACCTCCAAGTTTGCAATCATCTATGTTTGTATCAGAAGATTAGTACTGCCAGGTAGCTTGGCAAGGAAGGCATGTCACTGCAAGAAGTTGCAGCCAGCCCGAAGTTATTTTATCAACCGTCTACCTTCGTCGTTACTGATGGGAGGCCCTGCGTGCCATCAGCTGTGCATTCATACATGAACAGGGAGTGGTGTGAAGTGGCTCCCAGCAACTAAGGCGGTAGGTCGGGGGGCGGGCGAGCGCGCCAGTAAACTACTCGCCCTGTGGCGGGGTCCCAGGCAAGAAAAGGGTGTGGACTTCCCCTTTTGGTATGGACTGGCTGCCCATGGAAAAGGGCAAGCAGTTGTTGTGGTACTCTGGGCTGGCGGGAGAGGTGGGACTGACCTGCTGGTGGTCCTGACCACTCCTGCCCTACCCGTGATGACGGGGTGTCGGTTTATAAACATTGGAGGGGGTATACCCCGGTATGTTGGTCACAAGTAGTGGCAGATTATTTACCTGCGGCTCTGTTGACCGGAGGGCGGTCAACTTAAGGAGAGCAGGCTATATTGGTTGTGGCCTGCTGGCACAGCCCGAAGGACAAGCAAAAAGGCCCCTTGGAGAGCGGGGTCTAAATATAATGACAATCTATAACTTTGAGATTATCTAATAATGTTGTGTTGATAAGCAAGTAATTTTAAAGATTTACCTAAACCTTAATCAAGATGAATAAAAGATTAATGACACTGCTTGAAGTTTAATAAATAAAAGACTACGCGGTGAATGACAAAAACCTGTTTCATGTCTTTTTTTGGGAAGGGGGCGACTTGCACCCGGTAGGCACACTATGAGCGGCGCCACCCGAGCCTAGAGGCGTGGCGCCCTTAGTGGCATCCGGGGGCAGAGCCAGCAGGGATGTTCAAAGCGGTAGCCAATCAGGACAGGGAAGAGCTAGCACACGTCGTCAGGGAGGCAGGGCTGACCGTCCCTCCCCCGAGGGTACAAAGCCCCGGGGGAGGCTGAACTAACCCTCTTTGTCCTCTTCCACCAGCTCCGGCGGCAGCAGACCAGCAAAAGAATTGCCCACCCACCCATCCCTTCAACAAGGAAGAGAACGGCGGGGTCCCAGGCAAGAAAAGGGTGTGGACTTCCCCTTTTGGTATGGACTGGCTGCCCATGGAAAAGGGCAAGCAGTCGTTGTGGGACTCTGGGCTGGCGGGAGAGGTGGGACTGACCTGCTGGTGGTCCTGACCACTCCTGCCCTACCCGTGATGACGGGGTGTCGGTTTATAAACATTGGAAGGGGTATACCCCGGTATGTTGGTCACAAGTAGTGGCAGATTATTTACCTGCGGCTCTGTTGACCGGAGGGCGGTCAACTTAAGGAGAGCAGGCTATATTGGTTGTGGCCTGCTGGCACACCCCGAAGGACAAGCAAAAAGGCCCCTTGGAGAGCGGGGTCTAAATATAATGACAATCTATAACTTTGAGATTATCTAATAATGTTGTGTTGATAAGCAAGTAATTTTAAAGATTTACCAAAACCTTAATCAAGATGAATAAAAGAATAATGACACTGCTTGAAGTTTAATAAATAAAAGACTACTCGGTGAATGACAACAACCTGTTTCATGTCTTTTATGGGAAGGGGGCGACTTGCACCCGGTAGGCACACTATACATAATGTGCGTCTATTCCATTTTACTGGGTAGGGGCCTGTGCACTCTACAAAGAAATGGTCACCTCAGTCAGGAGGGGAAGATTGAAATGCAGTGCATGTTGGGATATGTGGATGTTAGCCTCTTCCAGTGACTTGTTTTACCTATAATAGTGAAGGCTGACACTTGGGTAGGGTTTTCATGTGAGGATCAATTGGTGTACTTAGTCTTGGTCAAGTGTTCAATAAATTTTTTTGACCCAGCACATATCTAAAATAACGTTTATGATTGTGTTTCTGTTTAATAAAATATATACTCTCATTATGAAGGGGTGAATATGTCCCAAAAGGAAATAGATGTATACTGTGTTGGAGAAACATATCTATGGCTAATAATGCATACCAAAAAGGACGTTTAATTTTCTCTAGTTTATTGGACTTCGCTTCACCGAAGATAAGGGGAGGAGATCAGGCGCTCAACCAGAAGACAGAGGGAGCACAGTGGAAAGATAAAGCCTATTCAGGTGAGAGGCGCTCCCTATTTTGAGTGTGATGGGGGAGGGGGTTGTTATTGGACGATGTAAATCTCACCTGCACAGCAATAATGGCTGTTAATCACCCCCCTTGTTATGTGCACTAAACTGTGGGTGGGATCCATAAATACAGGCAGGATGTATGCCAGGTGTTATTGCCGGCATTAATGCCTAATAAGAACACCGGAAAGTTGTGGTCTTGGAATAGCACTGTAGCTCTTAAGCTCTGAGCCATAACAGATGTGGAAGGCCCTTACACAGAATAAAGTCATGTTCCTGTGTGTGGGCCTATAACTCAGGAGGAAGGCCTTTAGCAACCATTATAACCCTTGACAGCACGCCATTATTCTATTTTATTCCTGAGTGATGTAAAGTGGAGTTTTCTGAGAGACATTTTAACAATGACAGTTGAGTCAGCTATTAATCCCCTTGACTCAGATCAGAGATGCTGCAACTATGTTGTATGCCCTTCCTGCAGTGATGTATCACATCTACATTTTTCAATATGAAGAAGCAAGTGCCGTGATCAGCCAGCCTGACACCAACCTGAAATTATTACCTCAGCGTTACAAAGATTACCTGCAGGAAAAGCTCCTGGATTGGACAAACTCCCTGGGGATATGTTTCGGGATGAACCGTCAATTTGGGGCCCCTACTTCCTAGTATTATTCAATGCCATTATGAACGGCATGCCCATCCCTGAGACCTGGGCCGGGGCTGAGATTGTACCAATCTTTAAAAAGGGTTCTCCGTTGTTGCCTGCAAACTAAAGACCGATCAGTTTGATCGATGTCACACAAACACTGTTTGCCAGGGTAATATTGGATCGAATCCAGGGCTGGATGGAAGAAAATCATATTATCAGCCCATACCAGGCAGGATTCAGGAAAAACACCTCCACACACGACCAAGTATTTAGATTTCAACTCATTACATGGAAGACAGTATCAATGGAGGGTGGCAGCCTCTATTTTGTATTTGTGGACCTGAAAACTGCTTATGATCTCGTCCCTAGACCCAAATTGTGGGGGTTTTCTAAGAGATATGGGGATGCCTGCCTATCTACTTGACATATTGATCAAGTTGCATGATAACACCTATGCCAAAGTCAGATTTGGAAGGGGTGGAGAATTGACCGGCAGACTCTTAGTTGGCAGAGGTGTAAGGCAGGGCTGCGTGGATGCACCGACCCTGTTTTGCCTCTTTGTTAACGCATTAATCCCGCTTCTGGCCGAGGTAGTAAACAACGATGCCCCTAAGTTAGCTAACACCAGGGTGGCAGCATTGATGTTTGCTGACGATACCCTCCTCCTATCAAAGACACCAATGGGCATTCAGAGGTTACTGGATAGTTTCGCCCTATTCTTTAGTAACAGGGGTCTGGCGATCAACACTGCCAAAACTAAATTCATGATCGTCAACCCTCCCAAGACAACCCTTACTAACCCTCAATTGGATGGCATTTATCTGGAAAGGGTGTCCGTATTTGAATACCTTGGTGTCACCCTATCGAAGAAATGCAGACGGCGCCCCAAATAGCCAAAGCCAAGGTTAAGCTTTCACAGTTTTCCGGGAGTATAGCCAAACTAGCCAGGGAGTCACCTTTTAAACCTATTGGTCCCGCGCTTGAAATGTACAGGGCTCAAGCGCGTGGCGCAACTTTGTATGGAGCAGAATTATGGGGGCATTCTTTGCCTTTTACCTTAGTTGCAACTGAGAATAGATTCTTAAGACAAATAATGGTCCTCCCGGCGAGTACCCCGCTAATCCCTCTACGATTAGACTTGGGCATTTACCCGATCAAGGATGAGATTGCCCTAAAACCGTTGATGTTCTGGCGAAGGCTCTGGGCAACTCCCAAATTAGCATCATATCAGGCAGACACAAATGAGCTGTTATCTTACCCAGTCTTGATGAAAAGGGTCCCTTGGTTTGCCCATGTAAAGCACGAGTGCGAAAGGCTTGGTCAACCCTTTATGTGGAGCACTCCGGGTGGTACCTGTCCGTCAGTCCCTCGAGCCCTAGTGCCCAAGACTTTTTGTACTCTAAAGCTTGAAGCACTGCAAACAAACCCCAAATTAGGCTCCCTCACAACACAGTTTCTTGCAGTGAAGGATAACTATGAGTTAGAAATATTCATGGATGATATCCTCCCCCAGGCTGCAAGAAAGCTCTACGTACAGTTTAGACATAGCACTTTGCCTATTCGTGCGGTCACTAACAAATGGGCCGGACAGAAAGAGGAGGGTTGCCCTGTATGTACTACACAAGAAGAAACAGAAATGCTTGTTTTATTTTTCTGTCCTGGCTACCAAAAAACAAGGCGCTACTGGCTTGTGCAGCTCTGTCGGAATTTGGGCTTTGAGCTCTGTAGGGAGGCTCTCTGGGTTTTAAAATATGATACATCCAAACCTATTGTGTTCGCTGTTTCAAGATATTTAAACACAATGTGGCGTAGGAGGTGGGCTTTTATTCAGAAGGGTAAAAACTTATCAAATGTGTATCAGCAGCATACTTATAAATGTGACTACTATGTGTACAGTCTCTGTTAGATACTGATTTTAGCATTAGATTATCCTGTATATAGAATTGTAAATCGCATTAATTTTTTTATATTTCGTCATTTTAAATTATTTATTGAACTATTGCTGCTATTTTCTTTTAGTTGAGTGTTGATTGTATCACATCAATTGATATACATTTTTCCCGCAGTGTCAATCTATTGCCTCCCCTCCCCCTACCTTGGCTATTTGGTAAAATTACCGTACCTGCTTCAAAATTGGGAATTGTATCATTTATGGAGTGTTCCCTTTTTAATCTTGATATACAGTACTCAATAATGTGTGTTATTCTGTGCCTGTGCTTATTTTTTATGGTCCTGGTGACCGAAATAAAAGTTTTTGAAATGAAACAAAACGAAATTATTTTGCAGCCTTTGGTGATAAATGGAATCATTTGTGAAGTGCCTTGAAGCAGTCAGACAGCATGGTCACTAGCCAACATGGGATCCCTGGTTTGGCCAAGCATGTCCATGAGAGAGAGAAAAAATGAATGTGTCCTCCTGTAATGCAACTGGTGCTATGTAAAGCGCTCTGATACTCGATTCGGGTCTAGTTCGCAATATATAAAACTCTGTAAAAAAAAAAAAAAAGGAGGTGGCCAAACTGAATGCATGTAAGGAACAGAGGCTCCCCACATACACTTTCCTGAGTGAGTATTTTAGCTAGTCACCTTTTGCTGGTCCTGCGTTTATCTCTCAAGGGTCTCTGCAGGGTTGAGGGGTCACACCCCACTGGAAAAGTGGACCATTGCTTTATGACACACAGAGGGTGGTGGCTGGGGTCATGAGAAGGCACAGCAGAATGGGGGTAGAGATGCGAGTTCATGAGATGAACAGGACTTGCATTTCAATGGGCAGGACAACCAATAGGATCAACGTCAGAGTTGGATCATCTGTTTGATTTAAACGTGTAATTGTAATTGCATTTATATAGCGCTTCCTTCCCCTGATGAGGTGTCGAAGCACTTTTTTGGCGAGTAGTACCCTGCTCCGGAACACATAAAGGGTTAGTGTTGAATTAGTGTAGTGAAACTTGAAAGTCATTTGAGTGCTGGATATGTTAGTCAGTTATTTGGATTGAGAAGAGTAGCGAATGGATAGAAGAGGGAAAAAGTTTTACATTTGTATAAAGCTTGCTACCCTTGATGAAGTGTCGAAGCGCTTTTTCAGTGAATAGCACGCTACTCTGGATCCTATAAAGGATTAGTGATTAATTAGTATAGTGAAATATGAAATTTAGTAAGAGAATTGGACATGTTAGTCTGTTATTTGGATTGAAAAGGAGAGTGGAGGTATAGAAGAGGGAAAGATTTAGACTTTTTTTTCATTTGTTTGTTTTAGAGGTCATAGCAGTAGGAGGAGACTTGGGATGAGTAAAAGGGATGTGGAGGGGAAGAGTCTGAGGGAAGTGTTTAGAAAGGTTTTAGAGGTCATAGCAGTAGGAGGAGACTTGGGATGAGTAAAAGGGATGTGGAGGGGAAGAGTCTGAGGGAAGTGTTTAGAAAGGCTTGTTTTGGTGATCGGTAAAGTAAAAGAGGTACGAGATGATGCAAGGAGGGGTGGAGTGGGAAAGAGTCCAGAAAGGTTTATTCGGGGATCATTGTAGCGGTATGGGGTTTCGGATGAATTAGAGAGTGGAGGTAGAGGCTGTATTGATAGAGGTATAGGGTGAGAAATAGGTGCTCAACACACATATTTCACATACACTACACACAACATGTGTTCTACATGCAAATATTTTGATCATATTCACACAGGAGAACTTATTGGCAGCCACCACGTATTGGTGCCTTGTCCCTGCCATGCTTGACCTGCCTTGGCATTGTTTCCATTATTGTCGAACCGTAGAAGGGTCACTTATACTTTGTGAAAGAATTGCATCTTTGTAAAGTTAATAACAAAAAACAAAAACAAATAAACTGCTTGTTTTAGCTTCAGCGACACAATTTGCCCGTTCTTTGTCATTACTAGGCTGAGACCTCAAGGACTCACTTGAAAAAGTTAATGTTTACTTTTAATTAAAAAATGAGAAATATGTGACAGGGCTTTGGGAAAAGGCTAATTAGCCCCCGCTAATTGATGTAAATCCTCCAGTATTTAGCAGGCTTCAGAGTGTATTAAATGCTCAGGATTCCTGAACTGTCTTCGCGCTGAGCACCGTCTCGCGCCTGAAGGTGGTCGTCGGAGTATCTCAGCTGCATCCCACCCATCAGCACCCGCGACGGCCGTCACATCCGGTCTGTATTAAAGATGCGCTTTCCAAGGGCAAGGACAAGTGCAAGGGTTGTGTGAGATTGGAGAGTTCGGCGTTTGCCAACTTTGTGAAGCCTTTTTTAAAACGTTGCTAACATCACGAAGTTGTTTTAATAACAAAGGGGAGAGAAAAAAACGAGGGAAAAACAGTAACATCGACTAATAGCGAAAGGTTATTACTGGAAACACGCAAGGATTGCTGCAATCACAACCGCTGCCACTTCATGAAGTTGTAAAGTTCGTAACCTCGAGTGAATTCTTGGGTTCCTGGTTATATTTGCAATGGGAAGTCTTATTAAACCACTGTTAGGGAGACACCGAAGGATAACAGGAGGTAAACCCTTCAGGCTCTTTTGAATAAGTTGACGATTGTTCGAAATTAAAAGTTTGAGAGGCAGAAACCAGGGGCTTTAGAGATGGTGGCACCCTGTGCAACAATCTCTGTTGGCGCCCCCTCTCCCCACCCCTCAAAATATGCATTTTGTTTCTTTGGTGCGGTCTATAAATTCATGGCTGTGTACCTGCATTATTTCCCATAGAGTCATAATTTTTGTTGGCCTATGTGTGACCATTATTCTGTCTCCAGAACTGTCAGCCATGTGCAGTTGGCAAGCGCTTCAATTGAACTCCTTAACAGGTAGGGCGGCGGTCATGGGTTGGATGAATGGGTGTGGGATGAGAAGGAAACACGCAGGAAAGGGTGGTGGGGACCCACTGGCCCATAAGTACCCGCTTCCGTCTCCCTCTACTTGCAGAGAGGCCAAGAAAAAGATGATCATGCAATTTGATACTTTTCTTACCTAGTGACAGGCACTTACAACAACATACACCGTTTTCAGTCTCAACTCCAGAGCTCTAAATCATGTCCAATCCACAACATCTATTCACACTTTTAAATCACACTATACAAGGATCGTTGCATGAAAACCAAAACTACAGAAACTCAACACAGAAAAATAAATACTCCTACCGGTTAGGGGCGCAAACCATGCAACATGCTCTAAAATGAGTGAAATGTAAAACAGAACTTCACAGTGTGTGTAAGTAGACCAGAGCAATGTTTACTTGTGTGTTGATAGTAATACCTAATTTATGTACAAGTGGGTGATGGAGGAGCACAGTTGTGGGGATTAAGACAGAGCAAAAAGTAAAATAAAATTCCGTATTTCTAGATGAGGGACAGAGAGAGAGAGAGAGAGAGAGTGAGAGAGAGGGGGAGAGATAGAGAGAGTGAGAGAGTACATGCACGTGCAAGGGTATTGTGGAGTAGGTGACGCAAGGAATTAAATGTGAAAGGTCTGAATGAAAAGGGTGAGGAAGGAGATTTGAGAGAGGATTCCAGAAAGATGCGGTGAATAAGAGGGTCTACGCGTATAGCAGAATGAGAAAATGCAGAGGAAAATGGTACCAAAGGAAGAACTGGAGTAAATGATTTACTTCCAAAGAAACTACTTCCAAAGAACTTGGAAATGTCTTATATTAAGTCTTATTTTTTAAGAATTGATAGATTTTCAATTCTAATTATTCACATACTGTTATTTATTCATTTGAGACTGTTATTATGAACAGGCAAAGTCAATAGACCTGGTTTGTTTTAGGCACACGTTCGTTGCTCTGTGATCTATCTGGATACATTTAAGAAAACTCACTGAGGCACACAATAATTTACTCTATCAAAAGAACAGGATTCTACTTCAAATATTTAAAGTCACTAAATTCATTGAACAGGCCTCACCTTTTTGGAACAGATTTCTTGTTAGGGACCCCCCTCCCCCACAATTCTGTTCCATACCACTCAAACACGCTAGAATCATAGACCTGTATCTTGAAAAGAAGCATTTACTTTTACATTTCTGACTGTGCTGTGTGCATGGAAGGGCCCTGCTAATGGTAAGCACCAACGCTGAATACAGCCTGCCATTGAAATGTGATTCTCTGCTGTCTTACATTGAAGTCTTTAACTTTACAAATGAAAAACTCTGATCTGGTTCTCAGCAAGGACTTTAAGAGCCCAAGATGTAATTCAAGGCAGCCACACAGTTCTGTTTTACATTTCACTCAGTTTAGAGCGTGTTGCATGGTATGCGCCCCTAACCTGTAGGAGTATTTCTTTTTCTCTGTTGAGTTTCTGTAGTTTTGGTTTTAATGCAACGATCCTTGTATAGTGTGATTTAAAAGTGTGAATAGATGTTGAAGATTGGACATGATTTAGAGCTCTGGAGTTGAGACTGAAACCAGTGTATGTAGTTGTAAGTGCCTGTCACTAGGTAAGAAAAGCATCAAATTGCATGTTCATCTTTTCCTTGGCCTCTCTGCAAGTAGAGGGAGACGGAAGCGGTTACATATGGGCCAGTGGGTCCCCACCCCCTTTCCTGCGTGTTTCCTTCTCATCCCGCACCCATTCTTCCAACCCATGACCGCCGCCCTACCTGTTAAGGAGTTCAATTGAAGCGCTTGTGTCAGGTTTGCCCCACAAGTCTTACCTTTGCTTGTGGCGCGATTCCGCAGAGGCGGCAAGAGCACCCGTCCCTGTACCCACCTGACCCTCGTGGACGATTATACCCAGCAGGGATGAGATGGACGCAGGGATGGGAGCCAGGGTGTAGGGTTAAGGATGGCGTGGAGCTGGTGGGGGGTCCCGGTGTCACTGGAAACCAGAACAAGAAAGATCAGAAAGTGAAGCAGACCCGAAAAGGAACCACCCCACATACACACACACAGGACCAGTTACCCTTGAGGACTCACCAAGGCTCTTGAAACGAATGTTCCCCGATGAGTGTAGCTCCGGATGTGAATAGCGAGGAAGGCGCTCCTGCGCGATATCGCAAAGTGCACACTAAATAAAGCGCCCCTGCGCGTTCACCCAAGCTAAAACAAAATGAAAGCGCTCCTGCGCGGGTAGCTGAAAACCGGAAACAACCACCCAGGTATGTGGTATCCCTGGTAAGGTGACAGGGTCTGTAGGCAGGGTTATTCCCAATGGCGCTCCTGCGCAGTGGGAAAACTAAAGTGTACACCCAAAACACAATCCTAGGTTCAATGTACACCCTTAGGGCGCTCCTGCGCACCAAGGGTCATGAAAACAAAAAATGAGCTTTTCCTGGAACCCCCAGGTGAATAATTGCACAAGCGCTCCTGCGTGGCGCTTTCTGAGACAAGGTAGCGCTTCAGCGCGGCTTGCCTCCTAGAAGGGTAAGAATCAAAGTATCCCTTCAGCTCGGCTCTCCGAGAAGGCAGCAGAAACAAAGTATCTTTTCAGCGCGGCTCTCCGGGAAGGCAGTTTGAAACAAAGTATCTTTTCAGCGCGGCTCTCCGGGAAGGCAGCTGAAACAAAGTATCCCTTCAGCGCGGCTCTCCGTGAGTCAGCAGAAGAGAGCTTGGAAGGGCATGCAGGTCTCGGCAAACAGTGTTCCAGCAAGGTACTGGAATCCGAAGCACTCAGCCGGCGGGAAACGCGAGGTTTATGCGTTTTCCCCCGGAAGTGCTTCTGAGCCTTGCTGCCTGGTGACTAGACCGGGTACTCGACTTCCGCCGGAAGTGAGTATCCCGGCCTCCCGTGTGTGATTGCGGAAATGGCCGGCCGCGGCAACGCCGCGAGCCGTGACAGTACCCACCCCCAGAACAGAACCCCTCCAAAGCCACCCCCGAAGTCAGAAAAGAGAGACAGGGCGAGGACACAGGGGATGACGGAGATGGAAAGCACGGACCAGAACAGGAGCATGGCGTACATGGGACAAGGGCTCCCAGGATCGTTCATCTGGACCGTACCCCTTCCAGTCCACTAGGTAGAACAGCTTGCCCTTGGTACGACGGGACCCCAAGATAGCCCTGACTTCATATTCATCATGGCCCTCCACCACCACCGGAGAAGGGGGAGACGGAAGAGAACTGCCAGACTGAACCGCCCGCAACAGGGAGACGTGGAAGACCGGATGGATTTTCATGTGCGGAGGCAGGGACAGCTTCATGGCCACAGGGTTGATTACCTTCTCCACAAGAAAGGGACCCACATAACGCGGCAACAGTTTTTTGGGCCCATGCACATTCAGGTGCCGAATAGAAAGCCACACGCTATCACCTTCGCGATACGCGGGTTCTCGTTGTCGATGAGCATCTGCACGCTCCTTGTAGGTGTCTTTTGCTTTTGCCAACTCGAACCGTGCCTTTTGCCACAGGTCGCGCAGTGTCGCATGGTAAGAACGTACGGAGGGCAAGGGGCAGTCCTGAGGCTCTTCCCATGCCGACGTGCGGGGATGGCGTCCATGGAGGCAGAAGAAAGGGGACATGCCGATGGCCGAATGCTTGCTGTTGTTGTACGCATACTCGGCCATCCATAGCACTTCGGACCATTCCTTCTCGACTGACAGCAGCAGACAACGGAGGTACTGTTCCATGGTGTGGTTTGTCCTTTCGGCCTGTCCGTCGGTCTGGGGGTGGTATGCTGAGGAGAGACGTACGTCCATCTCGAGTATCCTGCATGTCTCCTTCCAAAAACGGGACACGAACTGCGATCCCCTATCCGTTATGACCACGGACGGAATGCCATGGAGACGAACCACCTCTTGTACGAATATCAAGGCCAGGTCGGCCGCCGTGGGAAGTTTCGTCAAGGGGACGAAATGTGCCATCTTGGTGAGGTGGTCCACGATTGTGAGAACCGTGGTGTGTCCTGTTTTGGTGAGCGGGAGCTCAACCACAAAGTCCATGGAGACGGTATGCCAGGGAGAAGGAGGCACAGGAATGGGCTGTAAACGACCAACCGATGGTTCGGATCTGTTCTTGCCAAGCAGGCAAACGGCGCAGTTCGTCACATGTGCCTTTGTATCCGTCACCATCGTTGGCCACCAATACTGCCTCCGCACAAGATCGAGCGTTTTGTGGTAACCTGGATGGCCGGAGAGAACATGATTGTGACACGAGTATAGGGCCTTCGTTTGATCGGCTACCCCGGTTAGATGTGTTTGGTTACTGGGCCCTCCTTCTTCGTCCCCTTCCGAGACCACGGGATCGGACCGTGTCGTGTCTAGTTCTGCCTGGCCGCTGGAACGAACAGGAGCGATGATGCCCTGGAAATGTTTCTCTGGTAAGATCAGGCCAGGCTCATGGTCTTCGGCGTTTTCTTCCGTTTCAGCCAGCCGCGACAGTGCATCTGCTTTGGCGTTGTCTTTCCCGGGCCGGAATGTAATCATAAAGTCGTACTCGTTGAAGAATAAGGTCCATCGGAGCTGTCGGGCTGTGAGGGCACGTGCTGATCGTAGAAACTGCAGGTTTCTGTGGTCTGTATAGATGGTCACTTTATGTTTCGAGTCCTTCAGGAAGTGTCGCCATTCCTCGAATGCGGTCTTGATGGCTAGCAGTTCTCGGTCAGACACGGTGTAGTTGCGCTCGGCGGGTTGGAGTTTCTTAGAGTAAAAGGCCACGGGATGCAGTCGGCCCGTCTCGCAGTTCCGTTGTGAGAGCACACCGCCTATGGCGTCCTTGGAAGCATCAGCCTCTACGATGAAAGGCTGCTCGGTATCAGGGTGCACCAGAACCGGGGCCATGGTAAACCGTCTCTTTAGTTCCTGGAATGCGTTGTCAGCTTTTTGGTCCCAATCAAAACGTACTCCCTTGCGCAGCAAGCGCGTGATGGGAGCCACCATCTCAGAGAAGCCAGTGATAAAACGACGATAATAGTTGGAAAAGCCGAGGAACCGTTGGACGCCCTTCACCGACTCAGGTGTAGGCCAAGACAGGATGGCTTCCACTTTTTTGTTGTCCATTTGAATGCCTGCCGGTGTGATGATGTGCCCCAGGAACTCAACCGATGTGACGTGAAACAGGCTTTTTTCTAACTTCACGTACAGCCGGTGTTTCTCCAGTTGCTGTAGGACTGAACGTACATGATGGACGTGCTCTTCGTTGGTTTGTGAATAAATCAGGATGTCGTCGATGTAGACGATACAAAAGACGTCGATGTAGTCCCTCAACACCTCATCTATAAAAAACTGGAAAGCGGCGGGGGCGTTGCAGAGTCCGAACGGCATAACCTGGTATTCGAAGAGGCCGAACTTCGTCCGGAAGGCGGTCTTCCATTCGTCACCCTTCCGGACCCTGACAAGATGGTAAGCCCCCCGAAGATCCAGTTTGGTGTAAATGGTGGCGTTTTTGACCTGGTCCAGGAGGTTGGTTATCAACGGTAGCGGGTACCGGTTTTTAATCGTGATGGTATTCATCGCACGAAAGTCGATGCAGGTCCTCAAATCCCCTTCCTTCTTCGACACGAAGAAAAGAGGAGAGGAAACCGGAGATCTGGAGTGACGTATGAAGCCATTGTCCAGGTATTCGTCCAGATAGGAGCGGAGGTGGATGTTCTCTTTTTCTGTGAGCGAGTAGATCCTGCTGCATGGCAACGTGGAGCCGGGAATCAGGTCTATGCGGCAGTCAAAGGATCGATGGCGTGGCAAAGTGTTGGCTCCCTTCTTATCGAATACCCCCGCTAGGTCCTGGTATTCTTTCGGTATGGTTCCTTGGGAAACCATTCCCATCCCTACTACAGGTAACGAGTGTGCCTGTATGACCCGAGGACCTGTCAGGTCGATTTCTGCGTAACAGGTGCTATTACAGTACTCTGATTCAAGATGGACGGTTCTGGTCACCCAATCGATGCGGGGATTGTGCTTCACCAACCAAGGCAAACCCAGGATCACCTTGAACTGAGGGGCATCAATGACGTCGAAACATACGGACTCGGTGTGGTTGTTTGAGAAAACCATGGTCAAGGTTTCTGTTCGGTGTCGGATGGGGCCGGAAGTAAGGTCCGTTCCGTCAACGGCCTTGACGGGTTCAGGTTGGGCCTTCGTCACAGTGTCGATACCCAATGCGCGGGAAAACGCTGTATCGATGAAGCAGCCTGTCGCCCCGGAATCCAACATGGCGGTCACCACCCAGGTTCTGCCCGCCAGATTCCGTAAGGACACGTCCATGCCGACGTGATGACTACCGTCGTATACCACTGGGATCGCAGATGTGCTTGATGAAGAACCCAGAAGACGGACCCCTGTGTCTACTGGGTTTCCTCGTTTCCCGTCTTGTCTCCCTTGCTGATGGGCAACACGAACGGCCTTCTGCCTCGTGGTCTTGAGGGCTTAGCAGGGCATTCCCGTACGAAGTGGCCGCTTTTGCCACAATACAGGCACTGGTTCTGCTTCCTCCTTTTTTCCCGTTCTTGACTGGTCAGGGGTCCTCTGACGCCTCCGATCTGCATGGGTTCGGACGCTTCTCCCTGGGGAGCAGGTGCTTCTTTGGCTTTCTCGACGCCCTTGTCTCCGATGGGCAAGAGACGGTTGTCGTTCCCTTTTCCCCTGTCGGTCTTTCTTTCCTGTAGGCGGAAGTTCATTTTCACCACCATGTCAATGAAAGGGCCTATAGCTTCGGGCGGATCGGGATACTGCGAGATGAGGTCCTTTAGGTCATCCCGTAACCCTCGATAGAACACAGATACTTTCTTGTCCTCTGGCCAGTGGGCCTCGATGACCAGCCGGTTGAACATGGTGATGTAATGGAGCAAGTCCTGGTTGCCTTGCTTGAGGCCGAGCAACTCGTTGTCTGCAGCCTGCACGAAGGTATGGCGAGCGAACATACGCCGCATAGTTTCCTTAAACGTAGGCAGGTGGTTAAGCATGGGATCGTCGTTCTCTACCAAGGAGATGGACCACTGAGCCGCATCCCCGCCCATGTAAGAAAGTATGTAGGCGACCTTGGAAGCATCGTCGGGAAAGGCCGCAATTCTGGCCATGAAATGTAGTTGGCATTGATGGATGAATATTCCGTACTTAGTACTATCTCCGTAGAAACGTTCGGGTGGTGCCAACTGCACCGGGTGGGGAGTGACGACCTGGATGGCTGTGTCTTGGTTCGTGGTGGTGGTGGAAGGACCCCCAAAGGTGAACGTTGGTTGTCTCAACAGGCCGTCTGGTCTGGCTCTGGGGCTGGGAGTAGAACCCCAAGGATTAGTGACCCCGGCTGCCATTTGACCCTGTAGGGCCGTTATGTCCTGGCGGAGGGCGAGGTTCTCTGTTTGCATGGCAGCCAGCATGACCGCGATGTCTTGCAGAGTGACTTCCTGATTGCTCATGTCGTCTGGGCGGAATAGTTTTCGTGGGCTTCGGATTCTGTCAGGTTTGCCCCACAAGTCTTACCTTTGCTTGTGGCGCGATTCCGCAGAGGCGGCAAGAGCACCCGTCCCTGTACCCACCTGACCCTCGTGGACGATTATACCCAGCAGGGATGAGATGGACGCAGGGATGGGAGCCAGGGTGTAGGGTTAAGGATGGCGTGGAGCTGGTGGGGCGTCCCGGTGTCACTGGAAACCAGAACAAGAAAGATCAGAAAGTGAAGCAGACCCGAAAAGGAACCACCCCACATACACACACACAGGACCAGTTACCCTTGAGGACTCACCAAGGCTCTTGAAACGAATGTTCCCCGATGAGTGTAGCTCCGGATGTGAATAGCGAGGAAGGCGCTCCTGCGCGATATCGCAAAGTGCACACTAAATAAAGCGCCCCTGCGCGTTCACCCAAGCTAAAACAAAATGAAAGCGCTCCTGCGCGGGTAGCTGAAAACCGGAAACAACCACCCAGGTATGTGGTATCCCTGGTAAGGTGACAGGGTCTGTAGGCAGGGTTATTCCCAATGGCGCTCCTGCGCAGTGGGAAAACTAAAGTGTACACCCAAAACACAATCCTAGGTTCAATGTACACCCTTAGGGCGCTCCTGCGCACCAAGGGTCATGAAAACAAAAAATGAGCTTTTCCTGGAACCCCCAGGTGAATAATTGCACAAGCGCTCCTGCGTGGCGCTTTCTGAGACAAGGTAGCGCTTCAGCGCGGCTTGCCTCCTAGAAGGGTAAGAATCAAAGTATCCCTTCAGCTCGGCTCTCCGAGAAGGCAGCAGAAACAAAGTATCTTTTCAGCGCGGCTCTCCGGGAAGGCAGTTTGAAACAAAGTATCTTTTCAGCGCGGCTCTCCGGGAAGGCAGCTGAAACAAAGTATCCCTTCAGCGCGGCTCTCCGTGAGTCAGCAGAAGAGAGCTTGGAAGGGCATGCAGGTCTCGGCAAACAGTGTTCCAGCAAGGTACTGGAATCCGAAGCACTCAGCCGGCGGGAAACGCGAGGTTTATGCGTTTTCCCCCGGAAGTGCTTCTGAGCCTTGCTGCCTGGTGACTAGACCGGGTACTCGACTTCCGCCGGAAGTGAGTATCCCGGCCTCCCGTGTGTGATTGCGGAAATGGCCGGCCGCGGCAACGCCGCGAGCCGTGACAGCTTGCCAACTGCACATGGCTGACAACTCTGGAGACAGAATAATGGTCACACATAGGCCAACAAAAATTATGACTCTATGGAAAATTATGCAGGTACACAGCCGTGAAATTATAGACTGCACCAAAGAAACAAAATGCATAGTTTGAGGGGTGGCGAGAGGGGGCGCCAACAGAGATTGTTGCACAGGGTGCCAACATCTCTAAAGCCGGCCCTGTATTACAGCCAGGGGGTCATTCTTTGCTGCTCCCCAGCCTGGCACTGTCCTTCATATTCACTGCCTTCTTGCTGTCCTCCTCATATGGACTGCACCCCTTGCTGACGTCCCTATATTTTTGTCAGGGGGTTGCATCTGATGTCTGCCCACCTCTTTAATTAGTGTTTGTCTTTATTTTGGCGCTCATCTGTGGGGTTCCCTTTGCCCCTGTTGTCCTGCCCAGGGACGCAGGCCCTTAATCCATAGTCCTCCGAGCAGGGACCCCAAACTTCAGCTTCTTTCAAAAACTCCTGACCTTCCCTGACCTCTGTTTTGTCTTATGCTTGAGGGTGGAGACAAGACCTATCTTATCTTTTTCTCAGCTTTCCGTATTATTTTCAAAGTTTTCTTGTTATAACACCTATTTCGGGCATCACTCATTTCCCAGCACATTTTATATGCGGTCTGATTTTTGATTGGTTGATGGGGCTTGTTTATGATGTCGCCATGCATGGCACTGGATATTAAAAAAGCTTCATGTCCTCCTGCTGGAGGGCAGGTAGATACGTTCACATCAATTTATCGTATTTTATTTAAGGAGCTCACCCAGAGAATGCAGAATATCTTCGGTGTTAAGCACCCGCATCTTATAAACTTAGCCAGGACTCAATCAATCAATCAGTCAGGGTTTGTAAAGCACCTTTACTCACCTGTGAGCGTCTCAAGGCGCTGTGGGAAGGGGTGAGGAGGGGCGCAGTGGATCAGTCTAAGTGCAGAGTTCATAGAAAGAGCCAGGTCTTGAATTGGGTCAGGACTGAACTTTGGGGCATGTTACCAACAACTAGCGATAATTATCGATATGTTGGTTTAGCGGGGATATTTCTATTGCCGAGCTGCGGCGATTTTTATCGCTTAGGAACCTTGCTATTATCAAGGTTAATCTCCTAAGCGATAAAAATTGGCCGAAATGCATGAATATCGCTGAAAAGTCAGCGATATTCATGCATTACCGAGCTAATGCTCTTAGCCATGTTATCCACCTACCATTGGATAACATGGCTAAGAACTGCTCAGGGGCAGGTGTTAGCTTTTGGAGATATTCGCGCTTAGCGCGAATATCTCCAAAAGTTGGCAATAGGAGATAGCAATGTTAGCGACTGTTTCCATTCGCTAACATCTTGGCACGCCCACTTTGCATGTCATTAGTGATAAATATCAGTGACATGAAAATCGGGGCCCAAGATGGTCGCTATCTCCTACTAGCTGTCGCTAACTGGTGTTAGCGGCAGCTAGGTAATAGGGAGATAATTTTATCTCCGCTTTCTTGGCTTTTAAAGCCAAAAAAGAGGAGATAAACCCCCTTGATAATATGCCCCTCTGTGCCTTAGTTAGAGCTTTACGGACAGGATACTCTGTCACAAGTGCGTCCGCTGTAGCACAAGTACTTGATTGTCGATGACACTTGCAATACAGCCGATAGCACAACAACCACATTGGTAATGGAGCCCCTGTCCAGCAAACTCTGAATAAGACCTTCCACCTGGTAAGTAGCCGGGGTGATTGAGAGGCCCTTGGTACTAGGATGGGAGAGGATGATGCAGAAGGACAGCAATGCTGGACAAGTGGCTCTACAATTGTTATGAGAAATGCAGGGACTCTTTGAGGGGCTGAATACAGAAAACTAGAAAATAAAATAAAATACGTTGCTGTAATTAAAGCTAGTCAGTGTCCTGCCTACAGACATTCCTCTGATCACTGATAGTAGTAAACTGGTATAAACCCTTAGAATATATAACCAGATGTGGCCATTCCCTGAGTAGAAAACAGAATGCCCAATTGTTGTCAGAGGCCCCAGCAGTCATAACAGCTGGACTCAGCTATTGAAGCCTGGACAGGAATCAAGGTTCTTCAAGGCACCCTGGGCTCAGAGGCTGTAGCTGGGCGAAGGTCAAGACCTGAACCCACAGAGTACAAGAGGGAATGAAGGAAGGAATATGCAGAATTGACCGCAGGTGTGAGGCACATGCAGACGCCTCACTGTTTGTTCCCTTTTGGGTAACCGGAACATGCTTCCACACTTATATTCCACTACGAATGTAAGTGATTGTAGGTGAAAGTTGATGTCATGTTTGCAGTCATATGTTTCATCAACTGCATATTAATGGGGTGCAGTTTTAATATATTCCATTTCAGGAAGATAAAGAGCCAGTGTTATGATCATGGACATTAGTTTATCTCTGAAAGCATGTCTCTTCTTTCTAGTTCCCCACTTGGAATGAGTGGTGTTTTCACCTGTTATCACCACACACTCTCTAGCCATTCACCCTAGGGCCATCTAGACAGTCAACAAAAACAAACCAAGCCAATCAGTGGTGGCATCAAATTTGAATGTATTGTTTTGTTTGATTTGAGCCCAACATGGCGCACAAACATTACATATACTTTCACATAGCAACCAGATAAACCTATTCCCACATAATTGATCTAACATACCCATTCCTTAGCTTCAAAAAGTGTTCTATAGCTTCCCTTAATATAAAATAGCCTAACATATATACTATAAATACAAATAAATAGGTAATAAAAATAATGTTTAATTACACCAAGAGCATAAAACCATCAGAAGCACCATTATGCCAGTGTAATTAGATAAGGGCAATTTTTTTTTGTTAAATACAGCAGGATTTACATCACATGTACTGTTATTTATCACCACTAGTAGTGGTGCTAGCCATTAATATAATTTAAAATCAACTTCTTTGGTCAACCCATTGTTTACCATCTCTAAACTCAAATTCTTTACTGTACTTGGGTGTGATAAATAGCACCTATTACAGTTTTTCCACAAAAAATGGGGAATAACGCGCATATTTCGTTGCATGCCTGGATAAAATCTAAGATTTCCTTTACTTGCCAGCCCTTTTCACTTGATACAGATGGTCCATTTCAGCAGCTACATTGTATTTGCAGGGATTGATTTAGTCACATCCGGTGATTAAAAGGTGCAATAAAATGCACCAAAGTCGCACTTCTGAGGTGCGGAAAGAGGAGTGACTGCAAACATTGGGATTCAACAGGACACTAGAAATGAAGTCCATGATCTGTGTCTTTATCTTTGTTGACAGTGATCTTCAGCCACTGATCGATCCAATGTGTCCTGTGGATATCAATGTAAAAGATTTTATTTTTACAAAGTAGCGGACTTTATGTATCTTAGGTATTTTATTAGCGCTCTCTGTCTCGCACCGCAATTTAATTGATAAATGTACCATTCCTGTTATGTAATGCACATTATTTCTTTGTCACTGAATATATGCCACTTTATCTAAGGTAATGTAACCTGTGAATATTCACATCCTTTACCAGCTAATGGAGCTGTGGCTATTTCACATATTCTCATCAATAAGTGTGATTAAATATGTGTTATTAGCACAAAAATGCCTGCATTATGAGATAGATGTTAACTGAAGGGGAAGGAATTGGGGCTGCAAATTGGAAACCTATACCTTAGTAAATTTGGACTAGAGAATCTAATCCATAAATTTATTTGTGTCCCCTGAATAAAAATTGGGAATGCAGGTAAAAGTATTTGTGAGTCCAAAGTACATAGAGCCAGGACAGAAAGGTTTTCACCCTTGAAACTGGATTCACTGACGACCTTGAAATGCCCCCTCAATGGTGAAGATCAACACAAGCAAATGAAGGTGCAAAGCAGGATCAAGGATGGTCCTCGGATTGTTGAACAGCAAAATGTGGAAGACAAAACTCCCTCTCATTTATGTTGAGTATTCACCAAGGGGCTTAATTATGAGCCCCTTGTGCTGTCCGTGAGCCGCGTTGCGTGACGCACTGACAGTGTAACTTGCTGCATGAAATTTACAAGCACACGTAAAGCCACCTTGCGTGGCTTTACGTGTGCTCGTAAATTTCATTTTATTTATATTCGTAAATATCATCCCATTTCATGCAACATGTTACGTTTTGGGGAGTGACATGGGTGTTGCTCTGGGTGTTCCCACGCAACACCCATGCCCACTGATGCATTTCCATATTTACGAGCAATTGTAAACCTGGAAATGTGTCCGAATGCTACACCTCCCCAGCGGTGGCGTAGGAAGGTGCAACATGGAGACATTTTTTTATTTCTTCTCGTTTTATTGGAAGAGGAAATCACGTCAAGTGATTGCATTTATGCAGGGATGTGCTCCTTCCTTCACAGAAAACAATCTTCCCACACGATAGTGCAATGGTGCCTGCGCCGGTGCATGGCAGCAGTTTCTTCGCCAGCGCAGGGAAAGGTATAGAGATGCGACATATTGCTGTAAATATGCAACATCCCTGTGCCTTGAAACTAACGCAGCGTGGTGCAAAAGATTAACTTGAGACACTGCGCGGTATTAGTTTCTCTTAAGTGAGCCCCAAACATTTGTCAGGAATTTGCCACCATCAAGTGCTTATGCAATTAACCCTGTCAATTGCAGAACATAAGTCATTTAGTGAATATCAATACAATACAACACATTTTAGTTAAATTGTGGTTGTATTTATATAATGTATGTAACATATGGATGAATTCCTTGTCTTTGTTTTTCAGCATTTAAAATGATGCTGGTGACCACTGGATTTCTGAAGAACAACTCCACCATCCATCATTTCACAGAGTTCACCCTGTTGGGGTTTCCAGGATTCGATGGTTGGCAGCACTGGCTCTCTGTTCCTCTGGCCCTTCTTCTCCTTTTAGCAGTAATCGGCAATTTAACAATTATAACAACAATATTCAGGGAGCAGGGACTTCATGAGCCAATGTGCTACTTCCTCTGCAAGCTCTCTGTAGTAGACCTCACTTTCAGCCTGGTCACCGCCCCTAAGATTCTAGCCATCCTGTGGTTTAATGCACGCTCCATCAGCTGGGCAGGATGCTTCACTCAAATGTACTTTGTTCACCTGCTCTTCGGGCTTGAGTCCGATATTCTGGTTGCCATGGCTTTTGACCGCTACATTGCAATTTGTAGTCCTCTGAGGTACAGCTCCATTCTCAATCACAAACTTGTGGTTAAATTAATGGTACTCATCATTGGGAGGTCCGTAGTCTTGGCCATGCCAGTGGCCCTGTTGGCTGCCCGGTTAAACTATTGCTCTGATCATGTGATTAAATACCCCTATTGTAACAATCTGGCTGTAACAAAACTAGCCTGTGAAGACATAAGCTTGAATAGCCTGTACCAAATGGCCATGGCCAATTCAATGCTAGGGACAGACCTAATTTTGATCTTCTTGTCCTACTGCCTGATCCTGCGTGCTGTGGTGAAGCTCAATGCGAAAGGAGCTGTTATGAAGGCTTTAGGAACATGCAGCTCCCATCTTATAATTGTTTTCATTTTATATTCAGTTATAATCGTGTTGGCTATTACACACAGCTCCAAAAATAAAATTATGGCCTATGTGTCAGTAGTCCTGAATGTGTTCCTTCTCAATGTCCCACCAGCCTTCAATCCCATTGTATATGGGGTTAGAAACAAGGACATCAACGTTGGTATCAGGAAGCAATTCAGCCGAATATGGGGTGCCTAAATTGGGATGTGCTCCAGAATACCATCATTCTTCAAAAATATTTTAGCAATAACATTAACTCCCACAATTGGGTAATTGTAAGTATATACAGGCAAGCATAGACGTAATATTCTCAACTCTGCATCTCGAAAATACAGATGTCATCAAGGTATGTAAATATGAAGTTAAATAGTCAATCATCATAAAATAGTGCAAGTGGAGTACTTCTTCACATACTGAAAAATGCTTTTCTGATTTGGCCCTTCTGTGAATTAAACCCTTTCTGAATATGATTGTGAGTACATGGGCTAATACTACTCAAGTCATTTTCACATATTCAAAATGGTGTGGTGAACATGCCCCAATAATATTTAATTTACATTTACCAAAGGGGTATTTTTTTTTCCATTGCTGATAGATTCAACACTTATGGTAAATTGCTGATGTATGGGTTTTATTAGGAGTAAAACTCCCCCAACCAATTTATTAAAAAGTAAATGTAGATTTACCTTGATAGTTCAAATACCGTGTATGTGGGAACGATTGGAACATTGTGAGTAACTTTCAGTCGTAAATCAATGTCTATGTCCTAATGGTATTGCAGGATAATATGGGAGTAATTAGGATACATACCTTCTACTAACAAATTATAAAATAGGGATAACATAAAATTCACTTTCCAGTTAATTCCATGGCCCCTACTAAGATTGGACATATTTGCCAAACACATTTCCGTATGTCTTTCAATAATGAGTTTCCTTACTCAACTGAGCATGATCTTCTACGTGATTGACAGAGCCTTACAGTGCATGGTTCTCTGAAAACTGTTTCCTCCATTGTTTCTTTGTTCATAGACATGACAAACACTCTTCAACAAACACACAACATACAGAAGAAGGTTAGGACAACTAGTAGCACAAGGAATACCTCTCATCCTGATTGCAAACTTGCAGTTGTTGTGATGCTACCTCTCACGTGTTGGATGCTGTGTCAAGAATAAGTTGGCTTGAAGTCTAAATTTGCTTCTGAGCTAATGTTATCCTTTTTTAACCCCAAGCCAATGTGAATACCACTCTTACAAAGCAGTGTAGGCTAGAGCCTGAGTCACATAGATCATAGTTGGATCAACTGCTAAGACCACACCTGTGAACATTGTTTATGGTGTGAGCTGACTGGAAAGTAGAATGTGACTCCTTTGAATATATGGGGAAAATGCACTAAGAAGACACAAACTGCAGCCTGGCAACCAAAGTTGGTGGTCTGCATTGTGTGAAAGAAATAGAGCAGGCAGTGCCATGTGTCTGTTGATCTCTCCCTTGCAATGGTGCACCTTATGTTACCTTGAGAGAAGCACACCCCCTTGCACCATAGCACATGCATGTGTTTGCATGGTGTTGGGTTTCGTACTGGAAGTGTACAAAATACTACGCTTAGACATACTTTAAAACATTTGCAGTTTTACATGTGTCCTATACAGTACACAACACATGGAACATTAGAAAGGTTTTGGAGAAAAGAAAACCTTTTTCCAACTCTACAATTGCTTAGAGAAGGCTTAAGACATGTCTTCAATTTTAGTAGGTATTACTTGCAACTAAAACCATTGGTGATTGCATGGGAACACCCATATACTACTCACTAGATGTCCCCTTGATGCAAAGTAGCACACAGTAGAGCACATACTATTTAGCTTTACTTTAAGACTGACCCTAGATAGTAAATAGTTTAGAAAACCTTTGTGCTACATTGTGACACCTTTTGGGACTTCGAAGTTGGGCAAAAACATGATAAATCAGGGTCTTAGTATTTCCAAATGAATATCCTGGTCTTTGATGGTACACAATGCTCAGAAGCCACGATTATCACCATACAGAAGGCCAACGGACACTCTACCACTCTGGATGAAGACAAGTGGAAGCAGTGCATAACAGCAGTCTGTTGCCTCCCAGGATTTTAGAGCCTGGTGAGCCCACACAGGCTCTGCCCCTGCTTATTTTGACTAGGTTTTATTTATAGAATACTATGGTCAAAGAGGACACACATTTTCCAGAGTAGGATTTCCTTTATGTTTTTTTGTTTGTAGAAGGAGTTCCATTTTACATCAGTGTTGGAAACTATGGAATGTTCAGACCGCTGCAGCCAGACTGGCACTGAACATCCCCAGAAAAAGCCACATCTTCGAACATCTGGAAGAAATATACTGGCTCCCAGTCAACAAAAAATTGACATTCAATATCCTAACACAAGTTTCCAAAGCCCTCCACGATGCCAGACCAGCATATCTGAAACACCACCTCGCATTCCATGTATGCAACAGTCATCTCTGCTCCACCGAACGGTCCCTTGCCACCTTTTCTCAGATCTGCAAGACCAGGAACGGAGGAAGATACTCTCCTATCGCACTGCCAAAACCTAGAACCTCAGGCTATCCATGTCGCTGACCCAATTCAGTAAGGATCTCAAGACCTGGCTCTTGGACTGAGCCTCAGCACTCATCAGGACCTGCAAAAACCACCCCCCCCCCCCCAACTGCCCCAGAACCTTGAGACACTCACAGTGAGAAGTTGTGTTTAATTAACACTGATTGATTGATTGATCCATGGTTTCCTATAGACAGAACTCTGTTTACCTTCTAAAAGTCATATTTTTATATCTGTTATTGAATTTTGGTCATTTCGGTCTTGTTTGGCTTAGATAAACACAAAAATAAAAAAATAACAGTTGATGGACAGAATGCAGAACAATGTCATACATTCAACCCAGTACAGAGATCTGGGCCTAAATCCATCGTTTTTTTGCACTCCACACCACACCAGTTCAGACATGGCCATATGCAAAGCAGCCTTGACCCTGTGCCTCATGGGAACAGTCCAGCCCAAACTGACAAGCCATGTCTTTCCTGGACCGGAATCAAGCATCCTAGGACCGGTTTCTGGCTTTCAGCCGTCTTCAGCCAGGATAGCTTGACTCCAGTGGTGTGGAGAGCATGGGACTCACGTCTGAGCATACCCATCCCACTCGGGGTGACAAATGCAAAAATAACAGTTGATGGACAGAATGCAGAACAATGTCATACATTCACCCCAGTACAGAGATCTGGGCCTAAATCCATCGTTTTTTTGCACTCCACATCACCCCAGTTCAGACATGGCCATATGCAAATCAGCCTTGACCCTGTGCCTCGCCCTAAGTTGGCAGGGTATGCTCGGATGTGAGTCCCTTGCTCACTTGGCCACTGGATTCAAGATAGCCTAGCTGATGAGGATTATGAATCCGAAACTGGTCCCTAGATGCTTGCTTCCGGTCCAGGGAAGACATGGCTTGGCAGTTCGGGCTGGACTGTTCCCATGAGGCACAGGGTCAGACTGATTTGCATATGGCCATGTCTGAACTGGGGGGCTGAGTGAGCTAAAGAATGGTGATGGATTAAACCCAGATCAGTTGACTGGGGGTGAGTGTTTGATTTGCTCAAACGCTCCGTCAGTCATCCCCTTTTGTATCGCTTTGTTCGCCCTAAGTTGGCAGGGTATGCTCAGACGTAAGTCCCTTGCTCACTTGGCCACTGGATTCAAGATAGCCTTGCGGATGAGGATTATGAATCCGAAACCGGTCCCAGGATGCTTGTTTCCGGTCCAGGGAAGACATGGCTTGGCAGTTCGGGCTGGACTGTTCCCATGAGGCACAGGGTCAGACTGATTTGCAAATGGCCATGTCTGAACTGGGGTGGCTGAATGAGCTAAAGAATGGTGATGGATTAAACCCAGATCAGTTGACTGGGGGTGAGTGTTTGATTTGCTCAATTGCTCCGTCCATCATCCCCTTTTGTATCGCTTGGCTTAGATAAACATACTTTATTTTTCAAAACTGGTGTGGTGTTCACGTGTAGTGTTTTCACTGTGTTACTGTGGGTTATATACAAATGCTTTCCACATTGCCTCTGTAGTCAAGCCTGACTGCTCTATGCCAAGCTACCAGAGGGTGAGCACAGACAAATGTAGCTGTGTACTTTACTCACCATGACTAGAAGGAATGGTCCCTACTTGGACAGGGTGTACATCACTGCCAACTAAACAATCAGTTTCTAACAATCAGTATTTGAAAGGGAAGAATTATGGTTCATTTGCAAGCAAATACTTCATATAATGTTAGGGGTAAATCATAGAGACGTGTTATCAGTAAATAGGCTGGCCCATGCAGCACAGAGGTTTAATTTTAATGATTGGTCAATGAACGTTACATTGTGTGATTTAATCAATGGAAAGAAGAGACATTAACTTAATAAGTAACGAATAGAATATATGTCCACATTGAGGTATACAAATCTGTAAATGAAGGAGCATGAGAGTATATGAGAGATATCTGAATACCAAGTACATACATATTGGGATCCATTCCTAGTCAGTTTTGTCAGGATGTTTCCAAAGTACTAGGTGAAAGCCTACATCCAGAAAGATTGTGAGTTTAAAGAGAGGATGTCTGGATGTAAAAATGTTCAGGTGATTAAAGTGATGAGATGAGTGGTATGTTTCTTCAGCTGAGAGGATGTTTTCAAATATTAGAATATGAATGCAAGGATGATCTCATTAATGATAATTGTTTTTTTAGTTAAAAGATTAGCAAAGAAACAAATAATAGGGAGAATGACTTATTAGTAGAGTCGCATATTGTGTACTTGTCTGATGGCATGTTTCAAAATCAGAATGATAATAATTGTTTTTGGTTAAAAAATTAGAAAACAAACAAATAATAGTATCAAATCAAATTGAAATAATTCTTAGAAGGCATGACGTAAGCAAACTAACTTAATGACGGAATCGGAGATTCACTGATTTTAAATAGTGCATTTTATTAGAAGGATGAATGACGATAAATGAGTAGCTGAGGTTGCACGTTGGGATTGTTTTTCAATTCATATAGTGTGCATTGCCAGTGTATTTATAGCTTTGATTTAGTTTCGGAGTGTCTTTAAGAAAAACAATGAAATACAATATTGTGCTCTGAGCTTGTAAAAATTAACAGAAGTGTCTATTTGTTTCAGGTCCTGAAAAAGGTAGAGTTAACATAGCCACCGAAACACAACATTGACTTATATAGATCTGGTATTAGATTATGCAATATACTGATAATGGACAACTCACATTTTCTGCAAGGATAAAGAAGAGAAGCATGTTAATGTAAATTGTGGAAAGAGAGATGGGCTGCTGTAAGTGTAAGCTAGGACTTTCAAGACAAATTCAAAACATTTTCTTGTTGTTCTGCTTTTTAAATGGTTTGAATATTTGTAAATGTTACCTTATATATTATACCTTTTTTGCCACAATTTCTGAAAAAAAGTAAATTTTTGATATATAGTGATGTGACTAATTGTGATTTAATGTTGTAAAAGGCAGGTCATTGTATTGCTGTTGTTTACATTTTGCGCTCCCAAAAGTATTGTCTTTCAGCTTTTAGTACTTAGCAGATGTTTAGTACTATAAGCATCCAGTTTTTGATTATGAAAATGAAGAGAAGTTTGTCATTTTAGCTAGTAGAGCAGACTGATGACCAGCAGGATTAGCAAGTTCTCTACAGGACGCTGGATATTACTGGATAGTCTATTCATCTGACCAGGCAAAAAAGGGGGTCTATGTTTTCTGTCTCAGGGGCACCCTGGACTCCTGTGCTCACTTATAGCTGTCAGGGAAGAACATCCAGCACTACAACTATTGTGACTGCAGAATAGAATGGCTAAGAGTGAGCCAACAGCTTTTGTGTCTTGTTTATGACCACTTACATCAGTAGATGAGCAAAGGACCAAAAAGGCCAAATAGCACTAGACTGTCATGCTTCTATAATTCTTTTGTGGCTAGGTTTGATTCTTCTAAAATAAGGACATAATAATTTCAGTATAGCTTTGAAGGATTATTATTACAAATACACTCACTGCTAAAATACCCCAGTTGTTCTTCAATGAACAAACCATACCTGGCCTAGGCAGGGAAGATGGCAGCATCACAAAGAGTTCTGCCACGCTGATGCTATAATCCTCCTTCATCCTGTATGGACCTGGGTCACAATTGGTCCAGGCTGTGGCTCCTGGAATGGGGAGGATGGTTGATCACCACCTTCCAAAAAAACCAGGGTCTGGGCAAATAGGGGTGGCCATGTGGCCGCAGGTACTCCCGGAAGGCCTGCTCTGACACTTGAAAGGGTCCCGTGGGCTTCTGGCCCAGACTTGGGAGCTGAGACAGAGGGGGCACACCTCTGCTGTCAGTACAAAAGGGGGTGGTGATGGACGGAGCATCTGAATCAATCAAACACTCACACCCAGTCAAAAGATCTGGATTTAATCCATCACCGTTCTTTAGCCCACTCTGCCACCCCAGTTCAGACATGGCTATATGCAAATCAGTCTGACCCTGTGCCTCATGGGAACAGTCCAGCCCAAACTGCCAAGCCATGTCTTCCCTGGACTGGAAACAAGCTTTCGAGGACCGGTTTCTGGCATTCCAGCCGTCTTCAGCCCGGCTTGCTTGAATCCAGTGGCAAAGTGAGCAAGGCACTCCCGTCTGAGCATACCCTGCCACACTTATTGCGGCCAAAAGCGGTACAAAAGGGGGTGGTGATGGACGGAGCATCTGAATCAATCAAACACTCACAGCCAGTCAAAAGATCTGGGTTTAATCCATCACAGTTCTTTAGCCCACTCAAGCGAGAGAGTTAGATAGAGCCCATCCATCCCCACCGGGTGAAGGAGGAGGTGTAAGGGGCTGGGAAGATGTGAGAACTGCAAGGAGACAGCTAGCCAGAAGTCGAGTCAAGGTGGGCCATGTCACTCTCCCTACATGCGCCGGAGAGCACAACGGTTGGTGGGATTCACCTGTTCAGGTAAGTGCTGTTGTGCTGAGGATGCCGCGGGAAGAGCTGCGCATCACCTGCTGCACCCAGGGAAGTCCAGGGGAGAGCTGTGTAATGTGGAGCACCGCCGGGGAGTGGACCACAACTCCCATATCCCCCAGCAGTCATTTACTGGCTCCTGTTTCCACCTCCCTAACACCAAAAGCTTGTCGCGCACCAGCAGCGCGGGATGCACCCGGGCTGTGCCCAGGCAAAGCCCTGGGAAAGGATGGGCGTGTCCACACCCGTAGGAGACTGAAGGAGGCCTGAAGGCCTCCCCTCTAACTTCCTCAATCCCATAACCCGTTATTAAGATCTAGACTTGGATTTGGTTTGCCTGACGCAGATGGGTAAAAGGAAATCCACCACCAACGGAGGTGAGTCAACTAACTCTCTATATGCTTTCCTTCTGACGCTCTAAATAAGGAGATTCAGACTGTAGAGCGCAGATTATCAATAGGTGACCTATTAGCACCTGATTGTCCGCCTGTCTGTGATAATATTGGGCCCCAGACTGCAATTGTGGAAGACTTGCCTCTTTCCTCTTCCTTTCTATCACCCAAGCAAATTGTAACTTGCTCAAAATATTAAAACTCTCGAGATAATGTTAGAGTTCACTCTCCATCTGCCTATGTTGAACCGCCTCCAAAAAGGGAAAAAGAGGGTGGAAGATCAGCTATAAAGCCAACTTCCGCTGCTTCACAAAAGGTTGTAACAGCCTCCATACCTTCAACGGACGCACTGCTATCAAAAACGGAACAGTCTTTTACACTCCTATTTCAGCTCCTTTCAGGCAAGCTAAGTAGAATTGAGGTAACTTTTGAGGGCACCTAGCCCATCTTTACCATCTTTTCCTTCGACAAGGGCACGCTCTAGAGAATACGATATCGAAGTGACAAATGGGACAAACATACTTTGTGATCTAAGATTGGATCTTTCCCCTGCTATCTGCCCCTATGCCATAGTCCTGGCGAATGTTCTTAAGCTAGTGGACACTCAGACAGAAATCACGGATCAGTTTATCACCAAGGCATGTCTCTGGATTAGCAAACTCGGGGAGTTACTACCTTGTATGCCAAAGGCAAGACGTGTGGCTTTGGTAGGGAACTCCAAGAAAACTTTTCAGGTGGACTGTGTGGTTGTCAATTCAACTTGCATCATCTGGTTGAGCAACTGTTTGGGTGCTTACTTGATACAGCTGCACAGCAAACCCAGATGCTTGCACTGCCACTTGGCTTCTTTTACAGACCTGATAAACCCTTTAATAGGGCTCAAACGTCTTCAACATCACATAGCAAAAACTATCAGCAACCCCCTCACCTCACCCCAGGCCTCCCATTTACCCATCTCCCCATCAATAACTACTTTAGCACCCTAACTAACCTAGATTGGTGTGATTGACAGGGGGGGAATGGGGCCCCACTAATCTACTGCAAGGTCCTAGGGACCTGGGTCCCAACTCCCATAAATCGCACGCGGCAATCTCCAACTACACACCCATCCCCAGTGACCATGTTAAACTAGCATCTTGGAATATTGCCCGGACTAAGGTCCAAAGTGTCTAACTTAGATTAGTTAGCAATCATCAATAGACCTGATTTGCCTCCTCAAAACACGGGAAATGGGACCAATCGATCTAGAGGGCTGTTGTTGCTTCTATACTCCAGCCCACCCTTGTCTTTCTAGACGTGCCAAGCTTAGGGATTCTAACTCTGTTAAAAAACACTTTAAAATTAGCAGTCTTATCATTTTCTAATGCTTCTCCCTATTATCATTTTCTCTATTTAAAAGGTCTAAGTGGTGACACCATTCTTTGAATCAATTATTATAATAATTTCAATGTGAATATGAAAGAGATCGTTGATATGTAGGAAAGAGATGTTAATACTTTCTTTAAGAGTCTTAAGCAGCTTCCAAAAATCCTACGGGCGGTGATTTTAATGCACACTGCTGTACTTTATCAAATAAAACAGTATGCAACATGTTTAATGATTCGGTCAATCCAACTTCCCACTTTGTCCACGATGCCCTGAATAGATTATTTTTTATTAACGACCTGGAAATTATGAATACCATTGACCCTAGTTCCTTCTCTCTACAACATACTTTTGGATTGTCCAGCCAGGGTTCAACCCTAGACTACTTAGTGATCTCTTCAGCCCTGAGTAAATCTATCTCTAATACTGTAATTATGCCATACAGATTCAGTGACCACTATGCCATAATTGCTAACTTGGTATGAGGAGGAACTGTTCTGGAGCAGTCAAGACATGTTAACCCAGTGATAGCAAGAAGAAATGGGATAATTCTAACATGGGGAATGGTAGATAAAGTGAAACTTACCACAGAGGTGGTCGGTAACAGTCTTGCCGATATTATGATTAGGGCTCCTAGTTTTAGAGTATTTAGTTTTTTGACATTTCTGGCTCAATTAATCCATATTCATTTTATGTCAACCTAATTTGTATTTATTCATATTTATCATGGGTTTTGTGAAAAAAATAAAGCTGAAATTGGTATATTTCCACATTTATTTAACCAATAAATATGCAGTCACGCTTGAATGCCTGCCAAGTTTTAGTGATATGAACACCCACATAAGGTACATGCATGCACTTATATGAAAATATGCACATTTCCCTACCAGCCTTGTGCATAGCTACTGCTGTTTAAGCCTCTTAACTAAAAATGCTTAATTTTGTAACCCCATTGCCTATCAATCCAAACAGTGATTGGCCTGGCAGTCATGCAAAGTGTATTTATAATCACACAAAAAGCACCCCATGTCTATTTGTATCCACATTTACAAATAATACAGGTAAGAAACGCCAAAAAATTCTAGGTCTCACCATCCCCCTGCACCTTGGTTCTCTGATGATCTGAAAATCTTACGAGCCAATTGCAAGGCCCTCGAAAGGAAGTGGAGGCACTCTTATTCCATTTCTCGGAAAGCTGCTTATAAAGAAGCTTTGAAGGGGTATCACTCACAATGCAAAATTGCGAGAGCTGCTTACACTGCGAGTACAGTGACGCAAGCACAGAACTGTCCGCGCACTCTTTTCTCTGATATTAAGAAATTAACAGGTGCGGATACTGTCCGACTCCTCCAGCGTTGGAGGAAGCTCAATGCAACTCTATTGCTGAGTTCTTTATTGCCAAGGTTGAGCGCATATATGACTCTATGAGTGCTCCCTTGACAGATATCGAACCCTTCCAATGGCAAGAGTTACAAACTGGCAACTGTTTGATGATACCTCGTTCCTTTCCTGCTTGAACAGTGTTAGACCTGGATCACCTCGTGATCCAATACCTGCGAAAGTCTTAAAGTTATTGGACCTCGAACCCCGACGGATTCTCATGCGATTGCTTAATGCATCTCTAACCGAGTCTCATGTGTTACAGGAATGGAAGCATGCGATGGTTATCACCCTTTTAAAGAAGGCAGGAGCAGACATGTCCAATCTCGCTAACTTAAGACCCATATCTTTGTTGCTTGTTTTCTCAACAGTGTTGGAAAGGCACGTTAACACTCAATTAAACCACCTCGTGGAAAGCTCGGGATTCTTACATCCCTCCCAGTCCGGCTTTCGAGCGCACCATTCCACCGAGACCACGCTCCTTGGGGTGACGGAGAGGTTACGGCACGGTATCGACCGCGGGGGAGACATCTGCACTCATCCTTCTGGATTTGAGTGCGGCTTTCGATACCGTATCCCATTCCATCCTTTTGAACTCTCTCTGGTCCCTGGGAGTAGAAGGTCCTGCGTTAGCCTGGATTGCCTCCTTTTTAAATGAGCGCACTTTCCAGGTTTTTTCAACGAAAGCTGCATCTGGTATTTGCTCATCGGCGTATGGCGTTCCCCAGGGGTCTATACTCAGCCCCCTATTATTTAACATCTATATCAGACCCCTGGCTACCATCGTTGAGGACGCTGGGCTGACCATATTTTCATACGCCGATGACACTCAGATTGTTTTCTCCCTTTCCAGCAGTGAGTGTAGCAACATATCGGTCTTGAAGGTTGGACTGTCGCGTGTCGCTGAGTGGATGCTGAAGCATCTGCTCAAGCTAAACGGCGACAAGACCGAGATTGTTATCTTGGGGAAGAACAAAGATCTTTGGGGCCCTCAGCACTGGCCTTGTGACATGGGACCCCTTCCCCAGCCGGTCTCCGTGGTTCGTAACCTCGGATTTCTCATAGACGACAAGCTCTCTATGAGGCAGCAGGCCACCAAGGTGGCCTCCGTGTGTTTTACCACCTTGCGATGGCTCCAGAAAATCCTATGGGTGCTGCCCCGTGCCACCCAGAGAACCGTTGTCCAGGTGCTAGTAATCTCTCACCTGGACTACGGAAATGTTCTATATCTTGGTGCCGACACTTCAACCATCAACAAACATCAGGTGGTGCAAAATTCATCGGCCAGACTTCTCTGTAATGTCCCGAGGAGATCTTCGGCCTCACAGGCTCTTCGCGACTTACATTGGCTTAGGGTCCCGAGCCGTATCAAATTTAAAGCCCTGTGTCATCTTTTTAAAATTAAGCAGGGCTCGGCCCCAAAATATCTACAGAGCCTTGTCCAAACATACAAAATCAGTCGCACTTTGAGATCTTCTGCAAATAGTGACTTTGTTGTTCCAAGATTTAAACTTGTAAAGATGGGGGGCCGGTCCTTCTCCCATCTAGGCCCCAAATCTTGGAACGCATTACCCCTTGCCTTGAAATCAGAAACAGATTTATTTTGCTTCCGGAAAAAACTTAAGACCTTGCTTTTCCAGTAAATTTGTCCTTTTGCTTTAGCTGGCTCGTTGCACTGTGCTGTGTCTTCTTTTCTTCTTGTGTCTATCCCTGGCGCCGGGAAACCTACTGCGGGTAGCCGTTGCGCAATATAAGTTCAAATAAATAAATAAATCAAATAAGAAATAAATGGTTTTCTATCAGTATTTATCTGTAAAAATCAGTAAAAACGGAAAACAGGGAGCCTTAATTATAATCTGTCTGACAGCAAACACTGATCCAATACCCCAGTAACAGCATCTGACTGGATATTATCAGAGGTAAAAAAAAGTCATTAACTAGGGAAAGAAGAACCTCTAAGATTTCAGGCCCTAAATAGTTTGACCAGTCCTGCATGAAGGCCCTTTCAAATCTACACCAAGCTCTTAGATCTACCAATGGGGAGCAGCACTGGTCAAGACCCTGCGGCTTTGTTACTCAGAGACCAGGAAGCGGAGAACCAACACAGAGAACCAACATTCTTAAGGTAGATGCTTGGGAGAAACTTTATCAAGCGGTTCTTTAAAAAAACTCCAGGGATTTTTGGAGTTATTAATAGCCCATTTCTCAAATCTTCTGAAGATCCGAGCACTGTGTGTCATGTGGACGAGGATTCTTGGATCGCACATTTTTCTTCTATTTTTAAATCTCATACAGAGGGGTTGGCTAGTCAGTTGACACCAAATAGCCTCTTAACCTACAGGAAATTAGACTGGCTCTCTTACAGTCCTCTACTAATAAGGCCCCTGGCCCGGATGGCACACCAGAAGATTCTTTTATGGAGCACCCCGATCTATGGGGGCCGGTGCTCACTAATGCTTTTAATGTAATTGGCAAAGTGGGCCCACCCGACTTGTGGAAGAGGTCTATTATAGTTCCAATTCATTGAAAAGAAGACAAAGCACAGCCTAAAAACTATCGGGCAATTTCTTTGCTAGACAGTACCGCCAAATTGATGGGTCGCATTTTACTCAACAGACTAGAGAAATGAGCCACTGACAATAACTTCCTGATCCCGGTACAATTCGAGTTCAAAACGGGGAGTAGCACCCAGGACCAAAGCCTCAACCTTACCCCATTAATGGCCAAGCATACTAAAGTAAAGCAGGAGAAACTATACCTGGCATTTATGGATTTTTCAGCAGCATTCGACTGTGTAGCCCATTACCATCTCTGGAAAATAATGGCAGAAATGGGTATTGAAGATGTGATAACTGCTCTTATTAGACAGCTTTATTCTTCAGCATCGGTAACCGTGCGCTATGGAAAACAGAGTGAGTGCTCTAAGTCATTCCCAATCATGAGGGGAGTCCGTCATGGGTGCGTTCTTGACCCATTCCTTTTTATCCACCTATACGAATGGGGTAGAAGCACCACTGTGGAATTCCACACCATACGTCCCAACGATCAAAAATGTGCGCACACCAATTCTATCTATATGCAGACGGTGCTGTTCTGATTGCCCATACTGGTCGAGCTCTACAACAACTATTGGGGATTTTTATAAGCTAGATGAGTAGTTTAGACCTAAAATCAAATGAGGCAAAGTCTCTTTTTTTAATAACTGGACGTAGAGAGAGGAGGGATCCACACTTTTACATGGAAAGACTTGAATTAGCCTATTCAGACACCTTCTAGTACTTCGGAATAACCTTAGACATACAACTATCTCGGATCAACATGGTAACAACTAGGGGCTTATCACTGGAAAAAAGTATAATAACACTTCATTCCTTTACAAAGAAACTGGGTGCAAAGCCCCTCAAGATGATCTAAAAGGTCTACTCTGCCAAATCAATATCAGTGACAACTTACGGGGCAGAGATATGGGGATACATTAACACCCACTCTCTCCAGACTTTTGAAAATTCCTTTTAGAAAAGACTCATTGGCCTTCCAGCTAGCGGTTCCAACTTTATATGCCATGCTGAGCTGGATGTCCCTTATATTGATGACATAATTAGGCTGGCAACCATATTGTTATGGCATTCAATCTAGAGAAGAGCTTCAGTAAACCTTACACATCGGCTAATAGAAGACTGCCTTACCTTGGAACACCCTTTAAGGATCCTGTGGTTACAATATATTAAAAATAGCCATACCTCTTTCTGTCTAGGTCATCTATTTACATTCCCTTAAACCTGTACTACAGCACCAAAAAAAAAAAAAATCAAAACATTATTTTTTAACCAAATGGCATTTGAGCATTTTAAATTAAACTGCTTCAAAGCGTCTGTAAAATTATATCTAGATAGCTCAATTGAACAGAAAGGTGCCTAGGGATAGTTATTTTGGGAAACATCACTTACAACGCAACTTTTACCACGCAGTGCCTTTACGACGCAGCTTTTACAACGCAAACCATTACAACGCATTGCGCTGGGGGGGGCGCTCTAGGATAGGGAATAGGTTTAATTTACTGTCCAACACCTTCCCTACTATCCACGGGGACTGGAGTTGGAATAGTAAATTAAACTATTCACTATCCAGCGCCCCAAAGCACTATGCGTTGTAATGGTACGCGTTGTAAAACCCGCGTTGTAAAAGCATGCGATGTAAAAGCATGCGTTGTAATGTCGTACATCAAGTTATTTTTTGTGACCAATTCACGTCATCGATTTATCCTAGTAAGGTTCACTCTGAACCTCATTCCTTGTATGTTGTCCTATCTTGCTGGCATCTACTCTATAACTGACCTTCTGCCCTGTCCGTGTGATGGCTCTTCCTCCCAATCGAATCTACATAGTCCTGTTTTTTGTAAATTTTATAAGAAGCACGCCAAAAGATTTTTCTGGCCGCTTATGCGGAGATATAATTTTATTCAATGTCGCCAGCTCTGTGTTTTTTTCAATCATTACCATGAATTAGTATGTTTTAATGTGGCCTCAAATCTCTTTTTCATGGAAGACTAGCGGCTGGATTACTTTGTTTTATGAATTATGAATTACGCACTTTAATCCTGCTCTTAAATCCAATGTATTTATCAAATTACTGTTACCATTTGCATTATGAAAGCTGTATCTTTTAATATATATTTTATATTGTGCACCTTGTACTTTTTTAACAGTTTAAGCATCAAATAAAGTGATTTGACTGACTGACTGCAGAATAGAATGGCTAAGAGCGAGCCAGCAGCTTTCGTATCTTGTTTATGACCTCTTACATCAGCTAGATGAACAAAGGACCAAAAAGGCCAACCATCACTAGACTGTCAAGCTTCTATAATTCTTTTTTGGCTAGGGTTGATTATTCTTAAATCAGGACATATTCATTTAAGTATAGCTTTGAAAGGATTATTATTACAAATACAGTGACTCGTAAAAGGAGAGCTAATTACTTAGACTGTACCTAAAATACCTTGGGTGTTCTTCCAGGAACAAAGCATACCTGGCCTAGGCAGGGAAGATGGCAGCAACCTAGAGAGTTCTGCCACGCAGCTGCTCTAATCTGCCTTCATCCTAGATGGATTTGAGTCACAATTGGTCCAGGCTGTGGCTTCTGAAATAGGGAGGATGGTTGATTACATGGCCGAAATCATCCCAGGAGGCCTGCTCCAAAATGTGAGATGGCCGCATGGGCTCCCTGCCCAGACGTGGGACCGAGACAGAGGGGGCACACCTCTGCTGTCAAGCGAGAGAGGCGGACGGAGCCCATCCATCCCCAACAGGCGAAGGAGGAGGTGAAAGGCTCTGGGAAGCTGTGAGAACTGCAAGGAGGTAGCTGGCCAGTGAAGGCAGGCCATGTCACTCTTCGGACATGCACAGGAGAGCACAACGGTTGGTGGGATTTCCCTACTCATTCTGCAATCGGCGTCTGGATGCTGGGAGGGGTGCAGCGCTGAAAAAGCAGTTGAGGAGCTGCCTGGGGGCTTCCAGTGTATCTGCTCTTCCCACGTTCTTCAGCCCCGACAGCTGTGCTCTGTGACATGTAGGTGCCTACTGGACGGTGGGAAATTTCCTGCTCTGAGATCGCGGGAGGGAGAGTGATTGTGGCAGTGGATGAGGGACATACAGGAAGATGGAGCACTGGGTGGGTGGCTGCTCATGCTACCACACCATCTGTTTGGAAAGCGGGCAGCCAGCAGACCTAGGTCCCACTATGAGGACTGGTGCCCCTATACTGGAGGAACATTGACGTTCGGCCTAGGACAGATGAGTGATCCCCAATGCTGGTGTTCTGGGGCAATAGGACTTCCATCTGCCATTGGACGACAGATAGAGTCTGTGTGGAGTTTGAGCTAGGCAGGTGCTGTCACCCCACTGACGAGGAGAGTCGCCCGGTGACAATACAAAGGAGATTTAAAGTCAGATGGAGAGACACCAGTGTTGGCACTGCAGAAGGCACGGGCTACGGAAGTGGTGCCAGGACCAAAACCTGAGGACACAAGGGTACACAGTGTCAAAGAGGGGTCAGGAGACATGTCCCTGCACCCACATGCAGCTCAACACCTAGGCCCAGATGGAATAGCTCGCAGAACGCCTCCAATACATCATTAAAATCCAAGATATGTATGGTGGCTCTGTAGATGAGCCTCCTTTGCAAGTATCAAAAGGAGCTGCAGGAGCGAGTGGCCCTCACAAACTTCACTCCAGCAATACCAGCCCTAATTATCAGACTCTGGCAGCAGGTCCGCCACCCATCAGATTGCCTGCAGAGTTTCAAAGATAGAGGCCAAAGATGCAGATGGATGCTCTGTGTTGGCCAACCCAAGGGCATAGACCACCAGGACATGGTTAAATATTTGGAGGGGTGCTAAAGATCACTGTAGTTCCCACCGGACTGTCAACTTACTTCTCCTTAGATAAGGTGCATTGGGTCTCGTCCAAAGCCACGCCGTCGAGGGCCATGCCACGGCCAGTCTTGTTGAAGCTCCTAAATTTCTGGGTCAGAGACATTATCTTACTTGCAACTCAGCAAAGCTATTGTTGACAATAGCAAGGTTTTCATCTACCCAGTTTAAACCCTGGCCATGCAACAATCTATGAACTTAAAGTAATCTATACGAATATAATAAAGAGAGAGCCCAAACCTTTGAGGCGGGTAATCTCAGGAACCACAGCACCAATCATAACACCCAATACAGCGTTGGAAAGGGCAGTTGCAGCAGAAGGACATAGGCTGTGCAGACGCCCACCATATACATTTAAAAGGTAAAAGAACCGTGCCAGCAAAGTAGTCCCTTGTGGGCGTGTCTGCGTTGTGCTGTGGGCGTGTGCTGGGGGCGTGACAAACGCTGGGGCCGTGTAGTACGTTCCGCCCTTCATGCCATGTCTCATATTGTGTGCTATGGGCGCGTGCTGGGGGCATGGGCGTGTGCGGGGAGCTGGATTACGGAGAAAAAAAAGCGAGCGTTGTGCCCAATATTTCCTTTTATTTTTTGTCCCAGGTTCTGTACATTCCAGCTCCAGGTGTGCTTGCCCCGCGCTCCCAGTGGCTTGCACCTGCTTTACTGTACGGAGGTCAGGCATGGCGCTATTCCCAGGGGCCATAAGGAGCGCAAACAGGGGCCATTGTGCAGGAAATGTAATCTCGCCTTCGCTTCTGGTGACGCCCGAAGCGCACTCTGGAGATTTTCCACTTCTGTTGTGCACAGACCTCGCGCCACACACATCCGGACACAAGGCACGGAAATAGCAAGAACGGGACTATCCCTACCCCGGGATTATGTGATGATATTCCGCAAACCAACATCCCGCATACCATCACTCCGCAATTTTTATAATGCAGGACTATTACTCCGCAAAGCCATCATTTTTAAAACTTTTACAACGCAAATTACTTTATCACGCATACCATTATAATGCAAATGCATGTGTGGTAAAGTCATATACATTGTAAAAGTACATTATTAAAACATCAAATATATGTTTGTATATATGTGTTTTTATATGTATATATATATATATATATATATATATATATATATATATATATATATATATATATATATATATATATATATATATATATATATATATACATATATATATATACATATATATATATATACACATATAAACTTCCAAGCTTTGTTCGCGATACTACTGACTTTTTGGCCAAAATAGAAGATTTGGAATGGCAGAATGATATGCTACTCATCACTCTTGATGTCGAACAATTATGCACCAGCATCTCTCATATGGATGGCTTAAATGCAATAACTTACTATCTTGGCCAACGACCTGTTGAAATGTATGAACATAATAAGGTGATACTAAGTTTGATTGATTGGTGTCTAAACAACAACTATTTTACATTTGGTAAAGAAATCTGGAAACAATTTAGGGGTGTAGCCATGGGGGCCCGTTTCTCCCCCAGCTACGCGTGTTTACACGTCGGCTGGTGGGAGGAGCGGGTCCTCAAGGTTTTACACCAGACTTGGGTGCGAGAGAAGATTGTAAAATATCTTAGATATATCGATGACATTTTTATTGTTTGGCAAGGGGACGAACAAGAAGCACAATTATTCATTGCTGAAATCAACGACAATCCCCTTAATTTAAGATTCACTTCTAACATCAGTGCCAGGCAAGCAGAATTTTTAGATGTAAAGATATATATAGATGACAACAATCACATCCAAACCACTCTACATAGGAAAGCCACGGCAGGTAATAACACGCTCCATGCCACAAGCCTACATCCTAAGCATACTATCTACAGCATACCTTACGGAGAAATCCTAAGGTTAAAAAGAATCTGCAGTACTGCTGAGGATTTCAAAAAATGCACTGATGAATTGAAAGTACGGATGAGGGCTCGAGGCTATTCAGACCAGATTTTCAACCAAGCTCTAGCCAAGGCTGAGAAATTGTCTAGAGCAAGCCTACTGGTAAATAAAAATAGTATGTCCACAAATGAGATCGAAATAGACGACATAGATTGCCCAAGATTCATCACAGACTATAGTAGCCAGGAAAACAAAATTAGACAGATCATCAACAAACATTGGTCTACTATTCAAACAGACACTGTTTTGGGATGCATGCTACCTGATAAACCTCTAGTCACTTTCCGACGGGCACAAATATGGGCGCAATTCTAGATCAAAGCAGCCCTGAATTGCAACAAAAGCCCAATTGGTTAATATCATCAGGTTTTCGAAAGTGTACTTCTTGCAGGTCTTGCAAGTTTGGAGTCAATAAGACCCATTACAGAACTCCCTTCTCTACTGCTGATGTTCCAATCAAGGGTAGCCATACCTGTAAAATTGAATATGCCGTGTACGTCCTGACATGCACTTGTGGCCTTAACTATATTGGCAGTACAAAACAGCAAGTGCACGTCAGGATACTGCAGCATATTAGAGCTATCCTTCATAGCGACCAGGCATATCCGGTGGCTCGCCATTTTGAGAGTACACATAATAAAGACCTTAATTGTCTCTCTTACTATGTGATAGCTTCTGTCCCAAAACCAAGAAGAGGAGGTAACAGGGAGCTCAAATTGAGGCGATTAGAGTCAAGCCTGATCCTCGAATTCGACAGCAAATGGCCGAATGGTCTTAACAATACCGAGGATATACGTCACTTTTTATAATCACTCACTCTAAATATCTACTAGCTGTAATAAATATAACGAAATTTGGCTTCCTGTCAGCACCTCAATAGCCCCCTAGATAAGTCAGGTTCCCTGTGATCTAGGGTGGTAATCTGTTTTGACATTCATCACCTTATAAACATCTTGTTCGTATAATGTAATCAAAGTGGCTGGTCAAGTTCCTTGTCAGCCACTTTCCTATATATTGCTCTACTTCTTTCACTATGTACATATTTTCACTGTTTTTTAGGTATTTATTTATGCACCTTAGATGTGAGAATTTTTAGCACTTATTTATATATTTGGTGTCTTTTTCTATATCTTTTTATATGATGATATATTTATACTGGTATTAATAGGTTTTATGTATGGTTTTAATCAGACCAAAAAAAAGGAGAAAATCCTAATTTCCCTTAAAGTCTAGATTAGCATACATGCATTGTATATACAGATTTTTATCATCATACACTCACAGCACTTTGTTTCGCCTTTTCTGTCTTATTTTTCCCTCTATCCGCATTTATGCAGTTTAATAACTCCATGAATTACAGACTGCGATTCAATGACACACTAGTAATTGCACTTTCACCACTTATCCCATTCCTCCTCCGTCTACAGGTCGCGAAACTTTGCACATTTCTAATATTTGCACACAAAAAAAGGAAAATAGCATCAATTTAATTGTTCCATATTAATTGCGTAATTTTGCACATTTGCTATGTTTGTACAGGCATTTGCCATCATTTGCACAGGGATTTATCCCAAACGTTCCATTCCTGTTGCGTGATTTTGCACATCTGCTATTGCTCGCATAGGCATTTGCTATTATTTTCACAGGGATTTATCCCAAACCATCTAGGAAAGGAAATTATATCTGTTTACAATGTTCCGGGTTCGTTGCGCAATTTTGCACATTGGCCACTGCCTGTATTGGGATTTATCCCAGAAGAGTAAATGAAATCAATGCAATTTTTATACCTAAAAAAATGTGTGAACAATTAGCTATTAGAAAATAACATTCATTTATATTTTGTTGCAAATGCACCTTCATATTAATATATATAATAATTTGATCATGTATAAAACAAATTCTTTTGTTTATTTCTATGATCATGTGACCGGAGTGTGAAGTGGCGGGGAGGCGAGCTTGCACTGCACTATAAAACTGAAAAAATGTCGTTGAATCGATGCATGTGAACAAGGGCTTTGGAAGCCCGAAACGCGTCTTGCCCTCGCTATTTTCAACCCTTGAAATAAACCATCTGTGTATCCAGTCTGTGGTCCGTCTCATATTTTGCCTGGAGGGTTCTGATGTTCACGAGAACCAGTAGTGGCTGCATCTGGAGTTTGCGCAGATATATATATATATATATATATACATATATATATTTCGGAGTTTTTGCGATTTGACCTGAAATAAAAGAAAATAACTACTGCCAAGAAGTGTGCCGTGTAAGTTTTTGTTTCCGAATTGAAAGGAGACACATTCCCGGTCTTGAACGCGGGCACCGACAGGAAGCGTTCCCTCTGCGACGGGAACATTTGTGAAGAATATATATATATATATATATGTCTTTACGTTTGCTCCCACAAAGACCCTGGAAAGCAGTAAGTGGCACACCCAAGCTGAAACTGTGTCCTTTAATCATTGATTGCAGCATATTGACCCCTATGAGTGTGACATGATTGAAACTACCCTGCCCAGGATGCATTGCAGCGATGACGCACAATTTCTTTGCATATATTTAGATCACCTGTGGAAGTGAGGAGTTCCTGTATTTGTCAATCTCGTGATCAATACGAACTGTTGAAACGCGTTGGGAAGATGAATGGAGTGCTGCTCCAATGATTAAAGGACACAGTTTCAGCTTGGGTGTGCCACTTACTGCTTTCCAGGGTCTTCGTGGGAGCAAACGTAAAGATATATATATACACCCTAAAAACTAACCCCACCCTGCTCCCTTTAAATACCCCTGCACCCCATAATCATAACCCACCCTTACTCATTAAAATACCCCAACACCCTTAAACACTAACCCATCTTAACCCTATAAATATACCATGTACCCCAAAACCCAAACCTATCACTAATCCCTAAAAATACCCCTGTACCCCAAAACTCAAACCTATCCCTGAACCCTATAAATACCCCTGTACCTCAAAAACCAAACCTACCCCTGAACCCTAAAAATAACCCTGTACCCCAAAACCCAAACCTAGCTCTGAACCCTAATAATACCCCTGTACCCCAAAACCCAAACCTACCCCTGAACCCTAAAATACCCCTGTACCCTAAAACCCAAACCTAGCCCTGAACCCTTAAAATACCCCTGTACCCCAAAACCCAAACCTACCCCTGAACCCTAAAAATACCCCTGTACCCCAAAACCCAAACCTAGCCCTGAACCCTAAAAATAACCCTGTACTCCATAACCCAAAACTATATCTGAACCCTTAAAATACCCAAACACCCCAAAACATATACCTCAGTACCCCAAAACATATACCCCTATACCCATGCTTACCTTATCCAAACATTTAAAAAAACATGCTTTTACCATTCATGCATTTACAACGAATTTCGTTGTTAATGTATGCGTGGTAAAAGCATATAAAATTTAATGCCATGTGTTATAACCCCTTCCATGCTCATGACGAGCTCAGCTCGTCATGAGGTAGCCTGGAGCTGTGCTCATGACGAGCTGAGCTCGTCATGACACCAGCAAAATGGCAATTCCCAGCACAGGAGGGGAATTGCCTTAGCAGCCATAGTGATAATGGCATTGCCGAGTCATGGTACTTTCGTAATGAAAGTATGGGGAGTGATGGTATGCGGAAAGAAAGTTGCGGAATAATGGGTGTTTACCCTCCCCCGGTAAGTACATTGGTGGCACGGCGGCCAACATCTCCAGCAACATGCTCATATTTTTTCACCACCCATTTGAAAAATGCTCAGGTCTCTCTCATTGATAGCCGGTAGCGACATACACTTTTAGACACACCTCCCACCACAAGTTCTAGAATTGCGAACTTTAGAGCTGGGGAGCTACGTTCGAGTCTCGGCATCAGCTCAACATCCTGTGATTCCAGGCAAATCGCTTTGTCTCCCTGCGCCTACCACAAATGAATGTGTTCTTCTGTAATGTAAATTGTGCTCATGCCATGTTGTCCAGTTCGCGCTATGTAATATTGCAAGGAAAAATAAAGTAGGGAAACTCGAGTTCCCAGACTACTGAACGCGCACTCTTAAGTGCATCAGCAGTGCACTGTGAATCGGAGCGTTTCACAGGCCTGTCACAGATAAGAAATGCTATCAAAACGAAATCCTACAAAACAATATGCTACTGGCCGGCAGCAATTCATACCCGGACAAGGCTGCTAGTATGGTATAAAGAGAGGACTGATAATGATGCCACAAGTCTTTCCCAATGAAAACACAAATGAATCACTTGTCAGATTTATTTCTACCACAAAATACATTTTTGTATTTCTAGCCAAGACAAGGTAAATGACTGGTATTCTTGGTGATCATATAGAAAAATATTTACACATATGTAGACAATCCCATATAGATGACAATACATTTGTTTATATAGACATACACAATTATCTTCATTGTGTGTTTATAGACAGGCAATATCCTATTTAGCCATTTAAATTCAGTCTTCCATTTATTTGGAAAGTATAATACTGTATTAAAAAAACAATTTACAGGCCACAGGTAGGAGATAGCCTTTCTTGAGTCAACATGCGTTAAGCACACAGGCTCATACAGACCCTGGTCAATGCTGGGCGTTGATGATAAATTGATTGCTAAGGCTTTGGCCGTGCCCCTGGGTAAGGTGGAAACCCACCAGGTCCATGGAGACCAGTTTGGGTTCATAATGAGAAGAGAAACACACATGAATATACGTTGATTATCGCATGTCTAACACTCAGTAGCTGACAGTGACATCCTGGCAGCAGTAGTCACCCTAGATATCAAGAAAGCATTTCACATGCTGCAATAGGAGTATCTATGGGAAGTCCTGAGGAGAATGGTATTAGGCACAGAATACTTGTCGTGGGTTAGATTACTTTATCACCAGCCAAGAGCTTGAGTGCAGAATGGAGGCTTAATATCGGAGGTGATGAATATTGAAAGGGGTACACCTTAGTGATGCCCCTTTAGACCCACTCCTTTTTGCCCTTGCTATGGAACCACTAGCAATCCAGCTGAGGAGGGACATGGCTCAGTGGGATATCATTGTTGTTGGCTGTACCCACCTACTTTCCTTGTACGCAGATAATGAGCGCCTATACATTCACCAGCCAGAAGGGGCAATCCCAGCCCTCTCAGGGATACTGGCCTCCTGTGGATCTGCATCAGGCCTGCACGTCAAGCACCAGAAATCAGTTATGTTCCCATTAGCAGCCCTTGCACGTGGAGCCCCTCTGGACCTCCCCAAGCTGGGGCTCAGTTGTGAGGGTATCCATTTTTGATATCTGGGTATACAGGTAGCTCATCAGCCGAAAGCGCAAAATTCATTAAATATGGGAAGGGTCATAGTGGGCAAAAAAGAGTTGATTTGATTCTGGAATAAACTCCCCCTCACGGTAATTGGAAAGTTGTTTCAAATTAGAGAAACATATATTATATGATCAAGGCCCTTGAAACTTGCAAAGTTTAATGCGCCAAAGTCAGGATGCTAAACTACTGTTTTTGGGAATGTTCTAAGTGCTTGAAGTAGTGTAGGTTAAAAAATTAATGGGTGCTGTTTTGATAGACATCTCTGAAATATGGCTCCTTTCTTTTAAAAAAGGCCCAGGGTTCCCAGGCCCTGATTCCCAAGTGCACAAGCACTGGAATATCGCTTCTTTCTTTTACAAATGGCCAAGGATTTCCGAGGCGCCGACTCCCTCTTGCTCCAGCACCGGAATATTCCTCCTCTCTTTTACAAATGGCCGAGGGTTCCACGGCCCCGACTCCCAGGTGCTCAAGTGCTGGAACCAGTTTCACCAGCCTGAAGATTTAGCTGCTATAATGATGCCCGGTCTGGTGGCTCAGTGGACTATTTCGTCCACTGCAGGGGCCTGTGTTTAACCTCATGGTCACAGGTTCAAATCACAGTGCGTCCACTCAGCCTTTCATTCTTTTGAGGTCGATTAAATGAGTACCATTGAGTTTGGTAACAATAAACATCTGTTATTCAGCACCAAGATGCCTAAGGGTGAACGTGTACATTAAAAATACATATGTTTTGTTATGTTATATGTAAATTTGGGAGCCCAGGCCTGGGCCTCACCCCAAATCTGACAGTCTCCTACCTACGCATGGGGCAACACAGAGCACTTCCCATGCCAGGCTCGTGACACATGGTATAATTATCCCTGAAATTTGGGCCTCAAAGGACAAACCTCTAATGCACTTTCAGGTTCCATATAAATAACAAAAAATCTCCCACTGATCATCTATTTCTTCTACAAAGAAATCATGTGACAACGATCCACACAGCATGACACAACAATTACAAATGTGACTTTTTAAATTATATTTTTCTTGTTTACACAATATAATTAATTCACACACTTCATAGTAAATATACATGTTGTACATAATTCCATTATTTTTTCCATGAGCCCCTTAATCACTAATTGGATGTATAGACATCAATTATCCCTCAAAAACCCTACTAGAACTCCAAAATTGGCTCAGAAGCCAATAACCACCCAATCAAGAAAATATATAATGTGTGTCTATTCCATTTTACTGGGTAGTGGCCTGTGCGCTCTACAAAGAAATGGTCAACTCAGTCGGGAGGGGAAGATTGCAATGCAGAGCCTGGTGGGATATGTGGATGTCAGCCTCTTTCAGGACTTGTTTTACCCATAATGGTGAAGGCTGACACTTGGGTAGGGTTTTCATGTGAGGATCAATTGGTGTACTTCTTAGTCTTGGTCAAGTGTTTAATACGTTAATTTGACTCAGCACATATCTGAATTAAAATGTATGATAGTGTTTCTGTTTGATAAAATATATACTCTCATGATTGTGGGGTGAATATATCCTGAAAGGAAATAGATGTATTGTGCGTTGGAGAAACATATCTATGACTAATAACACATACCAAAAAGAATGTTTACTTTTCTCTGGTTTATTGGACTTCCCTTCACCAAAAGTAAGGAGAGGAGATCAGGTGCTCAACCAGAAGAGACAGACAAAGCACAGTGAAAAGATAAAGCCCATTCAGGTGAGAGGCGCTCACTATTTTAAGTGTGATTGGGGAGGGGGTTGCAATTGTCCATATATATATCACCTGCTCGGCAATAATGGCTGTTAATCAACCCCCTTGTTATGTGCACTCAACTGTAGGTGGGATCCATAAATACTAGTAGGGTGTATGCCAGAAGTTATTGCCTGGAAGCCTAGGCATTAACGCTTAATAAGAACATTGGAAAGTTGTGAACTTGGAATAGCAGTATAGCTCTGGTCTATAACAGTTGTGTAAGGCCCATACACAAAATACAGTCCTTTTCCTGTGGGTTGGCCTATAACTCAGGAAGAAGGTCTTTAGCAACAATCACAGCCCTTGACAGCACTCCATAATTATATTTTTTTCCTGCTTTATGAGTGATGTAAAGTGTTTTTTTCGAGAGGCATGTTAACAATGACAGTTGAGTCAGCCATTAATCCCCATAGGTCTGATCTGAGAAGCTCTGCGACTATCTTGTCGGACCTTCCTGCAGTGATGTATCACATTTACATTTATCAGATTCAGTCTGCTCTGAGGCAAGTGGTGCCGGTTATTTGTCTAATTGTTTTTGCAGAGGCCGGCCCTTGAAGGGGACCTCGAGGGACGGCGCCATAACGGACGCCAGGGCCCAGGAAGGATCCGGTTCTAGCCGCCGAGAAGGGCCCTAAACTGGAAGGGGCACTCTTGTCGAGGCAACAACTTGCGCATGATGGGCCTAAGCATCCCGCCAATGGGGGGAGCCAGGTGAGGTTGACCCTCCCCCAGATGGCAGACCTGCCCATGCATGGCGGGAAAATCGTGGAGGGAGAATAAGACGCTGCTTCCCGTAACTGCAGCTCTCACCACATCGTGGAGCTGAGGAGCGGCGCAGAAGAATTTTGAGTGCGGGGCACTTCCGACCAACATACTTGTGTAAGGGACTGGACTTGTCCGAGCCCACGAAGGCGTGAAGCACTGGATAAAGCGTGAAGCACTGGATGAGGCCTCCTTCAGCTCAGTTTTTGGGCGCGCCAAGCAGAGGGATGTGAACGAGACCTGCGCCACACCGCACCCCCATATGAGCAGCCGTGCCCGAAGACCACATGCCCAGCTTCCAGGTGGCACAACCCAGCCACTGCGGCTTGTCGGAGACGAACTGGCAGTACTCGGCGGACAGCTGCATGTACAGCGCAAGCCATGGTAGAGTGGAAGCATGAGGCGTGCAGATGACCCATCGCTCCATGCAGCGGGAAGGAGGAAGAGGCTGTTGCGCCGTCGGTGAACCGCCGGTACAGGACAGTCGCCGCTGTAAGGGTAGGAGTGCAAGAGTTAAGAGAGGAGGGGCTGCGCGCCTTTCTTGCCACTAGACAAGCGAAAATAGGGGTGTAATGGCGGCGTACGGTAAGAGCTGCCAGGAACCAGGGTTTTGCTGCAGCATTGGCACAGTAGCTGGCTCATCGATGTAAGAGCTCCTGGTAGGCTGTGTGGCATAGGCCACGCGGCCTGTAATCAACAGCCTCCGAGCCTCACATTCAAGGTATTTGCTCTGCAGCGTGTGGGGATCTACCACTCATGAGGTGCTTTACTGCACGTGCTTGGCGAGGTAGGCCTACGTTGGTGTACAAAAGAGTCGACACGGAGGCAACAGATACTGGTATGGACAGGAAGTCACGTGCGACCTCTGTCCATTTATTTATAGGCTTCTGGCCACGCCTGGCCAGAAGGTGATACATTGTGTGGCAGTGCTTCCGGGGCTCAGGGGAGACCCTCGGAGCACTAGAGCGCTACATCCCTTCCCAACTTGGATATTTGAAAAGTCATAGATCAAACGTTCAACACACGAAGTCTGCGAGTTTCTGACTTGGCCTGGGGTTGGGTCTGAGGTTGTACCGCCATCTGCCTCTGGCGGGTGTGCACTCTTGAGGACCCCTCGGCGATGGTGGAGGTGCTGACTCCGTTGGAGTTGTTGGGTCTTGTGACGGGGGGGGGGTGTTTAAACCACAAGATGTTTCTGGTTATTTGTTTTCCATACCGGCTGACGGTTATTGCAGTGCCTTTGGTTTCTTTGACTGTCCAGGCTTCTGGTTCATATGGTGTACGAATTTTCCTCTTGGTCTTCGAGTCCGGATGAGTACTGTTTCCCCAGGATTCAAATTCCTCGGCTGAACTCGCCTCTTGTGACTCGCTTTGTGTTAGTTCTCCTTCTCCGTTCCTGAGTGCTTGCAGGTGAGTATGGTGCCGGTGCCCAGTTGTCCACCATAGGGAGTAAGTCTCTTCTTGGCCCGGCTAACAATAACACCCATGGTGAGCGTTGTGTGGTGCTATGAGGGGTACTCCTGTATTCTCTTAAGAACTTCTGGAGCGCTTCTTCAGGATCGCTTCCCTCGGACATGGCTATCCGCAAAATTTTGTTTATTGTCCTCATAAACCTTTCTACCTCGCTATTGGCTTGAGGCCATTGGGGCGTAATTCTGTGGTGTCTAATACCTATGTTTTGTAGAAACTCTTTGAAATCATTCCCTTGGAACGGAGGGACATTGTTTTGATGGCACATGGGATGCCAAACATGGCGAAAGACTTGGTGGGAATGGGTTGTATGTTCGCAAAGCTGGTAGACGCGGCAAGGTCCACAATAGGGTACTTGGTGTAGCTGTCGACTAGCACTACGGTGATTCTCCCGTCTGGGAAACTTCCAAAGTCCAGACTGACCCATGACCAGGGGGGTCGGGGCAGGGTCTTCCGTGATTACTGGAGCAGGGGCGTCTGGGGTGCTAGTTATTTGGCACTCTTGGCATTGTCGCACTACAGTATCTACGCTCTCTTCTAGGTTGGGAAACCATACTTTCTCACGCATCCTGGCCTTCATCCTTCGGGTGCCCTGGTGCCCCTCGTGTGCTAAGATGGCTGCTCGCTCTTGCAGTGTCTTGGGTATTACTACTCTGGATCCTCTAAGTATGAGCCCATTATCTGCGCTGCTAAGGTCATTGTGAAGCCTCCAGAACTGTGTCAGGCGCATGCCGTATGTCTCATTCCAACCACTTAAGCTTTTCAGGAAATTTTCCCACGATCCTGTCCTTATCGCTTCCTTCACACGTTGAATGACGGCGTCGTTGGTATATTGAGTGATGAAGGTCTCTGCCGTGAGGACTCTGGGGCACTCTCCTTTGGACAACATGTTTACGAATGCCTCTGTCTGTAATTCCTGCTCAGTGGCGTGACTGTCTTCTTGAGAGGGGTGACGCGATAGAAAATCTGCCGGGTTCTTCGCCCCGGGCGGTATACTAGTTCCATTTGGTATTGTTGGACTTGGATGGCCCATCGCTCTATCCGCGGTGGAGGATGAGGGGCGGTGCCTCTGAATAGTGGTAATAAGGGCTGGTGGTCTGTGACCATTCTAACAGGGTGTCGGAAATGTAGAGGTGAAAATGATTGCAAGCCCATTTCACCGCTAGGGCCTCCTTTTCGATTTGTGAGTATCTTGATTCTGTCGCTGTGAGTGCTTTGCTTGCGAATGATAGCGCGGCCCATACCCCTGTCTCCGTTTCTTGCGAGAGTAGGGCTCCGAGGCCGACTGGGCTCGCATCCACTAGTATTTCTGTGGGTTTGGCAGTGTTGAAGTAGGCCATGGTGGTTCAATCCAGCAGAGCTGACTTGATTTGGTGAAATGCCTTGTCTTCAGTGTCCGCCCATCTCCATGGATTTTCCTTCTTTGTCAAGTTTCTTAGCGGCTCCGCAATCGTGGCTATATCGGGAATGAACCTTGTGCAGTATTTGGCCATGCCCAGAAAACTTCTCACTTCCGACGCAGTGGTAGGTGCGGGAGCGTTTTTGATTGCGTGAGACTTACGCGGGTCCACCTTAACTCCTTCTGCATCAAATACGTAGCCAAAGAATTCTATTGACTTTTTGAAAAATTGGCATTTGTCTTTGTGTAATGTTACGCCGTATTGAGCTAGTCTTTGTAATGTGGCCTTCAGTCTGTGGTGGTGCTCTTCGCTCGTCTTGGCATGTATTAAAATGTCGTCGCTGACATTTAGCACACCTTGGAGTCCCGATAGTATCTCCTTGATAGTGTTTTGGAAGATTTCGGCAACAGACGATATGCCGAAATTTAGCCTCTTGTATCTTCTTAAGCCTAAGTGTGTCAAGAACGTGGTTATGTAGCGGCTTTCCTCATCTAGTCTTAGCTGGTGGTGTCCCGCATTAAGGTCCAGTTTGGAGAACCACTGAGCTCCATTCAATTCTGTCAGGATATCATCCACGGTGGGCGTGAGATGCCGTTCACGCCGTATGGCTTTGTTGGGAATCCTCATATCAATGCATATTCTGATTTTTCCTGGTTGGCGAGGTTTTTCTGCTATCACCATGGGTGATACCCATGGCGTCGAGCCAGATACCTTTTCTATCACCCCCTGTGCTTCTAACTGGGCTAGTTCTTGTTCTACGGCAGCGCGGAGGTGAAACGGGATCCTCCGGTGTCTCAATGCAACTGGTTGTATTGCGGGGTCTATGTGCAACTTGACCGGTGGCCGTTTGATGGTCCCGAGACCTTTGAATAATGAGGGAAACATTTGCAAGATGTCTTCAGGCTCGAGTGCTTTTACTACGTTCGCAAAAGCAATGAGCCGGAGGTCTTCTGCGGTGTTGCTCCCGACTAGCAAGTCTGCTTCTTTGTCTATTACATGGAAAGTCGTTGTTACCTCGTGGTCCTCCGCTTTGACCTGCACAAGCATTTACCCTCGCAGTGGGAGCGGCTCTTGGCTGCCATATGTGAGGATTCGGGCTTTGGAGGGCACTAGTTTCGGCCTTGGCTTCAGGGATTTATAGTGTTGGATGCCCATGACATTTACTGTGGTGTCAATGACTCCCGTCACTGGTGATCCGTCGTTTTGTATTTGGCATTTTGGCTGTGGTCTTCCTCGTTTCTTCAGCTCGCTGACAAATAACACGTAGGAGCATTCGTCATCCTCATCGGTGGATGAATCATCGTAATGTGCATGTGGTTGCCGTTGCGTTTTGGATGACCGCGACGATGATGCGTCATCTAGGGAGAGTTGTCTGATGGCACCAGTGGCTGTTTTCTTCCCTGAGAAGCCTCGTCCACGAAAACCTCCCCTGCACATGCTCGCGAAATGGTTTGGCACACCACATTTGGAACAGGTCTTCCCACGTGCCGGGCAGCCATCTTGATTAAGCTCATCTCGTCCACAGTAGCCGCATGGTGGTCGGCGCTGCGTTCTGGTCGGCCATCTTCCTCTGCCTCCTCGACTAGTGTTGCGGGCTGCGTCCACTCTCTCCGTCTTTACCACTGCTCCTGTGTCTGGCCGTGGGTTGAGGGCAGCTTCCATGGCGGTGGCTCGAGCGTCTGAGAGCTTGTGTGACCTTGCTAGAATCAGTATCTCTTCGAGAGATATGCGTGGTTGTCTCATTATCAGGGTCCTCAGATGTTTGTTGCGACACCCATGAATAAGCTGAGCAGTTACTTCCTTAGTTTGGTCATCTTCTGTGCAGGTGCTTATGAGATCTCTCAGGCATGCATGAAACGCGTCCATCGTCTCACCTTCTCTTTGTTTCGATTGTCTAAATTTGAAACGTTCATAATGCGGGTTCAATTGGGGATCAAAATGCGCATTCAGCTCTGTGACTGCTGCGTCATAGTCTGTGTCCGCCCCGGTGTTCGACAGGTGTTTGAATAGCTTGTATAGCTCCGTGCCTCCAAAGTGTAGCAGTAGTGACCTTCTAACCTCATTGTCTTTTTCCCAGGTAGCGGTGAAGTAGTTATTGAGTTGTCCTAGCCACACTGCCCAACGTGGCGCCGCCGTGCCTGGGTCAATCAGTTCACTGAATGGTGGTAGGGCTTGTATTTGAGAGTGTGCCGATGGAGTCGGTGGTTGTGCAAGGGGCACAACTGCTGGGGCAAGTGGTGCTGCTTGTTGCACTGGGGCTGCTGCGTGCTGCGCTCCCCCTGCTGCTGCGTTTGGAGGGTTGGACATTGTTGATGTGTGTGTGTGTTTTTTTTTTCTTCTTTCACTTGCTTTTGCCTCTGCTTGTTTGCTTGGCTACACTCTCCAGCGTGTCTGGTGGGGGGGGCCTTCCTTAGTTATTCGAGGGTTTATCAGTTCTTGTGCTGCAGGTGCAGGTGTTTTCTTTCACCTGTTGTGTGCCGTTTTGCTCTTGTGCTTGTTTATTCAAGGGGATCGGCTTACTCGTCTGCCCCCTTCTTCACGCGTTGTTCTGGGCTTGATTGCTCTTCCGCGCTCCTGTCTGCGCTCTTCTCTCGCTCGCTCCTGCCCTGGGTTCTGTTTCTTCGGGCGTCAACCGGGACTCTTCTTTTGAGCATGCGCGCGCTGCTTGAGACCGTCGGTTGGAGTGCTCCGGCTCGGCGATTCTGTCTTTGTTGCCGTTGCGGGTGAGGACTTCTGTTGCCGGTGCGCCACGCAGCTCCTCACATATGCTGCTTACTGGTAGGTGTTGGCATCATTCGTCTTGCGGGCCAGTCCCGGTTTCTTCGTTCTTCGGTGCTGCTTAGGACCGCACGCCGGCGGTGATGCCTGGGGTATTCAGCCCTCGTGGGTCAGGGAAACAACGTGATCCCACCCTCATCGCCAGTGTGGGGATCTACCAGTCGTGAGGTGCTTGACTGCACGTGCTTGGCGAGATAGGCATACGCTGGTGTACAAAAGAGTCAACACGGAGGCAACAGATACTGGTATGGACAGGAAGTCACGTGCGACCTCCGTCCGTTTATTTATAGCCTTCTGGCCACGCCTGGCCAGAAGGTGATACATTGTGTGGCAGTGCTTCCGGGGCTCAGGGGAGACCCTCGGTGCACTAGAGCGCTACACAGCAGATGGGGCTGGTATGGCTCTGGCCGAATGTCGTAAAGCGCTCGGATGCCTATGGGGTGGATCTGCAGGAAGCCAAGGGAGGGAATGCGAATGGCAAATCACTGAGAAACCCCCTTGCTGATCAGGAAGGAATAGGCCCTGAGTAACATGGCTGGTGCTCGTGTGAAGCACTCGGATACTTCTAAGGGGGTCACAAGTATGGTATGGGCAAGATAAATCTGCGAAATCCAAGCCAGGATGGTTGACGTACAAAAATAAATAAATAAAAAGAGGTGATTGATGTTTTTGCGCGTCTTTTCGGAATCGGATATTACCGGTCAGCTGCTAGGCTATCCATAACAGGGTTAAGCGTGTGCAGTACAGAGGGGTGTATATGCTGTAGCGGGCTGGTTCAAACCCCGCGGATGCGACTAGACGATTGATTGATTTCTGTATAACCTTGGATGACAGGAAATAAGTCCCGCCGGGCCGCCGATCATCCTTCTAGGGTCGAAAAAACAAGGAGAACTGATCACAGCTGAGCGCCGACGCGAGCACTAGCTATGCAAAAATGCACAGTTCTGACCCTGTAGTAGTACAGGGTTCGTAGGGGCTAAGCAGTGGGGATGAAAGGCCTGGAATTTTATTTAATTAAATTTTTTAGGTTCCTGCGACCACCCTGCCACCTAATTGTCTGAAGCCTGGGGCCACGCCCACATGGTGGCTGTGCATGTACTAAAGCTAAACTAGCCTGCTATATTTCTGTACAAATATAACACAGGGCAATGTGTTTACAATTACCGAACCAAGTTGCAGCCTACGTCCAAATCACACTGAATGCGCCCGACCCCGGAGGCTAAGCAGCCTTGGGCCCGGTTGGTACTTGGATGGGAGACCTCTCGAAATACCATGCGCTGTAACTAACATGGGGACCCTCTCTTAGGACGATGCTTGTAAGCAGGGAGAAGAAAAAAAAAAAACATATGCCATAATACCAGGTGCTGTAAGCAGGAGTTTTTTTTTTTGTTTTTAGATTAAATTGAGTTATGGCTTTCAGCGCGGATGGCTGTTTACAACGAGTTCCTCTGTGTGGAAGTTGTCACGGTCGGCCAAGTGAAGGCTTAAAAGGCGCAGCCTCGGCTCAGCAGCAACATGGTATGGGGAAAGCAAACATAGGGGCTGCACTGGAGTCCATCACAGAGCACCAGAGCAGCTACAGTCGAGAAATGACTTATGTAACATGTGTGTCTAAGAAACTGCAAGGAATTTGTCATATGCAGCTCAGAAGGGGGCTACATCTTTTTAGTGTTTGAATGCCAAGGGCACTAAGGCGCAAATACCAAGCTATGTTGATTATGAATAATGGTTTTCTGTTGTGATACATAGTGCTTATACAGCCCTTCCTTTGGTTATATTAGCATTTATGAATTAGAATAGTCCTAACTCAAATGATGAACCAACATTTACTAGAGGTCTAATTCTGTATGCAGACCAATGCAGTTAGGGAAGGAAGGTACTAGCAACCACGTAGACCATGAAGGCACAGGGCTTGGTGCCTATATATGCCAAATCAAGAATTCATTCGCTTTACAGCCCAGGGCCCTACCACCCAGCGTTCGCCCGATCCCAGAAGGTAAGCAGGGTTGGGCCTGGTTATTACTTGGGTGGGAGACCCCCAGTTGCGGTGTCTTTGAATTTTATGGGTTTTGATATAAAAGTGCGTTATTCTGCGGAGCGGGCATCCAGCGCTGGGGGAAGCCCCCCTTTGGTGACATCCAACTGGGTTAAGGACTAATTAAAATACTGCAATGGATCGCACTCCGCTAGCCCCTCCTCCGGATCGCCCCTAAGCACTCTGGTATTTGAAGTGCGTGTAGTTCGAAGAATAGAAATCAAGTTCATGAGTGGTTCACCAAAGTTGGTGCGAGTAGGTACTCGTTGTTCCCAAAATCTCTAGACCCGAGACATGGCTCGGGTTTCGGGATAGTTTCCCTCATCAGTAGAGAACAAGTATGGGGTGGATGAGGAGGCCGCCAAGTTTCCGTTACAGGCCTCGATGCCTCTCCGGCTCGCAGGGCGTCTCCAGAAGCTCGTCAGCTTGGCGCTCATGGGAGCGTTAAGTAGAATACTGCAATGGATCGCACTCCGCTAGCCCCTCCTCCGGATCGCCCCTAAGCACTCTGGTATTTGAAGTGCGTGTAGTTCGAAGAATAGAAATCAAGTTCATGAGTGGTTCACCAAAGTTGGTGCGAGTAGGTACTCGTTGTTCCCAAAATCTCTAGACCCGAGACATGGCTCGGGTTTCGGGATAGTTTCCCTCATCAGTAGAGAACAAGTATGGGGTGGATGAGAAGGCCGCCAAGTTTCCGTTACAGGCCTCGATGCCTCTCCGGCTAATTAAAGTATCTCTGACCTTTCCTGTTCTCGGGAACACAAGTGACCATGGCTGGAAAATATCCCCCGCAATTAGGTGAGAAGGTGGATAGAAACACTGACCTGCCAGTAGGAAATAAGTATAATAGCCCCCCACAGTTCCTTCAGTCAAACGCACTAATCGAATGGTTGAATAACACTGCGTGGGGGGAGGTCACTGGAGGGCGTCCAGTCAGAGATGAGTTCCAGTCAGGTCTGAGGACCTACGATTTTTCTTGTGCAGGGTAATTGGCACCAAGGTCAGGGTAAAGGTGGGGAACACCATTGCAACAAGCCCTAATTAAGAGCAGGTACCCTTGCGGCCCAGGAACAGTTCTAAATACAAGCGTGCCACCACAAGAGTGAAACCCTAAAGGTGTCGCTGCAAAGCTAGCCTTAAAGCAGCAGAGAGTCAATGCAGCCCACCATCCCAGAGCATGCATGTCAAGTCACAGAGAAAATGTGCTTAGGCACGAGCGGAGCGAGAGGGGTCTCGGTCTATTCACGGTATGCAGTGCGGAGGGTTAGGAGGCCAGCTACACAGAACAGGTAACATGAAGGGAGATCATAGTGGCCGATACTAAGTCAGTACCATGGATTTGGGTGACAAACACCTGTGACCCGGTGCATAGATAGGGGTGGACAGGCACTCTACAAATAGGCGGGTTTAGGTACCCTGTGACCCCGGTTGTGCCAACTCGTAAAAATAAGAAACATGTACATTTCAGCGGGGGGGCAGGTTTACAAAAAGTCTAACATGATAGTACTAAAATGTACAAAAACATTCTAGAGCAGCTTCCAAGACCTGTAGCCAACAAGAAGACAGATGTCTCGAGCTGGTCCCAGGGCGACCAGTCCGGAGTCCGTGTCATCTATTGTGGCAAGAGTAAGACACATTGTACACGGGCACTTAATTTTTGGAGAGTAAGTCTGATGTTCTAAACTTACTCAGAAATGTCTGTTGTATGATAACCAGTCCGTGTCACCTGTGTTTGGCATAAGTAGGACACATTGTTCACGGGTTCTTAATTGTGAGGATCTACATATGATAAGTAAGAACCATTAGCAGTGAGGCAGTTATAAATATGCAAAGGAATCATGAGCATGGTTATCAATAACTTTTGCTTCTTGGCATAATTTTGGAGCACTTTCACGGAGAGTGCAATTTTGAAAATAAGATTTAAGTTTTAAACTTACTCAGAAATATCCTTCGGCAAAAAAAAAAAAAAAACACCTTTGGCAATGGCCCACTATTTTCATAACAAGGACGTTATCACCTCTGCTGTCAACACACAAGATTGTTTTACCTTCAGAAGTGAGATAGCTGACCCACTTACCATATACAGGTAGCGAGAGGTTCATTACCTCTCTGACTCAGATAATTTATACAGTCTGTCCAATTCGTAATCAGGCTCTTAAACGGAAGGAACACCTGACATTTTATTCTTTCAAGGGTATGTCTAAAAATGGGGCAATGTAGGTGCTCCTCTTGCCATGAACCTTTCGTAGGTTTTCCTACAGTTTTTTCAGAAGTGACTCGGGAGGGGAGCATTAACTTCCCAGATATTGGAAAAATCAATTTATTCACCGTACCTCACATTATAAATGTGTATTTCAAATGTGCAACTGTGATAGCAAGGTTATTTGGCGTTGGGTGCTGTATCGGGTCACCATATGCTGAAGCTGACTGTCTCCCAATTTCATTTTCATGTATGGCCCATGGTGAGCTGAGACGGGGCTGAACCAGTGTACAAAGACATAATGGCAAGGATGGAGCCGAGCACGCCATTGACAGCAGGCTGCATAAAAAGAGGAGCAGGAGCGGAATAAGAGCGTCGCAAGAAGGGGGGGCCGCAGGAAGACGTAAAGCCTCCCTGGTGGTGTGGCGGGTAAGAGAGGTACAGCGGATGGTCATGGAGGCATACCGACAGGGCGGTGTGTAGAAGGAGGGCCACTCACACTGGGATGCCGAACGGCAGGGTGAGTAAGCCTGACAAAAGGGGGTAGCAGAAAGAGACGGCGCTCACAGCCCAGACCCAGCCGGACGGCATGGTACAAAAAGTAGACTAGCAAGGTAGCCAGTTGGGGACTAACTCTGAGGAGAGGCTACCCCCCACACGCAAAGGAGCATGGAAACCAACAGAACAAGTTGGACCACATAAGAGAGAAGAATAACGAACTGTCATGGTGATTCATGATTATAGGATATGCAGAGGAGGCATGACAAGCAAATGATTTATGACCAAGAATGATGGATGATAATGGAGTTATGACAATGTAGCACAAATGATTTATGACATCCAAATTATGGCGGTCCATCATACAAATGATTTATGGTACACAAATGATTTATGACACATGATGTATCACCCTGGATATGCAAATAAGTGATGACAGATAAATGATTTATGACCGACAGAATGATTTATGACCAATAGTATGATTGATGACAAATGATTTATGACAGGCAACTCTAATCATGTATGACGTCCAATTGATCATAACTCTAAATGATTTATGAGATGCAGACAATGTAGGACGAATGATTTATGAAATGCCATGATAACGATGTATGACCCTGGCCATAAAAGTGATGCCCAGGGGACAAAATGTGTTGGTATATAATTGTAATAAAACTGCGGCCAACAACGACCACAACAAACTACAACTCGTGTTGGCTGTAATTGGGTAACATTACATTTTCCGGAGTGGGCCCTGTGCGGAGGTTATTAACACGGTCGCTGTTTTTACTGCTATAACTGCTACAACTGTTTTAGCCTGGCATTAATGTCCTTTTAATACGTAAGCTGCTTTTAACTCTCATAACCATCTTTAGCCTGAAAAGCCTGTACTATCTAATGGTGGGGGGGAGATTGCTTTTTGGGGGTATTACGGCAGCATAACTGAGCTGACTGACTCACCAACTTTCCCCTGCACTGTTTGCCGTTGGGTGCTCTCCTGGTTCTTCGGTCTACCACTGGGTTTCTGGATTGTGTGAAGAGACCCAGGGGGAGTTAGCTGCGTCTTCTGCAATTTGCCCTACTTCCGGTCTGACTGGGCCGACCGCCATCTATCGAGGTTAGCGCTCCAGTACCGCCCCTTCTCCTGCCATAAATGCAAGAGAGGGTTTTGGCATGCAGCAGACGCACACAGCAGGCGCACCGCTGTTGTGCTGAAGCAAGCAAATCTGTGCCTGTCCGTGCTTGGACAGTGGCAGGGGGCAAGGCCCCCTGTCCCGAGCTTTCTGTACACAGGAGAGGAACTCTGCACTTCACCACTTTGGACCTAATAATCACCCCCATGATTTGGGTGGAGGGTGTAAGGAGTATTGATGTTGTACATTTACATTCTCCACCCTTGTGGGAGTGGGGCTTGGGTGTGGTGCCCCGAGAGCCCCCATTAGGGAAGCAGCAAATGGGCAAAGGGGAGCTAAAATGCATTAATGTCTGCTCCTTAACACCAGATTGCCCATCACGAACAAATATGAATTTGCAGAATTGCTGAGCCAGCATCATCCTGACATTTCATTCCTTGTCGAGACCTGGGTTAATAGAGTATCTGACCCAGATGTTAAGACTGCCATCCCGGAGGGTTTTAATATTGAAAGTCTGGGAAGAGTGGGGGGCTGGCAACTGTGTTTCGCAGCTCGTTGGAGGGGAGTTTCACCCCAATTCTTCATCTTGACTGCAAAGCACTTAAGTTTAGCATTAAACTGAATACATCTTATACGTTCCATGGAATGCCCGTTTATCGACCTACAGGCCCTGGTACAGGTTTCATTGACAAAATCCAGTCATTTATGAAAACCGTCATAACACACACCAGATTTACACTGTTAGGGAACTTCAATTTTCATCTAGAACAGTCCTCCTTCATGGATATGGGGCATTTGGTTGACACCCTTAACGGCTTTAACCTACCCCAACTAATTGATGAGCCCACTCACACAGCGAGTCATACTTTGGATGGAATCTTTACCAACAATGCAGGCTTAGTCATTGAAAAGATTCTGCCACTTCTTTGGTCTGATCACAAGACCATTCTTTTCTTAGTTACAGCTCCATGTAACAGTGAATAGTGCTAGTGCAATTAGAACTATCAAATACAGGCCTTGGAAGCACACTAAAGTCGCAGCCTTATGTGAGTCTCTCTTACAATCTGCTCCAATGCATGAGAGCAATTTAGATTGTGCAGCAATCTGCCTAATGCACTAGTTGGATATGGCTTGTACCAAAGTGGTGCCAGAAAAAATGCTAAAGAGCCACAGGAAAATCCTTTGGCCCACTGGTTCTCACCAGCATTAAAAGCAGTACAGCTCAAATGTAGGTAGCAGGAGCGCATTTGGAGAAGAGAATACGGGTCGGAGGACAAAATTCAATATAAAAAATGTCTTCTGGAATATAAACATCTAATTAAAGCAGAAAAAACAAAATACTTTTCAGAAAAAATTAGCCTAGCTGCAACTGCAGGGAACTCTTTAAAATGCTAAAAAACCTGTCCAATTAGAAGAACAGTAATATCTTACCTAACCCTTGGGGAAAAAACCCTCTCTGTACCCTAAGTATGTGGAAATTTACAGACCTATCTCCCGACTTCCTTTTCCTGCCAAGCTGCGAGAAAAGCCCATGAACGATGAAAATCGAGCTTTTCATGACACGCATCAGCTGCTTGACTCTGCCCAATTTGGCTTCAGGGCCGGCCATTGTACGGAATCAGCTCTTGGAGCAGCAACTGAGGAAGTAAGCATTAGTGGGGACAAAGGCAGCAGAGCAGCACTAATGCTACTGGATCTCTCCGCCGCCTTTGATATGGTCCACCATGCGGTACTTATTAAGCGTCTGCATGCTTTAGGTTTTAGGGACACTGCACTAACATTGCTGGGGTGCTTTCCGGCCGACAGAACACAGTGGGTGGAGTTGGGAGACACAACGTCTTATCATTTTTCGCTCCCCTGTGGGGTGCTGTGGGGCTCGGCACTCAGTCCCACTCTCTTTAATGTGTATGTTACCCCCCTGGTGCAGCTGCTCCACAGTTTTGGTCTGACTGTATTGTCCTATGCGGATAGTGGTGTCCATTTCATCTCAGGTTGAAGAAGATGCAGCCAATGTTTGCAGATGTATGACGGCAGTGGTGGGTTGGATGCAGAATAACTGCCTTAAGTTAAACTCAGATCAAACGGAGGTATTACCCTTTGGTAAAGAGATCTCCTTTTGGAATGCGTCCTGGTGGCTGGCAGAGCCGGGCAACCTTCCGAAGCCTGTAGAGAAGGCAAGAAACCTAGGAGTCGTTTTGAAACAAAATTGTGCTTCTCAGCTCAAATCAATGCAATTACTTCTGGTTTTTTTTATGCTATGAGTTCTCCAAAAAGTCGTCTTGTATATTCCTTTCGACTTACAGAACATTTTGTTGATGGCCCTCATCATTTCTAAAATGGATTATTGTAACACACTTTATCTTGGCACCTCCAAATATCTGTTAAAAAAATTGCAGTCTCTTCAGAACGCTGTAGCCTGCACACTTCTGAAAATTCCCAAGTTTAAACCAGCGTCCCATTTAATGCATGAATTGCACTGGTTGCCAGTAGAGAAGAGGATCTTTTTTGAGGCAATGTGTCTTATGCACAAGGTTCTTCACAAGACAGGCCATCTTACTTTCAAGAATGGTTCTGGTGGTACAGGCCAAGCAGAAGTCTAAGTTCCAGTTCAGCTTTGATGGTCAGGGTTCCAATAATCAACAGAGTAAATAGGGGAGGCAGATCGCTAGCATATCAGGGGGGAGTTATCGAACTCCATTCCTCTGGCTCTCTACTCACAGCCAGCACTGCAGCCATTTAGAAAGCAGCTTAAGACTTGGCTGTTTCCACTTAAGTAGCATGACTACAAAGATTTGAGTTCTCTCTAAACCTTTGGTATTTTTCTCTTGGTCTGCATCTGCTTAACGTGGACACAAGCTTGGGTAATGCGCGCTCTATAAGACAGCCTCATCCATTCATTCATTCATCAATAAGAAGACACAAGTGCCATGATCATCCAGCCTGGCACCAACCTGAAATTATTTTGCAGCCATTGGTGATAAATGGGATCTTTTGTGACGTGCTTTGAAGCCGTCAGACAGCATGGTCACTAGACAACATGTGATCCTGTTTTGGTCAAGCATGTCTCTGAGAAAGAAGTGACCAAACTGGATGTATGTAAGGAGAAGAGGCTGCCCACATACACTTTCTTGAGTGTGTATTTTATCTAATCACCTTTTGCTGGTCCTGCGTTTACCCCTCAAGTGTCTTTGTAGGGTTGAGGGGTCACACCCACTGGAAAAGCGGACCATTGCTTATGACACACAAAGGGTAGTGGCTCAGGTCATGAGAAAGCACAGGAGAATGGGGTAGAGAAGTGTCTTCATGAGATGAACAGGACATGCATCTCAGTGGGCAAGAGAACCAGTGGGATCAATGTCAGAGTTGGATCATCTGTTTGCTTATCCTAACCTTATAACATGTAATAGTAATTGTAATTGCATTTCTATAGCGCTTACTAACCCTGACCAGGTGTTGAAGTGCTTTTTCAGCGAGTAGCACGCTACTCCTGAACCTATAAAGGGTTAGTGTTGAATTAGTATAGTGAAATATGAAAGTAATTTGAGTGGTTGATACGTTAGTCAGTTATTTAGAATCAGAAGGATAGCGAAGGGATAGAATAGGGAAAAAAGGTTTGTATTTATATAGTACTTGTTACCCCTGATAGGGTGTTGAAGTGCTTTTTTGGCGAGTAGCACGCTATTCCGTCATCCCATAAAGGATTGTTATTGAATTAGTATAGTGAAATATGAAAGTAATTTAAATGGTGGATATTATTCGGTTATTTGCATAGAGAGGATAGTGGATGGCTAGAAGAGGGAAAAAGCTTTGCATTTATATAGTGCTAACTAACCCTGATTGGGTTTTGATTTGAAGTATTTTTTTCGGCAAGGAGCATGCTACTATGAAACCCATTTAGGATTAGTGGTGAATTAGTATAGTGAAATATGAAAGTAATTTGAGTGGTGGATATGTTAGTTATTTGGATTGAGAAGGGTAGCGGAGGGATTGAAGAGGGAAAAAGGTTTGCATTTATATATTGCTTTCCATTGGCAATGACAAATAAAAGTGTTGTGGAAATTGGAGATTTTTGCATTTGCCAACTTTGTGAAGCCATTTTAACACTTTGCTAACATCACAAAGTTGTTTTAATAACAATAGGGAGAGAAAAAATAAAACCTTGTGAAAAAAAACTGGAACGTTGACTATTAGCTAAAGGTTTTTCTTGGAAACATGCAAGGATTGCTGCACTGACAACCATTGCCATTTCATTTAGTTGTCAAGTTTGTAACCATCAATGCCTCTCTCAGATCCGGCATCTGCCCAGATGACTGGAAATGGGCAGAGGTCAAACCCCTCCTCAAGAAACCAACGGCGGATCATACTGACCTGAAAAACTACCGGCCCATCTCTCTCCTCCCCTTCACGGCCAAAGTCACAGAGAGACTCGTAAACACCCAGCTGACCGACTTCATCGAAGAGAACTCCATCCTAAACGCTTCCCAGTCTGGATTCTGCAACAACCACAGCACTGAGACCGCCCTCCTCGCTGCCACTGATGACATCCGAATACTACTCGACCAGGGACACAGTACGGCCCTCATCCTTCTAGACCTATCCGTAGCTTTTGACACCATCTCACATCGCACGCTCTCAGCCATACTTCAATGAGCAGGGATACAAGGAGCCGCCCTTGACTGGATCCAATCCTTCCTCTCCGGCAGAACCCAGAGGATTCGATTCCCTCCTTTCCTCTACGAACCCACGGAAATCAACTAAGAGTATCCCAGCGAACTTCACTCAGCCCCACGGTCTTCAACATCTACATAGCCCCCCTGCAGCCATCGTCAGACAGCATGGACTCAGCATCGTATCCTAAGCCGACGGCACTCAGCTCATCCTCTCACTCACAAAGAGTCCCAAGGACACTAGAATCTGCTTCCTTGAACAAATGCAGACTGCAGGAGCATAGATGAAAGACAGCAGTTTGAAACTCAACTCAGAGAAGACCGAGGTCCTCATCCTCGGACCCTGCACCTCCCCCTGAGACAACACCTGGGGGCCCTCAACCCTCGGGAACCCTCCCACCCCCCACAGACCACACTCTGAACCTTGGCATCATCCTTGACTCCTCGCTCTCCATGACCTGCCAGGTCAACGCCATCACCTCAACAAGTTTAAACTGCCTTTGCATCCTCCGCAAGACCTTCAAATGGATACTCCCCCGACTGCAGAATGACCGTCACCTACGCACTCATAACCAGCAGACTGGACTACGGAAACGCCCTTTACGCCGGAATCAACCAGACTTGTCTATACAAACTCTAAACCATCCAAAACGCCGCAGCCATACTTGTCCTTGGGACACCGCGTCATGAACACATGACCCAACACCTTAAAGCCCTCCACTGGCTCCCCATCGAGAAGAGGGTCACCTTTAAACTCCTCACCCAGGCCTACAAACCCCTCAACAACTTCAGTCCCAAATACCTCAACGAGAAAGTATCCTTCCACGTACCCAAGAGGAACCTCTGCTCCACCGACCTCGCCCTGGCAAAGGTCCCTCGCATCCGCAGAAGCAGAACTGGTGGGAGAGCTTTCTCCTACATCACGGCCAAGACCTGGAACGAGCTCCCCGTGAACATCAGAAGCTCCCCGACCCTGCATGTGTTCAGGAAGGACCTCAAGACCTGGCTCTTCGACTGATTCTGAGCCACTCCCCCCAGCACCTTGAGACCCTCACGGGTGAGTAGCGCACTTTATACACCCCTTATTGATTGATTGATTGAATGATTGCAACCTTAAGTGAATTCTCAGAGTCCAGGTTATATTTGCAATAGACAAGTCTTATTAAACCAAATGTTAGGAAGACATCGAAGCATACAGGAAGTAAACCCTTCTTGCTCTTTTGGATAAGTTGACGATTATTAGAAATTAAAAGTTTGAAAGGCAGAAATTAAAATCTTCTGCTTCCTAACTGTTCATTTACATAAAACAGCTCTTTTTATAATACATTCTGAGGCTTTGGCTTCAGGCCCTGTAGGTCTCTTCATCAGATTACAGCCAGGAGGTCAATCACTGCTGCTGACCCTGCCTAGCACTGTCCTTAATATTCACTCCCTACTTGATAACCTCCTAATATGGAAAGCACCACTTGCCGACGTCACTATATTTTTGTCAGTCCTGGCAGGTGGTGACATCTGATGTCTGTCCGCCTCTTTAATTATTGTTTGTCTTTTTATTTCAGGGTTCAACTGCTGGGTTCCCTTTGCTGCTGTTTCCCTGCCCAGGGATGCAGGCCCTTAATCCATAGCCCTCTGAACAGAGAACCCAAACTTCAGCTTGTTTCCAAAAGTCCTTACCCTAAATGACCTCTGTTTTTTTTCTTATACTTGATGGTGGAGACCTAAAATATCTTTTTCTCTGCTTTCCTGTGTATTGTCTAGCATTTCTTGTTATAACTTATTTATCTAGCTATTACTTATTTCCACGCACATTTTAGATATGGTATGATTTGACTTGTTTATGATCATGCTGTTAGTCAATTAGGGCCTATGAGTTTGGCTGTGTGGGAGCGGGATTGCACCTCCAAACCCATGTACAAACTGTCCCCAGATTATCAGTTTTCTCCTGTCTGGTGGGCAGTTCTTTGGCGTTCCCTGGACGGTACCTATGAAATACCCACTTCAAATGGGAACATCAAAGGCAGTAACTGCATAGCATTAACTGTTGCAGTCGAGGATGTGCAGGTACTGGTGTGCATGCTAACATGGGGGCACATGCTGTGTACCCTGTATGCATCAACATGGCGTGAGTCACAAGGGGGCTCTCTAGGGCTCATTTGATTTCCTTACTGCCACACTCTTCATGGCAGTCGTAACACCATGATAAGTGTGGCGTGAGGAAACTTGTAATATGCATGGCGGGCCGCAGTGGCCCGGTCAAGCATTTTGCAGCCTCAATATTGCCATGCCACCGCTAGGAATCTCTGATCCCTTTTGGTTGTGGTGGTCCCAGGGTGGCACGACCCCATGGTAGTAATAGGGCAATTGGAAGACCCCCACCACTGTGCCCGTGGACCATCAGACTCGTAATACAGCCCTTAGAAATGTTTGCATCAATGTATTGTATATTATTTAAGGAGCTCACACCACAGCCCTAACACCATCTAGGTGTTGACACTATTATGAACACAAGAAAAGAGAGTCAATTACACATTTTCTCTGCTTTATTAAATAACAGTGGTAACTCTCCGGCTGGACATAAATTGATAGGATGTCCCACAACTTTGGTCCACAGCAGGGACTGATGGGGTTTCGCTGCTGTAGTCAATGTGTCTGATGATTCAGTCAAGGAAAGTTCTTCGATGTGACCTTCATGATATCAAATAATTGAAGAATGCAGAATAACTTTGTTGTTAAGCATCTCGATTATATAAACCTAGCCAGGACTCAATCAATAAATCAGTCGGGGTTCCTAAAGCGCAGTTACTCACCCGTGAGGGTCTCAAGTGTTCTGTTGGTTTGGAGGGCGTAGTGGATCAGACTAAGATCTGAGTTCATCTGAAGAGCCAGGTCTTTAATTGTGTCAGGACTGATATTTGTGCCTTAGTTAGAGCTAGATGGACAGGATACTCTGTCACAAGTGTGTCCGCTGTAGCACAGGTACTTTATTTTCGATGACACTTGCAATACAGCTGACAGGACATCCACCACATTGGTAATGAAGTTCCTGTCCACTAAACTCTAAATAAGACCCCTCGCCTGGTAAGTAGCCAGGATGATTGAGAGGCCCTTGGTACCAGGATGGGAGATGATGATGCAGAATGTCAGCAATGTTGAACATGTGCCAATTCAACTGTTATAAGAAATGCAGGGACACTTTGAGAGGCTGTGGGGTAGAGACGGGGAAGAAATGACAAAAGTAAAACAAAATCAGAAAACTAGAAAATCAAATATGTTGCTGTAATTAAAGCCAGCCAGTGTCCTGGTTACAAACATTCCTTTGGTCACTGATAGTAGGAAACTGGTATTAAACCTTATAATATATAACCAGATGTAAAGACTCTCGGAGTAGAAGAATGGAATGCCCAATTGTTATCAGATACTCCAGCAGTCAATACAGCTGGACTCAGCTATTGAAGGGTGGAGAGGAGGCGAGGTTCTTCAAGGCACCCTGGGCTCAGAGGCTGTAGCTGGGTGAAGGTCAAGACCTGAACCCACAGAGTACAAGAGGGAATAAAGGAAGGAATAGGCCGAACTGGCAGCAGGTGTGAGGCACATGCAGACCCCCCACTGTTTGTTTCTTTCCGGGTAACCGGAACATGCCTCCACATTTATATTCCACTATGTATGTAAGTGATTGTAGGTGAATGTTTATGTCATGATTGTAGTCATATGTTTAATTAACGACATAGTAAATGTATTCACTTTTGATATTTCCTGTTTCAGGAAGATACAGAGCCAGTGTTATGATCATGGACATTAGTTTATCTCTGAAAGCATGTCTCTTCTTTCTAGTTCTCCACTTGGAGTAAGTGTTGTTTCCACCTGTTATCACCACACACTCTCTAACCATCCATTTTAGTGGCAGCTAGATAGTCAACAAAAAAAACCAAGCCAATCAGTGGTGGCATCAAATTTGAATTTATTTATTTGTTTAATGTGGGCCTAACGAGGCACACATACATTACATATACTTTCACATAGCAACAAGATAAAACCATTCCTACTTAATTGAACTAACATACCCATTCCTCAGCTTTTAAAAGGTATGTGGCGCTTCCCTTAGTATAAAATAGCCTACTATATATATATTATAAATACAAAAAAATGGGTAGTCAAAATATTGTTTAGTAACACCAAGAACATAAAAACATCAGAAGCAGCATGGTGCCAGTTTACATTTTTCATAACAACTATTACTACTGATTACAATTAGTAGTGGTGCTAGCCATTAATATAATTGGAAATCATCTTCTTTGGTCAACCTATTCTTTACAATCTCTAAATATTTTCTCACACTGAAGCATAGTTTTATATTCCCGCATTCCACCATTTAAAATAATAGGTCTTGAGAGTGTCAAATCTGAAGCTATCTAAAAATCGGTAATAATACCTTCTTTCTTTCTTTTGCTGCAAAAAATTGAAATATGACATAGGGTTAGAGCACACTGTGCACCACATGGACAGAGATTCTCTTTTTTCCACTTCATAAGCTTTCAGCATCCACGGCAAGGAATATTGGCTTTTACATCTCTTAAATACTGTTGTACCTTGTCATATTATAATCTGTGTGTAGTAAGTATACAAGCTGTGGTCCCTATCTACAATCCTTCGTATCTGCTTGCAGAGATTGGTATTGGTGGCATTGAGTAATTGATCGAATAAATGTGTCCGGTGGATATCAAGGTAAAAGAATCATTTTAACACAGAGGTGTACAGTACGGATCCTAGATATGTTATTCTATCTCTCTCGAATCTTAATTTAACTGATAAATGTACGATTCCTGTTATTTAATGCACATTATGTATTTGTCACTGAATGTATGCCAACACGTTATCTAAGGTAATGTAACCTGAGAATATTCATATTTTTTACCAGCTAATGGATCTGTGGCTATTCCATTTAATGTCGCCAATAAGTGTAATCAAAAATGTGTAATTAGCACGCAGATGCCTGCATTATGAGATTGCTGTTAACTGAAGGAGAAGGTATTAGGGCTAGAAATTGGAAACCTACACCTTAGTAAATCTGAACCAGAGAATCTAATCCATACATATATTTGTGACCCCTGAAAATAAATTGAGAATGCAGGTAAAAGAATTTGTGAGTCCAAAGTACATAGAGTCCAGACAGAAAGGATGCCACCCTTGCAAACTGGATTCACTGACAACCTTGAAATGTTCACTTAATGGTGAAGTTCAACACAAGCAAATTCAGGTGCTACCTCACATTTTTGTTGAGTTTTCACTAAATATTTGTCAGCAATATGCCACCATAATGTGCTTATGCAATTAATCCTGTCAGTGGCAGAACAGAACACCAAAAATGCTGAAGATTTCCATAGAATAACACACTATGGTAAATTGTGGTTGCATTTATATAATTTATGGAACATGTAGATTAATTCCTTGTCTTTGTTTTTCAGCATTTAAAATGATGCTGGTGACCACTGGATTTCTGAAGATCAACTCCACCATCAAGCAGGTCACAAAGTTCATCCTGTTGGGTTTCCAGGATTCGATGGTTGGGAGCACTGGCTCTCTGTTCCTCTGGCCCCTAATAATAATAATAATAATATGAAATTTATAATGCGCTCAGCTTACCCAGGGGCGTCCCGGCGCAACAGACCAGAAGGGGAGACTCAGCTAATCACTACTGTGGAAACAAGTAGGTCTTAAGAAGTTTCCTAAATGGTAGGATCTTGGGCTCTGAGCGAATCCTGAGGGGCAGAGAGTTCCAAAGAGACGCCACCTGCACCGAGAAACGCCTACCCCCAGAACGAGCTTTTCTTACTCTGGCTGACTGCAGAAGGTGTTTTTGGTCTGAGCGCAGCAGACGTGGGGGTTTATAGGGACGGGCCATATTAGCAAGAATAGGAGGGCCTTTGCCATGTAGAATTTTATGGGCAGTACATAGCGCCTTAAATTTCACCCGCTCCTTCACGGGGAGCCAGTGAAGCGCTCTGAGGGCAGGAGCAGCAGACTGCCTTCTGGGAACATCCATAAGGATTCTCGCAGCTGCATTTTGCACCTGTTGGAGAGTTTTGAAGGTCGCTTCGGGGGCACCGAGAAACAGCGCATTCCCATAATCGAGCCTCGATAGAATGAGGCCACGTGTCAACAGCTTCCTTGCTGGATCAGGAAGCAAAGGTAGCACCTTTCGGGCTGATTTCAGTAAGCCAAAGCAAACCCCTGCGGTCTTCCTGGCATGAGTCCTGAAGGACAGATCTTCTTCCAACCATACTCCCAAGGACTTGATCTCCTTCTTGGGGGATGGTGGGTCACCAAGAGACCGGGGCCAACAGGTCGCAATAATGGAGGGACTGGGATTGCCCAGGAGCATCAGCTCGGTTTTACCTCCATTAAGCTTTAGGGCGGAGATAGACATCCAACGATAAACATTGGCGAGGCAGTCATGAAAAACCTCAGGTTGTTCCGCCAGCTGAGTGAGGCCGACCACCAGCTGAGTATCATCAGCATAGCTGATGATCTTCACCCCCGAGGGGGCGACCACTCTTTCAAGTGGAGTCATATATATATTAAATAGAGTAGGGCTCAGAGATGAGCCCTGCGGGACTCCACATTGAAGAGGGATTAGGGCAGATTGCTCTGACCCCTCCCAGACTTGGTAGAAACGGTCAGATAGAAAAGATCCCAACCATTTCAGGGCCGTCCCTGAGACACCTACCTCTGACAGACGTTGGAGGAGCACTTGATGACTCACAGTGTCAAAGGCAGCACTCAAGTCCAGGAGGATCACTGCCACTGACCCTCCTGTATCTAGAGTGCTCCTTGCCTCCTCCACTACTGCCAGCAAGGCAGTGTCTGTTCCATGGCCGGGACGGAAACCAGTCTGGGAGTCTCCTAGCAGGTGGTTAGACTCAAGATGGTGAGAGAGCTGACGGTTAACCAACTTCTCTGCAATTTTTGAGAATCCAGGCAGAAGTGAAATTGGCCTAAAGTTGGTCAAGTTGGATGAGTCCATTCCTGGCTTTTTCAATAAGGCCTTCACCACGGCCTTTTTCCATCTCTGGGGCACTATGCCCTGTGTAAGTGACAGGTTCAAGAGGTCAGTCAGAGGAGTTGACAAGATGTTAGCCACGAGTTTAAGATGTTTTATGGGGACTGGGTCACTCGGGGAGCCACTCTTCATCTCTAACAGGACTTTTATGACCTCCTCTTCCGAAAAGGGGCCAAAAGATGCTAGCTCAATCAGGCAACTTGTGGGACTAGCAACCGATTCATCGCTTTGAGGGATAGTAGGTAAGGAGGATAATATTTTCTCTATTTTAGAGTGGAAGAAGCTGGCCAATTCCTCACATTTTTCTTTGGGATTATCGTGCAACACTGGAGGGACCGGGGCTTTCAGAAGTTCCTTGAAGATTTTAAACGATTCTCCTGAAGAATTGCTTGCTCTCTCAATCCGGTCGCTAAAGAAAGTCTTTTTAGCGTCCTTCAGTGCGCTTTTATATTTCCTTAGTTCCCTTATATAATTGGCCCGGCTTTCTTCCGTCCGCCCTCTCCTCCAGGCACGTTCAAGCCTTTTACAAGAGGTTCTGATGCACCCGAGTTCGGGGGTATACCAGGGGGCAGAACCAATTCTTCTCTCCCTGACAAGCCTTCTTTTATTTGGGATCAGTAAGTCCAGAGAGTTAGTAAGCCATTTGCCCAAGAGCTGGTCAGCAGTGTTGGGGTCATCTGTGAGGTGAGGACAGGTTCTAGCTAGCTCTTCCGCCCAACTGTCCACCGGGAGCTTCGACCAAAGTCGTTCCACAGTATGTTGTCTAGGAGCGGGGTCTCTGCGGTTCCCCAGCAGCCAGCTAAACGGAACAAGATGGTGATCAGTCCAGGGGAGAGCCAGCATCTGGAGAGCCTGCAGGTTCACAGAGTTAGCAAAAACTGCATCAAGCTGATGGCCTCTGTTATGGGTAACTCCCATATTGACAAGATGAAGGTCCAGTGCACCAAGCGAGCTTACAAGCTCCCTTGCCACTACGTCATTGGGGTCGTCAAAATGAAAATTGAAGTCCCCAAGGGTGACAAAGTAGGACGAGGCAGCAGCCAGTGGGATGACAGCCTCCATAAAGGAATCCACAAAATTCCCTAGAGTAGCGGGAGGCCGATACACAAGGAGGCCAGAGATAGAGACAGTTGAGGAGATGCAAAGGGTAAACTGACAACTTTCAGCGTTGTTGATGCCACAGTCGACTGCTTTGCATACAAATGTGTCTCTGTAAACAATGGCCACTCCACCCTCTCTCCCATCCGGCCTATCAAGATGGAACATGAGATACCCCGAGGGGAGAGCGTTGACGATGTCGGGGTCGGAACCTGTGGTCAGCCACGTTTCCGTCAGAAATAGAACATCCAGACTATGGTCCAGAAGGAGGGAATGAACCTCGGTAGTATGACAAGGCAATGATCTACAGTTGAGCAATGCCATAGTAAGAGAGTTAGGGTGCTTGCAAGTATTGTACGGGCGACAGTCAAGACAGTGATTAAAAACGGAGCCCTCAGCCCAATAATAGCAGCAGCTGGGGTGTCTGGGCGCGCGTAAAGCAAGCAGTGTGTCCCGTGAGTACCTGTAACAGGGGATCTGAGGGCAAGAGGTGTTTAACGGAGTGGTGTGCCCTGGGCCCGTCTGGGCCCGGACTGGCACAGACGGGCTTGACTCTGGCGAAACTCCGGCGATAGTCCGGCGATGACGCTGCGTGATGACGCTGCGCGTCAGCATGGCTGGCTTTATGTTCGCCGAGCGCGGGACACTAGAGACACTAGAGCGCTGCCTGCCCCTCTTATCCTTTTAGCAGTAATCTGCAATCTAACAATCATAACAACAATACTCAGGGAGCAGGGACTTCACGAGCCAATTTGCAACTTCCTCTGCAAGCACTCTGTAGTAGACCTCACTTTCAGCCTGGTCACCGCCCCTAAGATTCTAGCCATCTTGTGGTTTGATGTACGCTCCATTAACTGGGCAGGATGCTTGACTCAAATGCTCTTTGCTCACCACCTCTTCGGCTTTGAGTCCGATATACTTGTTGCCATGGCTTTTGACCGCTACATTGCAATTTGTAGTGCTCTGAAGTACAGCTCAATTCTCAATATCAAACTTGTGGTTAAATCAATGGCGGTGCTATATCAGGCAGCCTTGGCATAGCACCGCCATGCGGGAGAAATTCCTGACACACAGACCTGTGCAGCTGAAAAAATGACGCAGTGCCGGCGAGAGGCCTGAGAAACCACAACATGCCAAGTCCTGTGCACCAATCACTGACGTCGAAGATCACTGCACCCACTCCAATGCAGGCCTTGCTGGGCGGAAAGAAGAATCAACACATTACCCGTCGGCAGCTGGCGAAATCAATGCAAAACCTGGTTTGCCATTGCTGCCTCTCTCCTCCAGCTCATCCGGATTTTCCATGCATTGCACCTGTGTGCCGAATCTACAACAACGCTGGAGTAGGTTCATTGATGTACTATCGATGACAAAAACATTGACATAAAATATATTGAAAAAAAACATATAGAATACTAAAATATCAACTCCCATACCTACATATGTAAGTACAAGAATATTGAATCCAAAATATCGATGGGAAAGGGTGTTTTTGTGTTTTTTTTGCACTGGAACGCCTACTCTGCATATCATTAGCATTAGTTGTGGCTCTCACTTGTGGCGATTTTTTTGGCAGAAGGTATCGATGGAAAACTGCCGAGATTGGCAGTTTTCACAAGGATGAGAATGGGATGATAATTTAAAAACACAGAAAAAAATATAGGTTTGATGAACATTATAATTAGAAATTAGCATTTAAAAAACCTTTGAAATTCACTGAAAAAAACATAGTTTTCAGGCACGTTATAGTTAGAAATTAGCATTTAAAAAAACCTTAGAAATTCACTGAAAAAAACATAGGTTTCAGGGACGTTATAGTTAGTTGGACATTTCACTCATACAAAACCAGTGATATTCCCCCGTTATAGTTCGTTCAGCTAACTATGACTTGCGCCCGGCAATGCACTGCTGATGGCATCACATATTACATCATTCATGACATGGTCAGGGAAGACATTCATGACATGGCCAGAGAAGACATCCGAAGCCGGATCTATCGGCCCGGTGGAACGCGACCAAGCCATCCCCTGGCACGTAACCTGCACCCTATTACGGGTTGCTTCAACGCTTCGTTCACCCCCAAACGGGTTGATGACCTGATTGTTCGCCTTATCACTCTTCCATAACCGAACCCTGGCCGGTGTAGGACATCACTAATTAAGTGACTGATGCTGTGATGTCTCGCCCTATCCCTCCACTCTACTTGATGGTTTCATTCGGATTCTACCAGGCTATTGTGACTTGTATTATTTAGGCATACTTTTTGACCTGATGATGATCCCTTTGATTTTGTAAGTGGGATCGAAACGCCGTCGACTTGTTGAAACACCATATACCTGAAATGTATACCGAATGTGTTATGCGTGTAATGGTGTAAACTGAATTTCTGTCACTGTTGTATTTACAGAAATCGCTCACTCCTGCCTAAATACTCTTCTCTGTCCCCTCACTACCTCTTCACCTTGCCAATTTGTAAGCGTAAGGGCACAGGCTTGTGTCCTACTCTAAAGAATTGAAGGTATTTTATATGACTTATCAAGTGTACAGTAAAAATTCCTGATCTCTGTCCGGCTGGACAAGTCATACTACTAAATATAGTTTCCATTGTGTCAATATTCATTGTTTTCACGTAACCTTTTTTGCATGGGACCATTGTTGTAGAAATATGTTCCCCGAGGTCCTGTGCTGACTCGTATGGGTGCCCTTGTTGTTCTGAATACATCATAGTTATATGCAGCATAACACAGTCCTAATTAAAATTTTGCATTTACCAATGCTGGTTGGATGTTTCCCTACAATGCCAGCGTTACCCGATAAACGGTTCCATAATTAAACGCGTTTCTCAACCGCACGTGTAAACTGTCTTTCGACCCCCACGTGTGCAGCATGTGGATTCAGGGAAGCACCAAGGTATAAAAGGCTGCTAGAAACACGCGATGATGCTTTGCTTCACCTGAGCGTCATCGCGAGTGCAGCTGAGTATTTCCTCCTCCCACCCTTCCCGCTGAGTCCGGCCCTGGAAAGCTTCTTCGCCTAGAGACCCAAGAGACCGAGCTGAATTCCTGACTTACCTGGGCATCTTCTATTCCTCCGGACACTTCCTCGGTCTTCTCAGCACATCCGAGCAGTTCCCGGTGTTTCCCTTTCGACGGCACGTCATCTCCGGTTAAGGAGTACAGTAAGATTTTGTTTACCTCTTCCCTTCTGTGAAAACAAGAACATTGATGCTGTTAGCCCTGAAAAAACGATCGTTTGAGACTGTAATTCACAGCGAAAAAAACGAACCTCGATCAGAAGCATTGGAGCCTTGTTCATTGACTCTACCTAACCAAACAAACAAGCACTGGCTCCTCTAAATAGAACATAGAGTGTTAGACTGATTTAAGTCTGTTGTTAAAGTACTCTATGTGCTATGTATTGTAATTAGTGCTTATTTGCATATAACCAGTGCTGTGAAGTAGGAAACAAGCATTGGTGAGATACCAAGTACTGATCAGAGGTTTTCCTAAATAGGGTGCTTGGTATTTTCTTGTTTTGTCCTTTTTTTTGTGCCTTACAGATCAGAACCCCATATTCTTCGACAAGACAACAATTAATCAGGCATGCCAGAGTTGTCTAGTATAATCTAAACCCCTACTAACTACACTAACTCAGTTAACAACATTATTCATGTAATTGGTTCATGATTCATTATTGTGCACTTTTATTTAAGGCCTTCACTAAGCACTAAGAGTTTGATAATTGTTGAAGTGTGAGCCAGGGCCGAAAGCTAAGAGGTATGTTCATAGTGTTTGTGTATAATAATTTAATAAGAATTTCGAATAATTGCTGTGAGTAAGTGATTACTATTTATATCACAGAAGAAATTAATGCAGAAGGCCTGGCACACTTATCCAGAGAAACCACGTTGGATCAGACGAGAACCAGTGTTTTGTCTTTTGTTTCTCACTCCACTTTCCCTTTCCCTTGCGGAAAAATCAGAGTAGTCAAGAGTTAAGACCTTGCTACCTTGTTGGTCCAAAAGGGAGTTGGGAGCTTGCAGCTACAAAGAGAAGCAAACTAAGCAGCCTCGTGGTGGAAGCTCAACAAGTGGTGGGCGAATGTATCAGATAGGCAAAGTCGGGCAACGATGATGTGACCATGATGTGGGTAAGTCCTTGGACAGCATGTTGTGGTTTTATAGAACCACTCCTCATTCTTAGACCAAGATTTCTGCATTTGAATTATTGAGGGGAAGAAAAGCCAATACAATTTTTAAACCTGGATGGATGAAGAAGTAAATTAAGTCAGAGTCTGATGGGGTGAGTCTTATGGATATGGTGAAGGAAAATGTGTTAAAAACTTAGACCAAACAAAAATGTTGGTTTGATCAAAAGAAAGGAGTCGAGATGTTTGCTGTGGTTGTGGGTGATTTGGTGCGGACGAAGTCACCTGTCCATTTGAAAAAGAGCTCAGGCAAATTTGGGGCTCCTATTTCTGTGATAAAGGTTGGTAGAAATACTGTCCAAGTTGAAGGTGGGAAATGGTGGAATGTGGGCAGAATCGTTAAGCTAAAATGGAAGAGTAACCAAGATAGTGCTGATAGTTCTGACTCTAGAGATGTGGGTGACTGCAGAGGATTTAGAAGAAGCTCCAGAACCAGAGTCATACCAAGTAGATATTGTGTGTAAATAGGTTTTATTTTATGTACTGTATTTAGTTTTTTTTTAAATTGTGTTTTGTAATGAGAACAGAGAATATGTAGAGTCTATGCTTAGTGCAGGGAGCACAGTATTCTCAGATCTCTCTGCCATTCTCTCCCAGGGGTTCTATAATTGCCAAGTAGCCTTTCTGTTGAGGAATATATTGGGACAAATTCACAGTGGGTGGTTGGAGCTGTTGGGGAGCTGGCCGTAAAAGTCCTGTCTGCCATGTAGCCATTCACAATAAATCCACATTCGGCCAGCATAATTATTACTTCAATTCACTTAGGCACTGCACATGCACTCTTCCATTCACCCAGACACTACCCATGCACATATGCAATAACTCAATTACTATGTTTGTACTCTTCCAATTACTCTGCCACTACTTATGCACTCAACCAATCACTCAGACACTACGTGTGCACTCATAGGATCACTCAGGCACAACTGCTGCACTCACTGTAACATCCATGCAGCAGTCATACACTTATTCCAACTTATATACATACAGTATCTTTTTTTAACTGTGAAAGGAGGTTTTACCAGGGTTTTCTAAAGTTAATGTTTTTTTTGTTCTTTTTTATAATAAAAGAAATGACTACTGAGACAGCAGGAATTGAAAAAACGTGCACTGAAAATTGTGCAAAACATATAAAAGAGGAAAGAAGATTGGCATGTATGCTGTCTTGCAGCACTGCAAATGGCTGTATGACACTGCTCACCAGCTCCTATGACAACACTACAGTCCATGCAGTACCTGGCCGTTCTTAACAACTCTGGAGCTACATCTGTTGCAGTAGTCTGCACCTCAGAAAGGACATTCTGACCAGGAATTGGTGCTGCTGCCACTGAGGTAGATAGCCCTCAGCTTCCCTCTCCTTGATCACCTGTTGGAGACGTGTTTTATGATAGGTTTTTGGATGTTATAACATAGTAGTTGTCCCACATGAATATTTATTGTTCATCCCTCTAGAGAGGGCCTTCTTGCAGATTGTGCATTGCACAAGTTTGGCAGCTATTTTTGATTGCCCTGATGGGATTGTAAAAAAAATCCCATGCCAAACTGGCTCTCTTTTGCGAAGGTTCCTCTTCCAAATCTGCAGTCTCCACCTGTTCCACATCCTGGCCCAGCTCTTGTACCTGCTGACCCCCATCTCCTTGATGTCTTGCCAATTCTTTAGAAAAAAAGGCCAAAAAGTTTGCACAGCAAAATGAATTCACCAGCTCAGAATGAAGCTCCTATGAAAGAAGATTCAGGAAGGATGAGTTGGTGTGTACTTCTTTTTGATTGTGCTGAAAAGTATATTATCCAGTAATATTCCTTGCATTCCTGTCATGTGATATTCACGGGGACCTAAATAGTTGTGGTTAAGCATGGGCATGTGAAAGTGCTGCCTGCTAAGTGATGGTCTCAGCGACTGTGAAGCTGCCTTTCGCTGAGTGTGCTGCCACCATACCAGTAAACCCAGCAGAAAGCTTTTCCAGCCCCTGCTCATCCCGTCGCCGCTGCAGCCCTGGTTGAGTAGCAGACAACTGTGAACAAGCTGACATTCGGGCCCTGTCCCTGGTGGCCCGGCGGTCCAGGCCCTGACCACGCGGCACTGGCAATATGCCCTGCAAGCCTAATGCCGAGGCACAGATACAGCATTTTGAGGGAGAATTGCTGTCGCTGCTGCCTCTGGGCTGGTACCTGCTGCAGCGTGGCTGTTTTGCGGCCCTTCATCCGGTACTGAAGGCGGCCTGGATGTACCCGTGGCCCAATCCCTGCACTTGCAGACCCCCGCTCCCAGGCACTGTGGGAAGGAGATGCAGGACTTAGCGAGAGCCGGCGGTGGGACAGATGTGGAGAGAGTTGTGGCACAGCAGACACGCCTCTGCTGATCAGTTAAAGGAGGCGGCCCACAGTGGAATGCGACCCAGGGGAACTGGCTCCCGCGTTGGCAACGGGTTGGATATCTTGGACTACTAACTGATGCAGAGGGGAGTGGGGGCACATCAGTCTCTTATTCAGTGAGTGGAATACACCCTGTCATGCGCCCTACGCATTGCACCCTCCTGGACATTGATGAGGCCCTGCACAGGTGAAATAAACTAAGGCACACCCCATGCTGGGGAATGGGGGTCTTTGCCCCCGAGCGGTGCGGAGAGCTAGACCCTACCTATGTGGTTGCTGCCGGGGGGACCTTGTAGCTACCCTAGCTGATGTGCGGCTGTCCTAAAGCTGTGGGAGATGCCTGAGGATCGTAGGGGGCATCAAGACTAGATATATTGAGACAGCTACTGGAGAACCAAGACTGTTTTCCCAGGGAGCTGGCCGGGGACACAACATGGCCTATACCTTCTGGTGGACGGGCCTGGCTGCTGGGCCTACAGCTGAATGTGCTGCACCATACACAACGATAGTGCTGGGTGGTGCTGAGCCTGGCGCACACGGTGTACAGGGGAGAAAACACAACCTGCTTCTCACCCTATGCCCCAGTTGTGTCTGCCTGTGCCGGAGCCTAGGGAACCACTTAACGCTCGCGGCTGCGGGCACTGGACAGCAGTGAGACAGCAACTGTCAAGCACCACAAACTTGAAGCGCTACTGCGGTGTGGAGGCAGTTGCGGCCAGCTTCGCGGGAGCACGAACTACAGGCAGGGCCAGCTACGTGGCTATGGCCGATCCCTTACTACACCTGCAACTGTTTACTGTCGACCGTCCATGCTCTCAATCCAGAAATTGAAAAGGGCCGCCTCCATAACAATGTGTAGCACAATGCGGTGCAGGCTGGAGCCACCAACAACAGGGAGTAATGCAATTGGTAACGATCCAAACACAGGGATAGCTACAAAGCTGGATCCGGCACTCACAGCAATAAAAAAAAGTGGAGCTGTACTGGATCAGACACGTTAATTCTAAGTGTGGGTGAATTTTGCGGATCTTCGGTCTGCGAATTCGCGCGAAAATTGCAAAAAAAATTGTGAGTTTGCGGATTTTCCTGCAAACTTGCGGAGTTTTTTTGTGATTTGCAGAAATATTACTGGAGTACCTTCTACTTGCTAATCAGTAAGTGCTACCTCGTGGGGCAAATGTATAGGTCTTTTCCTACACTGCTGCTGTGTAAAGGGCCAGAAGAGTTGTCTCCAGTGACCATGTGTGTGTAACTTTGCTATCGCGCCAAAGGGTGGAGGGGTCCCTTGAGTGAGCTGGCCATCAAAGTGGGCAAATGGCGGGAAGACGGTGCACACCGCTAGTGTGTGGGCGGGGCCAAACGGGGGGGCTTCTATGCGAATTCACATGCCACTTGAGTGTATAGGTCAGAGACCGATCAGAGCAGCAGATGAGGAGAAAGAAGCTCCTGGTCACAGGAACTGCACGGGGATTGCGCTCGTGAAAGTCAAGGATGCAAAGGCCTCCATCAAGCATCACTGCTAATTTTCGACGGTAGATATGGGGAGAAAGCACACCTGCCCAGCCTCAACAAAGTGCACAATGTTTTGGGGTCGATTAAGGAGTTACTGAATTTTAGCTTCAACTCGGACTCCTGCTTTATTTCATATCTGTACGTGCTTTCGGTTGAGGTTTAATTTTTGTGACAGGGGCGTCATGACAGAATAAATCCTGCCCTGCATATTTGTCCAAGAAGACACCACCATTTTGTGCGATACCTCTACTCAACTGGAGTACTTTCTACTGCCCTATGCTCAGAGCCCACAAGATGTGTATGTATGCTGGAAACGCTGCAACACAGACTTAATACACTATACCCACTAACATGCAGGTGGGGATGCGAGTGGTGACTTCTGGGCATAGAGGGATAGGTGAAAGGCATAGTGAAGATTACCTCGCCTGCACCCCCATTACTCTTTAGTCTCCAGACTGAGTTAGTCACTGTCTCCTAGGGCAACGTAGTAGTTTGAACGATTGTCATTCTGGAGTCCACCCAGATTGTTGCTATGGTATGGTTCATATCTTTTGTTATAGTTTAGTCAGAACAGCCCATGTTCCCTGTGCACCTGATATACCATACATGCCACTACTCGCCTCACATGACACAAGTAACTGTGACAACGATGAAGATACATGGTATGCATACACCCACCCAAGATATTCTATATATTCATACCTCCAGTGACATAAGGCTCACATAGCATTACTTCAGGAGACCCACATTTTGCAGCTTGAGCTGGAGCGCCTGCTCAGTAGATGGAGGGGTCAGGTATTTGGCACCACATTTTCGTCACATGCACAAGGTATGCTAGTGTGGATCAGGGCTGGGGCTCTGTTTATGTGTGATGAGGTCCTTAATGACGCAGAGGGTATGTACTCCTTTGTGAAGGGGCGTTTAAATGGCGAAACCATCCAGCTGGGTTCCTACTATGCCCCCAACATAGACAAAGTTTCCTTCCTTTAGCGCATGTCTGGAGTCCTGGCCTGTTTCAATGGCATCCCCTGACTGTTGCGTGGCAACTTCAATTCAGTTCTAGACATTGAGCTAGATACGTCATCCCTACTGTTAAATAGGACCCCTTCCCAGTCGAATGCGAGGGCCCTCACTCATTGGCTTACACACTGGACTCTTCTGAATATATGGCGCTCCCTGAATCCCACTGCCCGGGTTTATTCTCATTACTCCGCAGTGCATAACTTGCACTTTACGTCTAGGTACATTAGTGGGGTCACAGGCACTTCTTCCCCTGATCCACGGCATTGACTATCAAGGGCTGCCGCACTCCGATCATAATCCTCTGCTGCTACAACTTAGATGGGAGGTGCAGTGCCCTCTGGTTCCTACATGGCGACTCCAGACCAATGTGCTGGAGGACCCGCCATTCCATGCCTCGCTGGGAACAGCAATTTTGATATATTTTGAGCTAAATGAAGATACAGTAAGTGACGCGCTTATTGAATGGGAGTGGATTAAGGTATCAATCAGGGGCCACTGCCTGGGAACCACTTGGAATATCCGTAAGCAGCTCTCCAATTCCCTTGCAAAAATGGAAACACAGCTATTGCGCTATGAGAAGGGAGGGGAGCTGCGTTTAACACATGCAGTTGGAGTGTCTTTGCTGCCATAATTAAGCTGCGCATACAGCTCGTACATATGCTACTGCGGACCGAGCGGGTAGGCTCTTAGTGTGGCTAATACAGCAAGAACACACTCACGCTCCCATCTGGGCATTGCGGGGAGGGTCAGGTCAGATGCTATGCACACAGAGTGATATACATGCCACATTGACACACCATTATGCCAACCTTTACCGCCCCCGTAGATGTGACACTGGGCATGGACTGGGGGGGGGGGGGTTCCTGGACACTTTACAGCTGCCCACAGAGGGTCAGGAACATAGGGAAGCACGCAACGCACAGGTTATACTGGAGGAGATTGGGGATGGCATACAATCGCTTGCAACAGGAAAGGCTCCTGGCCCTGATGGGCTACCCGCAGAGAACTATAAAGCATACATGGCCTCTCTTATACAGTGTCTCCACACTGTGTATAACACTACAGTGGAGTCCCAGCAGCTTCCGCCCTTCATGCGCAAGGCGCACCTGATTTCACTGTTTAAGCTCCATAAAGATCCTACGGAGTTGGGTTCCTATGAGCCCTTAGCCTTACTAAACACCGATTACAAGATATTGGCGAAGGTGCTGGCAGATAGGTTGGCGCAGGTTGTTCCATCCCTGGTCCACACAGATCAAAACGGTTTTGTTCCCTCCCATAGCACCTCCCTCAATTTGCAGTGCTTCTTCAGGGTGTCAGAGTATGCAATGGAAGAATGGCTAGGGAGGGTTGTCTTGTGTTGGAGCTGGAGAAGGCCTTTCACTCCTTGGAAAGGAGTTATCTATTTATGGTACTGGAGAAATTCGAACTGGGCCCAATGTTTATCCAGCTGACACGCCTCCTTTATACCAACCCCATGGTTAGAGTCAAAGTGGGACCCTACCTCTCTGATTCTCTTCCAATACAAAGGGGTACATGACAGGGGTGCCCTTTAACACAGCTCCTGTTTGCGCTCATGAAGGAGCCATTGGCAGAGGCGCTGCATACCCAACTGGGTGATGGGGTGCCTCTGGGAGATGCCACACATCAGGTGTCATATGCTGATGCCCTCCTCATCTATATTAGGGACATTGATAGTGGCCCCACTCGCCTCACACAACTATTGGAGGAGTTTGCTGCATTTTCTGGTCTGACTGTCAATGTAGACAAATCCTGTATCTACTCATTCAAAGAGGGACGCCAGGACCCTAACCTGGTGATGAGTGGTAAAAAGGTGCAGTGGGTGGCGGACATGTTCTGATATTTAGGCATCCAAATATACCGCTGTACAGACGACCTTGTTGATGGGAACCTCGGCCAGGCAGTAGAGTCCCCCAGGTCGCAGATGAGTTTGAGTACTTTACCATTATCTGTAACAGGCAGGGTTACACTCACTAAAATGGTAATGCTAATGAGACTCTTGTATTATTTTACGAACCTACCGGTCTACATCCCAGCCGCTTTTTCCACCCCCCTAGAAAAGAAACTCAGAGATTTTATCTGGGGGCAACGCCAGGCATCAGATTGCGCAGAATAAATTACACCTGCCAGTGGACCAGGGGGGACTGGCAGCTCATTGTCTTGAGTACTACTATCTTGCCTCGTAACTTCAGTGGATGGCCCATTGGCTCTCAAACCGCCATTGCGCAGATACTACCACTACGAGTCCGCCCTATCCCCTGCATCATATCGTCCGCCTCTTCCACCCAGCTGCACGCTCCCGACAACATTTATTACTCAGAGTGGCCTATAGGTGCTTCCGCAGAAGCTTGTATATTACCCATAAGGTGACCCCTTATGTGCCAGCGATACCTCTGGAAGGGACAGCCCACTGGCTGTACGGTAATCTCCGCGCAGATACTGAGAAGATGGCATGAAAATGACATGCAGATGCTTGGGGACTTATATCGTGAGGGTGCTTTTTTGCCATACACAACCCTGGTAGAAGAAGATGGGCTCCAACCAGGCCACTTTCTGACACAACGTACATTGGTGGCTTCGCTTGAGGCTAGGTGGGGAGACATGGCTGCAGAGCCACACACACATCTTACCATGCAATATTTGCATGTTATGGGGATGGGTAGGCACGTGACACCATGGTTTACGGCTTCTTTGAGGGCACATGCATCCATTAGCCTCGACCTGCTGCACCATAAGTGGGAGCATGATCTGGGACACCAGTTTACAGGTGGGGAGTGGGCTCGGATGCTTGAAAGCCCAACATGCATCCAGCATAATACACGTTTCCGGCAAATACAGCTTTTTATCGTTCATAGGGTGTACCTTTCACCTGAAAAGATCAATCAATACTTTTGTATTTTTTTATGTTTTTATTGAGCAAAAAAGGAAAAGCAACATACAAAGGAAGATCAATCAATACTTTAATCGAGCACATGCCAAGTGCTAGAGATGCCTCACGCGAGGGGCTAGGTTAATTCACATGCTATGGAGCTGTATCCAGATGGGTGCCTTTTGGAGCCAAGTGGCCTCTCTCCTGCACACCTTCAGAGGCAGAACACTAGCACATGACTGACCAACCTATCTGTTACACAAATTTTGCAGAACTCCCACTAGATAAGTCACCTCGAGATTCCTAGATTTGGGACTGATAGTGGCCAAACGCTCATCCCCAAGAAATGGAAGGCATCTGATCTCCCCACAGTCATGGCCTGGCGTAACTCAATGCTTGCCATACGGCACAAGGAAACCCTGGGGCTTCACACAATCCCCATCGCAACATGCTGGGATGCCCTATATGCTAAGCTACAGTGCCCTGTAGACATGGCGAGAGGGGCTTCCCCTGAACCACACTCTGTAGATAACTGATGCCACGCTGAGCTTGAATTGTATATGCACCACACCATTTACTTGTTGTATCCCACACTACTTCTACACAAGGATCAATGCAAACTATAAGTAGAGGGAAAGGCAGTTGGTAGTCTCCGGTAGTGAGTGAGTAACACTCAACTCCCGACGGGACAATACAGGAAAATAATAAAAGAGATTTACAAAAAAAAGATACATAACGCTCTACTGTTAAAAATACTCTAGAACATGTCTAACTATATGCTTTACACTTTGTATAAACCACACACTCTTTGTGACTACTAACGTCATCACAGTGACGTCAGTAGTCCCGCATATATATTTTTTGTTTGTAAAGGTGGCTTGGATCATAGAAAGAAAAGTTAAAACAATATTTTACTAAATATTTAGAGTTAGACTTTAAGCATAGTGCAATGGAGGATGTACAAAATATGCTCACTACACGTAATCTACATACACATATGTTCACATATATAACATATATATGTTTAACGTATAAAAATATTTGTCACTTACCTTTCTCTCCAACATTACGGTCACCCTCATCAGTACTCTCCCGACAGGACAACTACAGCCCAATGGAAACATCCAAATCTGCTCTGCGGGACCCGTGAACACAGCAACAAAGGGAGGTTCACCAGCACAGGGCACAGGGCAGTCAGCCCTGTATGGTCTTTCTGTGCCCCCCTCATTGGCTTGCTAGCAAAGACGCCAAGATCGAAAGCAGACCCCCTAGTGTTCATAGGACAAGCATTTATTGTTTTGTCAATAACTTTGGTGCCATTTTACAAATCTTTGCAACATTTTCAAAATGTGTGTGACGCTCAGTTCAGCTGCGGTGTTGAAAGTTTTTGGGTGATTTGCCAAGTGGGGGCCGAGAAAAAAGGGAATCCCAAAATGCTTTATCAATATGTTAAGTCCCATAGAGATTTTAGACACGTGTACAGCCTGAACAAGTGGATGGAATTACATTCAATATGGTGCCAAATTTGTATATTTAAAGGCACGGACCCTCTGCAAATCTTACTGATATTGTGCAGAGATCAGATTAGCTGCCAGCACTTCAACCAACAAGTGGTAGCAGCCATCTTGGGACTCTGACTTAGCTGAGTCCCAAACAAAAAATAAAAAAAATCAGGGGGGCAGGGTAGAAATACCCGACCCCCTGGACCTAGTGGTGGGGTCCACCAGGAATCCCGCCAGGGCAACAAATAATTGAAAAACATATTTGCAGAGAAAAGGCGAATCCCTGCGGAAAAAGAAATAACTTTAAAGGGAAGCACTTACAAATATAAGCATAGCAGGTGCCTCAGTTGAACTCCACTTCTGTAAAGGACAATCAGCCAGATTCATTAAGCGAAATGCGCTCGCAAAAGGGCCAGATTCTGAGAATCTGGCCCTTTGCGAGTGCAATTTTTGCATTTGGGATTCATCATCCCAAATGCAAAAATCGCTAATAAAGAATTCGCAAATTTGCGAGGATTAGCATTTAAGGAATCTCGATTAGAGATTCCTTAAATGCTATTCATGAAACATTTAAAAATTGCAAATTCGCAATTTAGGACTGCTATTTACCACAAAGTCAAACCTCGTGGTAAATAGCGAAAACTTAGAAAAATGCTTTTAAATGCATTTTTCTAAGTTGCATGTTACACACACACACATGTCCTTTGGACATGTGTGTGCACAACATCATTGTAAATTCACATTTCAGGGGTGCTACAGGGTGTCCTTGGACACCCCTGCCCCCTTGAAATCACATCCTTATTTGCGATTAGCAAATTGCTAATCGCAAATAAGGAATAACTCCCCATTCATTCCTATGGCCCTTAGGCCCATAGGAATGAATGGGGAGTTATTCCTTATTTGCGATTAGCAATTCGCTAATCGCAAATAAGGAAGCTGTAGGAATCGCAATTTATTTTGCGATTCCTACATGAATCCCGTTTTGCAAGTCCTTAATAGCGATTCCTTAATAATCGCTATTAAGGACTCGCAAAACGGGACAATGATGAATCTGGCTGAAAGATCCTAATTTCTTGTGCTTGCCAAAGGCAAAACAAGTGTGTTTTCATGGCAATTCTACCTTGTCAAATTAACTGAAATGCTTGATGCATGGGAATGCATCATTGATCTATCATAGAGAAATCTCATCTGTAGTGACTGTGATGAGTGTTTTTTTTATTGTTGACTCTTGTTTAAAGCAGAGTCCATAGTTCCCCCTTTTAATTACCCTGAGTATGCAAAAGACCAAGGGGCATATTATCAAGGACCGGTGTTAAAATTATCGCAGTTTTATCGGCAGGAAACTGCCGATAAAACGGCGATAATGGGCTTGATATTACACCCTTGTTAATTCCCATAGAAGTCCATGTTAACACCAGAACATGGGCTTCTATGGGAATTAACAAGGGCGTATTATCAAGCCCCCATTTTCGCCGTTTTATCGGCAGTTTCCTGCCGATAAAACGATGATAATTTTAACACCGGTCCTTGATAATATGCCCCTAAAATCCATTTGGCCTGCCCCGTTTTCCTTAGTAGTATGCAATAACAATGATGATGGGCAGCTTACCAAAAGGCCTCTGAGTGCATTTTCTACCAATTAGTATTAGAGTAAGCATGGGCAAATTCTGCGGATTTGCGGTCCATGAAATCGCGCAAAATCGCAAAAAAATCTGCGAGTTTGCGAAAAAATTTGCGAACTCGCGTATTTCCACAAATAGACATGCCTATTGTTTATTAAGGGTCAGCGACCAAGCAAAGCAGCAGATGAGGAGAAAGCAGCTTCTTGGTCACAGGAACTACAGGGATCGCGCTCGAGAACCTCATGGATGCAGAGACCGCCCTCGGGGATTACAGCTAATTTTCGACGATAGATATGGGGATAAAGCACACTTGCCCATCCTCGACTGTGCTAACTAAGTTATTTGGGCTGATTAATACGTTTCTGAATTTGAGCTTCAACTCGGGCACCTGCTTTATTTATATCTGTAAGTGCTTCCTGTTGAGGTTTAATTTTTGTGACAGGACAGGAGCCTCGTGCCAGAATGAATCCTGCCCTGCATATTAATCCACGAAGATGCCACTGTTGTGTGCAATACCTCTACTCAACTGGAGTACTTTCTACTGGCTAATCAGTAAGTGCTACCTAGTTGGGTAAATGTATAGTGCTTTTCCTACACTGCAGCTGCATAAAGCGCCAGAAGATTTGTCTCCAGTCACCATGTGTGCCTGTAACTTTTCCACCGCGCCAAAAGGCGCCGAGGTCCCCTGAGTGAGCTGTCCATCATAGTGAGGAAAGGGTGGGAAGACGTTTCAGACCGCTAGTGTGTGGGGGCGGGCCTTCTATGCGAGTTCACATGCCTATTGTTTATAAAGTGTCAGTGACCGAGCAGAGCAGCAGATGAGGAGAAAGCAGCCTCTTGGTCACAGGAACTACACGGGGATCGCGCTCGAGAACCTCATAGATGCAAAGACCTCCCTCTGGGACTACAGCTAATTTTCGACGGCAGGTATAGGGATAAAGCACACTTGCCCAGCCTCGACCAACTCGGGCATGTGCAAAAATCCACCCGCAAGTGGATTTGCGGATTTTAAGGCAATTTCGCGAGATTCGCGGATCACGAAATTGCTGAAAATCCACAAGTTTCGTGGGCGGAACTGATTTCCCACCCATACTTAGTGAAGAGCTCTTAATGTAGAGTGATTTTGAGGACATCTCCACAGGATTCCCCTCTTTGTACTCTTGTCCTGTTCTCTAGATGAGGATTCATGTTATCACAGATTTACAGATCAAGACACTCAAGGAACAATCACATTGCTGAAATTACATGCACACAAGGTCAATTGAGACATTTCGCAGTAGTCTAATACACAGCTGAAGTTTAGAAAGTGCACTAATTACCCATTGAGGAAGCACTTACTAAAGTACTCTAGCTGGGTAGACATTTTGTATACAATTGTGTGTTCTTGTTGAATAAAAGGGCAGGTGAAGATCCATTGTGGCCCAGTCACTCACACAGCTACAGATATACCCACACAATACACTCACACCTGCACTCAAACACCCATTCAGCCATTCACACACCCACTCACTGACCCATACAGCCACTCACTCACTTACTCATTTACCCACTCACTCACTCATTCACTAAGTCACACACATACAAAACCGCTCACACACCCACTCTAAATCTCATAGATCCACTCACACACCCACTCACTGACCTATACAGCCATTCACATACTCACTCTCAAAGGTTACAGGTTATAGTTAGGAAATACAAATAAAAAACACCTTTGAAATTCACTGAAAAAAGAAAGGTTACAGGGATGATATAGTTAGGAAGTATAGTATTTAAAAAAACATTGAAATTTTCAAAAAAACAAACGTTACAGGGATATCATATTTAGGAAATAACATTAAAAACTGGTAGAAATTTGCAAAATAAATTCACTCTAGAACACAGGAGGGGTCTGTCAGGGTTGGTATTGCAATGGTTTACTTCCTTCCTCCACAACAGATCTGAAAATGTTAAGGTGTATCATCACCTCTCTCATTGGCTGATATTTTTGTCAGCTCAGCCATGAGAATTGGTTATATGCTTTTTTAGCATGTAAAGGCAAAGTTGTTTTATCAAAGGGTTGTGGGTGCAGTAGCTAACTCCAGAGTTTTTGCATGAATTCAGTGTTTTCAGTCAATGTAATGCGCAGTTGTAGTTAACAAATCTTGTAGTTAGCAAATCTCTGCAACCCACTTCGTGAAACTCCCCTCAACTCATCCCAATTAATAAATCAGAAACCTCACATACCTTTAGTAAATCAACAAGTAACTTTATCTTTACATGCTAAAATGCATTTAGTCATCTCACAAAAGTGAAAATGAAAATATAGCAAGCAGTGAGAGAGGTGATGATTTTGGGGTCCTCTCTAACCCAAGGAGAGAACCAAATAGATGCCTTGAACACAAAGAGCACATCACGTTGAACAATCTGGTGGTGGTCCCTTCCTCATAGGACTACCCCAAGCAGAGTTATGTGCAAAAATACAATCTCAACCAAAGGCTCTGCAAGGCATTATTGGATGAGATTCCAGAGTGCAGTGAATATTATTGCATCAAGGGAGCTAAACACCAGAGGGCAAATTTACAAGCCCCTTGCGCCACTTTTTTGTCACTTTTAACATGGAAAAAGTGATGCAAAAGTGGTGCAAGGGGCTTGTTAATCTGCCCCCAGATGAGGATACTAAGGAATCTCAAACAATTCCTTCCACAGGAAGATTTCAAATTGGTGGTTCAAGCTCTAGGTCTTCTTAAACAAAACTTGACCCTCTTAGGGCTTCCTTTATGCTGCAGCCAGAATGATTACTGGTACAAAAAGGCCCCGCCCTTGTCGGCCGGTTTAATCACTATGTCCACGTTGTTTCAAAGTGGCGCAAGTGCCAGACGCTCCTGCCTGGAGGTTTTGTATCTGACATATTTTCTTTCAGTAAGGAGCTTGTTGACATCTCTCATGACCACCTGCTCGTAGGCTAAAACCCTGTGAGACATCATATGAGAGGGAGGTGTAAAGGTTGATGGTGGTTGTAGTCCTGTACTTGAAAAAGTGGAAAAAAAAATAAGTCATTTAGTGCCGGGATGACTATAAAACTAAGATACTTTTACAGTTAGGGTTGGAGGGTAACTACACCAAGCTTAGGACAGACCTCACCAAAGAGATAGCAGGGACTATAAGGCAGCTCACAGAGAAAGAACTGGAAGACAGATTCCTTTTGAATCACAAGTATGACTACCTCAATATTAAACAGCCCAGGATGCACTCTATTTACACACTCCCTAAGAGTGAATAAACGGTTAATCAATCCACCAGGGAGACTGGGTATTTCAGGGTGCATGTCGGTCCTAGAACCCCTGTGCAAGTACATAGATATATTCCTAAAACCTATGGTGGGACAGACAATGGCATACTTGAGGGATACTATGCAGGCTATACAACTAGTTGACAATCGCCCCTTAAACAGTAGAGAAAACATCCTAGTCACTATGGACATAACGTTCTATACACTAACATCCCCCAACATGCAGCACTTGATACCATCAGGACTGTACTTGACAATCGACCAAGACCGTTTCAGGTCCCCAATGAATTTATAGTCAACCTCTTAGAAATAGCCATGACAAAAAATCTTTTCTATTTTAAGGGTGACTTCTATGTACAGACTACGGGTGTGGCAATGGGAGCAAGTTTGCCCCAGATCCGGCTATAATTTATGGACAACTATGAACATACATATATCCTCAATGAGACCAACCCCTACAGAGAATGCATTGAATTATGGAGTCATTATATTGACGATGTCATGATGATACGGCATGGTAATGAACAGCAGCACTCTGAGTTCCAAACCTGGCTCAACACTGAGATACAGGATATTCAGGTCTCCCTTGACTTCAGTAACAGAGTGATCAATTTCCTGGACATCTCTATCAGAGAAGATGAGGGCAAATTACATACAACTCTGTATAGGAAGACTAGCGAAAGAAATAACCTCCTATGGTATTCCAGTCACCATCCCTGTAACGGCAGAGACAACGTACCCTTTCGTCAGTTCCTGAGGTTACGTAGGAATTGCACTAAAAAGCAAGACTTCTTTGAGGAATCCACTGAACTTATTGAACGACTCATGGATAGAGTGTACCCCAGGAGCCTCCAAAGAAGGCTCGAAAACAGGCTTGGTTTTGTCATAAGGAGTTTTTACTAGAGCCTAAACCTAAAAAATCATCTGAGCAAGAAAAACTAGCAATTGCCACCACATTCTGCACCAGGAGCAATGAGGTTAAGAAAATTGTGAACCGTCACTGGCATTTAGTGACGGATGAGATCGGGATTGAGGAGCCACCCATGCATGCCTTTAAGAAAGGAAAATATATGAGGGACTATGTAGTAAAATCACTGTTACCTGTGAAGCCCAGGGATAGCCAAGCAACACCTGTCATAGGACATTACAAATGCGGACAGTGTAAGGCGTGTTCACTGACCAAAGAAGTCAAACAATGTACCTACAACAACTACATGCACACACTACAGAAACACACCAATTACAATTCCGTGGGTGTTGTCTGTGCCATAGTCTGCCACTCCGACTTCATGTAAATTGGCTTGGTAGTTCGGGCTGGACAGTTCCCATGAGGCACAGGGTCAAGGCTGATTTGTATATAGCCAGTGTCTGACCTAGGGTGGTGTGGAGTGCAAAACAATGATGGATTTAGGCCCAGATCTTTGTACTGGGGTGAATGTAAGACATTGTTCAGCATTCTGTCAATCAACTGTGTTTTTTTGCAATTTTCACCCCGAGTGGGCTGGGTATGCTCAGACGTGAGTCCCAGGCTCTCCACATCACTGGAGTCAAGCTAGCCAGGCTGAAGAAGGCTGATAGCCAGAAACCGGTCCTTGGATGCTTGATTCCGGTCTAGGAAAGACATGGCTTGGTAGTTCGGGCTGGACTGTTCCCATGAGGCACAGGGTCAAGGCTGATTTGCATATAGCCAGTGTCTGACCTAGGGTGGTGTGGAGTGCAAAAAAACGATGGATTTAGGCCCAGATCTTTGTACTGGGGTGAATGTAAGACACTGTTCTGCATTTTGTCCATCAACTGTGTTTTTTGCAATTTTCACCCCGAGTGGGCTGGGTATGCTCAGATGTGAGTCCCAGGCTCTCCACATCACTGGAGTCAAGCTATCCAGGCTGAAGAAGGCTGATAGCCAGAAACCGGTCCTTGGATGCTTGATTCCGGTCTAGGAAAGACATGGCTTGGTAGTTCGGGCTGGACTGTTCCCATGAGGCACAGGGTCAAGGCTGATTTGCATATAGCCAGTGTCTGACCTAGGGTGGTGTGGAGTGCAAAAAAACGATGGATTTAGGCCCAGATCTTTGTACTGGGGTGAATGTAAGACACTGTTCTGCATTTTGTCCATCAACTGTGTTTTTTGCAATTTTCACCCCGAGTGGGCTGGGTATGCTCAGACGTGAGTCCCAGGCTCTTCACATCACTGGAGTCAAGCTATCCAGGCTGAAGAAGGCTGAAAGCCAGAAACCGGTCCTTGGATGCTTGATTCCGGTCTAGGAAAGACATGGCTTGGTAGTTCAGGCTGGACTGTTCCCATGAGGCACAGGGTCAAGGCTGATTTGCATATAGCCAGTGTCTGACATAGGGTGGTGTGGAGTGCAAAAAAACGATGGATTTAGACCCAGATCTTTGTACTGGGGTGAATGTGAGACATTGTTCTGCATTCTGTCCATCAACTGTGTTTTTTGCAATTTTCACCCTGAGTGGGCTGGGTATGCTCAGACGTGAGTCCCAGGCTCTACACATCACTGGTGTCAAGCTATCCAGGCTGAAGAAGGCTGATAGCCAGAAACCGGTCCCTGGATGCTTGATTCCGGTCTAGGAAGGACATGGCTTGGTAGTTCGGGCTGGACTGTTCCCATGAGGCACAGGGTCAAGGCTGATTTGCATATAGCCAGTGTCTGACCTAGGGTGGTGTGGAGTGCAAAAAAACGATGAATTTAGGCCCAGATCTTTGTACTGGGGTGAATGTAAGACATTGTTCTGCATTCTGTCCATCAACTGTGTGTTTTGTACAAAAAGTTAAAGCACGTATCCTGCAGCACTGCAGCAGTATACAATGCAATGTTCAGGGAGCACCCCCTGTTGAGCACTTTAACACCTTCGGACACTCAGCCAAGAGTTTCAGGTGGTGGGTTATCGAAAAAGCATGGACCAACCCATGGGGGCGTAACTTTACAAACATCTTAAGTATCTGTGAGTTTAAATGTATACATATTTTTGACACTGTTAACAAGGGTTTGAACGAATATAAGGAGATCACCAGGCACATTTCCACACTATATAATGGCTAGAGATTCTAGATGCACCATGCATCACTCGGCACCATTATACAGACTGGTACAGGTTCTAAGTATTTGTATTTTATTATTTATATATCTGATATGGAGTCTTGTATATATTGTAAGTATCTTGTATGTTCCACTCATTTTTCTTTCTCACAATATGTGTTTTCATGATCACATGCTTGTATATATTGTTTGTATTTCTCATTTTCACTGAATCTAATGCCAATGGCTCATAAGAAACTGTTAGAATCACATGTACACAGCTTAAATTAACATAGGCTGGCAAGATTTTATGCGGCAGTAAGACTATTACATCTTTTGGGGGCTTTCTCTGATAATTACTGTATGGCTCCACACTAACCTGTGTAATGTTACATACATTGTGTGTATCCACAAACCATTATATTGTCCTAATGTAGGGAAAACTAAGGTACAGAAGTTAAAAGACAGTTCACTTATAAAACAAAGTGGAAAATAACACAAATGTTGGTAAGCTCCTGCAGATGGATTACAGGAAAATGAAAGAATAAAAGATGAACCAAATGGAACTGAACATTGACGTTTTGTTTAGATGTCAATATACATAAATATGCCATGTAGAATAGGTGCTCTTACCCAGAGATATGGGAATCTGTGCACGGATGATACCGTTAGTAAGGCTGTGCTTTCAGACAGTGCCAAAGGATTAGTTGGTCAGCAGTGGGCAGAGCCAGCGATTTTTTTTTAATGACAAAATCCAGTAAAATAGTAAAGAATTACACTGATGAATCTGCTCAGCTGGCTGAGGGTTGCAAACAACAATACAGCGCTGCATGTGTGATTGTGGGATCACTGAAATAATATAGACTGCCAAAATATCGACCTGCAAAAATATCGTTGACAAAATATCGACAGACAAAATATCGACTTTCTATCTACAAACAGGTAAGTACAAAAATATCGAGTACAAAATATCGTTAACAATAATATAGATGTAAAAAATATCGACTTTATTAAAAACAGTGTTAAATTAAATTAATATTAAATTTTAATGACTAAAATATACTTAAAAATACTTAAATTAAATTATAATAATTAAATAATAAATGAAAATAATAAAAAAAAAATTACAATCTTATTTGTTGACCCTGAACCCTAAAATATACCCCTTTACCCAAAAACCCAAAACTGACCCTGAACCCTAAAAATACCCCTTTACCCAAAAACTAAAAACTGACCCTGAACCCTAAAAATGCCCCTTTACCCAAAAACTGAAAACTGACCCTGAACCCTAAAAATGCCCCTTTACCCAAAAACTGAAAACTGACCCTGAACCCTAAAAATGCCCCTTTACCCAAAAACTGAAAACTGACCCTGAACCCTAAAAATGCCCCTTTACCCAAAAACTAAAAACTGACCCTGAACCCCAAAAATACTCCTTTACCCAAAAACTGAAAACTGACCGTGAACCCTAAAAATGCCCCTTTACCCAAAAACTGAAAACTGACCCTGAACCCTTAAAATGCCCCTTTACCCAAAAACTAAAAACTGACCCTGAACCCCAAAAATACTCCTTTACCCAAAATTTATCAATATTATTTAATTACCAATTAATTATTAATTAACAATAACAATAAAGTAAATATATTAGCACATTAGCTGTAATTATTTAATTAATTAATATTATTTTTCCCAATTAATTACTTAACAATAACACAAAATTATATATATTAAAATGTACTCTAATTAATGTAATTAACTAATTATAATTAATCAATTACCAATTAATTACTAATTCAAAATATGTACACAATTATATTAATTAATTAACTAATTATTATTAATTATCAATTAATTATTAATTATAAATATTTACAAACATATATTAATTAATTAATTATTATTAAATTACTTCCCACCCTATTCCCCTATAAACCCACAACCCGCTACAGAATTACATAACGCAATTATTAAAAAAACAAATTCCATTTAATAAAACATTTTATTACATTAATACACACTTTTCACACATATTATTACATAAAAATACACTATAAAATATTATATATTATTAAAAATTCGATATTTTTGCTATCTATATTTTAAACAGTCGATATTACTTCACTTACCTGAAAAACGATATTTTTGTAGTCGATATTATGTCCAGTCGATATTTTGTCCAGTCTATATTTAAAACTCGATATTATGTCCAGTCGATATTTTGGAGTCGATATTTTGTCTGTTCACCGTGATTGTGAAGTGTAGTATGCAGGAAGGCAAGTTCCATCCTAGCAGCATGAAGACACCGTCTCTAGGAGACTGCACGGCACCGCTAGCAGAATTAAAAGCACTATTCCTGGCACTAAAAAATTAGATTGAGAATTCCCCACAATGATTGTGTGGGAACAGGTAGCTGAGTTGAAAAAGAAACTACCAAGCTCTCACGTGACCTAGAAAGACCTAGGAGTTAAGTTGGATCAGGAGCTTGCCCTTAAACATCATGCGAATCAAGTTGTAAGCTCCTGCTTCCATGTTATTGGCCTTGTCCGACGGGTATTCCCCCTGTTACCCGATACAACAAGGAAAACACTAATTCAGTTGCTAGTGCTGAGCAGACTGGATTATTGCAATGGTTTGTTGCTGGCCGCCAATGAGGGGGTCATGGCCAGACTACAAGTCGTGCAAAATACAGCTGCACGGCTTGTTTTTAATGCCCCAGCCCGTACTCCCTCAATGCCACTATTAAACAAACTCCACTGGCTCACTATAAAACAGAGGGTGTTGTTTAAAACATGCTGCACCATCCACAAATGCCTTATTGGCAAAGGTCCTGACTATCTGACCAAAAAGTTCATTCCCTATACCCCCTTAAGGTCTCTGAGATCTGGAGAGCAACAACTGCTATGTGTCCCCAGGTTTTGGAAATCTAGACAAGGGGGAAGGGCTTTGTCAGTAGCTGGGCCAAAGCTCTGGAATGATCTCCCCTATGACATCAGAGTTTGTAGGGAACATTTTCCTTTTAGGAAAAAAATAAAAACTTTCTTGTTCAATTACCAACTCTGGTAGGGCAATGGATATACATTAGACAGGGCTTTTGTTCACAGATGCTGCCAAAGGCGCGGAGATACTCCTTAGGGAGTCGAGTTCCTAGCGCGTTACAAGTCTGTAAATAAATAAATAAATAAACATAGTGCATTATAACTGTAGATGAACAGATCTTGGCAACGTTTATTTGATGAACCTTTCAATGAACAATGACTGGCAAACCTGTTCTTTACTACAATCTTTTGACAAACAGTTCTGCCTATTTGTGATTCAAGCTTCCTAGAACATTATTGAAGTATCTGAAGTAGAAGCATACCACCGTTTTGAGTTTTTCTTTTTCACAGGTGACCTTCATTTGTTAAAAAGCATAAGAATATCCTTATAGTTGTGTATAATTCTCCTTTCTATGAAAACGTTGCAAGGTGCCTTCTCTGTTACAGATCTCCCTCCCCGCTGTACCCTCCCTAATTCCCTTCCCCTCAGCTGGTCATTCTGATCCTCTGATATATATTGTATGCAGAGTCAGAACTGCTGGAAGTTGGGATTCTTGGATGTACTGTTCCTGAGGACCCTAATGACCCTGACACCTGTTCGCAGACACTCCAGCATGCAGTGGTCTAAAATGCCTCATGGGGGGTCTTTCTCAAGACCAAGACGGGGTTGCACTGTCTCTCACTCTAGGTAAGATGCGGGAGATGATAGCGCGCTGAACTGCCAGGTCGCTATTGCTTTTAACTAAAACTGATTCAATTTGCACTGTCTGCTTTTTAAAATTGTTTTAATCCTGCTCTTCCCGCATTTCTTGGACCATTTTGAATGAGGCTTACTTGCATACACTGCATACACTGCTGCCTTTCCTGCCATTCTCGGTCCACTGCTGCGTTTTCCTGCTTGCAGTAGAGGGACGTGGCTCCACCCCCCCTCCCCTCATTTCCGCTACCGGGGGCATTATTAAAACACCATGGGTGCCCAGCCACGTAGCGAATGCACACAGCCGACGTGTCGCCGGCACGCTGAAGGTGCGCCAAAGGCAAGCCCATCTGTGCCCGCCCGGGCCGGTTCATCGCCAGCGCCGGACAGGCTGTCAATTTAGTTGAAATAAGTCATTCATATGCTCAGACCGACCTGTTTGCTATTAGGAGGAGTTTGGCCGGGTGTAAACAACCGAGGCTGTATGGTCTAGAGGGTCCCTTTGGCTGTAAGTGCTGTGGCTTTGTTTTTGTGATCCTGGCTAAGATCAGCAGCCCACCTCCACGACTGTTCTTCATCTTAACTGCCGTTCACTATGCAAACATTTTGCTGATGTTCATGACCTCCTCAAAGCCGAGTCCCCTGACGTTTTGTTCCTCACTGAGACTTGGCTCTCGGAGGATATCATAGCGGAGCAAGTACTCGCACTACCGGAAGGCTATACGATCTATACCCTCAACTGGGCATTGAGAGGTGGTAGCATCGCGGTTATCCTTAAAATCGTTGCTGATTGTGAATCTGCCCTTTTTAAAATCACCCTCAATCCCAACTATACTATGATGGGCTTATTGATCTATCGACCCCCAGGTCCTTCCAGAGTGTTCAGAGAAGTTCTCTCTGAGACAGTCAGTGCACTGGTGGTCAATGCTTCTAATTTCACAGTCACAGGGGACCTTAATTTACACCTGGATAATCTCTCTGATCTTGAAGTGGCGACCTTCCTGGCCGATCTCGCTGCGTTTTAGCTTGATCAACGAGTATTAGGCCCGACGCACTCAGCTGGCCACCTACTAGACCCTGTTTTTACAAATATCCCTCCTCTCACTGTCTTACCCCCTGTTCATATGGGCTGGTCTGATCACTATTTAGTCTCAATGTCGATTCATGGTATCATGCCGGTGCGCAATTTACTGATATCTTTTTCTCCTAAACGTCCTTGGCATAAACTGAATTGGGACCAATTCCAAATCCATCTCGCCACCACCTCTTTAGCTGTCCTAGCCGACCCCAATGAGGTCAATTTGGCCTTCTCTAATTGGATTAATCAGCCCTTTGATAGCCTTATCCCAGCCAAATTGTCCATGAATCGTCAATCTAAATCTAGCCCGTAGTACAATACTAAATTAGCTACCTTACGTAAGATCTGTAAAAAGCTTGAGAGAACTTGGAGACGGGACTTTGATCCAACCTCCAAGGATCTCTACCATGCTGCAATAAGGAAAAACCATAGGTTGAGCGCGCAGCATTCTACGCCGAGCAAATCATCAAGAGCACTAACCCTGCCAAGAGCATTTTTTCGATAGTCTCAGATCTTAAAACCCAGAAAGACGTTACAGGCTCCTTGATTACATCTGACCAGCAGTGCAATGAGCTGGCAGCCTTCTTTGTTCAGAAAGTAGAAGACATTTAGAAAAGCTTCCCTATGGTCCAGATAGGCCCCCTTGAGACATCCTGCAATCATACCAATGGTATTCTTGAGGCTTTTCCCCCTATCACTCAAGATGTTCTACTCACACTTTGTTCTAAAGTCAAGTCGGGCACTCCTGTTGACCCTCTGAAGCTCGACCAATTCTGGAAAAATCTTCCCACCTCCATACATTCAATGGAATAGGTGATTAATGGGTCCATTGGTGCAGCAGTTGTGCCTACGGCTTGCAAACAAGCCAGGGTAATACCGCTGCTCCAAAAAACTTCCTCAGACTCCAAAAAAACAGAACACTTTTGGCCTATCTCCTTGCTACCTTTGGATTGCGAAGATTACGGAGGCCTACTTTAATTCTCTTCTTACGGATTTCTCACTTCTAACCATAGGCTCGGCCCCTCCCAAAATGGTTTTTGCCCCGGCCACAGCACCGAGTCAGCGCTTCTGGCCGTGTCTGAACATCTCTGGAAAGCCTTAGACGCGGGGCAAACATCAGCACTGATCCTTTTGGATCTTAGTGCCATGCTTGACTCGGTGTCCCATGCCATTTTGGTGAGTCGTCTGGCGGAGGCTGGAGTCCCTGACTCAGCATTGAAGTGGCTGGCATCCTTCTTTGCGGACAGGACTTTTCAGGTGATAGCTCCCCCTTTTGCCTCTAGTACTTTCCCTATAGGTCAAAGGGTTCCACATAGCTCATTCCTGAGCCCTCTGCTTTTCAATCTTTAGGTAAAACCTGTGGCTGGGGAAGTCAAGAGCAGAGGGATGACAATAGTCTCTTATGCCGACGACACACAGTTGGTAGTGGCTCTCTCAAGAGACCCCGAGCGGGACGCTATGAAATTTCAGGGCGATCTTGTGGCAGTCGCCGAGTGGATGACCACCAACTGTCTCCAGCTGAATGCCAAAAAGTCAGTGGTGTTGGTGGGAGGGAACCATGACCATTGGAACGAGCTCTGCTGGCCAAAGAGTCTAGGTACTGCCCCTGTCCCCAAGCCTGCAGTGAGGAACTTAGGGGTTTGGATGGATTCTTCACTTAACTTTCAGACCCAAACTAAAAAGGTGGCAGGAACCTGCTATGGTTTGTTGTCCGTACTCAGACCCATCCTGGGCTTCTTTGATGCCCCGACGAGGCAGATCATCATCCAGGCTCTGATCATGTCAAGACTCGACTATGCCAGTTCATTATATCTGGGACTTAACAAGTCAGAAATACAAAGGCTACAGAGAGTCCAGAATGCAGCCGCAAGATCTCTTCTCAGCCCGCGCCGAGCTTGCTTAGTGACAAGCACCATTTGCCGTCTCCACAGGCTGTCTGTGGCTAGGCAACTCGAGTTTAAGGCAAAGTGTATAGCCTTTAAAATCCTGAAATTGGCATCTCCACAAATCTTGACCGACCTACTTTTACCCTACACCCCCCATGCGCTTGCTCCGATCTAAGGGGAAAATGCCTGATAGTGATCCCCAGCAAGTCCAGAATGCAGCTGCAAGATCTCTTCTCGGCCCGCACCGAGCTTGCTCAGTGACTAGCACCATTTGCCGTCTCCACTGGTTGCCTGTGGCTAGGCAAATCGAGTTTAAGGCACTGTGTATAGCCTTTAAAATGCTGAAATTGGCATCTCCACAAATCTTGACCGACCTACTTTTACCCTACACCCCCACGCGCTTGCTCCGCTCTATGGGGAAAATGCCTGATAGTGATCCCCAGCATGGGAAGGGCTCATGCCGGAGGTCATTCCTTTCGGAACAGAGCTGCCATCCTTTGGAATTATTTGCCGGCCCACATTCAGGGGCTTACTAATTACCTCCAATTCAGGAAAGCCATTAAAACTTTTCTTTTCCCCTCTCAGTAGGCCTTTCTGTGCCCTTGCGTGCGTGGCCATTTCTCTGCTGTTCAGAGCCGGGACACCTCTTTGCTGGGGCAGCTGTTGCGCTATACAAAAACAAAAAATGGAGGGAGAAGGAGGTTAGACCAAACCAGGTCGGCCTCCAGTCAGTATATGCAATACAGGAACCCAATGTGAAGGGTTCAGAGACCTGGTTGGTGTTTTATGGTTACTGCTTACTAAGTCAGTGTGTACCAAAATATGTAAGAAAGAAAAATTTCTTTCTAGAGTCCCCTCACTCACCGGGGTTGCCCCACGGTGACATGCTTCATCATTGGGGCCATCCCAGTTCTCTACGAAAAGGGGCGTGCTGCGACAAGGCGACTACGCTGGAGCACTGGTTTTGTGAGATGACTATGTGTGGTGTAAGTGTGGTGATGGTGGAGTGGGTGTGAAATTAAAAATACCGTGCTAGTGGGCCTCAACAATTTATTTTGCTCCTAGTGTAGTATAAAATTAAAAAGGGGTAACACTGTATTCTAACTTTAATTGAGCTAGATCAGTGTTATGGTCAACATGTTTCAAGCTCCCCCAAGCTTTTCATCAGGACCATACAGGGTCCAGCCCTGTATTTCCACTCCTATATTCAAATGAAAAAAGTGTTTTATAAAAATAAATACTAATTATTTATACTGTACGCTGTTAATAATAAAACATGCGTGTTTTTCTGTACATACGGTTTGTATTTTACTCGAAATGCTGTAAAAGAGAATAACAGTTGTTTAGTGGCAAACACCCCCTTTCAAAAAAGGGGGGAAAAAACAACCCGCATGCATCTCACTTCATCTAGGGCGTGGGTGTGCCCTGGGCACCATACTGGTGCGTGCTGGTTTTCAAACTGGTGTGGAAAAATAAAGCACTGTGAATAAAGTGGTTTAGTGGTTTCACACACAAGACATAAGACTTAATGTGACTATTGACAAGACACACAACATATACACACATAAAATAACATGGCAGATAGTATATTTACATAAACGAGTGTTTGATTACACTTCATGGTCTTAGGCAAGGGCAGGATCGCCTTGTGGAAACATTGCTGAAAAAGGGGTTCAAGGTAAGGGTTATAATGCTCCTTCTCTGTGTTTCCCTTTAAAATGGCTGGTATCATAGCAATACAGCGTCGTTTTGTACTTACTTCCTATCGGCAAACCCGCTCGGTACTACCTGATTACTCCTCACCCGACCGCATACTAAAGCAGGAAGGGTTTGCCGGTGTATTTAGATACATCGCGCTTCCGGGTTGCCGGGCCTTGTCTGATGACTAGAACGTTTGTCCGTGGCGGCCATCTTAGGAGTATGTCATTGCGATCGACGCGAGTATTTTGTAATTCTGAATATAACATCGGTGTATTGCCGAATTTTAGAATGCAGAATAATTTAGAGTAACGCTTGGTAGAGGGGCATACTTGCAATATAATTTAGAACACAGGTTTTTCCGGGGACAGATGGATGATGTTTTTGATTAGTTCTTTGGAGAGGAGTTTTTTAGAACTCAACCATATTTGTTAAGGTGTATTTTTAAGATATTTAAACACTGGATTAGTGTTTTATTTTGTCATAGGTGGGTGTATCTGTTTTACTTCCAAAGGCAATGGAGGGTGGGGTTTGAACAATTGTGGAAAAGCTTTCAGTTTGTTAAAGAATTTGGTACCTCTCTTGTACAGTTTATATACAATCAGCTTGTTTGTCAGTTTTACTTCCTGGGAAAAATGGAGGGTAGGGTTTCTAGAACATGTTTGGAAATACTTTCAGTTTTGTAGAAAATTAGGCACCTGTCTTTCACAGTTTTTATACAGCAGGCCTAGGGTCGAAAAGCCCCCCATGGGATTTCGTCATTGAGCCCCAGGGTGTCAGTATGTAAGTGAAACACCCATCTCTGTTCTCTTTCATGGAGGATTCTTTCCAGGTTGTCTTTATTTTTCACTACTTCTACGACTACCCAGGTGAGATCATTTGGTGTGTGGTTCTGTTCAATGAAATGGGTGGTCATTCTGGTTGTGGCTCGTTTGCACCTTATGTTACTTCTGTGCTCCACTATGCGGGTGCTGACCTTTCTAGTGGTCATTCCTACATAGTGTAAGTTGCATGTGCAAGTTATCAGGTACACCACTCCACTGGTGTTGCAATTGGAAAAACCTCTCAGTTCCCATTTTGTAGCATTGTTAAAGGTTATAGTTTTGGTTGGGGACGTCAAATGACAAACGCTGCAATTGTTACATGGGAAATGTCCATTCGGTAGTGGTTGGGATCTTATTGTTTGGGTTGTTGGTATGGGACGGGTATGTACCAAAAAATCTTTCAAGTTTTTCCCCCGTCTATGGCAGAGGACCTGGGCAACAAGCTGAGAAACAGGAAATACCCAAACAAACTGATAAAAGCAGCTAGGAAACGAGCTGCAAACAATAATAGGGAAGCCCTATTAGAACCAAAGGAGAGAACTCAACCTGAGAACAACAGACCCATCTGCATCACTACATTTAATCAAGTTTCTGACACTGTGTCTAAAATAATCAAGAAACACTGGCCAATACCCAACAGCGGTGGACTAACCATACCCACCCCAATGTTCAGCCATAGACGGGGGAAAAACTTGAAAGATTTTTTATATGGGTAATTTCTTCCATCATCCTAGTCCAACATGACACAGCAAGGTATATCCCCTGGGGGTACAACATTGGGTATATAAATACCATATCTTTACTGAGGCAAGAGAGGAGAAAAGGACTTACATGCTGACACACCAACGTGAGACGCTGAGGTTCCTGCTGTCATGAACCTCCATGGCTCCAGTGTGAGCAATGAGCAATAACAATGTTTTGTGCGCATGACATGTGGGCAGTAGACTCAATGAACCATTGTGCCCATGATGGTCATCACATCCTTTTGGTTGCGGTCGTTAGGCAGGACACGCAACATGACCCGATGTAGCCACCATACACTTTTAACTGCAGCCTCAAAACTCACAACATGTCCCCATGCGGCCGCCATACACTTGCAGCCGCATATAAAAAGCGACCACACTCAACCAGGTACCGCAGATTAACAAAAGTATCAATGAAGAGCGGTTCCTTGTTTCCATTGCATCCAGTGCTATGCCTGACATTGTGGTAAGCCAAACCTCTGCAATCGCACATCGCTCAGGTAGGACAGCCTTTGGAGAACTTTGGGAACTCAGTTTAATGCTTCACACATTGTAAGCTTGTCGAATAACTTGTGGGACTCTATGCATCAACAGTTTTTCTTTTGGCAGTAACTATTGAATGAACAAGCTTGTTTGCACAAAAAATACACAAGAATGATTGCTGGCAACCTATTTTATTTTAATTGTGACTGAACAGATCTTGGCAAAGTGTATTGTGCTGGCAACATTAGTGGATTATAACTGTAGATGAACAGATCTTGGCAACGTTTATTTGATGAACGTTTCAATGAATAATGACTGGCAAACCTGTTCTTTACTACAATCTTTTGACAAACAGTTCTGCCTATTTGTGATTCAAGCTTCCTAGAACATTATTGAAGTATCTGAAGTAGAAGCATACCACCTTTTTGAGTTTTTCTTTTTCACAGGTGACCTTCATTTGTTAAAAAGCATAAGCATATCCTTATAGTTGTGTATAATTCTCCTTTCTATGAAAACGTTGCAAGGTGCCTTCTCTGGTACAGATCTAACTCCCTGCAGTACCCTCCCTAATTCCCTTCCCCTCAGCTGGTCATTCTGATCCTCTGATATATATTGTATGCAGAGTCATAACTACTGGAAGTTAGGCTTCTTGGAAGTACTGTTCCTGAGGACCATAATGACCCTGACACCTGCTCGCAGACAGTTCAGCATGCAGTGGTCTAACATGCCTTGTGGGGGGTCTTTCTCAAGACCAAGACTGGGTCGCACTGTCTCTCACTTCAGGTATGATGCGGGAGGTGATAGCGCGCTGAACTGCCAGGTCGCTATTGCTTTTAACTAAAACTGATTCAATTTGCACTGTCTGCTGTTTAAAATTGTTTTAATCCTGCTTTTCCCGCATTTCTTGGACCATTTTGAATGAGGCTTACTTGCATACACTGCTGCCTTTCCTGCCATTCTCGGTCCACTGCTGCATTTTCCTGCTTGCAGTAGAGGGACGTGGCTCCACCCCCCCTCCCCTCATTTCCGCTACCGGGGGCATTATTAAAACACCATGGGTGCCCAGCCGCGTAGCGGATGCACACAGTGGGCGTGTTGCCGGGGCACTGAAGGTGCGCAAAAGGCAAGCCCATCTCTGCCCGCCCGCGCCGGTACATCGCCGGACGCCGGACATGCTGTCAGTTTAGTTGAAATAAGTCATTCATATGCTCAGTCCGACCTGCTATTAGGAGGCGTATGGCTGGGTGTAAACAACCGAGGCTGTATGGTCTAGAGGGTCCCTTTGGCTGTAAGTGCTGTGGCTTTGTGATCCCGGCTAAGATCAGCAGCTCAACTCCATGACTGTTCTTCATCTTAACTGCCGTTCACTAGGCAAACATTTTGCTGATGTTCATGCCCTCCTCAAAGCCGAGTCCCCTGACGTTTTGTTTCTCACTGAGACTTGGCTCTCTGAGGATATGGTAGCGGAGCAAGTACTCGCACTACCAGAAGGCTATACGATCTATACCCTCAACAGGGCATTGAGAGGTGGGGGCATCGCGGTTATCCTTTAAACCGTTGCTGATTTAGAATCTGCCCTTTTTAAAATCACCCTCAATCCCAACTATACTATGATGGGCTTATTGATCTATCGACTCCCAGGTCCTTCCAGAGTGTTCAGAGAAGCTCTCTCTGAGACAGTCAGTGCACTGGTGGTCAATGCTTCTAATTTCACAATCACAGGGGACCTTAATTTACACCTGGATAATCTCTCTGATCTTGAAGTGGCGACCTTCCTGGCCGATCTCGCTGCGTGTTAGCTTGATCAACGAGTATTAGGTCCGACGCACTCGGCTGGCCACCTACTAGACCCTGTTTATACAAATATCCCTCCTCTCACTGTCCTACCCCCTCTTCATATGGGCTGGTCTGATCACTATTTAGTCTCAATGCCGATTCATGGTATCACACCGGTGTGCAATTTACTGAAATCTTTTTCTCCTTAACGTCCTTGGCATAAACTGAATTGGGACCAATTCCAAATCCATCTCGCCACCACCTCTTTAGCTGTCCCAACCGACCCCAATGAGGTCAATTTGGCCTTCTCTAATTGGATTAATCAGCCCTTTAATAGCCTTATCCCAACCAAATTGTCCATGAATCGTGGCCAAAGAGTCTAGGTACTGCCCCTGTCCCCAAGCCTGCAGTGAGTAACTTAAGGGTTTGGATGGATTCTTCGCTTAACTTTCAGACTCAAACTAATAAGGTGGCAGGAACCTGCTTTGGTTTGTTGTACGGACTCAGACCCATCCTGGGCTTCTTTGATGCCCCGACGAGGCAGATCATCATCCAGGCTCTGATCATGTCAAGACTCGACTATGCCAGTTCATTATATCTGGGACTTAACAAGTCAGAAATACAAAGGCTACAGAGAGTCCAGAATGCAGCCGCAAGATCTCTTCTCGGCCCGCGCCGAGCTTGCTCAGTGACAAGCACCATTTGCCGTCTCCACTGGCTGGCTGTGGCTAGGCAAATCGAGTTTAAGGCAAAGTGTATAGCCTTTAAAATCCTGAAATTGGCATCTCTACAAATCTTGACCAACCTACTTTTACCCTACACCCCCACGCGCATTCTCCGATCTATGGGGAAAATGCCTGATAGTGATCCCCAGCAAGTCCAGAATGCAGCTGCAAGATCTCTTCTCGGCCCGCGCTGAGCTTGCTCAGTGACACGCACCATTTGCCGTCTCCACTGGTTTCCTGTGGCTAGGCAAATCGAGTTTAAGGCACTGTGTATAGCCTTTAAAATCCTGAAATTGGCATCTCCACAAATCTTTACCGACCTACTTTTACCCTACACCCCCACGCGCTTGCTCCGCTCTATGGGGAAAATGCCTGATAGTGATCCCCAGCGTGGGAAGGGCTCGTGCCGGAGGTCATTCCTTTCGGAACAGAGCTGCCATCCTTTGGAATTATTTGCCGGCCCACATTCAGGGGCTTACTAATTACCTCCAATTCAGGAAAGCCATTAAAACTTTTCTTTTCCCCTCTCTGTAGGCCTTCCTGTGCCATTCCGTGCGTGACCATTTCTCTGCTGTTCAGAGCCGGGACACCTCTTTGCTGGGGCAGCTATTGCTCTATACAAAAACTCATAACATAACATAACATAATGGGGTTGGCTTTATTCTAGAGGGATTCTTGGGACCACATCTACATACTTGCGTGGTAAGCTCAGGTACATCTAGTTAGGGTTGCATCGTAGGCGTACACATTTGTTACTGTCATGCATTTTTATACTTGCCTGTAGCACTATGGTGTAAATCTACCATCCTTTTACTCTGTTGGTTCTTATAATCATTTATATCTGTTTCTGTATAATGGTTATTTCAGGACACCTATTTTACATTAGAATGGCACTGGTTCAATACATACTTATTGAAAAACGTCCCCACTGTTTATTCTGTGTTTCTCTCTGAGACAAGTGAGCACGAGTGACTGAACGAAAAGTACTGTACTGTTTCTACGATCCCTGACGGGACTGAGTTGTATTGTTCGATAGTTGCCACCAACTATTCTATCCTTGGTAAGAGGGTTTTAGTGGCACTGTGAACTAGCTGGTATACAGGCTAACATATCCGGTGGGATGTCTGGAATCAGTTTGGATACCAAGCCTGCAGTGTATGTTGTCTAAACACGCAGATCCTATATAGGTTTATAGGGACTACACAACAAAACCCAAATTAACCATTAATCAAAGGGATTTCATTGCAATTCTAAAGACATAAAAAATGATGTAGCTTCCTGCTCCCAATTGGAAATTACAACTTATTAAATGTAATTTTATCGTAGGGGTGGGGTAGACCTAACAGAAGTGAAAAACACATTTAGCAATTATTTCACTACTAGGAGATGTAAAACCTAAAAAGTACATGTCCAACTGTTTAATTAGACAGCCCCTGCCCTAAGTGCTACATAGGGCCTACCTTAGGGATGAAGTATTTGCAATAAAAACAGATTTTAAGGGTTTTCAAGGGGGGTTTAATACTAAGTCGTCTTAACAGTTTAAAACTGGATTCAGTTGCAATGGCAGGCCTGGATCATATCTTAAGGTGCTACTTCAGTGGATGGCACAATAAGTGCTGCTGGCCCACTGGTAGGCTTTACTTACAGGCCTTGAACATATGATATGCAACTCTATGGGGGACTTACACATACATTAAATATGCCAATTGGGTATAAACCAATTTAACTATGTTTTAGGGGAATGTACAAATGCATTTTCACTTTGGTTAGCAGTGGTAAAGTGCACAGGGTTCTCAGGCCAACAAAATTAAGTTTAGCAGAATGAAGTAGGAGAGACACAAACTTTGGGGGAAGACCACACAAAGGCTGACAGGTCTAACACCCTTTGAAGACTTTCAGTTTCTGAAACAGTTACAACAAAAAGTACACAAAAGAGGGAAAAAAGCAGCAAAGTTACACAAGCATTTAGCCTCAAAGTTCAATGCTTAGCAGCATTTCAGTATGTTGAAATAAACTTTGCGAATCCATACCAGCAACTGTGTTCTTCCTTTCCACGCGAATCTTGTGGTTTTTAATTTCCAGAAAAAAAGACTAAAGAGAAGGCAAAATAGTTGACCGTTGAGAATCACAAGACATTATCCAACCCTCACTCAATTGTGGTTGACTTGATAAGGCACCTCAGACCCGGTCACCCAAAACTCATTGATTAATATTTATTTTGTAGTTGGAAATTGCCAACAGTCATTCTGGAATGGTAAACAAAGAATAAAGTATAGGAGAAAAATAATAGCATTTTTTCTGATGACAAAGACAATTCAAAGGTGAATACCCTTGTAGACTATCTTGATTGAACTATGAAAAATGAATTTCAAGGTGGCCACTGGTGCATCCTCATGTGTGCTCAAGAACAGCAGCCATCTTGCATTTTTATGCTTTGGAAAAAAATCTGTACCAAGGCACCCATGCAGCCGCAAGCATATAAATGCATGGACAACCATCTTGTAATTCTTTTGATCATACAATGGGCTAAAGCATGCATGTAAAGTCGATAGGCCTACACCAACATGTTAAGGGTGAGACCCAATGACTTTTCCAGCGTCTGCTATTATTGTGAACTTTTGCAATAACAGCAAGGTTCAATTTGAAAATGTGTTGCTGTAATGAAAGTTCAGGAAATCCATTAACTAGCTTGGGAAAATGACTAATTGTCAGAGTCTAAATGATGCAATTCCAGTAAAATGACTAATTGTCAGAGTCTAAATGATGCAATTCCAGTAAAATGACTAATTGCCAGAGTCTAAATGATGCAATTCCTGTGCTAATTAACCCGTTTTGAAAATATATTAAAGACCGTGGATTCAAGAAATGAAATAACTTGTGTTAGGCGAGGCACACAAAGACAATCCATCTGTCTCGCACATACACGCCTTTTGGGTAAGTACTGACATTTGATTTAAGTACACATAAGTTATAATTATCCTATTAATTGATTAGCCTGATGTGTCTATTTTATATGATACGTGATTGAGAGAAACATAATTGAATTATAATACATAGTACCTTAGCACTAAAGTTCATATTTTACATGTAATCCATGTAAACAAAATCTATCTCTGGCTTCCCTATTTCATTCAAGTTGTAACATCTCTATTCACTTTTTATAATGAAGTCATGTAGCTGCTCAAATGTAATATCTTATTACAGTAGAGCTGTAAACGTCAAAATGCCTGCTTCTAGACCCAGTGGCCAATGGTAAAGGCAGGTCACTATACAGCTGCAGTTTCAACAACAAAAAACAAGAACTGGCTGTTTGTTCTTCCAATCCGTTTCTCTAAGAGAACATGATAAGCGGAAAAGAAATTATTATGTACCCATATCTTTTTATGGACTTTTTAGATCACTACGGTAAAGGTGGGATTCTCTGCCTGTCACTGCACATTCTAAGCTACATCATTTTTTAATTTGACTACCAATAAACTGTTGCACATGTCTGAAAAAAAATATTAACTTTTTTTGGTTCATTTAAATATGCGCTACAGATTCTACGTGTATTCTTCATTTCTGCAGACTTAGGGCCTAATTAAGAGGTGGACACCCTGCTGTTTCTGGGCCTGGGGTGCATGAAGGTGGGTACATATTGTGCCCTCCTGGAATTGCTCCCCGTTTCTGCACAGTGTGTCATGCACAATATGGTGCATGCCACACCCTGCAGGACCGCGCTGCAGGTGCTGCCATAGCGACGGGCTGCTGTGGAGGCTCTCAGCCACGAGACCATCACAGCACCGCCGGCCAGCCCTGGAGTGGAGTCAGAATCCAGCCGGCAGATGAGCCACGGGCTTGGCGGCCCTCCAGGCAGCAACAAGAAAACAAAAAAAAACCCAGACCTATATTTCTTTTGTAGTTGACTAAGAAAAGCTCAAAATTAGGGCACTAAAGAAGCATCGTTCTCCACACAGAAAATAGTAAATCATTATTACAATTTTTTTATTTAATATTTTTCCTTTTTTTTTATTTACTTGGTTATCAGATATTTTGTATTGGAAACGGATATACAATACTTTTCAAAAAGCAACTAAATTTTACAAAGATATCCCTTTCTACCGTTAATCGAATATAATACATAAAAGACAATTCGTTGCAACATGAGTAAAATTGCAAATGGTCAAATAATGTCAATCATCACAACCCCACATCCAAACATATCTCTCACTAGTACACAACTGCAACCTTTACATACAATACACACACACTCAACACCCCAGAACAACACCACATGCAAAGATGGAAAGAACGGGCGATGAAATCATCCCTTGGTGACTATGCTGAAAGATGGGGTGTCTCACTCTAGCTGGTCCTCCAGGCAATGCCACGGTGGCAGCGCTGCAGGACTGTCAAACTCACAATGAACCCCTTATTCTCTCTTTTATGGACGCACAACAACAATGATTTAAGCAGTATGTGGGATGGGGGATGGTTACTGGCTCTTTCACATGAAGAAGAAAGATGTCAGTAGCTTGTAGGAAGAATAACTGGGTGTCCATGTACTCTAAGGAACAAAATACCCTTCATTATAGGTTTAAAAGGAATGAGCAAGTCACCTCAGAGTTCCCAGACCTTACCAAGGAATTCTGGTCTTTTTCCTCATTCTTCAACTTGGTCATGCAACATCATTTTAATGTATAACAGATGTACTTTATTTCATATATCAAAGTCACCAATGAAATTATGCAGCAGAGGAGGACCAAATTATGTGGCTCGGTTTACTAAACTGTGAGGCAAGTAAAGGCAAATTATGCAGCACAGTGCCGTACATTATGTGATAATATAATGTAATTATTCTGTTTTTTGTAAACATGGTAACACTGTCTTAGAGAAGATTTCAGCTTATTAGTACCAATGTAACATTCAAACACAGAAATAAGCAATTCATACCTTTGTGAAGGGTCTTCCAGTGTGCTGGAATTATATGCCATGTTTTAGAAACGGGAGCATGTAACTCCTTTTAAGCACGAAACAATTTTGTTTTATTACATTTTCCAGAATATGCAGCAGATGATGGACTATGTGGCAAATCCATATTATGGGAAAATGCTGTGGGCCTAGAATTGTAAAATAACAGTGACCTTGATCATAGTAAAGTTGTGACATTACTAGTTACCTGTAATAAGAAAATGGCACATCTTCTCAGTTGTAGTGAATTATTACAGATCAGTTGTGATGCCTCAATGCATGCAGCCAGCGAGCTGTGTATAAGATCAAAATAAGACTGTGTTCTACACAAACCAAACTAGAACTAGCTTTTCAGCTCTTCTGATATATTCTTTATAGTGGAGAAAAAGCACTTCTGAACTGCAACTTTTAAAAAAAACGACATACTTTAAAATTCTTTTAAATGGTATTTGTGGCCTTGAATACTTGAGGTTATGCGGATCTTCGGAGAAAAGTCAGGCGTATACCTAAACCCCCTGAAAGTCTACTATCTGCCCCTACTGGGCACCTTGGGGTGTATTAACTGTCCTGAGAATCTTAAACAGGCTACTGTACTTGGGTGTGTTCCTATCAAACTTCATGGGATACAAATCTGGGCGCACTCACCGAAAAGGTCCGAACCAACACTAGGCTTTGGGCGGGCCTGCCTTTATCCCTATACAGGAGATCTGCAATTTTCAAGATGGTATCCCTCCCACAATTACTGTATTACCTACAGAACCATCCCCATCCAATCCAATCCAATCCTCCTGGTTCAAACATATTAATGCCATAGTGGGGCAATTCCTATGGTGGAGAGGTACATCCCGAGTTGCGCTTCGTACCTATTTTCAGTCAACGTACTGTGGCGTATCACAGCCGCAGATATGCAGGCCTATTATGCAGCATCCCACCTTTAGGAAATTAATAATTGACGCTATGGTCCCAGTGACGATCCAGCATATGCAGTAGAATGCTGGATAATGAACGACCCGACCTTTAGATACCATCTATATAGTAGATTGAATCTCCACTCCCTGCTACCTGCCACCAGAGCAGCAATCCTTTCCGGGTGACAGTGTCTTTGAAGAATGGGGGATGGGTAGTATCAGCTGCGAAACACCACTATAGCATTACCAATTATTACCCCATCCGTCTGGACTACAGGGTTTTCGTGGATGGGACATTATAGGAATCTCTACAATCAGCAATATCACGCATGGCGCAGTCCGCAAATCTTTTCAAGCTCTGAAAGACGAACTTTCCATGCATACTTCCCAGTTTTATAAATATTTACAGCTTCGCCACACTATTACACCCCACATTGATAAACTAGAGTCACTCCCAGAATTTAATTCGTTAGAGGGCAAGTTTCTCTTGGATGACCTAGGTGAACATAAGATATCCAAAATATACCAATCCCTCATTACCCACAGCCCCACAACACTCAAAACACATACAGATGTCTGACAAACAGACAAAGGCCCGGTGGCCACAGATGATTGGACAGAGGCCTTGGAAGCTCCCTGTGGAGCAACCATTTCCTCCCGGCTATGACTCATCCAGTTTAAATACCCTCATAGGGCATATTCTACACATCATATACTATGGAGAGCTGGATGGATTGATCCCCTCGTCTGCCTACGATGTCAGAATGAAGAGTGCTCTTTTTTACACACAGTTTGGACATGCAAAGCTTTAGATAGGTTCTGGTCCGGTGTATTGGCCAGGGGCGGCCTTAGGCAAGTGCAAGCTGTGCACCTGCACAGGGCCACCAAACCTCAGGGGCCACCACTCCAATATATATCCTTAATACATATTTGCGTGGTGGACCCTGGCTGGGATTTGGTGGCCTCTGGCTCTGTTCCACTTCCAAACACCCCGACCCCCCCTCTTCACTGGCCTCCGTGCTCTGCAACGCCCGGACCCCTCTTCCGGGGGCCCCCTTACCTACGCTCCCTGCCCAGGGCCACCATGAGCCTAGAGCCGCCCCTGATTGGCATGCTTAACTGAAATACTTGTGTGGGACTTGCCTAGATCCCCTATACTCACAATACTTCACCTCCTTTGGCTTGGCCTTACCATTGCTGAGCAAGACATTGCTAGGTTATTGAAATTGAAAACACCTCATACTATCAGAGCTTCGAAAAACGGAAATTACTTTTGGATGTACGACATTACAACGCATGCTTTTACATTGCATGCTTGTACAACGCGGGTTTTACAACGCATACCATTACAACACATAGTGCTTTGGGGCTCTGGATAGTGAATAGTTTAATTTACTATTCCAACTCCAGTCCCCGTGGATAGTAGGGAAGGTGTTGGACAGTAAATTAAACCTATTCCCTATCCTAGAGCGCCCCCCAGCGCAACGCGTTGTAATGATTTGCGTTGTAAAAGTTGCGTCGTAAAGGCACTGCGTTGTAAAAGTTGCGTTGTAAGTGATGTTTCCCATTACTTTTGCATGGGACTGGAGATCCCGGTATTCCTAGCACATGGATGCCCACAGAAACATCCTAAAATCTGTCAAAGATGGGCAAACCACTGTGTTCTGGTTTTACAGCAGCAGACAACAATGACAGATGTTGTTGACTCTGAAATTCAGACTTATAATGCACAGAAGTGATTTATACACCAAGACAAGATTTCTAAATTATGGTTCACATCTAGTTACAGTGTATTCTATTGGCACAAACTAACACATTGGGCAGGACTTGTCGTAAAGTTATATTTTTAAAGTATATGAAATGATACTGTATGTATATATCCGCAAGTATGGATGTAACCAATTAGAACTTCATATTTCTGGAAGTAATAAATCTGTCATTAAAAAAATTGTATTTGTAACAAATTACTAACTTCAAATCGACTTGTTTAATTTCAGACTACAAATTCCACTTTTATTCTACAGAACTGAAATCATAATTTTTGTCATAAAGTTGAAAAGACAAGAATTGAACATTTTTGGTAGAATGGTGATGTGTGACTAGGGGGCAGATGTATCAATGGAATTTTTTGTCACAAACGCTGCAAATCGCAAAAAAGCAGCAATTGAGACTAAAAATTCAGAAAACTGGATGTATGATGAAATTTGCATCGCAAAATTAAGGAATCGCAAAATTTGTGATTCCCTAACTTTGCGTAAGCATTTAAGGAATCGCAAAAAGTGATTCCTTAAATGCTATACAAGAAACACTCAAGTTTTGCGATTTCACCTTAAAAAATCGCAAATTTCCACCAACTTCAAGTTGGTGGTAATTTGCGATTTCTTTCACAAAAGCACATTTTGGTATTTGTGAAGGTGCCATGTGGAGCACATACATGCCGTTAGGGTATGTATGTGCCCCATCTGCGCACACATGCTCATTTCAGGGGAGCATCAGGGTGTCCTTATGACACCCTTGCACCCTTGAAATTATTCTCAATTTGCGATTCTCAAATTGCAAATCGCAAAGAGAGAATGACTTCACATTCATTCCTATGGGCCTCCTGAATCCATAGAAATGAACGGGAAAGTATTCCTTAATTGCGATTTCGCAATTTGATAATCGCAATTATGGAATACTAAGAAATCGCTAAAAAATTGCGATTTTTTACATACATCCCTTTTTGCCATTCTCAAATAGCGATTCTCAAAAAATCGCTATTTGAGAATCGCAAAGAGGGATTTTCATACGTATGCCCCTTAGTATTTTAAGGAATACAACTATCACTGCCATACATTGAAAAGATATTGCAAATCCCCTTTGAGTTCCATGACTCTATAAAGGAGTACTTCGGTGGCTTGCAGCATACTTGGGATGTATGGCAGAGTGTATGTTATCTCGTATCTCATTTAAAATAGGTCGGTGTGTGATGACTTATGTGATGGTAATATTAATAGCCCAAGTGGGTATTATACAGGTGCGGTCTCTTTGTATGGGCGTGGGGTCTCCACCCCCCTAGTTGTTACCTTCCTAAATACTTTTTTTTTTAAATGCATCCTACCTGCTGCCCTAAACATTGATCCTTCAGCTAATCTTCAAATTCTGACCCTCACTCTGCAGGAGGGACAGGCAGACACAGGAGAACTGGCAGGCACATGCACTGCGCATGTGCCACGTCACAGAATGTTTAGGGCTTCCTTGATTTCAGCCCTTGTTTCTGTGGCCTGCTCCAGTGAAGGGCCACCCCCCCCCTTGTGGAGTGCATCACCCTCTCTGACTGACTCCATTTGGGCGCTGCAGCCAGCCTTCCCCCACCCCACTCTGTGACGAGTTGGAAACAGGAAGCCAGGTTTGGAGGAAGAAGGGTCACGACCTGCGGGCAACCCCTGGAGCACTTTGGATTGAGAGAGAACGAAGTTTGTGTACATTTCAGATACACACGGAGCACAGGAGGTTTTTTTTCAAGCTCTACCTGTTTCCTGCGACGCGTTTGTCTCCACTTGTTTGTACCACTAGAGCGCTCTTCTGCAGTCTGCCTCTGGATTGGCTTGGGTTCAGTGTGTGTAGCCAGGTAAGGGAAGGTGACCTGTTTCTACATTTCTGCTTTGACAGCCATTTGTTCAAAGCAGCAGCAGCCCGACAGGGTTTATAGAATTACTTCAATGCCCTGGCATGTTACATTTTTCAAGTGCACCAGTCAGCCTGGCACGTGCCTTGGAAAGTTCATTGCTTTTCAGTAAAGTCAACGTTGCTACTCGCGGGGAGTGAGCTGAGCAGAGCTTTCATTTAAAATCTTTTTTTTAAAGGCAGTATTTGTGGGTGTTTTTTCACCATGTCCCCAACAATTCACATTTCAACCCAACACGCTTTCTTTGAGTAACTGTTAATCATCACCCGTAAAACTGTAACACGGGCATACCTAAGGGAACTTTATTTTTTTCAAATGTGCTGTAGCAGTTACCTAAAAAACACCTTTACTATTGGGTCTGTAATGGAATATGCATTTAAATGTTGCGCGTTTTCAAGTCCCCACAAAAGTGTACTTCAAATAATTGCAGTTTAGCCTCTAATAATTTATTTAAGATACCATGTTCTTCACATTTTTATGTTTTAATGCAGTAAATATATCGTCTTCTTTGATGATTGGAAACATGATACAAATTGTGTAAAGTGCGCAGTGTGGTGTTGTACTGTAGAAATATAACTGTAAGATAACTCATTGTATCCAAGGATGCTGTGCTTGCCTACTTGTGGAGTTTCACAACTTATGCTTTCAGGGTGTTGTCATTGTGCACTTGTATGGAACCAACTGAACTGTGTGCCTGTCTCTCCTACTTCTTCATCCATCACTTTGTTAAGTGCTGTGTCCTATAACAAGATAGTAGCACCACAGCAGACCTCCAGCAGGACATGAAAACACTTCCAACATAGGAACAAAACAAAAGAAACACACTTCCAACCACAAACCTTACAAGATGCAGTGTGCTACCCATGTAGGCAAGCGCTTCAAAGCCCCATTTACATAGTAAGCGCTACACAAATATTGCAATCCAATCAGTGTGAAGAGGAAATTGAAGTAATAGGTAGCAGCAGCAAGAGGAGAGTGATGGAGATAAGGCAGGACAAGTAGAATAAAGGAGGAATCGAGTGATATGTATGAATGGGAATAGTTAGAGGAAATCGTCTTAACAATACAAGCATTACAGAAATTGAAATGGAATGAACAAACTAGCTTGGCATAGAGAAAGGAACAGAGTAATGGATGGATGGAATGGCAAAGAAGGGCATTGAGGGTACAAAAGAGGGGCATTTTATTTTTGAGTTCCATCCACAAAATTATTGTGCTACAGGAATAATCTGGATAAAATGTCAACTGACAAAATATACCTCAGTTAAGTATGAATAGCTGCATATAGATTTAATATCCTTAATTCAAAATCTATGCACTTTAAGGTACATACCAATGAAGTCCCATGGTGACGGTTGTTCTTGCTCACTACGCTTCCTTGTACAGTCTAATTCAGGATTAAGCCTTATGCCTTACCACTTTCAAAATCCACCAGCCGCCACTGGTATTATAATTCCATGAACAATGGATACCCGCTGGTTTGTTTGCACCTCTCTTTGGCACATCCAGATCTTCCAGATTCATGTCCCGAGAGTATGAAATGGAGCCTGGACAAAACGTCCATGATAAGGCTATGATCTTGCATTATTTCAGTAATTTTTTCTAACACTTGCAATCTCAAATTCCCGATATTACGCTATTACACTACATTGCATAATTATGTGCCATTTGCAGGAAAGGGGGTTAAAGAATGTGAATATCTGTGGGAAGAATACGTCAAATACAAATGCAACCTCAATTTTGCAACAGTAGGGTTTTTCATTTGCATCTTTTAGACATCCTTGTCTGCTTTGGGTTTCTGTTGGATGTGTGTGTATGCATGGCGCTTGAGCAGAGCAAACCTATGCGGTAATACATGGAAGCGCAGGCATGGGCAGCCACCCTGCCATATGTGGCAGGTGGGTAACCAGTCCTGACCTGCGTGCTGTTCTAATGCTCTTAAAGATAAGCCTTCTGCTTCTTTCTGAATTGTAGAATTCATGTCCACCTGCCAAGCAGACTAGACAAGAAAGTGTTATTTACACCAGACAGATCTAGACAGCAGTGCACACTGAGTATGCACTCACCTCTGGCACAACAGCTCCCTGATACCTATTACCACAGGGTACCCGCAACAATTCACTTTTTTCAGTGCTGAAAAGATTTGTGAGTGGAATGACGCACAGTGTTGGAATCTCCAGCAGATTGCACTAAATCTTTTTTTTTTTTTTCATTGTTGTTAAGGGTATTTTATCACTGAAATGTTGCTGAATTTCAGGCAGTTCATCACAATTTCATTGAGTTGGAAGATCCCATCAGAAAACTGGACATTAGAAGGTGAAACATTCAAAGTAGAACCTAAACATAAGGAGTAGGTAATCTATCCACAAATCGTAAAAGGCGCCACCGCTTTCTCCATTTAAGATACTATAAGAACAGCTCATATGTCTCATACACTATCGCATTACAAAATGTACACAAACTGTAAGAACACCAAGGACAAATGAACCAAAATATTAAGCAAGGCACCAAAAATAAAACTTAGACATTCACTCCAGGAGGTTTTATTGAACTGTAAAAGTAGCTCCCTTCAGCAAACAGTGACTGTGCTGTAGGGTTGTACAATGAGCACAGTGCACTGTCTCATGCATTGCTGTGGCGGACACTGGGATTGCAGTGAATTCACGGTTCCTATTGTGGGTATAAACTTGCACCGGCCTTGGGAATAGGGCGGTTTGAGGCCCCTGGTCCAGTGTTCACTACAAGGCAGTAGACTGACGTGGGATTTAAATGTGGGCAGAGGTGAATCTGCAGGTGTATGCAGGGAGTGGCTACACCTGACTGCAGGAGAGGGCATGGAGATTCATGTGTCCCCCTCCAAAAGAGCGCACTCAGGGGCATATTTACAAGGAAATGGCAGAGCGTGTTATATTTTGCAGCACCGCACTCCGCCATTTCCAAAACACAGGGGTTTGCCATATTTTCAAAAATATGGCAAACCCCTGTGTTTTCCCTAGCACTGCAGGGAAAAGTGGCTGCCTGGCACCAACACAACACCTCTTCGCCATAGTGCAAGGAAGTCTGTATTGCAGGAAAATATTGTTTATGTGCAGGAAAGTATCCTTTCAGGCAGATACCTGCATTAAAGAGTACCATATTTACAAAGAGACGTTAAGCCCCAAAAAGGGGCTTAACGCTACTTTGAAAATGTGGTTCAGGGCGCTGCACCACCGGAACGTCAGCAAAAGGGATGTTCTGGTGTTGAAATTCCCTTGTATATATGCCCCTCAGTGCTCAGTCTCTATGCGGCACACAGTTAGTGCAACTCTTACAGTCTCTTTACCTCTGTGCCTCCATCTGTAATATGTCAGAAGCTCCAGTGCGTTGCTCATACTAATGAGACAATACTTCCCATCAGATCACCAGGCACAATTTTTATACAATCTGTATTACAGGAGCGGCCATACACGTGTCTGCAGGTGCTTCTGGAATTCCAAAGCACCTCAGGGGCACAAACAGTGGGCACAAGCAACCTCTGTGCTCCCTGGCACTTTATATAGTACAGCCCTAATTGTGCAGTACAGCACAATACTTTAGGTTCGGAACCATAAGTGGAGAGTCATAATATGGCTAATATATAACCTAGAGTGTCACATTTAAAAAGGAAAGTTATTTTCACATAACTTTCAAGAGAGGAACAGCTGACAAACTGCTAAATCTTAGGGGCATAGTTACAAGGGCTAGCGTCATGGTTTCACCACACAACGTGGCACATGCATGACACAAATCACCAAGTCATATTTATGAAGCCACATAAAGCCACTTTGCGTGCCTTTGAATTACTTTACAAATATGGAGTAATGCAACACAAATCACTGCGTTGCTTACTGTGCGCAAGGGTGGGGTTCCATGGGCTTTGTAGTGGGTATTCCTTCGGTTTTTCACACATTCCCAGATTTACAAGGACTTGCATCCACATCTTATGCCTTCCTCAGTGAGGAGTAATCCTCGTGTTTTCCTCTTTCTATATGTGAGCACACATAGAAAGAGGGAAACACCTATATGGATGTTCCTTCCTGCCCAAAAACACTGCTGCCTGTACTGCAGGCGTCCTTGCACCATTGTGCAAAGTTACCTATATTGACGGTAGGCTTCAGAAACAGCACCAGTGAACGGGGAAAGGACAGGAATGCACAGTATTGTATGAATAATGCACATTCTGTCCTTTGCCTAAGGCAAAGGGTAGCGCAGCAAGGTAACTGCCTGCGCTGCCTTGTGCCACTATTCTAGTAAATATGCCACTTATTGTATGAAAATAAGAATGCAAATTATATCGAACATGAATTAAAAACTGACTGCTTTACAGAAATAGGATGAACTGCAACCCCAGTAATATCATAGTGTTTCTGCACAAGAAGCAGGAAATTAACAATAAATAGAATGTGGTGGTGATAACACTGTAAAATAGTGGAAGGCAGGTAAAACCGGATATTCCTGTATGTAGCCAAATAACATTGACTAAGTGCAAGGGTACGTGTATGATAGGTTATAGGATAGTATGTCACATGTGGAGAAGTGTGGCTCAATGGTTAGAGTGGCAGACCCTGATGCAGATGTCTAGCCCGGGACCAGGGTTCAATTCCCTGCCTCGGCGGGGCTTGGGCTCAAAAATTCCACGGACCTGATAATTCTCGCATCGGTGCCTATTCCAATCATGGATTCCCACTCTGCAACTCTGGGCAATAGCTTGCTTAATATCCACAATGGCCCCCACAACGCTAAGGATGCCTGGCCTCCACCTTGGGGGTGCCCAGGAGTGGATGCCTCACAGGGAAAGCCAGGATGGGTTCCACAGTGGTATTTGTACAATCGCCTTGAGACCCTTGCGGGTGAGTAGTGTGCTATACAAGTATCAGTTTACATTTACATGCTCCACCTCAGGTACTGTGAAGTGTGCTGAGTGAACAGAAGAGAGTGTGCATCTTTTTCGTAACACAGAATGCTAGGGAGGAATTTGAAGTCTAGGGTGCTTTGTGTAGACAGTCAATGATGTCAGTCAGGGTCGCCCTTCTCCAATGTCCATGTACCTGAATTCAGAGAGACTGAACAGGATGTTCCTCGTGTTGTAGCATGTGTTGTGGTGTATGGACCAGCTTACAACATAGGTACTAATTGAACTAACATTAACACTCTCTGTTATAGGTTCTCGTTTGCAACAGTCCTTACTGCACCCATGTCCAGGATCACAACACTGCATGAGGCATCTCAGAGCGTACCTGGAGGTAAAATGATAACACCGCACACCATCCACTGTTACCCTTTCACTGCATGTAACATGACATTATTTTAACATGCCATACATGTTTGACAACTCTATTACCAGACATTTATTCTGCCAACATTGAAAATGAGTTTGCTCTTTGCACAAATGACGGGAAAGAGCAAAAAAACACTTTTCTGTAGGATACCTGTGGTGTTGGTGTAGGAATCAGGAATCAGACGAAGTGGAAGGTTAAGATATTTATTCCAAGTTTGCGTTACAAGTATAAGTCAAGGAGGAAACCCCACCAGGAGCAGTATGTTACTTGCTCAGCCCAGTTATCAACTGACTCCTAGAGTCCAGTACCTAGCATTCCATGACATCACACAAATGAAAACATTCCACAGGATAACTAGACAGGCATAGTAGAAATGCAAGACACGACACATCTTCCCCTTTATAATGGAATCGAAAATGCAAAGCATAACCAGAACAACATAAACATAGAATAGACGATGAAGAAAGAATATGGTGAAAACTATAAAGAAGGAACATCAAGAATAAGATGAGAAGACAATCAAAAGTATGTAGAATACAATGGAAAGAATAGAAAAGGCAAAAGAAGCAAAAAGACACACATCTTCTCTTTCAAGGACAAAAGAGAATTACTCAAAACTTTCAAGGTTACAGTAAAACACACCAATTGGCCAGACTGGTATGAATACATGAACCGACGAATGGAAGACAATGGAGAGAAACACAAAAAGGATTACAAGAAAAGTACCTTGAACAGGAGAAAACACAAGAATCTCCCGGAAAGAAAACATAAAGGAAGGTGAAAAATTACACCAAACAGGAGTACGAACAATTTGAAAGAGAGGAAAAAAAAACAATTGCCAGTAAATTTCCAGAAAGAAACCCTTGCGCAAGGTAAAATAGAAACTGGCAGAACATTTAAAAAAGAATCATTCAGAACTGTTGAAGAAAATTCATACAGAACTTTTGAAAAAGAATCACAGGAAGAAGCTCCATGCACATACTGATGTCAGTAACATAAAGTATGAAACACGTAAAGTGCTACTCAGGAACATCCACTCACATAAAAGAGAAATGGAAATTACATCACATTAAGCAGTACTTAACTTCCAACTGTTACTCATGAACATCCATTCACACAAAAGAGAATTGGAAATTACATCATGAAGTTTAAGCAGTATTTTTTTAAACATTACCTAAACTGTAAAAGTTACTCAAGAACATCCACTCACATAAAAGAGATATGGAAATCACATCATGAAGTTAAGCAGTATTTTTTAAACATTACCTAAACTGCAAAAGTTACTGAAGAACATCCACTCACATAAAAGAGATATGGAATTACATCACAAAGTTTAAGCAGTACCTTTAAGTAGTACCTAACCTACAAATGATACTCATGAACATCCACTCACAAAAAAGAGAAATGGAAATTACATCAAGTATTTGAACAGTATAACCTGCCAACGAAAACAAGTAAAATACCATTAGAAAATAACCCCTGCCTACCTTGTGTTTTGGTTAAGAGTTATCAATAGTATAAATAACTCAAAAAACACGCAGAAAATTTTCAGCCGATAAATGGCACTGTGAAAGGAAAATCACGTATAATTAATTAAGTTAAACACAATAGAACTTGAGCAAAGAATGACAAGCAGAGCTATAATCAAGTCTCATGAAAACAATAAATTAAAATAAATAAAGTAGTCACCGTAGTCATGGAATAGGACAGCAGCTCTGTAAACATCTCCATGGAAATATGTGTAATAAACAAACAGTACCTTCCTCATGAAGATCGTTAAGAAAGTTAGTTCTCAAATGATGACACCAAGAACATCCAAAAGTAAATGATGTCAGCCATAGATGAATGAGGAAGTCAAAAATATTCATAAAGTGATTTTTACTGTTTAGCCATAAACGAGTGTCTTTACTCAGATTTAACTTCATAGCTCCCAAGGTCTGCACGTAGGTTCACTGGTAGTGAATAATATCAGATTTAACTTTATAGCTCCAAAGTCTGCACGTAGGTTCACTGGTAGTGAATAATATCAGATTTAACTTTATAGCTCCAAAGTCTGCACGTAGGTTCACTGGTAGTGAATAATATCAGATTTAATTTTATAGCTCCAAAGTCTGCACGAAAGTTCACTGGACGTGAATGATAAATATCCTCGCATCTCCGACGGCACTCAAACACATCCTACTTTGTAGAAAAAAGCGACTTCCAAAGATGGCGGCACGTCCCCTGACGCAAAGCCGGGTGGCTCACAACACGTCAATTAAGCAGAGCGTGTATCGGCAGTTCAAAGAATGCCGTGACATCAACAAGGATCCATGAGCGCGCTACTAGGCTCGAGAACAGGTATGGACTCGTGCTGTTTGAATTTTGTAAACTGACATTTTGAAAGTGAAAACACAAACGTGTGCACAGATCGACATTAAATTAAATGCTTAACTGAAGCTTGAGATCGAAACAAAAAGGCAATTTTGAAAGTGACAGTTTTCCTCTCTGTAAACACACACAGGTGGCAATGACAAAGTGTTCAGGCTGACCGAGATCATGGCCCATCACTCGAATTAACGAGTACTGCAAATGTTTTCTCACACAACGGCAAGAATAAGATAGGCTCAGTTATTAAAATCGCTGACCTCTTTTTATGAATTCTTAAAAAAAATAATTAGAAGCTGCAGAAATCATAGCGCTGAACCAAAAACGTAGACAGCAACAGTTACTGCACAATGTCTCATTTTTTAATTTCAAATTCTTCATGAAAGAAGATGCACTCCGAGAGTTAGAATACTCGATTGGCAGTAAAACAGTGCTTCAGGGCAGTAATTCAGACATGCAGCAGGAGAAGTATTCCTCAAAACAGGCAGGGAGCAGGTTATTGCAGGGAGAAAGGCAGAAGAATTCTTCAAGGATTTTAGGAGAAGCATATAGGTAATTAACAGCAGAGACTGGCACTTAAAGCATGTGGGCGACCGTTAGAGTGGTCACTGGTGGGGCTCGCAGGGTGCCAGTATGCTTATGAATTAGTAGATAGAAGAAAAGGAAGTTTATTACCTTGAAGTTTCTTTAATCTTAGAAATCCTTGGAATAGTAAGTAGAAGTTCACCAAAAACGTCGCCAAAATTGTGGTGTTGGTGTAGGAATCAGGAATCAGACGAAGTGGAAGGTTAAGATATTTATTCCAAGTTTGGGTTACAAGTATAAGTCAAGGAGGAAACCCCACCAGGAGCAGTATGTTACTTGCTCAGCCCAGTTATCAACTGACTCCTAGAGTCCAGTACCTAGCATTCCATGACATCACATGAATGAAAACATTCCACAGGATAACTAGACAGGCATAGTAGAAATGCAAGACACGACAATACCACATACATTTCCACTGTTTATCAAACAGCTTACAGCTGCTTGTAAACTGAAAGGTGCCGGCTGGTAAGTAAAACTTGCCCACTCACTTACAACTATACATTTGCAGGCAGACACACACACACACACACATTCTCAACATTCACTCACAAATACACATACATTCATACATACATGCACGCACCAAATATTTTTTTAAAAAACACAACAATTCCCTGCTATAGCTCTCAATGAGGGAATCCTCGGAGGTGCCAGGAGGGTTGGGACTGCTTACCTTACATTAGGTCAGCCAATGGGGGGAGGCATCAGTCCTTACCTCGTCACAGGGTAGGGTGGCGTCAGAGAAACCTTTGACCCCACCCATTCTGTGATGAGTTGTCAGTGATAGACACTCATCCCTGGGCACTTCAGGGCTTAAAACTGAAGCACCCAGGTCCAAGTCTATCACTGATGCTCCTCCTCGCCACAACGGGGAGGGCCTAATACACCTTTGCTGAACGGAGGATATCACGGCCACAGGAGCTGTGACATCCTCAGCCCAGAAAGGTCCAACTCGGGCAGTCAGGAACCTGAACCTGCACATTTAACATGTGTCTAGTCCTGGCTGCCTGGCCAGAAAATAGATAATGTCTGCCTGGCTTACCTTTGCTCAGTCTGACCGACACTCTTTATGTCCAAAAGGTGCAGAGGTGTGGCAAACTGTCCTGAAGAAAGGGCCGCTGCTAAAACTGAGCAATGAAAACATGCATGCAACAGCAGCAAGATGTTAAAATGTTTGCAAATTGCACAAATCCTTCATTTTGGCTCAGCCTGTAATGAAAATGATTAGTTTGCAGCAAAGCACCAAATACACACTGCACTGGAAGTTATTCTTGGAGCTCCTAATTCGCAAAGGTAGTTCCAACCGTAAACATATATTTATGGCCAGAAATTCCACCATTTACACCTGCCCGAAATTCAGAGCAAGAATTCTGACAGCTGTAAATGGTTTTACAACTGCAGATGTGTTCACCACAAGTGCAGAAAAATATGCAGTTAAATCCCACACAAGGTTTCATAATTGGTTGCACAAAGCATTGTTAGCCCTGTTAGTTTTCTAGTGTCTACACCCTTGTGTGTAATTGGGCATTTCTAAACTGCAATCTCACTGGTTTACACACTCAAAATGGTTAGATACTACCCTTTAGGATGGCAGGGCAATGGTTGACTCATAGATTTGGTGTGCTCCTAAAGAACTGCTTTTATCATGGGTGAAAAAAGTGTACGTTGACGCTACTGGATCTGTTCCCCAGTGTGGGATTCTAAACTTTGTAGTATTATGCCCTGTGGGAATAGGAACAAAACAAGGGCCGGGCAGTTTCGAATTTGCGTCACAGTACACGACCTAGTATAATAAATCACTATGTCGGACAACCATTTGTATTGATTGACTCTTTGTTTTTATAAAATATTTTAAGATTTTTTTGGCATCAAAAAATACAACACAACATTTATAAAGATACACAAATACAAAATCAGTGAACCGAGAGGAAATTATCAAAACATAGTGTGTAAACAAGAAAATTGACTCCACAAGTGGCACGGCTGCGGGAGGCAGCTCTGGTATACCTAGACAGGAGAGGCGGCCTGCAGAAGTTTGTTGAAGATTGCAAAGCATATGATGGTTTGTGCTGTTGCAATAAATACACTATCCTTAATTGAACAACTGAAGACAGAAAACCAGCTCGCTAGCCCGTGCGGTGGCTGCCGCCTCCCCACGCGTGCAGTTAGGACAAACCTGCCTCGTCTAAAAAGATTATAGATCTACGCCATGAACAACTGACCCGGGCCGGCACCATCCCCTTGTTCAGCGGCAACCCTGCGCACTGTCAAGGGAGTGATCCGAACCTCTCACGATTAAGTGACAACGACCCCCCAGTCCATGTCCTGAGGAGAACCCGTCTAATGTTGTTGGGTTCGAAACGCGTCGACGTTCTCACCTCCAAGATACCAAATCATTAGGGCACGCTAGGAATCAACTTAATACACTCTTGAATTGTTGATCTGCTCTCATGTTATTCCTAGCCATAGCACTTGATGTTTAATCCATTGTGTATCTTGTGTTGGTTCTAACAAGGAGGTTTTTCTATAATTTAACAGTCCCCTTGTTCAGTTTATATTCAGGATTGGAGCCTCTTTGATTGATTGACCTGAGGCCTTTCACAGTTGTCCATGTTATTTATGTATGGCAATTTTCTTGTTTACACACTGTGTTTTGATAATTTCCTTTCGGTTCACTGATTTTGTATTTGTGTATCTTTATAAATGTTGTGTTGTATTTTTTGATGCCAAAAAAATCTTAAAATATTTTATAAAAACAAAGAGTCAATCAATATAAATGGTTGTCCGACATAGTGATTTATTATACTAGGTCGTGTACTGTGACGCAAATTCGAAACTGCCCGGCCCTTGTTTTGTTTCTTTGCATAATAGTGGTCCAGGCCGGCCAGTGACAGGACCCAAGCCTTTCCCAGTTTTCCCCTGTGGGAATAGGAGCAGAGAGAAATGCAATATGATATTCACAGCAGCAGACTTGAAACCTGCTCTTAAATTTCGGCTTTCCATGAATGTTATGTTATGCTATGTTATCAGGATTTTTAAAGCACAACTTATCACCGAGGGGTATCCGGGAGCTGGAGCAGGTACGAAGGTCATTTGCTGTGTCTTGCAGTGAAGAGCAAGGGCTTCAACTTCTTAGGATATTCCCAATGCAAGGAGGAAGCCCTTAGGTATAGAGGGAGATCGTACCAGTTTTGGGTGTGAAGTATGAGAAGGTTAGGCCTTCTGTTATGCTTTTGTGGATTCAGAGTGTGAGTGTGAGAGGTAGAGAGACAAAGAGCGAATGTGTCTGGTAAGCTGTTGGAAGTGTGTTATATTTAGGATAAAGAGTCCAAAGCAGCAGGTAGTCCTTTAGTAGTTTATTCTTAAAGTAGGATCTCATCCAGCCAGTGCAGGAGCTCAACTGAAAAATTACATTCTTACAGCCTGACATCCATGAAGATCAAGAACTAGAACTAACACATCACAAACCATAGAGAATACCTAGAGACACTATGGAAAATAACTAATCATAGAAAACACATGAAAGGTACAATAGATATGAAGGGATATCACACATTTCCCTCCTTTGATGAAAAACAAATAAATAAATAAATAAATAAATAAGTAAACACTGACATTAAATTGTAACAAAGCTAAATGTAGTCCTTTAGATGTATAGGACATCTTGTGTACCTAGAAGATCTTCTTGTTTCATCAACTCCGGAGCTTGAGCGACTTGAATGTAATGAAGGTTTTGAAACATTTCTTGATGTTTTTATAATGCCATCTGAAAAGTTCAATTTAGGATCCTTCTCCTGAACGTTATCATGTTCTTTATTCCTTTCCATTTCACTTTTCCTTTTCACAATTACAACTCTGTTAAGATTCCATACACGGTGATCCTCAGGTTTCACAGCATTAGCAAACACCTTAATGACTTCCAAGGGATCCATGTATTTTGAAGTTTTGCAACCAACCATACTAGGACGTCTGATGGCAACCAAATCACTCACATTAACTTTAGAACTTTAACAGCATTCCTTTTATCACAATACACCTTCCTTTGTTCAGCCTTTAAATTTTCCCTAGCTAAAACCTCATCACTACCACACAAATGATCTTTCCCTTTCAAAAATGCATGTTCATGCACCCAGAAAGGTTCTAGCAAAGAATTGGGAACTATACCGCTAAAAACAACAAAAGGTGTCTTTCCTGTTGTAGAATGAGGAGTCAACCTTTATTCTTCCACCTTTTTCAACAGTTCTGCCTTCCAGTCTTGAAACTGGGATTTCGCCAAACTAATGGTTTCTTTTATAACTCTGTTAAACCTCTCTATCATTCCGTTTGCCTCGGGATGATAGAGAGAACATTTTTTATGTACAATTCCACATGAGGCCAAGTAGTCTTCCATTTCCTTAGAGATCAATTGGACTCCATTATCAGTTAGCAGAGTTCTAGGAATACCTTCTCTACCAAATAAAGACTTAAGACATTTTATGATGCTCTTCGAATCAGTGTTATTCAAATCGAATATCTCAGGCCACCTTGAAAACATATCAATAATGATTAAGATCAATATTTGAGAATACTTTTCATGTAATGGACCCACAAGATCAAGGGAAATATCGTCCCACGGATGTTTTAGACGATTTCTCACAATCATTGGCTGAACCCTTGTACATTTTGTTTTGTCACTTGCATTACACACATCGCATTCTCATACAATTCTTTCAATCACTTTGGCCATGCCTGGCCACCAATAAAAAATGTGAATCCTTTCTTTGGTTTTAGTAATGCCAGTATGGGTTTGATGTGCCAATTTTATGATATCATTTCTAATACTTTCAGGTGGAACCAATCTAGTTCCGCTAAACAAAAGATTGTTATCCACACTCAACTCATCTTTCACACACCAGAAAGGTCTTGTGGTAATTGAACCTTTCTTAAAGTGTCTCCATTTTTCTTTAATCAACAGCATGACTTCTTTCAGAGTATTATCCGATCCAACCTCTTTAATCCACTTTTCTTCCGAAATGTGACCCAGATCAACCGAGCACACCCAATCATCATCTTCATCTAAGTCATAATCCTCCTCACCATCTGAAGATACCAGATGAGACAATGTATCAGCAAATGTGTTATTAGCCCCAGGAATGTACTTAAGCTTGAATGAGTACTCTTGCAAATGTATTATCCATTTTGTTATTCGACTTGAGATAAAGTCCAATCCCTTCTTATCAAAAATGTCTACAAGAGGCTTATGGTTTGTTCGAACTTCAAACTCAACACCCCACAAAAACCTTTTGAGCTTTTTTATAGCCCAGAAAACAGCCAATGGCTCACGTTCTACAATAGAGTAACGGGTTTAAGCATCCTTTAAACTTCTTGAAAGAAACAACACAGTTTTGATACCATCAGGACCCATTTGTTGTAGCACCGCCCTGAAGGACTGGGTTTTTCTAAGACCCAGCGGTGCCAGGGATAACACCTAAAACCTTCGTGGGTAACCTGTTCCGGCGTACAAATGACAGAGACACAGGACACTTCCTTCGCCGTCAAAGATTCAAGGTTTATTACTGCAGGGAACAGAAGTCACAAGAATTACAACAAGTGTAGGTTCGTGGAGCCTGATTCGAATTGTATCTGTGGATCGCTCCTTTTATACAGTTTTCTCTCATAGGTTAACATGGTACACAAAGGTTTACAACTCGGTTCCCATCGTAAAGACCATAAGGGGTTGCTTTCATGTATTCAAGGCCCGTAACATAAGTACAGTGGCATTCGGTAGTTCCCAACTGTAAAAGCACCTCTTCCCACCATTAGTACATTCCAATCGGCAGCAAACAGATTGAGGAAGGGACAGAAACAGGTGCAGGGGAAGACAGAAACTGTGGGGAGATCGAAAAGGGTGAAAAAGGGGCGGTATCGGGAAACACGAGCTGCAGGCATCAAAGGGGACGTGCTTAATGAATGCACAACTAAGACAATAGACCGGCACGGCAAGATGAGCCTCGAGCGGGGCCATCGGCCTTACAGTGCCGTCCCCCTCATCATAAAGACACTTTCAAAGGAAATGTGTCTTCCGCAAGAGTTTAGGAATCCCAGGGCCGCGAAGCGGACAGCGTCCGGTCGCTGGCTACTTGAGGGCAAGAGACAAAATGGATGCCGTACCTAAGATGGAACCCGTGGGTTCAGATGGAGAAACCCACGAAACAGACAAACGGTTTAGGTTAGCACAGCGAAAACGCGTACACCCACTAAACTCGTCATTTGCGGTTCGTAGATACCAGACTCGACCATATTCGTGCGAGTCGGAAACATCACTTACAATTGTCACGGAACCTCAGACGCTCCTTTTGCCCTCATGTAGGCAAGCACTAGTCGGAATCATAATCGATCTCGATATTCATCAGATCATCTAGATGCTGCTGCAACATAACTCTATCCATCAGAGTTCCTTTGGTAACAGGCGGCTGTCTCATACACGTTGTAGCGCAGAGGCCACATAAGGCAGGACCACACTGCACACAAAGGCAACACGTGAACAGAAATGCTACAACAACTCCGATGATCATCAGAATTTTTCAACCCCAGGTCGACATTAGGCCCCAAAACCACCCAAGTAACGTCCAATCCCCTACGTCCACGTGTATGGACTCGGAGATCTTGTGCAACTTTGAGATGGCTTGATAGACAGTCGGAGCGTTGTCTGGAATGAATATACAACAACTCGAATGGATCACCTTACATACTCCACCTCGATCTGCTAGGACAACGTCTAAAACCATACGGTTTTGCAACGTCATAAGCCTATCCGCCTGAAGCTCTGCCGTAATGTTGCCAAGGGCACTGGCAGTGATATTAGCAGTCGATTCCACCACTCGAGTCAACTGTCTCAGGTTCCTACTATTAACCATAGGCCCCCAAAACAGAAAGAAACCCTTGAAAAAGTCTCCTGCCTCTTGACCGGCAGTGTCCTCTTTGCTAATCACGCCCCTCACAACTCTAGTCTTGTGGTAATCTGCATCAACGGTAAACGTTGGAGGCAACAAGTTTGCAATGTAACATGTGCCCGCAAAGTCCAGGGGCAACCATGTATACGCACGATCAGAGCAGAGAAAGTACGTACCCTTGGCAGTCAGGAGAACAGGGGAAGAGAGGATTGGTAGGACATACGTCTCAGAGCAAGCACTCTCTCCAAGGTAGGCTCTCGGGCTTCGGCCACGGCCTTTCAAGCAGAAGTTACCAAGGTGGGGTACGACCCATATCGGAGATGAACTTCTGAGCTGTCTATCGCCTACGAGCGCACTATACTCAACCTCACTCAGATCCCTATAAGCTCACACCTCTTCCTCTGGGATGAGCGAAGGCTCATAGATATCCCTATCTAAATCAGCAATCGCTATCACCAAAGACTTATGGTACGTGCCGGGACCAAAGTGCGGAGGGCGTGGCTCTTGATTGGGGTAGGAATCTAGTGCACTTCGAAACATTGATTGCAATGCTCGAGCTGAACCCTGGGAACTATAAGGAAGGACCAAGTACGGAATTCCCTTATCAGTGGTATGTGGCATTAAACCACACACCCAACAATTGGTAGTGTTCACCACTAACTGATGCTGATGAAGGAGCTGAACGAAGGAATTATTCATGAATTCCGCACGTCTAACCTGCTCGTGCGATAGAATGTGAAAGGAATGAGGGGACACAGTGGAGATAGGTTTAGGTTCGGAAGTAGGGGTAGGTGAGGCAGAAGGTAGGAACGTCAATATCAGGTAATACACCCCCCCGCTAATAACAAGGAAACAGTTAAGAACAGAAGGAACACTTGAATCATGAAGCATTTTGAACGAGTAATTTGCTGCAACTTGAATCTTTGAGCCTGAGCTTTTTCCAAATCCAACAGCTTCGAGAACGGCATCCTCTAAAACCGTCCGCAACGTTTCTTGACGCACTTCGTTCTGTGTAGCAGTAGTCAATCCCCAGGAGTTCCCAGGAACCGACGGTCTTCGACCTAGTGTCAAGACCTACTAACCAGAAGGAAGTACACGCGCGGCCCTACGGCGCACCCGGATGCAAGGTATTTTATTTACAAATATATACAAGAATCTCCTAGCTGCGGAAGCAAAAACACATATATGGAAAAAAACTCACAATATTACAAAAATCACAGTTATACGAGTGTTTAGACTGATTGGGGGCAATGGGGTAACGTGGATGTCAAGGGACAAAGCAAATATTTTATTAGTCTTTGGTATTGGATCGCAGAAAATATCGGCTTCTCCCAGGACGTGTCTGTTCATCAAACAATGGATCCGATGGGGGAACAGAGTTCTGCTGATCAGTCAATTGTTCAGATCTTGAGTTTTGTGATGACAAATGTTCAACAATGTCGTTCTGTTGCACTGAGGATTCTCCGAGCGTCGCTAAAAGGAACGAAGGTCGACAATGTTTCCGTTTCAGACAAGGCGATGCCCTTCCTCACCCACGAGTCTGCTGATAAAGGTATAGGTACCTTTTTAGTACGGGTGGCATGCACCCAATTCTTGCGGCCTTCCAAACGAACAGCAGTCCTCGTGGCAAGGAGCACTTGGTAGGGTCCAGTAAAGCGGGGTTCAAGATTTCGCTTTCGTCCAAAGTTGCGTGTTACCACCCAGTCTCCGGGCTGCAGCTGGTGGCCTGGACCCTCCGTCTGCGTCGGCAGTGCTTCAAAGACCTGTTGGTGAATTAACCCCAGTTTAGCAGTCAGATCATGAAGATAATCGATCAACATTGGGTACTCAAGATCAGAAACACACTCGGTCTAGGGACCCCCCAAACATTTGCAGGACGGCCGAACACTATTTCGTAGGGACTGAGCCCTACTCAGGAGTGTACAGTCGCCCTTGTGGGCAACAGGGCTAGAGGCAAAGCGTCAGGCCACGAAAGACCAGTCGTAGCCTGAATCTTCGCTAATTTTAATTTAAGGGTGCCATTATACCCTTCAACCAAACCTGCTGACTGGGGATGATTGGCGCTATGGAATTTTTGAGTAATTCCAAGGCCCTTACACACACTCTTCATCACACTCCCCACAAACTCACTTCCGTTATCAGACCATACAATCCGTGGCATTCCATACCGAGGAAAGTATTCCTTCAGTAGGATTTTCGCAGTGGACAGAGCGGTGTTATCTTTGAGAGGGTAGGCTTCAATCCATCGGGAGAATGCGCAAACCACAACTAAAACGTATTTAAGGTTATTGCATCGCTCCATATGGGTGAAGTCTAGCTGAATCACCTCAAAGGGACATGAAGGGGGAGCAAAATGGCCAGGAGGTGTAGGTGTTCCTTTACCAGGATTGTACATCATACATATCATGCAATTCTTAACCAATCTCTCAGCACATTTAGTAATACCGTCATTCTTCCATACAGGGGACAACAACTTACAGATACCTTTCGCACTAATATGTGCTAAACCGTGTGCCATCGTCACGACAGCTAGCACATACGCATCCGGCAACATCCATCTCTTATGCTCCGACAGATCAATCCAGCAGCCATTCGCATCCAACTTTCCCGTACTCTCTCTCCACTTCGTCTTTTCAGTTTCAGTGGCCTCATTCTGTATCGCTTTCACACTTTCGATAGTATCCTCGCACATACCAGTCTCTGTAGGCCACCTAACCGAACTCGTCACATACATCCTAGTGCTAAGGTTCCGGGCAGTCTCCTTAGCAGTCTCATCCGCCAACGCATTACCACGGCCAACATCATCCGTCACTTTACGGTGCGCACTACATTTAACAATCGCCACCTGCTTAGGCAATGTGAGTGCATCCAAAAGATCATTCACAAGCTGTCCATGCTGAATCTTAGTGCCATGCGACGTCATAAAACCTCTCTCTCTCCACAACCGTCCAAAACTATGTGCGACGCCAAAAGCATATTGGCTGTCGGTAAACACATTCACACGTTTCCCTTTCGACAACACACACGCTCTAGTCAAGGCAATCAGTTCTGCCGCCTGGGCAGAATTCTGATTCAATCTCGCAGTTTCCACAACAGTATTCAAGGTTACCACAGCATACGCAGTCGTCACATCACCATTCGGCAATTTAAAACATGAACCATCCACATACAAAGTCCCATCGGGATCTTCCAAGGGAGTGTTTTTCAGGTCCACACGACCTTTTGTTTCCTCTTCCGTCCGTAAGTAGCAATCATGAGGTGCTACTTCATCTGATTCCATACTAGATGGCAACAAAGTCGCCGGGTTCAAGACATTACAACGCTTTATTTGAATGTGACTTGCCAACAGCGTCAACTCGTACCCAGACAACCTTGCACTCGTCAGGTGTTGGGTTTTCGTACGATTCAAAAGAGTGTCAACTGCATGCGGAACCATCACCGTAAGCATATTATCCATGACCAATCCTGCAGATTGTCGGATGGACACCGCAGCTGCCGCTGTTGCTCTCAAGCAACTCGGCAATGCTCTAGCTACTGGGTCCAAGGTCGAGGAAAAATATGCACATGGATGCTGCTTACCACCGAATGGTTGTGTCAAAACACTCAACGCACAACCTTCCCTCTCGTGAACGTATAGTGTAAACGGCTTGCTGTAGTCAGGGGGTACCTAACACAGGAGCCGAACACAACGCGTCACGCAATTCAGAAAAACTTTTCTGACATTCTTCCGTCCATGGTGAAGGAGTTGGAACATCCTTGCACGTAAGAGCTACCAATGGTTTCGCTAGCAATGAAAAATTAGGAATCCATTGCCTGCAGTATGACGTGATACCTAAAAAGGCACGTACATCTCTCTGAGTCGTTGGCACAGTCATTCGAGCAATCGCTGCAATTCTCTCTGGAGTCAACCTTCTTCCCTCCTTTGACAATAAGTGACCTAGATAGGTTACTTCTTGACAACAATATTGTAGTTTAGAAGGTGACACCTTGTGATGTAAGTCACAGAGATGCTGCAACAACGATACTGTAGCTGTTTTGCAAATGTCCTGAGTGTCTGCAGCCACCAATAGGTCGTCGACGTATTGGATCAAGGCCGCACCAGCCGGCAACACAAACGCATCAAGTTGGCCTTTCAAGGCTTGACTGTATATCGATGGGCTCTCGCAGTAGCCTTGAGGAGCACGTTTAAACCTAAAGCTGCGGCCACCAAGAAAGAAACCGAAAAGGTCTCTACTCTCTTCAGCAATCGGAATGCTGAAGAACGCATTTTTCAGGTCGATCACTGGGAACCAAGATGCAGGGGCTGGAATCAGAGTCAGTAGAGCCGTACTGTCAGGCACCACAGGGAACTGAGGAATCACAATTTTATTCACCTCCCGTAAATCGATAACAAAACGATAAACAGGAGGCGTCGATGGATCAGTACGCTTCAGAATGGGCAGTACGGGACTATTGCACACGTTTCCCCGAGTCTCCTCAATGACGTCTTTCTCGATCAAATCGTAGATTATTGCTAACAACGCTCGCTCACCATCAAGGGAGATACGATACTGGGGAATATGTGGTAGTCGTACATTCGATTTCAAGTGAACAACATAAGGGGAGATGTCAAGCAGGCCCACGTCATTGGGACCTGTTGCCCACAAAGATGCAGGAAGAGAACTCAATTCCGGTGGAAGCTTATCGAGTGACAAGTACATTGGAGAGACAACTCTCTCACCCAAAGTAAGCTTTACTCCCGCAGGAGAACAATACAAAGTCGCATACAGAGGTTTAAGCAAATCCAGGTCCAAGAGATTTTCACCACAACCAGTGGTCAAAATCAGCGGAGCTTGCAGCTCACGAGGCCCAATTGTAAGGGGCAAAGGGCGCGAAACTGGATTGCTAACAGGGGCGCCAGAGAATCCAACGGAAACATTTGTTAAGCCAGACAAAGGTGCACCAGGGAGTTTCGAATGCATGATGGAACTTTTCGCCGCACCAGTGTCCAACAGAAAAGGCTCAACGACGCCCGAGGTGGCAACTGCGACGTAAGGCCCTCTCTGATCAACCGGAACTGATACTACTCCCTCTCCTTGTCTATGGCTGTCCTAGTAATTTCCGTCGTCAGCATCCTGATCGACGTAATAATCGTCCACATTGTACTGAGCAGATCGCCCTTGCGACGATCCGCGCTGATCGAAACAATTATTAGGATCAGAAGTATTGTTGGAACGATCGTTTTGAGCACCGCGACCTCTACCACGTGATGTCTGTTGAGGACCGCTACGACCTCCTCTAGATGAATTACCACTATTGCGATCACGCAAAACTGGACAATCGAATTTCAAATGACCCTCACCCCTACAATAGGCACACTCATTGTACCCTAACGAAGATCTCTGCGAAGAGGAGTCATTTCGTAATTGCGACCTATTCAACTGTGACTGTGATCGATTACGCTGCTGCGAATCATTCTGATTCGAAGGCGGAGGATTTGCTTGTTGTAACAACACTTTAGTTTTTAGCTTTTTTGTCTTTTTATCGGCACGATCATTTTCCTCTTTCTCCCTATTTTCATAATACTGTGCCGTAGCCAATATTTGAGCAGAAGTAGAAACAGCCCACGCACTTTCTGAATTTCGTAATTTATTGCTTAGGTCAGGCAACAAATTTGAGACAAACTTATCCACGAACAACCGCTGACCTCCCTCGGTACCCATATCCTGACCACTATGATCGATGAATGCCTCCTCAAATCTCGTAAAGAAATCAGAGACACTCTCGTCCTTCTTCTGTTTGCAAGCGGACAACTTGTCCCAATTCACCTTCATAGCTGGCATAAGCGTTTTCATTAGGGTGATAATTCTCTGAGGGAGATCGGTAATGAGCTGTTCAGGTTTAGCCCCACCAATTTGCCGTGTGTCTGCAGCTATGAGAGCAGCCCAGTCGCCACCTAATTCCGCCACATGGTTTTCTTGACGAATCTTCGCCCATACCGGTTGCGGTAAAACGTTACCGAACAACATATCGATGTCGGCCAGATTCATTATCGTAGCATCTACAAGCTGTGATAATTCTTTATAATACCCTGCAGGATTTTTGCAAGGGTCAGGCAAAGATTGCTTTACCTGCAAAACTTCCGATCGTTTCCATGGAAGATGTATCCATACTCTCTGAAAGTGCGGCAAGACTGCAGGATTTTGAGTAGCATCACCTGGCATCCACACCGGTGGAACTTCACGCATGGGATACTGACCAGGCGCTCCTAGCGGTCCCTCAATGTCTTCTAAAAACAATGCCCTAGGCATTATAGTAGGACGAAAAGACAACAACTGTTCGACAGCACGCCGAACATTGCTACCCACCATTATTCCGCTCGCAAACTGGAGCTGGAGATTAGTGAGAGCAGTCAGTACATCATCAGATGCATCAGCCGATATTAGGTCACGTAAATGCTTACACATCTCTTCGAACACGAACCTTTGTGTCGGTACGTTGAATTGACAAAACGTATCAAGCACCGCACGTGGAGGATTTCTAAGGGGATATTTCATCCAACCCATCGCCATGTTATACAGCGAGTCACGTTCCCTACCACTGGGAAGTTGACTTCGTCTCTGAGGACCGTCCGAACCAGCGGACTCAAGAATAGGTCCAAGAGAATTAAAGAAGTTAGCAGCAACGGAAGGGGTACGACGTCGAACAGATGGAGAAGAAGAGTAACTCAACGGGGTAATAAGAGAAGTACCAGGAACAGAAGAATCAGCAGAAGTAACCAGAACAGCAGGAGCAGCGGGAGCAGGAGTATGAGGAAGTACAAGCGGAGGAGCAGTAGGGACGGAAACAGGTAGAGGAGCAGGAACGGGTTGAGGAACAGGGACAGGTTGTGGAATAGGAGCAGGAGGGACAGGAGCAGGAGGAACCACAGGAGCTACAGTACCCTGTGCGTACAGAGGTGGTGACTTCAAAAGATAGGACAACAAGGGGTCCTCTACTGATTCCTCCTTCTTTTCCGTACCCGTCGGTAAAGCCGGGTAACACTTATCTACAGACATACGCTGCAATCTATCGAAAACTTCCTTTTCCTTTTCCTCCTTATCTCGCTGGAACTGCTCAGCTTTTCTTACCATGGTAACAACTCCTTCTCTCTGATTACGTTTAATCTGTCTGATTTCTCTCTGTTTGGCCTCTTTACGCCACAACAGAAAGGAATCAAACATGGCCGGCCTTGATTTTCTCTTAAACAATTTAGCTTCAAGATTGTCTAGAATCGGGGTCTCGAAACTACCATGAGGTGGCCAACTAAGGACACCGTCTTTTTTAGTATAGCGAACCCAACACTCATTGAATGTAATTGGACCTAATCTGTGTTTACTATATAATTCGTAAGTTGGAGTTCCAACCGGAGGTATCGGACATGAGTCCTCCAGTCGGGAATCCGCACCACAACCCTTAAAGCAACTGAACAAAGTACTACAGCCAGGCATCGTGCACACTAACCGAGTTTCACAAACGTCAAGGGTTACGGGATTATACTATATCCCAGCAAGGAGCAAAAACCCTCGGTTTTTGGCGACTGCATACGTCAAATATCACAACAAAGAACCAAGTACTAAGAACCACAAATGCAATGGAACCATGCAACAACTAAGCACCCATAACTAAGGACTATGGGAGCGACCCACAAATACTTAACTCAAAGATCGATGGCGTCACCAGGAAGGCCTGTCAATCGTCTCGCTGTACCAAGGTCTACGCCAGGCACCAAAACAGGTCTACAGTCAGGGCAGCAGTCCGTCGCAGCCGTCAGGAGGCGGGAATCTTCGCGGGAAAAGTCGTCGGGCCACTTGTTTCGACAACAGGATCGATGAAGCGGGGTGCACCTTCCCTCGCAGATTTCACACGAAGTTCCTCACGATCGTCGGGCTTGTACCGGTACCACTGATGCAGCCCCACGTTGGGCGCCAACTGAAGGACTGGGTTTTTCTAAGACCCAGCGGTGCCAGGGATAACACCTAAAACCTTCGTGGGTAACCTGTTCTGGCGTACAAATGACAGAGACAAGGGACACTTCCTTCGGCGTCAAAGATTCGAGGTTTATTACTGCAGGGAACAGAAGTCACAAGAAGTACAACAAGTGTAGGTTCGTGGAGCCTGATTCGAATTGTATCTGTGGAACGCTCCTTTTATACAGTTTTCTCTCATAGGTTAACATGGTACACAAAGGTTTACAACTCGGTTCCCATCGTAAAGACCATAAGGGGTTGCTTTCATGTATTCAAGGCCCGGAACATAAGTACAGTGGCATTCGGTAGTTCCCAACTGTAAAAGCACCTCTTCCCACCATTAGTACATTCCAATCAGCAGCAAACAGATTGAGGAAGGGACAGAAAGAGGTGCAGGGGAAGACAGAAACAGTGGGGAGATCGAAAAGGGTGAAAAAGGGGCGGTATCGGGAAACACGAGCTGCAGGCATCAAAGGGGACGTGCTTAATGAATGCACAACTAAGACAATAGACCGGCACGGCAAGATGAGCCTCGAGCGGGGCCATCTGCCTTACAGTGCCGTCCCCCTCATCATAAAGACACTTTCAAAGGAAATGAGTTTTGGAATCCCAGGGTCGCTAAGCGGACAGCGTCCGGTCGCTGGCTACTTGAGGGCAAGAGACAAAATGGATGCCGTACCTAAGATGGAACCCGTGGGTTCAGATGGAGAAACCCACGAAACAGACGAACGGTTTAGGTTAGCACAGCGAAAACGCGTACACCCACTAAACTCGTCATTTGCGGTTCGTAGATACCAGACTCGACCATATTCGTGCGAGTCGGAAACATCACTTACAATTGTCACGGAACCTCAGCACCAAGACCCTTTACGCTGGCATCAGTAGTTAAAACTGATTTTAGGTTAGAGTCAAAACTCTTTAAAAAAGGCGCACAACTCATTTTTTCTTTAATTATAGAAAATTCACTTTGACATCATATCCGCAAAACCTTTAATACATTTTGCGTAATATTCAATCAATCCTAAAAAACTCATTAGCTCATCCTTGTTGCACGGAGAAGCCATGTTGCTAATGACATTAATCAACTCTTCCTTTGGCTTAATGCCAAAGCCAGAGATATTGTGCCCTAAATAATTCAAAGAACCAGCGTGAAACTTACACTTCTCTAATTTCACTGTCAGGTTATTGACATCTAGTCTCTCCAGCACAGACTTAAGTTGCTTGTCATGTTGCACAACATCATCTCCAAAAATAAGAACATCGTCTTGATAGATACAGACCCCTTGTAAGTCACTGAGAACTCTTTCCATGACAGGTTGGAATACCGAAGAAACAGAGACTAAGCCAAAAGGCATTCTTACAAACCTGTATGTCGCAAATGAAGTGATAAAAGCAGTGAGGTCTCTGTTAGATTCATGAAGTTCCACCTGATGATACGCTGAGGATAAATATATGGTACTGAAAACTTTTGTTCCTCCCAATAACATCAGCTATTCGTTAATATTTAGCAATTGATATCTATCTATGACCACACATTTGTTCAATTGGCGCAAATCTATGCATAAGTGTAAATCGCCATTAGGTTTGCGAGCGGCCACGACCGGAGCAAGCCATTCTGTACCTTCCACTTCCTTAATAATTCCATTTTACCTTAATTTCATTATTTACTTTTCCATATCTTTCTTAATAACAATAATAACACTTCGTACTTTACAAGCAACCGGAACAGAATCACACTTAAGTTTAATCTTGTGTTGATACCCTTTCAAGCACCCAAGACCCTCTCTAAACACTTTAGGAAACTCATTTTTAAGTGAATCAGCAAATCCATCATTTGTAACATTCTCAACGCAGCAAGATAACTCTCTCAATAAAATGGGAGGATCTGAATTAGGATCTAAATAAATTCCTAAATCCTCCTGATGAATCCAGTTTATGATGCTTTTGCCTTTTTTAGATATGTAAATCTTTCCAGATATCATGCTCTCCTTAAACTCAATCAAGCCATAAAAGTAAACATTAATCTTAATCGGTTCTCCCCGATACGCTAATGGAATAATGTCTGGTTTAAACAATTTTATGTTGCCTTTCAAATTCTTAACATAGAAATCATTGGAGACAATGGTATTTTTTACCCCTGAATCGAACAAGACTCGTGTGCTATAACCATCGACCTTTATCTCATCAAATGGACGAGATTTATTTGTAGTGCTACTACTAACTACAGACACTATTTGCCCACATTTAAACTCATCAATAGAGGAATTAACATAATCTTCATCATAAACTTCAACTTTCTTAACCTTATAGGTAGTCTTAAATCCATTGGGGTTTCCCTGCGCAGGTTCACATCCTGCCGACTACGCCAGTGTTATATTTAGGATAAATAGTCCAAAGCAGCAGGTAGTCCTTTAGTAGTTTATTCTTAAAGTAGGATCTCATCCAGCCAGTGCAGGAGCTCAACTGAACAAATTACATTCCTATCGCCTGACATTCATGAAGACCTAGAACTAGAACTAAAACATCACAAACCATAGAGAATACCTAGAGAAACTATGTAAAATAACTCATCATAGAGAACACATGAAAGGTACAATAGATATGAAGGGATATCACAAAGTGGAGGCGGCATTGGAGGACTTCGTGACCAATGTTGTGCAGTGCCTTGTATGTGTGTGCGAGGAATTTCAATTGCGTTCTGGATAATCTGAAGACGGTGGAGGAGGTGGGTGGGGATTGCAGCATAGAGTGCGTTGTCATAGTAAAGTATGCTGGTGATTTGGCTTGAGTGACAGCATGTCTGGGGCTCTTGGGATGCATATAATGTGGGAGCAAATCTACAGGTAGAATATTGCAGCAAGTGTATGGGAATCCACATGAAAATTTCCCTGAGGATGCACATCATGTGGAAGCAAATCTAAAGGTAGAATATTACAGCGAGTGTATGGGAATCCACATGAACATTTTCTTGAAGATGTATATCATATGGAAGCAAATCTACAGGTAGAATATTGCAGGGAGTGTATGGGAATCCACATGAAGATTTCCTTGAGGATGCATATCATGTGGAAGCAAATCTACAGGTATAATATTATAGCGAGTGTGTGGGAATCCACATGAAGGTTTCCTTGAGGATGCACATCATGTGGAAGCAAATCTACAGGTAGAATATTACAGCGAGTGTATGGGAATCCACATGAAAATTTCCTTGAAAATGCATATCATGTGGAAACAAATCTACAGGTAGAATATTACAGTGAGTGTATGGGAATCCATATGAAGATTTCCTTGAAGATGCATATCATGTGGAAGCAAATCTAACAGTAGAATATTACTTGGAGTGTATGTGAATTGCAAACAGTAGTGCATATTCACCCATACAAAGGCATAATTATTGAGCTGGAGATGTATTCCATTTTTTTTAAATTGCCGCTTGAGCTTTCTGAATGATTTTTTGAAACTAATAGGAACTGAAGATATTGGTGTTTGAGCATACTACTCAATCAAGAACATCTGGGACAAAAGTATAGTGGGACAGAGTATAGAAGGAAAGAATATAGGGGCATATTAGCAACAAATAGCGATATTTATCGCTAAATGAGCTTAACGATTTTTTTTATCGCCGCGCAACGCCCGATTTTATTGCAGAGATAACATGCTATTAGCAACGTTTATGTCAAATGCAATAAAATACCCAGGGATAGCAGCTCAATACGTGAATATCACTGGAAATCCAGCGATATTCAGGCATTATCGCCAAAAGGCGCTCCACCTCTCATTGGATATACAGGTTAAGAAGTTGTCTGAGCAGGCGTTATTCATGCTTAGCGCAAATTTTTTTATCGCTTCGCCTGCGTTGATAAAAGGCGATAATGATGTTAGCGACTGCTTTCAGTCGCTAACAGGTTGGGTAAGCCCACTTTGCATGTCATTAGCGATAAATATCGCTGACATGCAAAGTGGGCCCCAGACCGGTCGCTATCACCTACAAGCTGTCGCTATCTGCTGTTAGTGACAGCTTGCTAATAGGGCGATAACATTATCGCCGCTAAAGCAGCAATAATGCCCTTGATGTATGCCCCATAATTTGTTTGGAACTTTATATAATTTATTATTATAGTTACATGTAATTTCGTTTCATAAATATATTTTATGTTTACGTAGTTTTCATGTTAAATGCATGTGTGGTTGTTTAGTAGAGTTTATTTTAGTTTTAATTTGGTAATATATTTCAAAATTCTTATTTTTTTGAATTGCGTTTTTAGCATTTTATTTGAATCTATTTATTGGTAGGTTGATGGGTTTATAGTGAACCAGGGTGGGGTATTTTTTTTTAATAATCATTTTTAACTGTTTATAGGTTTTATTTTTCATTTGTTCAGCCGCAGTTTTCTACTGTTGGGGGGAGAGAGCTGTGCCTGCTGTACCGCTGGGGACCACGAGTCCCATCCTCCTCCTGGATATTGGCGCTTAAGAGTGCATCGCAACCCAGTGGCCGGTGAAGCAGCAAGGAAGCCTGTTTGTATGCTGTCGGGGGGAGAGAGCAGTGGCTGCTGTACCACTGGGGCCCACGAGTCTCATGATCCTCCTGGTCATTTGTGGTTAAAAGCGCGTTGCAGCCCTGCAGCTCGGGATGCGACCGGGCCAAACCTGGGCAGAGACGGGCCAAGGGAGGGCCAGTCCACACCAGTCAGAGACTTAATGAGGCTGGGCTAAGCCCCTCCCTCTAACTTCCAAGATCTGAAGGTTTTTTTCAGACTTAACCAACCGAGCAATGGGAAAATGAAAAATGAAGAATGGTGAGCAAGATGGGGGTTCTATTAACACCTTGGATTCTTTTGTACCCAAAGCAGCAAATGCATTAGCTAAGAAGATTGAAAGTGCAGAGCGAAGTCTTTCAGTTGGAGAGGTAGGATTTTACCATCAGTTCTCGGAACTGTATCCCCTTGAGCATTGCCTGGGTTGGAGACTGATCCTAATGTAGCTATTGCCAATGTAAGGGGTAAAAGTCAGAATATGGCAATTTGGCAATAAAAAGTACTTTGTCCTGGCTGCAGTTGGACCCTTTGTTGTCCCATTCCATTACCTCTTCCCTGCATACCTGAGTTTCTGCTGGCATTGCTTCTGTTGTTGTTGTAATAATGTTGTTGCTGTAGGCAGGTTGTGCTGCTATGTATTGTACTGGGGGTGTGGCTGCAAGTATGTTATGTTATGTTATGTTAATAACATTTATTAGGCGCAACAGCTGCCCCAGCAAAGGGGCGTCCTGGCGCCAGATCATGTACACAACACAACAGATCAAAGCTAAAAGGAAGAGAGATCAGATAACAGGGGAAAACAAGTGGGTTTTGATGGCGCGTCTAAAAAGAGTCAGGCTATTAAGGGCGCGAATATGCACAGGAAGGGAATTCCATAAATCAGCCGCCAGAACACGGAAGGAACGTCCTCCCATCCTGCTCAGCCTGAACCTAGGCTTACTCGCCAGATGGAGTGATTCAGATCTGAGGGACCGCGTGGGGACGTACGAAGAAATGAGGCCCGCCAAGGCAGGGGGAGAAGAAAGCTTCAGAATCTTGAATGTCAGACAGAGAGCCTTAAATTTGATTCTCTGTCTGACCGGAAGCCAGTGAAGAGAGGTCAGAACAGTCGAGACCGAACAACGTCTCGGAAGGCCAACTATGGCCCGTGCAGCAGCGTTCTACACCCTCTGAAGCCTAGTGGCCTCAGCCTGGTTGACTCCAAGCAGCAAGGCACTCCCGTAGTCAATCCGGGAAAGGATAGAGGCCTGAACCACCAGTTGTCGAGTGGGAGGGTCGAAGAATTTGAGGACTGGTCTCAGTCCTCGCAGAATACCATAACAGGTAGCTGCTGTCTTCTTCGTGTGGCTGGTAAAAGATAGATTAGAATCCAGCCAAACCCCCAGATTTTTAACTTCGGCCGCTGGGATGGGGGACACCCCTAGTTCGGAAGGCCACCACTGATCTCCCCAGAGATCCGCCTGCTTCCCTACGATCAGGACCTCGGTTTTCTTGGCATTAAGCTGTAGGCAATTATTACGCATCCAGCTAGCCACAGCTATGAGTCCTGCCCGGAATCTGGGCGCAGTCACCTCAGGGTCCCCACTGAGTGTCACCGCCAGCTGCGTGTCGTCGGCATACGATGTCATGGTAAGGCCACATTGCCTGACGACAGCAGCCAGCGGCTTCACATACAAGTTAAATAAAGTGGGGCTAAGGGCAGAGCCCTGAGGGACTCCCAGTTCCAGAGGGTGGAGCGAGGACTGGCCAGGTGGAATGGCTACTTTGAAAAACCGGTCCGAGAGGAAGGAGCGGAACCACTGAAGAGCCTTCCCCGCAATACCCACTTCCTCCAATCGCCGCATCAGAATGTCATGAGACACCGTGTCAAACGCGGCGCTCAGGTCTAACAATAGGAGCGCCGCAGTCTGCCCCACATCCAGCACCGACCGCAAATGCTCGATCATAAAGAGCAGAGCAGTTTCAGTGCTGTGTTGAGCGCGAAACCCATTTTGGCTCTCGTCAAGAATGTTATTACGAGAGAGGTGGGCAGACAGGATGGAATTCACGTGCGCCTCAGTGACCTTGGCGGTCCAAGGTAAGAGGGAGATGGGCCGATAGTTCTCCGGGAGCAAGGGGTCAGAGTTGGATTTCTTCAAAATAGGACTGACCACAGCTTGCTTCCAGGATGGCAGAACCACGCCCCCACTGAGGGAGAGATTGATCAAATCCAAAATGGGCTCACGACAGAGAGGCGGGAGACGGGTGAAAAGCTCCGGCTTCAGTGGGTCTAAGGGGAAGCCAGATTTAATTTTGAGGCTCAGAGTGTCGAATACCCCGTTAGACATGGCCGGCAAGGTGGACAAAGTTTCGGACACCGAGACCTTCACATCACCCGGAGTATCCCCGGGAGCAGATGGAATAAAACCTCGGTAGATTTTCTGCACCTTCTCCACGAAAAAGGATGCCAGGCTTTCACAGTGCGAGTCCGTGCAGATTTATTGCGAGGTGGCCCGTTTCCCCATCAGGTCTTTAAGTACCTTAAAGATTAACTTAGAGGGGTTAGGGCTGTTGGAGAACTCAGCTGCATAATATGCGGCCCGGGTTTGACATATAGCTCTGTGGTAGGTCTTAAGCTGGGCAAAGTACAGTGATTTTAACGTGGGATCAAATGATTTTCTCCAGGCCCTCTCAGCTTGCCGGCAGGTTCTCTTGAGCTCGGCAAGAGTCTCATTATACCAAGGGCTACGATTTTTAGCATGACATTTTGCCCAACGCAAAGGTATAAGAGAGTCGAGGGCAGTAAGGACCCAGTTGCAGAACTGTTCATATCCCTGTTCTGCATTCTGCAGTTTGCCTAGTGGTTGCGCCTCCAAAATCCTGACAAACTCCTCTAGCTTGAGTTTGCGCCAATTGCGCTTTAGGATCTGTTTGTCAACAGGTTTAAGTTGAGGATTGTCAAGGGGACATATCACTTTAACCAGCAGATGGTCAGTCCAGCCCACCACCATCGGGTCAGCTGATCTAGCCCGAACTAAGGTGGTAAAAAAGGGGTCAAGTATATGTCCTCCTATATGGGTGGGGGAGGAGACTAGTTGGTTCAGCTGCATCGCTTCCAAGTCCGCCAACAAGGAGCTGATGGAAGGGGATGACGTCTGGTCAAGATGTATATTTAAGTCACCTACTATGTTGAAGTTAGCACATGTGGGAGCATGCGAGCTAACCACGTCCGCAAGGGCGGCTTTGAAAGCAGTGTCATTCCCAGGTGGGCGATAGATAAGCACGCCGCTGAGGGTGAATTGATGTACTGCACTGCAGGCTGCGATTGGGCATGAACATATTGTATTGCTGGTTGTGGCTGGGTCTGTACGTATTGTACGGCAGGCTGTATTTACATGTGTTGGGGGGCAGGCTGGGTGTTGGCTGCGAGTACATTCAGGGCAGTCTGGGGAAATGTGGTGACTGCCGTCATTTGACTGACAGGTGAAGCCAACATGACTGTGTCTGGGGTGTCCTTTTTCTTATTAACATTCTGTTGCACTACTTTTGCAGCTGCGCTCTCTATAGCTAGCTGTCTATTCTTTTCCTGTTCTTGCCTCTTTTTGCAAAAATGTATAATGTGATCCTATATCTCAGGCCATGGTTTTGCTTCCATGGCTACTACTCCATCCAGCTTTTCCTGTATGTCCTCTGGCAGTCCTCTCTTGACCATGTGGTAGAAAAGCCTGCTACTCCCTCCTGTTGTGTTCCATTTGTCACCTAACTCCTGATGCCATTTTTCCTTAATTCTTGAGATAAAGGTAATTGGATCCTCATTTGCTTGCATTTCCAGTGACATGAGAGAGCCAACATTGGGGACATCTCTATATTTTATACGCAATTTGGCCCAGACCAATGGTCTTATTTTATCAAATTGTTCCCCATCATACTTTGCCTCAGTCATTGTTATAAAGTTACGACTGATACTTTTGAAGATGTCCTCTGCTTCTTCTCTCATGATGGAGATGAGCAGGCTCTTCATATCACCTATCCCTACCTTGCTCTCTGTAGTCATTTTGTTCCAGGGCCCCTATCCATTTGCCAGCACCCTCAGTTATGGGTGGGAGAAGCTTTTTGGGATTCTCCCTGTCCATGTGAGACCATGGGATATAGACGGGCGGGTCAGTGGCTCTTTTATACAATATTGGCATTTGGGGTGTCACTCCTGCTTCTTGTGCTTTTGGCCGTGTGAGGTCATGGCATCGGGCATATTTCTGCCAAATCTGTCGATTGGCCCGCATATAGAAATAATCCCAATATTCATCTCCTGCACCCTGTAGGATGGATTCTACTGCTGTTGCCATATGCTGCAGCTCAAAGGACTCTTCTCTTGGCCATTGGAGCATCTGCGGGGCCAGGGCCTCTGTCCAACCTGCCAACTCATCTATGAAGGGGTTGACAGCATAGTCTGAGCCTTCACCCAGTATCCCTATTTAAGTTGGTGTCAGGTCATCAGTCTGTGGTCAGAGCTGCCTGCTAAGAAGCATTTGGTGCACATTTCATGCCCTGGCTCCACGCAGGCATGCCGAATATGAGGTATCATACTCGTATGGGCGTCCGTGTGAACCTAACACTGTCAGTTTTTCAGCCTCTGGTCATCTCTTCCTGACTTTCTGCATCACTCTATCTCCTGAGAGTGTCATTGGGCCCGATGACAGTGGGTCCAGAGCGTCCCATGCTGCTTGTGGTTCTGGGGGCCCTGATTGCGGCATAGGGGCAGGGATGTATAGTCTCGTAAAAACTTGTGCAGGAGTGCCCTTAAGAGGGGTGCCGGCTGGTCTTGAGAATGTGGGCGGGAAGAACTGGAGTCTAGTCTGAGGCAGAGAGTGTGGGGAAATCAGGGGCGACAAGATGTGGGAGAGAGGCTGCTTCGGATGAGGCCACAGACTGTGTAGAGTCTGATGAAGCTTCCCCGTCAGTGATACTTACAATGGGGGAGGTGGCGGAACGTTCTGAAAGACCGGGATGGCCAGAATAGGCGGAGGGAGGCTGTCGATAGGGTGGAAGAGTTAGAAGAGTGGTCAGGGTGGCCAAGCCAAAGTAGGGCAGGGCAAATGGTGTCTGGGGATGACGGGGAGAATATGTGTGGGGGCAAATAGGTCCGTCAAGGAAAGTGTAGAGATGCGGACTTGGGTGTTGGGAGTAAAGATGAACCCCAGAAGGTCCCAAGCGGTGGCTAGGATATCTCAGCACTGGTGGTCATCATGGGTAGTTAGTTGGTTAAAAGTGGTGTTATGGACCGCGATAGCAACGTCGCACACCAAATGGATAGTGCAATTGATAATACATGTGGGGGTGTTGGACATCACTGGTATGGAAAGTGTGTTGAGGATGGTAAGGGGCGAGGGAGGAATACTTCTCCCCCTTATGTCTAGCAGCTGCGGAGGCAAATGATAGACAAAAAAATGGTGTGAATGAATGTGCTGATGGGAAGTGGCATGGGCAACCTGGCGCAGGGGCAGTGGGGGGGGGGTGATTTAGCTACCTAGCGGGGCTGCAATATAGATGGGGGAGGCGTGTGAGAGCAACCCAGACACCAGCTAAATGGAATAGCGGTCAAGACACTTCAGCTATTGTGGGATGGTGTCCGGACCAAGGAGTAGGGGGGCACTGGCGTAGGACAAGGGCAAGTAAGTGCTATGTTATTAGAAGCACACTAGGCAAATAAGAAACACAATTGTCAAATAACAAGGCAAAGGATAAGAAAACATGAAACATGAAAAACAAACATTAAACATGATAATTTAATTGAAAACAAATAATGATAAAATATAGAAGATGCATCGTGAAACATAGAAAGAAGTACTGTAAACAGACCTAGATATAAAATCTCACTAGAAATGGCAGGGCACCACGAAAGAAATGGAGATAAAAAAAAAGGTGAGGGGGGAAGAGGTGTGAACAGTAATATGAAGCCAAGGGGGAGAAAGTGGTCATAAAAACGGGGAGAGGATTGCAGCGTATTGTTGAGTGTGTACAGAAAAAGGGGAGAGGGGGCTTAGCGATAAAAAAGAAAAAGGTAGAACAGAAACGGAGAAAGGAAGAATCGTGTGACAGCTGAGCCAGTTATGCTGAAGAGTCATGGAGGGGGAAAATGGAGGGTGAAGTCTGCAGTTTGTGGGACAGTGCAGCTGAGGCAGTTGTGCTAAAGAGTGATGGAGCGAGAAAAGGGAGGGTGAAGTCTGCAGTGACCACAAGTGACTTCCTCTTTTGGAGGCTGCGAAAAAAGTCGACGATGAGAGAGAAAGAACAGTTTAATGAAGGGGAAAATTGTTACACCCAATCCGTGCACAATGATGTCATTAAGAGAAGAGATTAAGTCAGGGAAGCCCGTGAAATAATGAGATCCGAAAGGACAGAATAGGCATAGGAAGGAAGCCCGCATGGAAGGGGGGGGGGGGGGCTGAGGCAAAAAGCACAGGCAGGTTGCGGAGACCACAAGGTGAAGAAAAGAAGTTCAGTGGAAGAAGAAAATATACAGATATCATGAACTAAGTATAAAAACAGTCAAGCAAGAGCAAAATGCAATATGTATACAGTGAAGAGTCAAACAATCAATCCAGGTCCAGGAATATAACCAAAATAGAGGTCTCAAACCCCACAGCACAATGCAATTTAAAATCACCCCAATGCAATGCAATGTAAAAGCACAATAGAGGACTCAAACTCCTCTGTATAAGACAACGCAATGTCACTAAAAATCACAATGGAATGTAAAAAACCACAAGAGCACTCGAACCCCTATGTACAAGAAGATGAAACAACGCAATGTCAACACAATTCAAAACCACAATGGAGGACTTAAAGCCCTACGCACAAGAAAACCCGATGTCACTTGAAGTAAAACCGAGAACACTTTAATATGCAATCACAAGTCCTCAGGACTTAAACCTGAGACGTTAGCTGAACCGAGAACATCATCAAACCGAGAACATCATCAAACCTACATAAAAGCCTGTACCCACAGGAGGTGTGCAAGAGAAACTGACACTACTTATCTGCAACAAAAGGTGAAAATTGTGACCACACAAAGAGATGTAAATGTAAAATATAAATTAATACTTGTATAGCGCACTACTCACCTGCAAGGGTCTCAAGGCGCTTGTACGAACACCGCTGTGGAACCCATCCTGGCTTCCCTGTGAGGCGTCCACTGCTGGGCACCCCCAAGGTGGAGGCCAGGCATCCTTAGCGTTGTGGGGGTCGTTGTGGAGATTAAGAAAGCTATTAGCCAGAGTTGCAGAGTGAGACTCCATGATTGGAATAGGCACCGAGGTGAGAATTATCAGGTCCGTGGAATTTTTGAGCCCAAGACCCGCCGAGGCGGGGAAATGAACCCTGGTCCCGCGCTAGACCTCTGCATCAGGGTCTGCCACTCTAACCATTGAGCCACACTTCTCCGAGAGAGAGTGCTAATCCTGGCCAGACAGACATATACAGCGGGTCAGGAGCCAGCCAGAGAGACCCCAGAGACTCCGCCTCACAACCACATACCAAAGGCAATTCAAAGAGAAAAAAACAAAAAATACCCTTGCTTACCCCGTGGTCCACAGAGGAAGGAGACAGGACCCTCGGGGACAATATGTTGAGGCACTCCAGATCCACTGCAGTCAAGAACAGGACGGATCCGTGGTTGCTAGCTGATAGAGAGGACTAAATTGCCCTTCTGGTGTGGTCACTGTGATCACAAGCCACCGAAGCACCTCTTCACTGAGAATAAGGAAGACAGTTATGAGAGACGACGAAAATAACGTTGAAGTGCCACTTTATTCGTTAAGTCGTAAGCATATCAGAACATGCATTCATCTATTCATTGATGGAACAAGAATCATTTAAAAGTTGACTTCAATCCGTCAGCACTAAAACACCAGTACATTTTTATAATGCGCAAAAGTCTAGAAGGCAGGCTGGAGCAAGGATCTTTAAAAAATGCACAATTCAAATCAGCTAGAGAATAAAAAAATACAGAAGACATTCTAGTGCCTGGAAGGCAAACCTTACTAGAGAAACATGCAAGATTTACCATTTTAAGAGACCTTAAATGCAATGAATTGGATGTGGATAAAAAACACCAAGAATAATTAGAGAGATTTAAAAAAAAAGTCAAAAAGAGTATCTAGATTGGGATTTACCACCTGAGAATAGGCTTTGAAGTCCCAAATCAGATAATTGGCCGGCCGGAGAACCCACACTTGTGCCAGGCACTTGCAGGAGAGTTCTGCCCTCTAAGTGTGGTGTTGAACCTAATATACATGTTCAATATAGAACTATTAAACCCCATTGACGTATTATATGGTCCAGGTGGTTGACTGCATGCCCTAGGACACAGAAGTGGTGAACCATTGGGTCAGGAGCTTGAGCGGGTGGTCAGCCATGCTTGACCGCAAAGTATAAACAGAGAACATGTCTGGCCTAGATATCTCAAAAAATATATATGAGAGCAGAACTTAAAAACAGGTGTTTTCATTGCAAGATGCCACCATGGTTTCATTTAAGCAAGCTTGGAACATTTCAAAATACAAAATGAAGCAAATGATCAGAGATTTATCAACCTGTCTCGTGTGTATGTGTGTGATGCGCTGGTTTTGCAATGGTGGAATGTTTCTGTAGCTCTGTAGTTACCTAAGCTGCCTCGTCGTGATCAGAACAAAAGAAATGCATGTTCAAGAACATTGGGGTCTAGAAGATTTTATTATCAAAGATGGTAACCTGAGGCAGTGGGCTTTGGCTTAGACCTATATGCAGGGGGTTCAAGGGATGTGTGTCTGTCACTTACTGACTGTGTATAGTAAAAATGTTAAAAACAGCACATTTCCAGGTTTTAGCTCACAGGGACCTTCATTCTACATGGGTCGATCAAAAATGCTAGGTTGGGAATTTAGATATTATAACGGGTCCAACAAGCGCATCGCTCAAATGTTAGGTTTACCTTGTCTATGAGAATTAAATACCACATGGTTTCTGTCATTCAGACCAATCTGGCAAGATTGCATCTCACCTGTTCTACGCTGCCTGTTTTGTGGAGAAGAATGCGTGCTAGACATCTGTCTAACACACCCATCAGTCATGCCTACGGATATCAATACTGTGCTGGACCCGGTAACTACCCATGCTCTGTGTTATGCCCAGTGGGTACCAATCCTGATGACGCTATTGATTGAGATCTCACAGATGCAAATTGCTACTGCTGAGGTATGAGAGGAAACAACAGGCACACAGGTAACATCCATAACGAACATTGCTTATGCGAACAATGCTGAAGGCGATGCTTCTCATCTATGTGAGGTTAGTCTTCTAAACGAGGTAATCCAACTTTCACCTACAACGGTAGATGACTTTTTGTCTACAGGATTAGAAGACTTCATGTTTTCTCCATCCCCATACACTAACTTTTGATTTAGCATTCAGTGTACCGGGAAGACTCTGAATTTGGCCTTCATTTTTCAAAAAACAAAGACTAAACTTGGAACTTTTTCCTATGATTACTTTTTTTTCTCCAAATTTTTCTTTTTCTTTTTTGGCAAAAGTGATCTGCTTATAGTAGAACTATTCATTGAGAACAGAATTCTTTGTAATACTTTCAGAGACATTATGTCACCTTGCCAATAATGATTGTTTATGTAACTTGACATGACATTTTTTCGGCCTTTTTTCATCTGTATTTAAGAGCCACTTCATCATGTATATATATATATATATATATATATATATATATATATATATATATATATATATATATATATATATATATATATATATATATATATATTACCTACTGGCGATAGCCAGTAGGTATATATAGTTAGGATTTTTTCACTATGGAACTTTTGAAAATTCTATGCCTAATAACTTTGGCGTTTGTGGACGGAATTGGCTGAAATTTTCAGGAAAATGGCACATTTTGTTTCTGAGCAGCTCCTGGAAATTTGGGGGGGGTTCGTCAAGGGGGGGCCGAGAAAAAAGGGGGGTCCCAAAACGCGTTTTTCCCATGTTAATTTCCATAGGGCGGTTGGCCTCACTTTTAGCCCGAACGGCTGAATGGATTTCCACGAAACTTGGCAAAATTGTAGGGACTGTTAGCCCGATGTGCCTTTGCTAGGTCTCAATATATGTGCTTCAGTGAATTTTGAGAAATTAACGTTTAAAACAAGATATATATCTGTAACAGCGCTCCGGGCAGCGCTCCGGTTCGCGAACTTTTCGCGTATCGGAACTTTGCGAAGCGAAGCTGATTGGCTCTCCGGTGTCTGTCAACATTCTAAACAGTCCGGAGCGGCCGCCATCTTGTCTCTCGGTAGGATCGAGAGACAAGAGGAGGCCAAAACAAAGGGGGAAATGAAGGAAAGGAGGCAAGGTAGACCCCTTCTGACCCCCTAGGATTGATGAGGGGGATATTATAGAGCCACGCCGGGCCCAAAAAAAAAAAAAAAATTCCGATTTTTTCGCCATAGAGACGCGTCTTGGTACGCGAACCGGGCAGCTAACCGGGCAGCTAACCGGGAAGCTAACCGGAGTAGCTGATTGGCTGTCAACATTGTAAACAGTCCGGAGCGGCCGCCATCTTGTCTCTCGGTAGGATCGAGAGACAAGAGGAGGCCAAAACAAAGGGGGAAATGAAGGAAAGAGGGCAAGGTAGACCCCTTCTGACCCCCTAGGATTGATGAGGGGGATATTATAAAGCCACGCGGGGCCCAAAAAAAAAAAAAATCCGATTTTTTCGCCGTAGAGACGCGTCTTGGTACGCGAACCGGGCAGCTAACCGGGAAGCTAACCGGCAGTGTAACAAGAGTCTGAGGAGAAGCTGATTGGCTGTTATCATTGTAAACAGTCTGGAGCGGCCGCCATCTTGTCTCTCTGTGGGATCGAGAGACAAGAGGTGGAAAAAAAAAGGTGTAAATGAATGAAAGGGGTAAGGCAGACCCCTCCTGAACCCCTAGGATTGATGAGGGGGCTATTAAAGTTCCCTTGGGGGTGGAAAAAAAAATTGCGATTTTTCGCGGTAAAGGTGCTTCCTGGTACGTTAACCGGGCAGCTAACCTGCAGCGTAACGGGAGTCTGACATATTGTGTTTTTTGAACGTTTGTGATATGTGCACGTGTGGATTTTGTCTAATTAAGGTTAAAAAAATATATATATCTTTAAGCGCGTTTTGGGTTTGGTTTGCGCTGCAGAGACGATACGTCACGGTTATGCGATGCATCATGAGGCGTCTCACGGGCTACGTGATACGTCACTTAATAAAGAATATATTTTACAGCTATAGATATTAGCTTTTAAAAAACCAATGAAATTCACAGAAAAAAACATAGGTTATAGACCATATATAGTTAGGAATTTGCATTTACAAAACCTTGAAAATTCACTGAAAAAACCATAGGTTATAGACCATATATAGTTAGGGATTAGCATTTAAAAAACCTTATTTTATTTGCACAAAACCATTGAAATTCCATATATAGTTAGTTGCACTAACTATATATCGCGGACCCGCAATCCACTGCTAATGATGTCACATATTACATCATTCATGACATGGTCAGTGACATCACTGATGACATCACTGATGACATCTCAAATGACATCACTGATGACATCACTGATGACATCTCAGATGACATCACTGATGACATCACTGACATCTCATTTGACATTACTGATTACATCACTGATGATATCATTTATGTGATAATACATCTTCAGACTCTAATATAACCTTAGATACACTCAGTGTAAACAGGCACTCACAGACTGTCACACATCCATGGAGTTACTCACACACCTAGTCAGTCATGCAAAGAATCAATCACACCTCCATTTCCTCAACTATACAGTTATACACACCTTACACTAACACATATTTACTCTTTTATACAATCCTTGATACAAGTTCACAATGATTCATACAGCCAATCTCACATTCCTGGCTCTTATGTTCAGTTATTTATATATGTCAACTCTCACATGGAGTGTGTTTTACATATGTACTTACTTTGACATGTAGAACTGAGATATCCATTCACTCACCAATATACTCATGCACACAGTCAACTGTCCATACAGCTGTTTCTACATGCACTTTTGAACCCATACACCTAGGGAATCAACTGCTCACACATCTATGCACAGAGTTATACACCTCCCAGCCACCCACACACATACTCAGTCTCCCATACAAATACTTGGGCAACCATTCAATAACCCATATAGTTACTGATATAGCTACTGATTTAAACATGCAGCAGTTTACAGAAGAACATAAATAATGATTGCCAAATTAAGACACTTTAATCACTAACCCATGCACTCAGTGAGACACATTTAATCATTCTCTCATACAGTCAGTCATGCACCTACTAAATCCTTCATCCAGACACTTATACATCCACTCATTCTTCAATATGTAAGACATATTTTAACTTTACAGAAACATACAGTCACTGGGTGTTGTCATCAGTGATGTCATCAGTGATGTCATTTGAGATGTCATCAGTGATGTCATCAGTGATGTCACTGACCATGTCATGAATGATGTAATATGTGACATCATTAGCAGTGGATTGGGGGTCCGCGATATATAGTAAGTGCAACTAACTATATATGGAATTTCAAAGGTTTTGTGCAAATAAAATAAGGTTTTTTAAATGCTAATCCCTAACTATATATGGTCTATAACCTATGGTTTTTTCAGTGAATATATATATATATATATATATATATATATATATATATATATATATATATATATATATATATATATATATATATATATATATATATATTACCTACTGGCGTTCGCCAGTAGGTATATATAGTTAGAATTTTTTCCCTATGGGACTTTTGAAAATTCTATGTCTAATAACTTTGGCGTTTGTGGATGGAATCGGCTGAAATTTTCAGGAAAATGGCACATTTTGTTTCTGAGCAGCCCCTGAAAATTTGGTGGGGTTTCGTCAAGGGGGGGCTGAGAAAAAAGGGGGGTCCCAAAACGCGTTTTTTGCATTGAGTTTTCCATAGGGCGGTTGGACTCACTTTTAGCTCGAACGGCTGAATGGATTTGCACGAAACTTGGCAAAATTGTAGGGACTGTTAGCCCGATGTGCCTTTGCTAGGTCTCAATATATGTGCTCCAGTAGTTTTTGAGAAATTAACGTTCAAACCAAGATATATATCTGTAACAGCGCTCTGGGCAGCGATCCGGTCCGCTTACTTTTCGCTTATCGGAACTTTGCGCGCAGAAAGCTGATTGGCTCTCCGGTGTCTGTCAACATTCTAAACAGTCCGGAGCGGACGCCATCTTGTCTCTCGGTAGGATCGAGAGAGAAGAAGAGGTGGAAAACGAAGGGGGAATTTAATGAAAGGGGGCAAGGTATCCCCCTCTTGACCTCCTAGGAATGTTGTTGGGGTTATTAAAGGGTCCCGTGGGGAAAATAAAAAAAAAATGATTTTTTACGGTAGAAGCGCGGCCGCGAACTGGTAGCGAAACGGGAATTCGCCATTTTGTGCTTCGTAAATTAAATTACTAGTTATAAGTGGGTACGGGAGACGTATCCTAATCCCCTATGTTTCCTGAGGGTGGGTGAGGAGGCTGATATATGTTGATACATCTCTTCCAGCGGCTGTGCGTGAGCTTTTTTTTTTTTTTTGCTGCGTGACAGTCCGGAGCGGCCGCCATCTTGTCTCTCGGTAGGATCGAGAGAGAAGAAAAGGTGAAAAACTAAGGGGGAATTTAATGAAAGGGGGCAAGGTATCCCCCTCTTGACCCCCTAGGAATGTTGTTGGGGTTATTAAAGGGTCCCGTGGGGAAAATAAAAAAAAAATGATTTTTCACGGTAGAAGCGCTTCACGGGCCGCGAACTGGGCCGCAAACTGGTAGCGAAACGGGAATTCGCCATTTTGTGCTTCGTTAATTAAAGTACTAGGTATAAGGGGGTGCGGGAGACATATCCTAATCCCCTATGTTTCCTGAGGGTGGCTGAGGAGGCTGATATATGTTGATATATCTCTTCCAGCGGCTGCGCCATCTTGCCTTTTTTCGAATGCCACAATTTTGTCGTGCACGGCAGCCATTTTAGATGCCAGGCTGGTCCCAGGCTATCACCTACCCCTGCGGATGTAGTTTATGGCCCCAGCTGTAGAGAATTCAGACATGCCAATTCTCCTGATTCAGGCGTGTGAGTACTGATTTCAGTGCTAGTCTCCCGCCTCCCGATTTCTGCAAGCAAAAACCCGGGGGCATATTACTAACAACTAGCGATAATTTTTGTCTATAACTTGTTTAGAGACAAAAATTATCGCCGCAGATCGGCGATTTTTATCGCAGATAAACCTTGCTATTATCGCAGAAAAGTCAGCGATATTCATGTATTATCGACCTAATGCTCTTAGCCATGTTATCCACCTCCCATTGGATAACATGGCTAAGAACTGCTCAGGGCAGGTGTTAGATTTTGGAGATATTCGCGCTTAGCGCGAATATCTCCAAAAGTTGGTAATAGAAGGTAGCGATGTTAGGGACTGTTTCCAGTCGCTAACATCTTGGCACGCCACTTTGCATGTCATTAGTGATAAGTATCACTGACATGCAAAGCCGGGCCCAAGATGGTCGCTATCTCCTTTTAGGTGTCACTAACTGGTGTTAGCGACAGCTTGATAATAGGGAAATAATTTTATCTCCGCTTTCATGGTTTTTAAAGCCAAAAAAGCGGAGATAAACCCCCTTGATAATATGCCCCACGATTCCTTGGGGGTTTCAGCTGATAGGGCTTGGTATTGTGTTACATGGTAATTTTTCCATGAAACGTCAGAGGGTCGATGTAGGGGTTCTAGAAGAGGTGATAAACCATTTAAGCCTCATGAACAAGCGCATGGTCTTTTAAAGATTTGTGAAGTACTCGGGGCGGCGGTGTGTGTGTGCCCTCTTTCAGGAGCGGGCGGGGGGGCACTGCCAGCAACTTGCCAGGTCAGGTAGTGTTCAACACGTGCATCACCCTTTCTCTGCCTGCTATTGCGCTCCATGCTTCGGAAAGGTAAGAAAAAGAACGTGCATTTGAGTTTGAAATGTCCGATCCTGCAGCAGCACACTTCCAAAGCCCACACATGACAATAACCCGATTCAAGGCCCCATTCACCCGTTTTTCAAAAAATAGATAACACTCCAACAAAGTAAGGTTATAAAACTTTATTAACTTTTAACGATAATGAACAGAACAAAAACTAAAAACATTTAAACATTTATTAACACAAAAAGCAACAATGGTTAGAAGCTGTCTTTTGTGCGAATAGTCCCAAGGCAGCACAACGTGCAGAGTTCTGGACGGCACCCAGGTGATGTCGCCTGGGTGCCGCACTGGTTTAGGGATCCTACAATGCTGCTCCGAAAATTGGCGTGGGGCGTCCCGGGTGGGGCGGGGGGAGGCCTCGTCAGTAGCGGTCTGTTGTGCGAATAGTCCCAAGGCAGCACAACGTGCAGAGTTCTGGACGGCACCCAGGTGATGTCGCCTGGGTGCCGCACTGGTTTAGGGATCCTACAATGCAGCACAGAAAAACAGCGTGGGGCGTCCCGGGTGGTGCGGGGGGAGGCCTCGTCAGTAGCGGTCTGTGTCCAGTGTCACATGGCTGACACAACATGTACGACAGGCACCCAGGTGATGTCCAGTAAACTGCCGCACTGGTTTTGGTATCCTACAATGCTGCTCCGAAAATTGGCGTGCGGCGGCCCGGGGGGGGGGGGGGGAGGCGGCGTGAACGGGCCTCCCCAGGTGGCGGCCATTCAGCTGTTTACCGCCCGCTCTTGCGACTACAGCGTCTCGCTCACCATGTTGTTGAGTTGCTCCCACTCTTGCAGTGCAGCGATAGGCGGCTGCCACATGACTCTTAAAATGGCGGACGGCTCTTCGGTTTTGGGCCTGGTCCACTGAAATGGCCCTGGGACACCTTGGAAGTCGGACGCTTGCCTGCTAGGGCTTGGGCTCCATTCTCGAAAAGCGTCCCCTCAGCCGTGAAGATTGTATAAAAGTCTTGGGGGCCCCCGACTCCCGCAGGCTTTCGGTGGGGAGCGGCTGCCATGATTGCTCGCGGAATGACCACGACGGAGCCACGAGATGGTGGTGCTCTCATGCTGACGCCAGCTTCAGTCTGAATGATCCAGAAACAAGGTGGGGCTTTCATCGTTTGGGAAAAAAAAATGTTCTAAACCAATGAAAAGTGTTATTTTTAGGTCATATGACCAAGCCTTCCATCTTTAGGAAACCAAAAGTAAAATGAACCAATGAAAAGTTTTATAAACAAGTCACATGACCTGTTATGCGACATAGGGCTACAAAAAGCGTAGAAAATCCGTTGGCACGTGAGGCGGCGTCAGTAGCGGACCGATGTGCGAATAGGCCGAAGGCAGCACAACGCGCCGAGATCCGGATGGCACCGAGGTGGTGTCCAGCAAATTGCCGCACTGGTGTGGCCATCCTACAATGCTGCGCCGAAAGACGGCGTGTCCAGCTGAATTGCGGTCACTGTTGCGGTACAGTGACTCGAACGCGCCGAGATCCGGATGGCACCGAGGTGGTGTCCAGCAAATTGCCGCACTGGTGTGGCCATCCTACAATGCTGCGCCGAAAGACGGCGTGTCCAGCTGAATTGCGGTCACTGTTGCGGTACAGTGACTCGAACGCGCCGAGATCCGGATGGCACCGAGGTGGTGTCCAGCAAATTGCCGCACTGGTGTGGCCATCCTACAATGCTGCGCCGAAAGACGGCGTGTCCAGCTGAGTTGCGGTCACTGTTGCGGTACAGTGACTCGAACGCGCCGAGATCCGGATGGCACCGAGGTGGTGTCCAGCAAATTGCCGCACTGGTGTGGCCATCCTACAATGCTGCGCCGAAAGACGGCGTGTCCAGCTGAATTGCGGTCACTGTTGCGGTACAGTGACTCGAACGCGCCGAGATCCGGATGGCACCGAGGTGGTGTCTAGCAAATTGCCGCACTGGTGTGGCCATCCTACAATGCTGCGCCGAAAGACGGCGTGTCCAGCTGAGTTGCGGTCACTGTTGCGGTACAGTGAGTCGAACGCGCCGAGATCTGGATGGCCAAGTTTCAAGTTTCATCTGGCAGTTTTTCTCCATCCCTCCTGGATCAAAGAAGGTGAATGCTATGCTGTCCTATGGCAACATGAGCATCAACCTGATGAATACGGCATTCGAAAATCATAAATGCCCTAATGCACCCAAGAAGTAATTTTTTTTTTGCTCCAGTTGAGCCGTTTTCAATGCCTGTTTTTTGTTGTTTCCCCTCCATCAAGAACAAAACAAAAATACAAGGCGCTAAGATCCGAATGGCAAGTCCTGGATGTTGAGTGCCTCAGTTGAGAGTTCTGAGCAGTGCTTGTAAGACTATCTGAAGTTTATTATAAGAATCAGAGTAAGTTGAAGATTGTCTGAAGCTTATTTGCACCTGCTGCAGCTTCACTAGGTCCGGCGGAACTTTTTTCCTTTTCCTTTCTGCTTCTTTTCCTACAATGCGTTTCATCTGAAGACACGACCAGGTCCCTGAATGTGTGCAGGGGGACGCTATTGATTGAATGAAAATGGCGGCTTGACACAAAGCTGACTCAAGCGTTACTGTTGGTGCTATACAGACAAAAATTGGTTTTCAGTTTGTACATTCTTCAGGTTTTTTTTTCATCCAAGTCTGATTGAGAGTTTGTAGAAAAATGGCTTCAGATTTTCCACATACTACTCTTCAACATTCTTCCTAAATGTAACAATGTGAAACTCACTAGGAGAACGGCTGTTTCTGTTTCCTTTCAAAATGCTGCCACCAATATTTTCTGAATGGAAGACATCATCTTGTAACATAAAGGGCCGAAAGGGGTTCTGGTCTGGCCGATGGTTGGTGGAGACATTTTGACTATATCTTGGACCTGCCCGGCCTCTCCCAAAATGGCGCCGGTATAAATGGGACTCGTAACTCTTTGCCCGCAAATGTATATCTAGAAAATGTTATTGTAAGTGGCCCTGTCGTATTTTAATTACAAAATGTACGTCCACCGATACCGCAACTGTTAGACACCTTTGTTCTTGTCACCTAATGGCCCGCTCGTTACGTTCTTCTACAGTGTAAATGTCTCCTCATCATATACGATTTGAGTTTGCTCCGTGGCCGGCCCACGTGGTTATAGGCCCGTATTTGTATACTGACATTTTCACAATAAAGGTTTTTAAAACAAAACACAGTAGTAGTATTTTCATTTGTAAAGTTTTTACTTTTAGTGACTGTTTTCGAATCAGTAAAAGGCAAGTGAAATAAAGCAGTCCAATTACATGACGGATAAAAGGTATAATATGTAGGAACGCAGTAAAGATAAATGGTCAAGGGCAGTTGTGTTTTTCATGTCTGCAACATAAAGTGGTCGATAAGAATCTGATAATCAGGCGTATCGGCGACTAAGACAGCAGGCCGAATCTCTTTTACTCAACGGCTCCGTCATGGAAGGAAGAAACGCCCTTTTTCTCGAAAAAGGAATATATTTTACTTGCAAGACAGTTGTAAATTTTCCGGGAAAGTACATTAGCCTGGAATATTATAACATATGTTTGAAAAAAAAATATTGTTCGAAAATAATAAAAAGCGTAATTTTTAGGTCATATGACCAAGCTTTTCATCATTAAATTAACAAAAGTAAAATGAACCAATGAAAAGTTTTATTAACAAGTCACATGACCTGTTATGCTTACGTTACGCGCTGCGCGCCGCGCCTCGGATCACTTCCGGGTGCGCTAACGCGGCGTGTCATAAAACGCATTACGCGACAACGTAGGTCAAGAATATAGTCTAAATGTCTCCACCAACCAGCGTTCAGAACACAACCCCTTTCAGCAGTCCAAAAAGTTCTGTTAAATGACAACAGAGGGGACAGGCAACAAGAACCATCAGTCAAAGAGGGGAGGGCAAGTTCTTCTCTTCCGGGTCATGTTGGGGCGCTACCGGAACTGATCGAATTGGTAGTCTACAGTGTTTCTGGATGTTTCAGACTAAAGCTGGCGTCAGCATGAGACCACTACCATCTCGTAGCTCCGTCGTGGCCATTCCACGAGCAATCATGGCAGCCGCTCCCCACCAGAAGCCTGCGGGAGTCGGAGGCCCCAAGACTTTTGTAGAATCTTCACGGCTGAGGGGACGCTTTTCGAGAATGGGATCCAAGCCCTAGCAGACAAGCGTCCGAGTTCCAAGGTGTCCCAGGGCCATTTTAGTGGACCAGGCCCAAAACCGAAGAGCCGGCCGCCATTTTGAGAGTCCTGTGGCAGCCGCCTATCGCTGCACCGCAAGAGCGGGCGCATCTCAACTACATGGTGAGCGAGACGCTGTAGTCGCAAGAGCGGGCGGAAAACAGCTGAATGGCGGAAGAGGCACAGTGTAGCAAAAGCGGGCGGAATGGCAACTAAAACGATAAAGGGGCGCCTCACTACAGCTTGTCTTCAGGTCAAACGGATTGTGGGACAAGGTCCAGAATTGAAGAGTCATCAAAAGGCAAAAAGCACCGCCGGACCCCGGGAGCCGGCCGCCTATGTCGGGGGCGATCTCAGGCTACACCAGTGCTATAAGACTTGGGGAGGGTGTCGGAGCCAAGCGTCTTCTCCGAGTCCATGGCCATCACAGCGCCCCTCAGGGGCCTCCGTCAAGCTGTTTAGAAAGGTAACATATCATATTGTTTTCTAATGCAGTCAGGTCCACAAACGACACTCACTTACTTTGAGAATAGTGAAGCTGCAGTAGGTGGAAATAAGCTTCAGACAGTGTTACAAGCGCTGCTCAGAACTCTTAACTATGGCACCCAACATCCAGAACTTATGCTATTTGAGAATGGTAGTGACATCGAAGCATCTCAGGGACCAAAACCATTAACGTACTTTCACGTATGAAAATCTTACTTGGGGAGGGGGCAGGAGCGAAGCGCCCCCTCCCAGTCAGCGCCACCACACCGTATGTTGAAAATCTGAAGCCATCGTTCTACAAAGTCAACCAAACTTGGATTGAAAAATCTAGAAAAATGTACAAACTGAAAATCAGTTTTGGTCTGCATAGCATCAGTAACAACGCTTGAGTCAGCTTTGTGTCAAGCCGCCATTTTGATTCAACAAAGCACAGGCATTGAAAAAGGCTGAAATTCAGAACTCTAAACTATGGCACCCAACATCCAGGAGCTTGCTATCCGGATCTTGGAGCCTTGTGCTGTTTTCGATCTATTCACACATCGGTCCACTACTGACATCATCTTATAAACCAACGTTATGTAAATAGTTTTTTAATAAAATGTTTTACCCTATTTCTTTGCTGGTGTGTTGTCTATATTTTTAATATTTGCATAGGGTTTGTCATTATTTTGTGCGGGATGGGTGATGGAGCTGAGCTGTCTTGCAGCCCTCATGGTGTGGAGCTCAGTTCATCTCACTATTTTCGTATTTCTCAAGAAGGGTTGTTCCTAATATTTCTATTTTAGCGAGGTCAAAAAGAGATCCAATTAGTGGCCTACTGATTTTGCTCGATTACTTTTATTTTTTTACACGATTTTTCACTATCTGCAAAGACTAAACAGAGTATTGCGACTTTGTGCTTGTTTGTAAATAGAGAATGATCCAAAGAGAACCAATTCTAAAACAGTAAATGCTTGGACAACAATCAATCAAATGGAGAGACAAGGAGGTACGACGGATTACAACGGGGGTAAAGGCCTGCGTTAACTACCCTTCTGTATCTGCAAAGAGAGAGTACTACTAAGGCAAAAGAGGGGAGGGGGGGGGGCAGCGTTCAAAGCACATCAGCGTGCATAAATACGAAAATGTTTTTATCTATCACGTACTTGACATTTTAAAGCTTTTCATATTTGCTATTAAAAAACCAATGAAATTCACAGAAAAAACCATAGGTTATAGTGGATATATAGTTAGGAATTTGCATTTACAAAACCTTGAAAATTCAATGAAAAAACCATAGGTTATAGGCCATATATAGTTAGGAATTAGCATTTACAAAACCTTATTTTACTCGCATAAAACCATTGAAATTCCATATATAGTTAGCTAACTATAAGCGCTAACTATATATCGCGCACCCGCAATCCACTGCTGATGATGTCACATATTACATCATTCATGACATGGTCAGTGACATCACTGATGACATCACTGATGACATCTCAAATGACATCACTGATGACAACTCAAATGATATCAATGATGACATCTCAAATGACATCACTGATGACATCACTGATGACAACTCAAATGACATCACTGATGACATCTCATTTGTCATCACTGATCACATCACTCATGTGATAATACAATGAACCTCTTCAGACTCTAATATAATCTTACATACACTCAGTATAAACAGACACTCACAGACTGTCACTCATCCATGGACTTACTCACACACCTAGTCAGTCATGCAAAGAATCAATCACACCTCCATTTCCTCAACTATACAGTTATACACATCTTACTTATTCAAACATATAATAACACATATTTACTCTCTTATATAATCCCTGATACAAGCTCACAGTGATCGATACAGCCAGTCACACATTCACTGGCTCTTATGTTCAGTTATTTATATATCTCAACTCTCACATGTATTGTGTTTTACATACGTACTTACTTGCACATGTAGCAATGAGAAATCCATTCACTCACCAACACACCCATGCACAGTCAACCGCCCATATAGCTGTTTCCACATGCACTCTTGAACTCATACTCCTAGTGAATCAACTGCTTACACATCTATGCACAGAGTCACGCACCTCCCAGCCACCCACACACACACTCAGCCTCCCATTCAAATATTTGGGCAACCAATCAATAACCCATATGGCTACTCTTATAGCTACTGATCAACACATGCAGCAGCTTACACAACAACAAACATACTGATGCACGAATTAAGACAGTTTAGTCACTAACCCATGTACTCAGTGAGACACATTTAATCACTCACTCATACAGTCAGTCATGCACCTACTAAATTCTTCATCCAGACACTTATACATCCACTCATTCTTCAATATGTGAAACATATTTAAACTTTACAGACACATACAATCACTGGATGTTGTGATCAGTGATGTCATCAGTGATGTCATTTGAGATGTCATCAGTGATGTCATCAGTGATGTCACTGACCATGTCATGAATGATGTAATATGTGACATCATCAGCAGTGGATTGCGGGTGCGCGATATATAGTTAGCGCTTATAGTTAGCTAACTATATATGGAATTTCAATGGTTTTATGCGAGTAAAATAAGGTTTTGTAAATGCTAATTCCTAACTATATATGGCCTATAACCTATGGTTTTTTCATTGAATATATATATATATATATATATATATATATATATATATATATATATATACATATATATACATATATATATATATATATATATATATGTTCATTCAGTTAGCATTCGCTGTAAATGTATGCTTAGAATGAAACATTGTTTTGATATGTACAGCACCATTGCATATTTTATGTATGGCAACAGTTGTGATGAATTTTATAAATGTATTTTATACATGTTTTTAGCAATTCATGTGTAGCTGTATTTTGGATATGTTTAGCATGTTTCGAATTTAGCAATGTTGTTCATACGAAACTGGAGTGGATGTTGTGTGTCGATTTAGATACCGTATATAGATTTCCCGATTTTACGCGATTATATAGGCCCAATTCACATTGCCCCTATTTAGGCTTAGAAATCCTACCCTTATTTAGGCATTATCCATGCTAACCAAATACAGGCATGGCCACGTACATCCGTCTATCAACGTCACAACGAGTTCTTGGAAAACCAGGCTCTTAAGCCTTTAGGACTTACCCTTGCTTCCAATATTGATTTTTAGGGATTATTTTATTTATTTATTTATTTAAAAAGTTTTATATAGCGCTGGCTAGACCCAGAGGTATCAGAGCGCTTTACATGAGAATCAACTATGTAACAGAAAAAGTTCAACAATTAAACAATAAATCCCCCCCCCCCAAAAAAAAAAATAGGCAATACAAATAGGAGAGAAGAGAAAGGAGACAGAAAAGTAGTGGAGGGGTCAGGGGAGGTGAGAGAGGGAGGATAAGGGAAGAGACAATACAGAGAGACGAAAGGAAGTCTGTCTAAAGACCGACTAGGTAGGTGATAACCCAGGAGGGAATCCACAGCCCATCGCACCTAAAGCAAAACCAGGTTGCTCCATCGGGCATCAGACAAAAAAGTTCAGTCTAAATACTTTCAGAGAGGGGAGAAGGAGATACATAAATAGAGGGAGAAGACGACAGGAGGGACGAAAGAAAGTGCAACAATGTGGTTTAACAATATAACAGAAAAAGATCAACAATTACACAGTACATCAAACAATCAGCAATACATTAGGAGAGGGGAGAAAGGAGAGAGAAAAAAGTGGGGGGTAGGTGAGGTGAGAACGTGAGGATAAGGGATGAGACAACCGTAGAGACGAGAGGAAGTCTGTCTAAAGACCGACTGGATAGGTGACGACCAAGGAGGGAATCCACAGTCCATCTCCCCTATAGATAAACCAGGTAGCTCCATCGGGCATCAGACAAAGTAGTTCGGTCTCAAGTGTCGAGAGAAGAGGTTCGCAGAAAAACAGGATGGGAGGGAGATACAGCAGAAAGACGAAGGAAACTCTGCTCAAAGACCGGCTGGGTTGGTGACGGTCGATGAGGAAGTCACAAAACCCATCTACTCTATAGCGATCAGGTAGCTCCACTGGGCTTTGGCCAAATAGCTAGGTCTCAATGGGAAACATTTAAATAACATGGAGGGCAAAATAAATGGAGCGTGCAGAGGAGGGAACAGGGAAGGTGAGAAAGGGAGGATAGGGGAAGCGACAACAAGGAGAGGCGAAATGAAATCTGTCTAAAGGCCGACTGGGTAGGTGACGACCAAGGAGGGAATCCACAGCCCATCTAGCCTATAGCTAAACCAGGTAGCTCCATCGGGCATTAGACAAAAAAGTTCAGCCTCAATACATTGTGAGAGGAGAGAAGTAGAGATATAAATAGAGGGAGGAAGCTGGAAGAGACGACAGGAGAGATGAAAGGAAGTCTGGCTAAAGACTGACTGGGTAGGTGATGTCCAAGGAGGGAATCCCGACGTGTCTCCCCTATAGCTAAACCAGGTAGCTCCATCCATCGGCATTAAAAAAACAGGTCCGTTTCTTCACAGGTGCCATCTTGAGGTTAAAACGCCAGGTGAGAATTACGCCAGAAGTCTTGTGTTGCTATGACCGATAGGAACGGCGGCCACAGCGTCAGACGCTTCCGACCATTCGAAAAATCCAGATAATGGCCAGGGACAGGTAACATTTTTGCTAATAATTCTGATTAGTGCTAATTTGGAGTTGTGGGGAATGTGGGGTTTTCTTGTTTTTCTTGTTAACGAGCTTGTGCCCAAAGTTTCCAGATGTCTGTTTCCGAAATAGAAGGGTTGCTAATGATTATTGTTTCATTTGAAGATGTCTGCCGTTTTGCAGGGTGTTTTTGCATTGGTATATGGAGCAGTCTACTTTTAGTTTCTAGTGCTGTTTTTCTCAGTTCCAATCTCAGGGGGGCGCCGTCTAATGTGGGTTGAGTGGTGTGTGAGCATTGAACCTCGTTAGTCAGTTTCAGCTGCTTGCTTACCTCTGTCTTCTCCGTGCGCCTTTATTCTCCCCTCACCACACTCTCACTGATCTTCAGGCCTGGCTCGCATGTGCACGTGTGTGCTTTCAATGACAGAGCATTACAATATCGTGCACCCACGTTCCTCTGCCTGACTTTTACGTCAATACTGGCATTCCTAAATACCTTTAAGGTATAAATATACCTTGTTTTGCCATGGCAAATCATGTCACGGTTCGGCTGCATACTTGCACGGCTTGCCACGGCAAGTTCGGAAGGAAGTCAAGTCCCCGCTTGAGGCACTGCCCAGACACTTTCATCCTCCTCGCAGAGAATCCAGCTCCTGTGTTTTTGACTCCCCTTGCAGGGTGTTAGAGATTGAAACCCGGAAAGAGATTCCAACCTCTCTCATTCCAAGGTATGGAGCAGACTAGAACCTAGAGGGACTTTTGGCAAGTCTTGGCAACACCAATCTACACTATAGCCCAACTAGACTATAGATAAATGGCGCCTACTCCTTAACTCATACTATACTTAGGTTAGGTACACTGGGGTAGAACTAGCTAGAAAGCACCAGATGAGTATTCACATTTAGCCTGTGCTATTTATGAATGTATTTTTATGAATATCTGTCATAGCTGCAGACCATGCTATTATTTTATCTTACTGCTAACACTGTACGTATTTTACTTAGCATTCTGTCTTACGAGTGTAGCAGTTCACATCTTTTGCACGAGAAATAAGACTGTTAATAAACCCTTTTTATTGAAATACCTGTCTCTCTATTTCTGTGCAACTCTGTAGAAACTAAGCATGCACGATTGACTGAGTGAAACTGTTATCTATTGTTTCCACTATTCTGAGACTGTTCCAATTCTTAAGGGAAACAAAGTTGTCATGTTTATGCGGTTGTCTGAAACTAATCCCTTCTTGTATATTCGAGAAGTTTCTAGTGACCTCTGAGTTAGCTGGCACACACTCTTCATCTCTCTCACTCTTTCTCTCTCTCTCTTCCTCTCTCTCACACAGTTTCTCTCTTTCTCTCTCCCTCTCTCTCACTCTTTCTCTCTCTCTCTTTCTCTCTCACACTATTTCTCTCATTCTCTCTTCCTTGTAACTCACTCTTTCTCTCTCACACTCTTTCTCTTTTTCTCTGTCTTCCTCTCTCTCTTACTCTTTCTCTCTCTCTTCATCTCTCTCACTCTTTCTCTCTCTCTCTTCCTCTCTCTCACACAGTTTCTCTCTTTCTCTCTTCCTTGTATCTCACTCTTTCTCTCTCTCACTCTTTCTCTCTCTTCCTCTCTTACTCTTTCTCTCTCTTCCTCTCTCTCTCACTCTTTCTCTCTCTCTTCCTTTCTTTCACACTGTTTCTCTTCTCCTTGTATCTCACTCTTTCTCTCGTTCTCTCTCTCTCTCTCTCTCTCTCACTCTTTCTGTCTTTCTGTCTTCCTCTCTCTCACTCTTCCTCCCTTCTTCTCTCTCACTCTTTCTTTCTCGCGCTTCCTCTCTCTCAAATGTTTCTCTCTTTCTCTCTTCCTTGTATCTCACTCTTTTTCTATTTCTGTCTCTCACTCTTTCTCTTTCTTCTCTCTCTCACACTTTTTCTTTCTTTCTCTCTCTCTCTCTCTCACTCTCTCCTTGCTGGATGCATAATGCACCATATTGTCTTTCTTTTTGTCTTGCAGGCTGTGATTCACAAATTGTCCAGCGATGACGCGCCATGGCTGTACATAGATTTATTTGCTGTTGTTTTGTTTTATTAAAATGTTTTCTATGTAAATCCACACATGACTAAGATTCTTATTTGTCCAACCTCACAAGTATCTCCTTATTAATAACTGTACAACATTAGCCACTTTTTTACATTCCAGATTTCCTAACGTGAATGTCACATTTGTTCGTGGGAGGTGGAGGTGAGTGGGGATGGCGGACAAGGAGCAGCTGCTGGGGGATGTCGGAGCAGTGTTGGGTGTCCGACCTGCATGATCATTGACTCCATTGCATCTGTTCTCAGAGACTTGTGAGCCGGCCACTGGCTCGTAGATGAAGAGCTGCAAGCAGACTGGCTGGCTCATAGAGGAAGAGCTGCCTCCCATCAGTTTGCAGAGGGAGAGCAACGGGCCAGCTCATAGAGGAACACCTGCAGGCCGACTGGTATAGGGAAATGTGCGGGCCGTCGGCTTCCAAAGGGATAGCTGCAGAACAGTGATGTGGGGAGAGGGAGCATGAAGGAGGTATCTTGCAGAGAGAGACCTGCAGTATATTTCCAGCCTTGGCTTCACAGATACAACTGCCGGCTCGAGGAGTTGCACCCAAAGAGCTGCGAGCGGACCAGTGTTTTGCAGAGGGAGACTTGCGGGTTCAAGAAGGTTGTTGGGGATATGCTGGTGATGTGGAAAGAGGGTGCATTATCTGCTGATGTGGGGAGAGGCAGCGTGAAAGGGGTATCTCGCACAGACAGAGCTCCGGTATGCCTCGGACAGATGACAGCTGACGGATTGAATCACAACATGGCTTTTCAATGCTCATATAGTGTGACTTATCAACAGTTCACACCCAGGCTCGCAAAGGGACAACTTCAGCCCTTGGGCTCGACTCGCAGAGGGAGAACTTAGGGCCGTCTGCACCCAAAGGATTAGCAGCGTAATAGCTCGCAGAGGTAGAGGCACATCAGCATACTAGCTCGCAAAGGTAGAGAGATGCGAGCCGAAGGACTGTCTTCTAAAGGCATAGCTACGAAGTGCTGATGTTGAGCAGGGGGAGGGTGAAAGCGTTATCTCACACAGACAGATCTCCGGTATATTAAATTGCTCCCGGGACCTTTCTTTTATATTTTCACTCGATGTGAGGCTCAAGATGACATCAAGACCCTGCTAGACAATGGAGAAACAACAGCCCTCATCCTCCTAGATCTGTCAGCCGCCTTTGACACGGTATGCTACCACACCCTACGCCTACAGGACGCCGGAATCCAAGGGAAGGCCCTGGACTGGACCACATCCTTCCTTTCCGGCAGTTCTCAGAGCACCCGCCTCCCCCCTTCCACTCCAATGCCACTGAGATTATCTGCGGCGTACCCCAGGGCTCGTCCCTCAGCCCGATGCTGTTCAATATCTACATGGCACACCACGCCCACATCGCCCGTCAACACAACCTCAACATCATCTCCTATGCTGACGACATCCAGCTACTCATCTCCCTCACCAAAGAATAAAAATTGAATAAAAGAAAGAAAATCAAAGTCACAACTTTGGTGTGTCTTATCTGAACATTTGGGAAAACTAATACTTTGTTTATCTGTATGCTCGTTCTTAACAACTGTTCTGCTATGGTGTATAATTTTTGAAGGGTGCTGTCCAATTTCCAAAATTCATCTCCCTCACCAAAGACCCTCACACAGCAAAAACCAACCTCCACAAAGTAATGAAGGCCGTCGCCGACTGGATGAGGTACAGCCGACTGAAGCTGAACTCGGACAAGACGGAGGTCCTCATCCTTGGGTCCACCCCTTTGGTCTGGGATGACTCCTGGTGGCCGACCAGAAAGGGGAACTGCTCCGACAGACCCCATACACAACCTATGGGTCATCCTCGACTCCACCCTCACCATGACTAAACAGGTCAATGCTGTCTCCTCCTCCTGATTCAACACCATCCGAATGCTGCGTAGGATCTTCAAGTGGATACCCACTGAAACAAGAGGACCAGTCATTCAGGCCCTCATCACCAGCAGGCTGGACTACGGTAATGCCCTCTACGCAGGAACATCGGCCAAACTCCTGAGATGGCTGCAATGTATCCAGAACGCCTCGGCACGTACGATCCTTGACATCCCCGCCACAGTCACATCACTCCCCACGTGAGGGACCTACATTGGCTCCCTGTCAACAAGAGGATAACCTTCAAGCTCCTCATCCACACACACAAAGCCCTCCACGACACCGGGCCCTCAACAGACGACTCTAAGTCCGCCCTAAGTCTAAGGATGTCTGTAATCCCTCCGAGCAAGATCCCACTTTCTCCACCCATTTGCTACCGTATTTTTCCCTATCATCGTTTTTTAACACATACAGCTCTGCATACAGCTGCCGAATTGTACAATGGTTACTCCGTTCAATATAGTCCATGATTCTGCAGTGGTTAAACCCTATCAGACCTCCTCTTTTATTTGCGAAATAACTTCTTACCTGCAGATACTTAAAGAAACTATTACCCGTTATCTCATATTTCCTTTGTATTTCCTGGAATTGCAAAATCTCCCCTCCATATCCAGTAGATACCCTACCTTCTTAATCCCCTTATTGTCCCATTCCTTCATGACTTCATCCCTAAAAATATCCCCTGGAAGTGAGTGATTTGTGTACAGTCGGGTGTAGCTGTTGTATCTGCCTATTTCAAGCTTTTTTGCCACCATCTTCCAAACATTATATGCTGCTCGTAAAGTCTTGAACCTGGTATGTTTAAAATAACTATAATCAACCGTATTTAGTAAGCCGTTCTCGGCCTCCCCCCCACTAGTGCTCTATATACATTCGTGAAACCAGGTCTACCAGCCCATTGCTCAGTTCCCCCTCCACCTATGAGCCCTTGAAAATACTGCAGGGCCGCTGCCCAGTAATAAATTCTGCAGTCTGGGGCCCCCCTTCTCCCTAGGAAGTACCATGAACCGATAAGCTCTTCTGGTCGTCCCTTGTGCCCAGATAAGCCTATTGAGTATTACTTCCAATTTACTAAACCATGCGTGATAAAAAAAAAGTGGTATCGCTCTAAAAATATACTAGAATTTTGGAAACGTGATCATTTTGATCACGTTTCTACGACCCATTAGGGTCAGATGTAGGTTATGGATACTTTTCTGTATTTCTTTTTACTTTGTGAAATAGTGGTTCCATATTTAGCCTCATAAGGCTATCTAAGTCGGTAGTCACTTTTATCCCGAGGTATGTTGCTTCGGGCACCACTCTAACATCCTGGTACGTTGTGTACCTATTCTGCACTATCTGAGTCTTCCCTTTGTTAATCAGATATCCAGCTATTGCTCCGAAATTCATTGCTTCTTGCTCTATTTCGACTATCGCTCTCCCTGGCTTCGACGTTATAATAGCCACGTCGTCCGCATATGCAAATAGTTTATACTCTTTCCATGAAGCCTAACTGGAGAGATGTTGTTGTTGCTTGCTAGTCTCCTTAGCATGGGATCCAGATATAGAGCGAACAGCAGAGGCGAGGCTGGGCAGCCCTGCCTAGTCCCACGTTTAATCTGTACTGATTTTGTGTAACTTCTATTAATTCTTACCCTTGCTGTTGGCTGTTCATATAAGGCCTGAATTTCTTTAATGTAGCCCCCACCTATCTCAAACCACTCCATGACCCTCCACAGATAGTCCCAGGAGACCCTGTCGAAGGCCTTCTCCGCATCGAGAAATATAGCCGCGACAGGGTCTCCTGCAACGTCCGCGGCATCCAAGATGGTAATCATTTGTCTGGTATGCTGGGTTGTCCCTTTCCCCGGTATGAATCCGTGTTGTGAGGTGATGACCAACCCCTCAATAACCCTGCTCAATCTTTGTGCAAGTGATTTTGAGTACATTTTTGCATCCGCATTTAAAAGAGTAATTGGCCTACAAGACCCTGGTTCTAGTGGTGGTTTGTCCTTTTTTAATATCACTATAATATCTGCCCCTGCCCAAGAGTGTGGTACTGCCCTGCCTAGCTATGCCTGCCTAAAAGTTTCCAGCATATCCTCCCCAACTATGTCCCAAAAGGTTTTATAACATTCTGCCAGTATTTAATCCGGCCCTGTGGCTTTCCCCGATGGTAAATTAGTCACAGCCTCACTTACTTCCCGTAGAGTTAGCGGGAGGTCTAATTTCTGTTTCCACTATGTACTTAATATTGCATGCGGTATCTCTGCCAGATACTCCGTGATCTCCACTCTCTAGGCCACCTCTGATTTCCTTTATTTCTCCTGCTGCTAAGTTTTGCCTAGTCCGGATTGCTAATAGGTGACCTACTCTTTTGTTATATTCGTAGCATTTTTCTTTTTTGGCCAAAAGTTCCCCGACGCCTTCTGCACCAAACTTTCCCCTGCCCCCCTTCCCCTAGCGCCTTGATACCCTCCGGGTGAGTAGTGCGCTATATAAATGCTATGATTGATTGATTGATTGATTCAGTTCTATTTCCAGCAATACCCCCTCTATTGATTCATGCTTGGTTATAGCCATAATTAGACGCTCTTCTAACCTTTCTAGATCCCTCAACCTCTTATTCATCCTGATCTTCTCCTTCTTTCTCCTCTGCAATGCATAACTCAAAGTTTCCCCCCTAACTCCAGCCTTGAACGCGTCCCAGATCATGTCAGCTGAAGCTGAATTCCTATTGGCCTCCCAAAACTGTGGAATCCATTCCTGCATGTGGCCAATATATCCTGGTTCCCTCAGCAATGCTCTCTCAAAAGTCTATATGTTTCTTTTGCTCCCTCCCCTGTTAACCAGCGGAAGGCTTAACACCAGCGGGTTGTGGACCGAAACTATCCTTGGCAGCCGTTCTAACTGGGATCCACTTATTATTGAGCTTGAGATGAAAAAGTAGTCTAGCCTAGCAACCATTCTATGGGGTGCTGAATAATAAGTGCTCCCTGTCCCAATTGGATTGTTCTTCGCCCACACATCCACCAAAGCATTATGTTGCGCCAAATTGTGTAAAGCCTGACATGTTTTTCTCTTCCGACCAGCATAGCCTCCCCCACCCATTGAGCCCAACCCATCCAGGCCGTTGACATTAAAATCTCCGCAACATATTACAGGCTCTGGCCATAATGAGAGTTCTAGGTCTACATATTCAAAACCTCAGGTTCATCGTCATTAGAGCCATATACAGAAACAATTGTAAAGCATCCAGCATGAGTTTCCACTTCCACCATAACCCATCTCCCCCCTTGATCCTCCTTTTTCATTTTAAGTTTAACAGTCCCTTTTTTAGACAATATGGCAACCCCTCTTGTCCTGGTTTCTTGTTTTGTGTGAGCGAGGGCATCGAAACCCATCTGCTCCAACATGAGTTTTTCCTTCCCTGCAATATGTGTCTCCTGAAGGCACATTGTTTCCAGCCTAAGCATTCTTAACATGGCAGCAACTTTCTGTCTTTTCCCTACGTTATTAAGACCACAGATGTTCAAAGAGGCAATCCTTAATGCCATTTGTACTTACCGGAACTTTCCTTCCCAATCACCATCTTGGTACTCCCATCTTTAAATGTGGTTAGCCAAGCATCCTCCTCTCTAAGTTTTTTGTCATTTTGTGCTGTTTTTTCTGAACACCCATCACCACCACCATCCACCCCCTCTCCCCACCCTCCCACCCCTCGACTCCCTACACACCCTGGACTCCTACCCCCCTTTCCACATGCAAATAGGTCACACACGACCTATGTGTGACTGCTATGTGTTGTAGTGTCGCCTCCCTCTCCTCCCCATTGCTCAAACTTTTTTATTTCCCTGCTGTCCTGAGTCTATGTTGTGCCCCCAGTGTCTGACAGTGTCTTACCTTATTTTTATATTTATTTTTTTGAAAATGATTTACTACATGTTTAAACTATTTATTTTTAGATATTTTATTTTTTTAATTACATTATACATTACATTAAAAAATATACTTTCTCAGAATGAATTACTTTAGTTTAAATACTTTGTAAATAGGCAACAGACTTTTAAGTACAGTAGTTACAGTTGTTGCAATTGGCAACACAATTTCAAACACAATGCAACATTGAGCTCAATGGGAATTTCTAGTTAAATGTAAGCATGGGCGAATTTTGCGAATTCGTGGTCCGCAAATTTGCGTATTCACGAATTCGCAATCCGCAAAATCTGCGAACTTTCGCGAATTTGTGGATTTTTTTGTTTTTTGTGTTCGCAAGGATTTCTGCAAACACGAACTTACTTGTCGGGTCGCAACGGTCGTGACCATGTTGTTTCTACGTCTGGTTCATCACAGCACCCTCTGTTTCACCACTGCCACCCTCTGTCTCACCCATGCCACACTCTGGTATATCACTGCCACCCTCTGGTTTATCACTGTAGATTATGGGGGGAAAAGCACACCTGCCCTGCACTGACATGAATGAATTAGGGGTTGATTAATGTGTCATTGAATTTGAACTTCCAGTCTGGCACTTGCTTCCTTATCTGTAATGGCTTTCTGTTGCAGTGTAATTTTTTTTAACAGGACCATTGTGGCATACTTGCAGCTATTCTCTGAGGCTGCTATGAGGGTCAGAGCAGGGTCATAGAATAGCTGCAAGTAGGCAACTGAACTCTGGAGGGGAGCCTCAGAAAGCACTACAGGGAATGGTTACTAATGATGAGTTTGAACTTTTGCACCTGCTGATTGCTTTCAGTTTTGCAAAAATCGTTTTTCGGCAATTTTGCGGGATTCGCGGGGCGCGAATTTGCGCAAGATTGAATTCGGAAGCCGCGAATTCATGCGAATATGCTATTTGTTTTTTTGCGGCGTGTTAGTTCACAAGGTTTTTTGCGTTTTAGCGAGCCGCTTGTAGCGCAATGGCGCGAAGTTACCCTCACGGTTGTACACGGGCGCGGCCATCTTGTTTGCGTGACGTATTTCCGTTTCCGGGCACTATGTGTACTCTCGCAAAGTGTACAGCTCGCTAGTATAAGTTCGCGTGTGATCACGAGGGAAATCTCGTGCGAACTTACCCATGAGGTCGTGAACGGACGCGGCCATCTTGTTTCTCATTCATTGTTATGGTTCGGGGCATGCTTTGTGTATCCTATGTCAATCTCTGCCAACCTTTGCTTGTTTGAAGTTTTTTTTTATCTATTTTACTTATTATCTATCCCTCTATTTTTGTAGCTCTATATTTTTGTGTTTTCTGCTACTTTTGGTTAATTTTAAACCACTTTTTTAAACTCTTTTCTTTTTTTCTTCTCTATTCTATTTCTTATTTATTATTTACCTTCCTTTCTGCCCAGACCATGGTAAAGGGAGCCGGGAAGCAGTCTGAGAAGGGGAAGGGTCCCGCACCCCGTGCCCGGCTCCCTTGCGTGCGTTTCAGGGGGGAGCAAGTCACATCCCGGGAGATCTTTAGCGCGGAGGAGGTGGCCGCACTAGTGTTTTATGTCCAGCGCCGCCTCCCCAGGACCATCATGGCAGGCGGCAAGATTGCAAGCGGCTACGGGATCCGGGAGCACCGGAAGCGGTGGGAGAAGGTGTGCCGGGCCATGTATCAACACTCTCGGGTCCGGCGCACCTACAGCCAGGCCACCCACTGTTGGACGGATCTCCTGGACCGGGAACGCGACTTGGTCGACCTGCTTGGCCTCGAGATCCCCGGGCTTGGTGAGTAGTAGTAGCTATTTCATAACTACTCTTTTTCTCCTGCTCTGTGTGTTATTATATGGCAAATTTTTGTTTTTTACCAAGAGCAATAATGCTGCCGATTACAATGTGGGTAAATGTAATTATATTTCAAAATCTTCTGGGCATTTCAGGTGCACTGCTCTCCTTCTCAGTAGCGTTGCTACTATGCCTATTTGTTTTCGATTTTGTTTTAATTTCATTGGCCTGAGAAATTATGTATGAGTGTAGTATAAAGAATTGCGTAATGCTAGACACTAAGGGTCAGATTTTCAATTACCGGCGCATACCTGCAAAGTAGCAGGGATGCGCCAGTAATTGTGCGCCACGCCACCACCACCCATGGAACGCCGTATTTACAATGCGGCGCACCATGGGCTGAAAACGTCACCAAAGCATTACGCATCTGTGCCGTAAAGGCGGTGCATTGCTGGAGTTGCGTCACAACGATGGCGCAGCTCCAGCAATGCTCTGGGTTGCCCTATCTCCCCAATGCTGCGTCAAGCCATATGTCTGCTTCAAGCAGGTGCAGGGTTTGAGTCACGCATCATTGCCCTAAAAGTGACTGATTGAAATCTTGTAGATTTCCCTCAGCCACTTTTAGGATGCGCTCCTGCGCAGGAACGCCCTCCCTTGCGCCGGAATGCACCCTGATGGTGCAGGGCTTTACAATGTGATGCATCTCCCATCTTCGTCACGTTGTTAATATACGCGCACCATGGCGCCTCTTTTGTTCTGCCGCTGCGTCACAAAAGTCACGCAACAATGGAGCAAAAGAGCCGCAAGGGGCTTGTAAATCTGCCCCTACAGACTCAAGTCCAGTCCTTCCTTTGTACACCTGGCAATAAGAAGAAATAGTGGTGGTTGATTAATAATATGAGTATTTTAATGACTAGTTAATGTAGTAGGAAACTTTTTAGTGTTGTCACTGATCTGCAATCACGATGGAGTTTGTCTGTCACTTCGCGTGCTGCGGACTGCTGCCTGCCAGTCTTCGGCGAACCTTTTTAGTAGTTTGTTTAGTGAGTTACATAACTTTCCAAGTCGACAGTCCGCAAATCAAGCAATACTAATATCGTAGTAGACCACATGAGATAGGTCAATATATCCCGTGGAATAGTTGTCTATTTGCTATTTCGCCAAATTATTTTGTTATTGTTCTTTTGAAATGTTTGATTTGGTTGACAACAATCATCCATGTTTTTGGGTCTTTCTTTCATGTTGTACATCAGCTCCCCCCAGGGGCAAGAGGACAGAAGAGGAGGGGTTATCATCTGCTGCTGCTGTTCAAGGCCAGGATCGGTCAGGCGAGGGCTCCTTTGCTGGCCCGGTAAGTTTTAATTTTAATATAGAGTACCTATTTTTTCCTAGCGTTCCTCATTCAATTTTTTTCTAAATCGTCTTTGATCTTCTTGTAGACTGTATCTAAATTCTTATCCTGCCTCTACTATGACTAGATTACTAGATTATTCTTATTAGTCTGTCTGTGTAGCTAACTAAGATTGCACATTTGGCAAAAGGTGTTAAACTAAACGTCCATTCTAGTCAGCAATAGCTCTATGCACTGAGTGCAGTCCTCTGGGATTGTGGATTGTCCATAATGTCTTTTCAAGTCTTCTAAATGTTTATGCTTTGACAATTACCAACAATAAAAAGGTGAATGACCACCAAGAAAGAATAAGATACTACTTTACTTTTGGTTTGGATAGGAGGACAATCCATACTACTACTGTTGCAGGGACAAATCTGCACAAACAGAACTATGGACACTAAATAGTGCATTGTTTATCAATTATAATAGGCACAGGTAGACTTTCCACATACCTCAGTGATATCAGACTTTGAAGAACCCCCAATCTCCTTACTGACTAGATAGTGTGGCAGAGTCCTTTAGCTCCGGAATTCATCGATGATTGATCCCCAATGATGATTATCCAATGCAGGACAAGAGTACGTAGTCAGAGTCCAGAAGTGTCAGAGGCACGGACTCATGCTTGCAAATTGCAAAACCTTTTGCTCATTCACTCTTGACCAAAAACCACAGAGTCTATTTAAGTTTTAAAGCTTTATTAAAAGTAAAAATATTTATTAACATCAAGCTTGTCATAAAAGATAAATGGTTGATTCAAAATGGAAAAGTGCTTAGTGATTTATTTAACACATTTATTGTGGGTGAGCCGATCCCTCACCTGGTTTGAACTTTAATTTTTCTTTTTGGTGCTGAATCGTTGTTCACTCCATCCTAGTGATGATGATTTGTTCTTAGAAGTGAAGCTTCTGTCTGTTATGAGAAAAATGGTGCGTGTTAAAAAGCAAGCATTCATCAGTTGTGCCAAAAAGTGCAGCAAAACAACACCCTTCCCTGGAAAAAGGGACATTTTTACTCTAGAGTAGACAATGACAAATTATTAGATTGGTTTCTGTATTCACATTTCTTTATTCCCAGACAAAATACTAGTGAGTGCTGTATGTCTATGACATCTAACATTCTTAAATGTACTTTGTAGGTGGAACATCTGGTGCTGGGCCCAGTGCGGAGGTGGAGGAAGAGACTTCTGGGGAGGAGGCAGTGCAAGTGCGGCAAGTGCCGGACGAAACTGCTGTGCGGGTTGCCACGGTTCGTGGCGGGCAGTGGTAAGCTCTTATATTCCTTACTTATTGAGATTGCAGACTGCATAGTGTGCTCCCCGTGAGAAAACGTAAGGTTTGTCCAGATGAGAGACATGAAGAAGAATGATTGACATATAGTTTGAATGGATGGATGCTTGGATCATGGTACTATCTGACTCTTAGATAGCATATGTGTCTAGAGCGAGTAGACGGTCACTGGATGAACTAAGTGTTACTTTGAAGAGCATGTAACACCGCACTCGCATGTCCATCCCAGTGTAGGAAAGGCAAGGAAAAAAAGTTGTAATTTTGTCCGAATACTACCATGAATAGTAGCAGTAGTTTGTATTCAAGCACAGCATATATCCAGCTATTACGATGGCCACTCACTACCTTTGGTAATAGGTTTAGTAGAACTCGGTCATTCATGTGTGGATGTATCACTGTTCACTCAATAAAAAGCAAAGCACCTAAAGTCATCCCAAATGTAAGCAAATACATACCATGTGCAGTGAAAGATAATCAGATTATTTATCTTCTTCATTTTCCTTTTCTAGTATTCATTGGCACTGTAGGGTGAAAGTTAAATTAATTAAGCAGTAGCCCTTGTAACAGAGTGTTCTCAGTGCCACCCGTAATAGAAAAGTAAGAGCATCACCACCTGCATGTACTGGACTGGTACAGTAATGCAAGTCTGTCTGACTCATCATGGTGGGCATCTGTTTTTCTCAGGTGCAAGTTGACTGCGCTGGCATTATGCCGGCTTGCAGAAGTTAACGTACCAATTTTGCTAAACAAGAGAGAAGAAGAAGAATAAGACTGGTGTACTGTCATAGTCGACTCTAATGGAGTGAGTCCATAGTGCTCGTAGAATTGATTCCTTAAACTCCCACTAATGTTAGAGCAAGGATGAAGAAGTGGGAGGTTAGATAGATACTGGCCACAATAGTTATGTACTGTGCTTGCAAGTTGCTAGTTCTACTGTGACACAAGTTTCTGCTGAATCATTTTGTGTTAATCTTAAAGAGCATTGGTTACAGACTATGTCTTTCTTTCTTCATATAGATGCTCCTTCCAAACCAACACAGAAGGAGCTGGCTAAAAGGGCCCGGCAACGGAGGCTGGAGGCCACTGTCGCTGAATATCGGCGGCTGGTGGCCCAGGAGGAGGAGGACACGCAGAGTACGTCGACAACATCCACGGCGACACGTGCATCCTTCTTCGTGCCTCCCAGGGTCAGCCAGTCAGTGCAGCAGGTCTCCAGCGGTACGTAGCCGGAGTACCGCAGCAACCCGCCACCGCCGAGCAGCAAAGAAATCAGCTGCCCCCCACAGCAGTTACAAAAAAAATGATGCACCGCCTTTCCCTCAGGGTGTCCTACCTCGAGCAGGAGCTCCTCAACACCAAAACCCTGCTTGAGACACTCCGCAAGGAGCATGCCGACCAGGCCCGAAAAGTCAACAGCAGCCATCAGTAGGAGGAGACTGTCCCATGCCCCTTTTTTAAAGACTTCTGGTGTGTGGGAATTGGGAGTTGGGTTTTCTACTTTTTTGGACTTATTTTTCACGGACATTCGTTGGGGTTCGGGAGGGGGGGTGGGTTGGGTCTTGATTATTATGTTAGGGATATATAAATATACTTTAAACTTTATCTTAGCATACATGTTTTTTACTGCTTTTGAGGCTGGTGGGTGGGGGTTTAACAGTCCTGAAACTTAAGTGGCATCTGGATTCAAGTTGTGCAAGTACTAATGGCCCAAATGTTTTCAAAACTAAGTGCCTCTCACAGAGTAAGTGAATTCAATAGTCCTAGGACCGTCAGTCTCTCGTCTCTCCTAATACTCCATTATACTACCTCCCCCCAAACCCTTATCTTACCTGTAATTTGTGTTTGGAAATAGGGCTAGGCACAGGGCTGGCTGCACACGAAATGGCGATTAAGGTTGGCAATCCTGGGCGCAAAATCTTTTTCTGCTCTGATTTTCTCCAAACCAGTTTTATCCGGTATTAGACCTTCCCAGCAATGGCCTCAGACCTGTCAACCCAGGCGGAAACAAGTAGAAGACCCTCAAACAGCCAAAAAGCAAAACTACAAAAATGGGGACTTTGTAATTTTTAGGCAAATTTCCAAAATCACTCCGCGCGTGCTCTGCAGCTAGGCCCTAACTTCCCTTTGCCACCATGGATTTGCTTCAAACCTCTTGCAATCAAAAGTATCCATACGCAGTAGTGCTCCCAGACCCCAAAACCCACCCACAAAAACCCGGAACCCTCCCAAACAGCAGCTCAAAGACAAGCAAGTCAGCAAAAACGCAAAAAAATGTTCACCTCCGATTTTGTCCAAACCACTTTGATCCGGTATTAGACATTCCCAGCAATGGCCCCAGACCCCTGCAGCCACCCGCAAAAAAGCAGAACACCCCCAAACTGGCAAAAAGCAAAAATGGGCCTACTACCTGGAATTCAGTCCAAATACGCTGTGCAGTTAGGCCCTAACTCCCCTTTTCTACCATGGATTTCCTGAAAAACAAATGCAATCAACATTAGACTGTGCCAGCAGTGATCCCAGACCCCAAAACCCACCCACAACAACCTAAAAGCCTGCCAAACAGCACCCCAAAGACAGGCAAGTGATCAAAAGCGCAAAATCTTTTTCTGCTCCGATTTTCTCCAAACCACTTTTATGCGGTATTAGACCTTCCCAGCAATGGCCCCAGACCCGTCAACTCACCCGCAAAGAAGTAGAACTCCCCCACAAGTGCAGAGTCTTTCTTCATTGGGCATACTCCTGCCATCTGCTTTGAGGGAAATAGGAGTCTGGAGGAGTAGGATAGAGGAGCATGTTCTTGTGAACTTGTGAACCTGAGGAATGCAGACTGCGGCACCTTCAAATCAATAAGCAAATACGTGAAGACAGTTCTGCTAATGGGCTTGTTTTTGTTATTAGGTGATTAAAGTTATTTTTTATATAGATTTTGCAAAACAAAGAAAGACAGACACACAGGAATAAAAGTGAATAAGGACGAAAAAGAAAGTTAGTGATTCATTGACTCATTTTCAGGGCTCGGTGTCAGGGAAGAAGAGCTCGTCCTCATACTCTGTGAATTCAGGCGGGAGTAGGTCACCTAACAGAGAAGAACTTCCCTCATCTAAGTTGGTGTTGGTGTCCTCCTCGTTTTCTTCCTGCGTGTATTCTCGTATTTTGTAATCTGGTGGTATGAGGTGCTGATTTATCTTGATCATTGTTAACCACTCCACATTTTTGGGCGAGAGGCGGGTCCTTTTGCAAGTTACAATGCCACCAGCAGCACTGAAAACACGTTCAGAAGACACGCTTGCGAGTGGGCAAGAAAAGTAATTTATAGCTAGGTTGGTGATCTCTGGCCACAATTCTCTTTTCCCATGCCAATACGCCAATGGGTCATCATGAACATAGACCTCTGTTGAGTCATTCAGATAGTCCTGAACCATTGACTCAAGGTTCTCCACGGTTCCTCCACTTTGCTTACTTTTTGCTGGGACCTTTTGAGAAGCAAACCCAAGCTGAGTTAGTCAATCCTCTTCTTCACACAATGTTACTGTTGTGTCTGGTACAGATGATCCGGTTGCTGGTGTCTTTAATGGCTGAGAGGGAAAATCACTCACTTCTACCACAGCCACAGATGCAGAAGTGGATTCTTTTGACTCCGGATGGCCTGCTGATGCTGATGTACTGCCTTTTCCTTTAATTTCCTGCCATTCTTTTTCAAACCTCCTGGCTGCCACAGCTAGCCAATGTTTGTACTTTGTAACTTCTGCGTCATCAAAAGGAAAGAATACTCTGCCTGCCAGTGCCTTTTTGTACCGTGGATCCAGAATAGTAGTACAAATGTAATGCTGTTCTGTGTGGATCTTTTGAAGACGTTCATCGCAAAGTAGGCACTGTAATACCTTCTCCCCCAACTCAAATGCTTGTTCCTTTTCTTCATCATTTTGAAACGTAGAACACACCGCCTTCAGTTGGTGCTCTAGCATGCGCAACAATGGGATTGCTTTTCCCAAATTACAGTCCTCTCTGCTGACTGCACGCGTGAAGACCTCAAAAGGACGAAGCATGTCTGTCAGGCTTTGAACTAGCTTCCGTTGCTCCACATGTATCCTCAGGTCCTTCATAGCTGCACCCTGCGTAAAGAAATACTGATCGACTACCGCACACTGCTCAAACAGACGCTCAAGCATGTAGAAAGTTGAGTTCCAACATGTTGCCACCTCCTGGATGAGTGCTTTCACTGGCAGTTTACGTTCATGTTGCAGGCACCTCAGCTGCTTCTGGGCCTTAAAAGAATGGTTGAAATGTGTGCGCATTCTTCGGCAGGTGGTCAGTAACTCGCACACTGGACTTTCTTTACTCAAGAATTTTTTAACAACCAGGTTTATACAGTGCGCCAAACACAGCACTCTGAAATAGTTACCCATATCCATGGCCTTAACTACATTGGCGCCATTATCCATGGAAACATAACCAATCATGCGTTTTCTTGGGATAGCCATTGTAACACCTTTGTCTTAAACGCATGCACAATGTTTTCTCCTGTATGACTTTTCTCCATGCCAAACATGGCTAGTGTTGCATGTTTCAGAGCAGCTTTAAAAACGTTGTCCGGGTCAACACCTGCGCTTAGCTTTGCTCTAACCCCTGAAAAAGAGACCCAGTGTGCAGTGATGAACATGTAATCAACGGCTTGGCAACTGGTCCACATGTCTGTTGTCAGATGTATAGTCTGAACAGCACTCTTCTGCAAAGCTGCCCCAATCACCTCCAGCATATCTTCATGTAGTGCTGGGACCGCAACTCTGGCAAAATAGAACCGGCTAGGAACATTCCATTTAGGGCAGAGCGTTGCCACTAATTCAAGAAAACCAACCCCTTCCACAAAAGAAAAAGGGAGAAGGTCCAGCGCTAGCATTTTAGCCAGCTTAGTGTTATACAGACGAATCATTGGGTGGTTGCGTTCAAATGGCGCATCTGAAAACAACATGCTTCTAATGGCGGGCTGGAACATTTACGGGATGATGAGGACTTCGTCGACCCAGTTACGCTTGTGATGATGAACTTTTTCGCATTGGTGTCTCACTCTCTGCACACTCTTAGTGTGGCTCATATATCTTGCAGAGGTGTGCTGCTTACAGGGGTACTGGGTGTAAGTGAAGAAATGTTTGATGCTTCTTCCCCCTCGTCATCATCAGATGAAACATCAACGGATATAGTTTGTTGACTTGCAATTCGGACTTCCTTGATCTCCTTTAGGAGCGCATGCCTTTTGACAGTGTGCTGTCTCTCAAGATGACCTCTCTGGCCTCCGGTACCATAGTTAGTACCAAGCTTACCACAACTAACTCCAAGTTACAAATGGTACAAATGGCTATGTTTTCCCTTGTTGGGCTATAACTAAAGAAGTCCCAAACTGTGGACTTCAAATGTCTGTGGGGGGTGGAGGAGGCGATACTGGGAATGCTAATGCCAGATGAAGTGGAGGATGTGTGTTGCCGAACTTTACTACGTTGTGCACTTGCAGCACCACTAATTTAGGAAATGGAGGTCGAGGTGGATGGATGTCCCTTCTAGGCATGAGCGTGAAATCCGTTATGCTCGCGGATTTTGCGGATTTTGGGGAAATCCGCAATCTGCGAATTTTGCGGATTTCCCGCAAAATCCGCAAAAAAAAATCTGCGAACGTAACGGGTTCAAAAGTTGAACCCACACTCATGTAACTACTTTACAATGGCGCCAGCAAGCTGCCAGCACCATTGTAAAATAGTTACAAAGTTAGCTTGCACAGGAACCACTAGATAAAACGAAGCAGGTGCTTCCTGTGCAAGCTAACTTTGTAACTATTTTACAACGGCGCTGGCAGCTTGCTGGCGCCATTGTAAAATAGTTACAGCCTTACACAGGTCACTCAAGGGACCCCTGCGCCCTTCAGGGCGATTGCATAGTAACACACACATGGTCACTCGAACTAGTTGATGCTCAAATTCAGTGACTCATTCATTAGCCCAAAAACAATCATGAGCGTCTTCGAGGCTGGACAGGTGTGCCTCTTCCCAAATCTACCGTGGAAAATCAGCTGTGATGCTGGGTAGAGGCCTTTGCATCCTTGACTTTCATGAGCGCAATCCCCGTGCTGTTCCTGTGACCAGGAGCTTCTTTCTCTTCCTATAATTGTGTTCGCATGGGTTGCTGCAAGTTCGCACGCGTTTTGTACAATTTCGCAATTTGCGAAATTGTACAAAACGCGTGCGAACCTGCAGAAACCCGTGCGAACATAAAAAAAAATAAAATCTGCGCGGATTCGCGGATTTTGCGGATTTTGGCAATCCGCAAATCCGCAAATTCGCGGATTGCCAATCCGCAAAATCCGCTCATCCCTAGTCCCTTCTGGCGAGAAAATATGGAAGCGGTAGGTGGTGGTGTACTAGTTAACTGCATTGGTGGTGGTCCCATTGCCACATCGACAACATCACGGTCAGCAGCATTTCGGGCTAGGGTAAAATTGCCTGTTTGCTGCATGTCCGCTGAGGCTGGAGTGGCGTGTATGATGACTGCGTCGTCGTCGTGAGAGTCTTCATCAGCAGGAGTATACGCCACTTCTTGTTCAGCGTCATCATCACACTCCATAAGTACGAGACTTTCGGGGGCCTTCCTTTTATTCTTAGCTACCTTTGTCAGATCAAGGTGTGCCTCACTCTCAGACGGCTGTGGTGGTTCCCAATTTTCATCCATATCATCAGAAGGAAGGGGGCTTGAAGAAGATGTAGACACCATCCTTGATCTTTTCCTTCGTAGGGATCTGGAAGACAATAAATGATCAGGAGGAGTGACTTCCTCAAATGATACCTCGGCTTGAATGTCGATTTCCTGATGTGCCCCTACTTCGGGAGGAACAACTATTGTGGGCACTTGTGCCGCTCCATGCACCTCTGCGTGCGCATTTCCTTGCGCTACCTCTCCTTCCACATGTACTTGGGCTTGTACTTGCACATGTGGTTGTTGTTGCGGCTGTGGTGGTTGAATACTCTCAAAGTGATAGTGATTCCTAGAGTGATGGGGAACACACAGTGTTTTTTAAATGCCCCTCACACACCAACAGGCCCCTTGGTGTCATGCTTCATCATCGGGGCCTTCGCACCCCTCTACGGGATGCGGCGTGCTGCGACTCGCGGATACGCAGGAGCACTTGGAAGTGAACTATGTGTGGGGGTTTGTGTGTATAACCAAGGTGTGAGTGAGGTGAGGTGAAAAAAGTGAATAATTAAAAAATACCTGGCACGTGGGAGAAAAAAATATTTTAATTAAATCCCCGGCTGGTATTGTTAAAAATAAAAATAAGTGCAGGGCGTGGTTTTATAGATACGATTTAGGGTATCAGAACCACTGTTTTAAAGTGTCAACATGTTTCGGAGGTCACAGCCCCCTTCTTCAGGACAAGGGTTATGCACTTACCCTCCCCTTACTCACATGCAAAATGTAAAAGTGTTTAAAAATTAATTACCGGGGGGCGTGGCCGAGCGCGGAGCGAGATAGCCGCCTAGTCCACGAGCTCCGCTCGCCACGGCATTTATCCTGTCAATATCCTGCTCTTCCCCGGGTCGCCCAGGCTCGGGCAGTGCTCACGGGACGTCGGAAGATGTGTGGATCGGCGGGCGGCAACTCCGGCGCTCGTAGGTGACTGGTGACCCATCCATCCACCCTTTCTCGCTAGACGCCGTGGCGGCGTCCGACTGCTGGCCGAGAGACCGGATGTTGGTGCCGGCCGCGGATGCCACTGGAGGTCGCGGCTTTGCGGGCCACGAAGCCCATATCTCCTAGCTGCGGGAGAGACACTGCGCCAACCCGGACGGATGTGGGGACTTGGCGCCACCACAGACACGGGCACACACGCCGGAGGTCTGATCCTTTGCCTGATACGACCGTTCCTTTGTTATCTGCGCTGTTTGTAGATCTACTGGACGAGCTGAGACCGCCATTTTGAAACGGGAGCAACGTTGCTGGCGCTGGCTGACCTGGGGCAGACCGGTGCATCTTTTCAGACCTCAAAGGTATGGAGGTTGGCGCTCCTGCGCACAGTTGGTGGGTCTGCCCCTGCTATTGAGACTCTGTGCTATATAACGTCGACGCCGCCCGCGCTTCTTATGGGGCATCCTGTAACTGAGTGTACTGTTTATTGGCAAGGTGTAATGGCGGATCGACCGTAACAGCTGGAGGTGGCGCCGGCCCCTGCTCCGGTGACTTTTACACTACCTATTCGGCTGGGCGGTTTGGTGGGGGACACTGACATTGGCCGAGGTAAAAGATACCCTGAGAGCGAGTGATTTTATGCAGGCTAAGCACCATGGAACCTACGGCTCGCGACCTTATTGCTGCTCTGAGCTCCCTGCGCTTTACCTGTTTGGATGGGGCCGGGGACCTTGCACGGCGCCTGAACGCAATTATCACCCAGCCGTGGGAAGAAGGCTCCGGCGATCCCGTTAGAAGTAATGTTGTGGGCGGATCTTTGCCGCCATTGGATCTGCCTGCTACGTGCCTACCGATGGTGCCATGGAGGGCCCTGGACGATGTTGGTCACAGATCCCACCTGCCTAGCCGCTTGAATGTGCCATCGAGGCCTAGTGCTACAAAAAGTGCGGATTCCCTTCATGGGCCTGTTTCACCACCCGGCTATCTTGTGATGCCACTACCGGGTCGCAACCTGAGGGATTTGCTTGGAGCTTTGTTCCTGTGCCTACATGTCCTCAGGAGACTACTTTTCAGTCCCCTGCCTCTGAGATCTCTCGCTGGATTGCTTTTGTTCTACCCGCCTAGCCGTCCTGTTCATTCGGGGCGGTGCCCCATTGCAAACTTTCAGTGGCTACGTATTAATGGAAGGGTAAAGTTGGGACAGGGGTGAACTTTTCCTTTTTGCATCGCAGGACTGATCCCCGGTCACTCATTATGATGTGGACGCTTTGCTGAACTGTACTACGACGCCGCCATTGATTGTCGACCTGCTGGTCTGTTTTGAGATCGCGCCTGAGCTGCTTTGTGCGAATGGGGTGGGGCGGGAGTCTGCTTGTGTTGACTTCCCCCCGTCTTTTCCCTTATGTGGGTACTCTTGGGGCGACAGGCACGTTAGTAGGGGGGGGGCCGTAGCCTCTTCGACGTGCAGGGTGGGGGGGTTGGGGCTTGACTTTCGTTTTCCTTTTGTTTCTATGGCCTTTCTTCTTGTTCTTTCTCTTGTTTCCTTCTTCTTCTTTCGTATCTCGGGTCAGATGGGGGTTGGGTTTAGTGCTTTCTGGGACGGATTCTCGTGCTTTGCGTCTGTGTTACTGTCGCAAGGTTTATTGATTCACGACCATGATATCGACTTTAATGCATAGTTACTGAATGATTACAAATCCTGCTCTTCCTTCCCTCTTATACTACTGTTTGAGGGCGCATTCTCTGCTGCTAATTTTCCCTTGTAATAAGTGCCTTTCTGCATGTCGTAGGATCCTTTCATCGTTGTCATATAATGATCCCTCTTATATCCTACTATACAGTAAACCAGCTTGAATGCAACTCCTTATGTGACACATTGACTGGGCGGGCGCTAACTGGGGTGATATGTATTTCGATGCTTGTTTATCCTTATTGTGCTGATTTACGCCAGTTTCTCGATAATGATGTTTAACTTGTGTATATCCCTTTATTTGGTCCGCCCTTTCGGCCACCCGATCTGACTTTAGGACGATTCGTCTAAATTACAAAATGAAACCCTCCCTATCCTCCTCCCGTGGCTCCTTGCCAGTCTACCGTAGTGTTGATATTTGTGATTTTTTATCCTTTATCTGCAGTGCAAGGTACCTTGGAAGGCTAATTATTGTCATAGCGGCCGGCCCGCAGTGGTTGTAGGCAGACGCTGTGTACTATGTTTCTGATAAATTAAGGTTTTCAAAAAAAAAAAAATAAATAAATAAATAATTAATTACCACAATGTGTAATTTTCCTAACAATGTTTATATGTTAGTGAATGCAGTTGCGCCCAATTGGCGATAGAACTTAGAGTTCCAAACTGGAATTCCGCTATAGTCGACTTTCAAGTCTATGTAGTGAATTAGTAGGCTGCACTGATTGCCTTAACCCAACGATATCTCGCTAATGACTCTTGGCTCTGGAGTTCATGAATGATGCCGCTAGGTAAGGTTCAAAAGGACTATGCAGCTTAGGCAGAGATGCTGCGAAGGAACTGATATGACTAGAATTCAGACGGGGACTTTATGCTCAGCAAGCAATTTCAATAGTCAGTCTCCTTAGTCCCAAGCGCTAATACAAATCCAGAGGTAGCGCTAGGAGTACTCCGCCGTGGAAACCAAACAGGAAGATAATCCGCTAGGAAATAGTCGAAGCGGCTTACCTCACAACTGACGAGGCGAAGGGTCTATACTGAATGACAGAGTCTCTTAAATGACACGTTACTGGATACGAGGAAGTTGTCAACGAGAATCTTCACCAAATGACGAAATCCAACGAAAAACGACAACCAGAATGAGAACCTCGAAGAGGCTCTCCGGAATGCTGCCGCTTGCTTCAAAATGACGGTTGAAGTGCGCAGTGCTCAGGGAGAGCGCGCACGAAATGGCCGCTCGAAATGAGAAAGGCTAGAACGCTAACCTTTTGCTAGAGCGGCACAACGCTGACTTGACCAGTCCGCTATACCGTTCCTGTATCAATGAGTTTCTGCAACCACAGGAACGGTAAAACCAGGGAAACTTCTTGAATCTTATCCCTGGCAATGGAGAACAGCGTGTTGACACCAGGGCGGGCTTGACAGTACCCCCCACCAAAACCCCCCTTCCAGGTTTCAAAGGGAAAGTCTTGTGAAATGCTGCCACTAATCTGGGGGCATGAACATTACAGCTAGGCTCCCACGATCTTTCCTCGGGACCATAACCTTTCCAGTCCACTAAGTAGAACAATCTACCCCTCTTCAGCTTGGAATCTAGAATTCTTTTAACCTCAAACTCTTCAGAAGACTGGATTGATATTGGTACTGGAGGGGCTTCCCGCCGTAGGTGAGGCGGACTTTTCTTGACCAAGGAAACATGAAAAGTGGGATGGATTTTCATAGTAATGGGAAGGGAGACTCTTACACTGACAGGGTTTATCATCTTGTCCACCGGGAAAGGGCCCACAAATCTAGGTTGGAACTTCTTATTCCCCCCAAGTCTCATGTGTTTTGTGGAAATCCAGACCAAATCTCCCGATTTAAACTGAGGACTGTCCCTTCTTTTACGATCAGCTGACCTCTTATAATTAGCCTTAGCCTTAGAAAGATTAGAAAAGGCCAACTGATAGGATTGTTGTAAATTAGAAAGAACCTCTTGGGCAGCCGGAACCTCAACATCGACCTTACCTACTCTCATATTAGGGTGCCTCCCAGAATTTAAAAAGAACGGGGAGAAACCTGTGGCAGAATGGACTGAATTATTGTAAGCAAATTCCGCAGTACTAAGTAAGGAGGGCCAATCGCCTTCCCGATCCATAAGGTACAAACGGAGATATTGCTCTAAATCTTGATTTACCCGCTCGGTCTGTCCATCCGTTTCTGGATGGAAACTGGTAGACAGACGAGAGTCCACCCCCATTCCTTTTAGAAAAGACCTCCAAAAACGGGACACAAATTGGGTCCACGATCCGAGATCACAACCTTTGGAATACCATGTAACCTGACCACATGTTGGACAAACAATTCCGCTAACTGAGGAGCAGTCGGTAGGGACTTTAACGGAATGAAGTGGCTCATTTTAGAAAACTGATCCACCACCACCCAAATGGTTGTACTCCCTTGACTGGAGGGTAGGTCAACGATAAAATCCATGGAGATGGTATGCCAGGGAGATGGGGCCACTGGTATGGGTTGGAGTAAACCTTGTGGGAGTTGTCTCATAACTTTTCCTTTGACACATTGCTCACAAGTGGCTATGAACTGTCTTACCTGAGATTCCATGCCCGGCCAAAAGAATTCTCTCTTGATCAAATCCAAAGTCTTTGCAACTCCCTTGTGGCCTGCTAATAGATGGTCATGAAACTGCTGAATTATTCTTACTCGAAGATCTTCGCTGGGAACAAACACCTTTCCAGACTCATAAGGTTTTCCTTCCTTGATTACTCGGTCAGGACCCTCTGTATCCCAATTTTCAAACTTCTTTTGGGAAAAATCCATACGAATTCTGTCTCCCAAATCATCTTCCACAGAGGTTGCCACAATCTTTTCGGTAGGAATAACAAAACTCTTCGCCTGGTGCTCAGCTTCGCTACCAAACTCCAACCGGGACAAGGCGTCTGCTTTTGCATTTGCTGCTCCGGGCTTATATGTTAGGACAAAATCATAGTCTGAAAGAAAAGAGACCACCTCAATTGCCGAGGAGTTAAAGTTCGAGCGGACTTCAGAAACTGGAGATTTCTGTGATCAGTGAAAACTGTAATGGGATGTCTGGCTCCCAGAAGATAATGCCGCCAAACCTGAAAGGTGTCCTTAACCGCTAATAACTCCTTATCAGCAATAGAATAGTTAATCTCTGCCGGGGTGAGTTTACGTGAATGATAGGCAACCGGATGAAGCTGACCAGTGTTCTTATGTCGCTGAGATAAAATTCCTCCAATAGCTAAAATCGAAGCATCAGCCTCCACAAAAAAGGGTACATTCAAGTCTGGGTGCTGAAGGATGGGTGCTGTGGTGAATGCCTCTTTCAAAGATTGAAAAGCCTCTTCTGTTGCCGGTTCCCACACAAATTTTTCGTTCTTCCGCAACAATTTAGTTATGGGACTCACTTTACTTGAAAAATTATGAATGAATCGTCTGTAAAAATTTGCAAATCCAAGGAAACTTTGTATCTCCTTGACAGATCGAGGCGCTGGCCAACCCCTTATGGCTTGCAATTTGGTGTCATCCATAGACACCCCATCAGGAGACAGAATGAAGCCCAGAAACTCTACTTTGGACGAATGGAAAACACACTTTTCTAGCTTTACAAATAGCTGATGCTCAAGTAGTCTTTCAAGAATGGCTCGTACATGACTCACATGCTCTTCTCGACTGTTTGAGAATATTAAAATGTCATCTATGTAAACAACTGCAAAACGATCCAGATATTCACGAAGAATGTCGTTTACAAAGTGCTGGAACGCGGCTGGGGCATTACAGAGCCCAAAAGGCATCACCTGGTACTCAAATAATCCCAGCCGGGTGCGAAACCCGGTCTTCCATTCTTCTCCTTCGGCCATGCGAACCAAATGGTAAGCTCCTCTGAGATCTAGTTTTGTGTAAATGTGTGCTTCCTTGACCTGGTCCAAAAGCTCCGAAATGAGGGGCAAAGGATAGCGATTCTTTTTAGTGACCAAATTGAGCGCTCTATAATCAATGCAGGTTCGCAAAGATCCATCCTTCTTAGGGATAAAAAAGAGAGGAGACGACACTGGAGACTGGGATGGTCGTATAACTCCATTGGCTAAATGTTGTTCGATGTATTCCTTGAGATGCACATTCTCTGGTTCTGAAAGGGCATAAATGCGACTGCACGGGAGTGCCGCTCCTGGCTCCAATTCAATGCGACAATCGTAAACTCGATGAGGAGGTAACTTCTGCGCCTCCTGTTCATTAAACACCTCCTTCAAGTCAAGGTACTCATCTGGAATCTCCGGAATTTCCAAAGAGCAAATGGTTTGAACTTGATCTGCGAAACTAGATGACATGGACTGATGAAGTTCCATCGGAAAAGATGCTTGACAATGCTCTTGGCAATATTCTGATGACATATCCAGCGTGCGCTTGGCCCAATCAATTTTAGGATTATGTTCGGTGAGCCAAGGCAGACCGAGAATTAATTGAAACTGTGGAGCGTCAATTAAATTGAATCGGACCAAACTCCGGTGGTTCCCAGGACCAAACACTGTGATGGTCTCCGTATCCGCTACAATGGGCCCAGAAGACAGATTTGTGCCATCCACTGCTCGAACGGGCTCTGGCTTTATTTCTTTTCAAATCGGATACCCAGAGATTTAGCAAATTGAATATCGCAGAAATTCCCAGTAGCTCCCGAATCTATCATAATTGAGATATTTTGGTGAACTGCTTCTCCAAACTGGATTCTACTGGACAAAATGAGATGGGGTGCAGAACATTGTAAGGTGTTGGCCAAAGACTGCAATTTTGGAGCTGACTCTTGTGTCGCTTCCACCAGTGCAACTCCGTCTACTGGTGGAGCCGATCTTTTACCAACGTAGACATCTTAGGCCTCTTTGAACATTCTCGAACAAAATGGCCCGGTTGACCACAATACATGCACAGCTTGCCTGCTCGATGCTTCTCTCGTTCTTCCTTGCTGAGAGGACCCCGCACAGATCCTATCTGCATTGGTTCCTCGGCCTGATTACCATCATGACTCTTACTGACTTCGGTCCGAGCTCGATCCAACCTTGGCGGAACCGACCTGAAATCCTTGCGTCTTTCACTCTGCCTTTCCGACTGTCGCTGATCAATATGCAACACTAAATCAATTAACTCCGACAAATCCGTTGGTCTCTTTGGAATCTGTGCTAGTCCATCCTTGAGCTCATCTTTAAGACCCCTGTAGAAAATGGCGGCCCTCTTGGCCGTGGGCCAGTTGGTCTCTACAATGAGTTGATTAAATTGCGCAATATAAGCTACAAGCTCCTTATTACCCTGCTTTAAATCCAACAATTCATTGTCGGTAGCCTGCGAAATGGTCCTTCTGTCGAAAATGCGTAGAAATTCTGCCTTGAAATCTTCGAACTTGTAGAGTACCGGATCATCTCCTGATACCAAAGGTAGAGACCATGCTGCTGCATCTCCACTCAGATAAGACAGAACAAAAGCCACTTTGGACTGGTCCTCCTTAAACAAAATGGGTTTGCACAGAAAGTGCAACGAGCACTGTGTCAGAAAAATTTGGGCCTTATGAGGATCCCCTTGAAACCTCTCTGGAGGGGCCAAAGGAATGGTGGGTGACATGGCATGTACTACTTGGGTAGTTAACTCTGAGGAAGACGAGGATGGAGCAAAACTCTGAAACTTTGATCTTTCAAAACTGGGACTTGGACTAATAGCTAACTCGTCTAATCTTTGCCGTAAATAGCTAGTCTCCTGATTGGACTTCCTAATCTCTTCCTGAGTGTCACTCAACTGTTTTTGCATGCCCTCAAGCACTGAGGTCAAAGCCTTCATATCCCAACCCTCAGCCATCTCGCCCAGACAGAAGGCACAATATGTCTTTTTGGCACTTCAATCTGTCAAGAGGACTAACCTGCACTCCTGAAGTCTGTGGGGGCGATCTAGTGGGGGTCTTCAGAAGATATGTTCCCAACTCCCAATCACCCCTGCACCCAGAATCCTCTGGGCCCAGTAACAAAAGGGAAAGGGGAAGTGGATAACAAACAAGAGAGACTGCCACACCCTGGTGTCGTCTAGGATTGCGATGTGCTGAGGACACCTGCAAAAGTAACAAAACATTAATACGTCCCCTCAAGGCTTGGAGTTCACAATTCACAGTTCACATTTCATTGGACTTATTACTCTTCAGTGACATCACAGTTTCAAGGAATACCTGATAAGAGTGTGGATTACGCTGCTCTCTTTAGATGACTCAAATAGCGGATTGATGATGGTAATACTTTCATCCAGAAGAATCCTGGACCTCCCTTTGTGTGAGTAAGGATATAACCTATATGCGCATATATTATAACCCCTAAACACTACTCCGACTAGATGCAGTTCAAGGAGGAAGTAGGTCCACAGGATAGAGAATAGATGCTCCAAACTGGAATTCCGCTATAGTCGACTTTCAAGTCTATGTAGTGAATTAGTAGGCTGCACTGATTGCCTTAACCCAACGATATCTCGCTAATGACTCTTGGCTCTGGAGTTCATGAATGATGCCGCTAGGTAAGGTTCAAAAGGACTATGCAGCTTAGGCAGAGATGCTGCGAAGGAACTGATATGACTAGAATTCAGACGGGGACTTTATGCTCAACAAGCAATTTCAATAGTCAGTCTCTGTAGTCCCAAGCGCTAATACAAATCCAGAGGTAGCGCTAGGAGTACTCCGCCGTGGAAACCAAACAGGAAGATAATCCGCTAGGAAATAGTCGAAGCGGCTTACCTCACAACTGACGAGGCGAAGGGTCTATACTGAATGACGGAGTCTCTTAAATGACACGTTACTGGATACGAGGAAACTGTCAACGAGAATCTTCACCAAATGACGAAATCCAACGAAAAACGACAACCAGAATGAGAACCTCGAAGAGGCTCTCCGGAATGCTGCTGCTTGCTTCAAAATGACGGTTGAAGTGCGCAGTGCTCAGGGAGAGCGCGCACGAAATGGCCGCTCGAAATGAGAAAGGCTAGAACGCTAACCTTGTGCTAGAGCGGCACAACGCTGACTTGACCAGTCTGCTATACCGTTCCTGTATCAATGAGTTTCTGCAACCACAGGAACGGTAAAACCAGGGAAACTTCTTGAATCTTATCCCTGGCAATGGAGAACAGCGTGTTGACACCAGGGCGGGCTTGACAGGGTGCAGGCCTATGGCACAACAAAGCACACTGCCTGGCTTCAAGATGGCCCCTAGACCCCCGCCACATGGCCAGGCCCTGCCTGTACTAGTCCTCAAAATGGCCCCCACCAACATGGACAGGCCCCATCAACACCCAAAAAAAACTAAAAAACACTAAAAAATCACAACTATCCAATGCCATCCATGCCCTCAATCATGTTCAAATTCAAGACACCCCACAGAAAGACTAGGCCCATGCACCACAGAGTACCCCTGGGCAAAAGGCCCCAATAACAGCCCAAAAATCGAAAAACACACAAAAATAACCACAATCCAATGCCATCCATGCCCTCAATCATGTTCAAATTCAAGACACCCCACAGAAAGACTAGGTCCATGCACCACAGAGTACCCCTGGGCATAATGGATGAAAGCATGGCAGACTGGGTGCGGGCCTATGGTAAAAAAAAGCACACTGCCTGGCTTCAAGATGGCCCCTAGACCCCCACCACATAGCCAGTCCCTGCCTGTAGCAGTCCTCAAAATGGCCCCCACCCACATGGACAGGCCCCATCAACACCCCAAAAAAAATAAAAAACACACAAAAATCACAACAATCCAATGCCATCCATGACCTCAATCATGTTCAAATTCAAGACACCCCACAGAAAGACTAGGCTCATGCACCACAGAGTACCCCAGGGCAAAAGGCCCCAACAACAGCCCAAAAACCGAAAAACACACAGAAATCACCACAATCCAATGCCATTCATGCCCTAAATCATTTTAAATTCAAGACACCCCACAGAAAGACTAGGCCCATGCACCACAGAGTTCCCCTGGGCATAATGGATGAAAGCATGGCAGACTGGGTGCAGGCATATCGCACAACAAAGCACACTGCCTGGCTTCAAGATGGCCCCAAGACTCCCACCACATGGCCAGGCCCTGCCTGTACCTGTCCTCAAAATGGCCCCCACCCACATGGACAGGCCCCATCACCACCCCCAAATATCGAAAAACACACACAAATCACCACAATCCAATGCCATCCATGCCCTCAATCATGTTCAAATTCAAGACACCCCACAGAAAGACTAGGCCTATGCACCACAGAGTACCCCTGGGCAAAAGGCCCCATCAACACCCCAAAAAATCTAAAAACACACAACAATCACCACAATCCAATGCCATCCATGCCCTCCATGATGTTTACATTAAAAAGACCCCACAGAAAGACTCAGTCCATGCACCACTGAGTACCCCTGGGCAAAAGGCCCCAACAACAGCCCAAAAATCGAAAAACACACAAAAATCACCACAATCCAATGCCATCCATGCCCTCAATCATGTTCAAATTCAAGACACCCCACAGAAAGACTAGGCCCATGCATCACAGAGTACCCACGGGCATAATAGATGAAAGCATGGCAGACTGGATGCAGGCCTATGGCCAAAAAAAGCACACTGCCTGGCTTCAAGATGGCCCCTAGACCCCCACCACATGGCCAGTCCCTGCCTGTAGCCGTCCTCAAAATGGCCCCCACCCACATGGACAGGCCCCATCAACACCCCAAAAAAACTAAAAAACACACAAAAATCACAACAATCAAATGCCATCCATGACCTCAATCATGTTCAAATTCAAGGCACACCACAGAAAGACTAGGCCCATGCACCACAGTGTACACCTGGGCAAAAGGCCCCAAAAATCGAAAAACACACAAAAATCACCATAATCCAATGCCATCCATGCCCTCAATCATGTTCAAATTCAAGACACTCCACAGAAAGACTAGGCCCATGCACCACAGAGTACCCCTGGGCAAAAGGCCCCTACAACAGCCCAAAAATTGAAAAACACACAGACATCACCACAATCCAATGCCATCCATGCCCTCAATCATTTTAAAATTCAAGACACCCCACAGAAAGACTAGGCCCATGCACCACAGAGTTCCCCTGGGAATAATGGATGAAAGCATGGCAGGCTGGGTGCAGGCATATGGCACAACAAAGCACACTGCCTGGCTTCAAGGTTGCCCCTAGACCCCCCACCACATGGCCAGGCCCTGGGCAAAAGGCCCCAACAACAGGCAAAAAATCGAAAAACAAGTCAAGTCAATAGATTTATATAGCGCGCTACATACCCAGAGGGTCTCAAGGCGCTTGAAGAAGGGTGGGGAGTTACTTGTCAAATATCCACGTTTTGAGTTGCTTTCTGAATGCTAGGTGGTTCTGAGTAAGGCGAAGGTGAGTGGGAAGTGAGTTCCAAGTTTTAGCTGCTAGGTAGTATTTGGGGGTGGTGATGGGGCCTGTCCATGTGGGTGGGGGCCAGTTTGAGGACTGGTACACAAAAATCCCCACAATCCAATGCCATTTACGCCCTCCATGATTTTTACATTAAAGAGACCCCACAGAAAGACTCAGTCCATGCACCACTGAGTACCCCTGGGCACAAGGCCCCAACAACAGCCCAAAAATCGAAAAACACACAAAAATCACCACAATCCAATGCCATCCATGCCCTCCACGATGTTTACATTAAAGAGACTCCACAGAAAGACTCACTCCATGCACCACTGAGTACCCCTGGGCAAAAGGCCCCAACAAAAGCCCAAAAATCGGAAATTCCAAAATTGTAGTTGCAGCAACTGTAATGCCCCAAACAAACTTACTTGTGAAATTTCTAAGCCCTCAATCATGTTCAAATTCAGGACACCCCACAGAAAGTCTAGGCCCATGCACCACAGAGTACCCCTGCGCAAAAGGCCCCAACAACAGCCAAAAAATCAAAAAACACACAAAAATCACCACAATCCAATGCCATCCATGCCCTCCACGATGTTTACATTAAAGAGACTCCACAGAAAGACTCAGTCCATGCACCACTGAGTACCCCTGGGCAAAAGGCCCCAACAACAGCCCAAAAATCGGAAATTCCAAAATTGTAGTTGCAGCAACTGTAATGCCCCAAACAAACTTACTTGTGAAATTTCTAATCCTAAAATGATCCAAAGAAAGTCTCAAAAAGGCCTCAAATCCAAATATCCAGCAGCATCCACAAAAAGTAATCCTTCCAGGTCAAGATCCAAATCAAAGTGACCAGAACCAGACCACGAAGAAAGCACTGGGAGGAGCCTGCTGGACAGGAACAGGAAGTTGCAGACTGTGGGGCACTTCCTTCCTCCCACCCCCCCAAAATGGACTCCTTGCAAAAAAAAGTGCAGGCAAATGTCAACCTGAGGAGTTATTCTGATAAAAATCATCATTTTCAGAAGGTTTATGCTGCTTGCTGGTGGATTTCTTGTGCAGAATTGCAAATTTTGCAATTTCTCGAGTGCGGACTGTTGCTGCCCGCCGCATCTACGTTTTTGCTATTGCGAACTGACGCGATGCGTGATCACGGCGTGCTTGCGTTGACAAACTCTCGCTGTGCAAGGTGGCAAGCCACGATGATGTAATCGCGGTCGCCAAACTCCCGCGGGATCCCGCAGCAAGATCCAAAATAGTGCAGCACACGCAAAACATGGAGAAAAACAACTCTGGAAACTCTGAATGAGGGTAAGTGAACGCCGCGCGCCGCAATATAGTATCACCAAGCAAAAAAATCCGCTGCATGCCAATTTGCGAATTTTCGTCAAATTCGCGAGAATTCGCGGATTGCGAATTTGCCGCAAATCCGCAAATTCCACGAGCGGAACTGATTTTACGCCCATGCTTAGTTAAATGCAATTAGTTACTTTATGGATTACTTTTCTAACCACAGGACTGGATCCTAGATTCAGTCCTGTGACATCTCCTGTAAACAGTTGAGTAAAAACGTTTTGGTTATAGTAGTGAATATTAAGGAATATTATTGTATTTTAAAGGTTGACACAGAAACTTTTTGACATAGAATCACCAATTTTATCTTATGGGAGGAAATTCACTTAGCAGGTAAGTAGTGTTATCGTTACTTTTTCTTACTCAGTGGTGGATCCTGGATCCATCACTGGTGTATCTCCTGTAAACAGTTGAAAGAATGTGTTTAAGTTACACAGGCAATTTTTAAGGAATATTTGTAGTTTGAGAAAATCGATGCTTAGAAACTTTTCTGATGAAAACCAGACAATGGATTCCTATGGAAAGAAGTACAAGTTACTGATAAGTACGCTTATAATTACAGTGCTGGGCTAAAAGATGCCGCACTGGGTTCTCTGCTGATAACAGGTGAGTAAATCGGAATTTGATGTTCGAATGATTTCAGGTGAATATTTATAAGTTTGAAAACTCCACACTTAGAAGAATTTCCAAGTGAAACAAATCAAGTTTAGCCTATGGAAGGAAATTCAAGTTACGGGTAAGTACGGTTCAAATTACTTCTCAGGATCAGTATTGGGCTCAAAGATGCAGCACTGAGGTAACTCCTTTATAACAGGTGAGTAAATCGGAATTTGTAGTACCTCCAATAGGCGCCACAGAGCTGTGCTGCAGAGAAGTGTTAAAAGGGGCGTGGCCTCAGAACACCTGTCTGCAACGCAGCTCCCTGGAGAATACTGGAGATACCTGTTTGGCTATTTGGCCCTCAGTAAACCTCAATATTGAAAGAAAATTAATTCCCCAACTTAAAACACACAACGGGGCACAGTGGTGATGCAACCGGATATGGTCTGAGGTGACATGTCTGCAAACACGCCCTGTGGCGCGTTTTAAGTTAGAGAACTAATTCCTCCTCAATCCTGTGGGTCCCTGGGGGCCAACTAGCCCACCAGGTACCTCCAGATGTTCAGAGATGTGGTAATCAACTGTGTATAAGGGAAGGAACTCGCACATCAACAATAATGTATTTATTTTAATACTCGAATAAATACAAATTATCGAATTGCACCTTTTTAAAACAAGAATTTGCAATGCAATAGGACTCGCATTAGGAAAATTTGAGCTATTGGTATTGTAAATGACAATATTTTTTATTTATGTGTTGGTTTTAAAAATAGCGAAATTAATAAGTTTGTCATTTACAATGCCAATAGTTTTAACTTTCGCAAATGTGACACCTATAGCATTTGTAATGCAATATGTGTTGTATTTACGTGACTTAGATGTATTGATATTACAAATAACAATGGCTTTTATTTTTTTTAATAATAATACTTAAATAAAAGTTATTGAAATTTATGTTAGCAATAGCTTAAACTTTTGTCAATAACTTTTGTGAAGATTATTTTCAGTGTATTTTATTGTGACGAAAATCCAAGAACTGAAGTGAAATAGTAACACTTTTTTGTGACATTTGTAATAAAGCTCGAAACATTGAGAGAACATATTTGAACCAGTTGTTGTTAAATGGTTGCACAAATTGATGCTGTGTTGGCGCTGAGTGATGTTGTGGTGTCGACGAGTGATGCTG